>NC_141079.1:14259926-15459926 GCF_041138505.1 Cibotium barometz
CTTTTAAGATAAATTCTGCATGTGTGTGTTTGTGCGTGCATGTGTGTTTCCTAAGGGGCAGCATTCTCTTGTGATTTTAGAGAAAAATTGTAAGTTTATAAAGAAAGGGTTAGTGGTATCTGTTTTCTATGTTACTGATTAGATACAGGGCTTTATAAACCTTTGAATTCTCATGATAGATAGGGTTTTTGAATAATGAACTTCTTGACTCGGTAGGCTGCGTTTTCTATGATACTGATATTTCTATGTATGTTCCATGCCTTCTCCTTCTATGATCATGCAGATCTCCATAGTATCGATGATTGGCATGACGGTTTTCTTCCGCACAAAACTACATCCAAACAGTATAACTGATGGAAATTTGTATCTCGGCGCCCTCTTCTATGGCCTAGTCAATGTGATGTTCAATGGTTTTGCTGATCTTGGCATGGTAGTTTCACGGCTTCCTGTCTTTTATAAACAAAGAGATCAGCTGTTCTATCCTGCTTGGGCATTTTCTATACCAGCTTTTATCATGAGAGTACCAATATCTCTTCTTGAGTCAGGAATTTGGGTCTGCTTAACCTATTACGTGATTGGCTTTTCCCCTGAACCGGGCAGGTTTGTTACTCTTACTGATTTCTCTCATACATACTAATGATGGCTAGATTTTTTTGAACACTTTTTAGTGGTGATTTCTATTGAGCATTATGACTCATGACACAGGTTTTTCCGACAATTCATGCTGTTGTTTTTTGTATCACAAATGGCTCTTGGTCTTTTCCGCTTCTTGGGGGCTGCTGGGCGGTCACCCATCATTGCAAGCACGTTTGGTTCTTTTGCACTCATGGTGGTTTTTGTCTTGGGAGGATTTGTGGTCTCAAAAGGTATCAAAGCAATTGCCCTTGATAGCAAGGCATAGTGAAAAGTTGATGACTTAAATCCTCTCATGGAACTGATCTCATCTGATCATGAGCTTCTATGTGTGTGGCCATATTGCAGAAAACGTGCCAAAATGGTGGATATGGGCAAATTGGTCTTCACCCATGATGTATGGACAAAATGCTCTAGCAATCAATGAGTTCCTAGGGGATAGATGGCAAAAGGTATCTATGATAAACTATCTCAACTGTTCTCCTGATAAATCCAATGTAGTGATATATAAGATTTTTATGATATCTATTTGTGATTAATTTTTATCCTTGAGTTTTCAGCCCAACAATGATACATCAGTGGATGCTCCAACAATAGGCAAAGCCATTTTGAAGTCCCGAGGCATGTTTACAGAGGGATACTGGTATTGGATCAGTATTGGAGTGCTTATAGGCTTTGCAATAATTTTCAACGGCCTGTTTACTTTGGCTTTAGCTTATCTCAATCGTAAGTATCTATGTTGTCGTCAAATTTAGCTTTGCTTTTTCAAGGTGATTGCACATGTATCATCTTGATATCCTTCACTTCAGCGCTCAGCAAACCTCAAGCTATTGTTCCAAGAGAGATTCTTGAAGAGAAACATAGAAACCGAACTGGGGAGGACTGGTATGTTGAGTCCAAGCACAACACAGCAAGAGAGTTGTCCTCAGCACATACTAAGCGTACTCCAAATAATGAAGGTGTAGCATTTTCCTATTGATTTCCATCTTTTTTTTAAAGGTTGTCTTCTTTGCCCGTCCAAAATGAGGTTTGACTTAACTCTAATGGCTTGTGTAAGCACAGAGTCTTTAGTGTTGAAATTTCTTTGTATTATCAGGCATTGATTTGCAGCCTCGGAGGTTGAATGTTTCACTCACTGCAGGTTCCGAAATGTCAGAGCTTGTTGCTGAGGGATCCAGCATGGCCCCAAAGAGAGGGATGGTTTTGCCTTTCCAACCATTGTCCATTGCCTTCAACAACATAAACTATTACATTGATATGCCTTCTGTAATCCTCTTTTTCATCCCCAAACAAGAATATATGTACGATGGTTTATTATTTTAGTATGGTAGATTGCACTCACACTTATTCATTTGCATACATTCATTGGCATGATTCCAGGAGATGATTCAGCAAGGAGTTGCTCAAGATAGGTTGCAGCTGTTGCGTGGTGTAAGTGGAGCCTTTAGGCCAGGTATCATGACAGCATTGGTGGGTGTTAGTGGTGCTGGAAAGACTACCCTAATGGATGTGCTAGCTGGGCGGAAGACTGGTGGGTACATTGAAGGGGAAATTAGCATTTCCGGGTTTCCCAAGAAGCAAGACACATTTGCAAGGATATCAGGTTACTGTGAACAGAATGACATACATTCACCAAATGTCACAGTGCATGAGTCTTTGATATACTCTGCATGGCTCAGACTGTCCAAGGAAGTAAACAAAGATACAAGGATGGTAATTACTCCAAGCTTTAGGAATGCTTATCTACTTGTTTTTGTTTTGTTTTCATCAAAATACCCAAGATCCAGCATATAATGCATCCAGCTGATGGACTGATTTGCAGCTAATGCTTCTTTTGTAGATGTTTGTGAAGGAGGTTCTGGAGCTTGTTGAGCTCACTCCTCTCAAAGATGCCCTTGTTGGGCTTCCTGGTGTCCATGGGCTCTCAACTGAACAGAGGAAAAGATTAACCGTTGCTGTCGAATTGGTTGCAAACCCTTCAATCATCTTTATGGATGAGCCCACCTCAGGATTAGATGCACGAGCTGCAGCCGTTGTCATGAGGACGGTTCGCAACACCGTTGACACTGGTCGAACGGTCGTGTGTACGATTCATCAGCCTAGCATTGATATATTTGAGGCATTTGACGAGGTGGATGGTCAGGCGCATAAATTTGTCTTTATTTTTGAATTTAATCTAGGCCATTGAAGTGAATTTTCAACTCAATATTTCTCAGCCCAGTTTTTAAGGCTTGTAACTGTAGCACTTGGGAAGAGGTTGCTCAATTGCTTTACTTGCCTATACTGCAGCTACTTTTGATGAAGAGGGGAGGAGAAGTTATCTACTCTGGGCTTCTGGGTCGTCATTCATGCAATCTTGTGGAGTACTTTGAGGTCGATTCACAATGTTACATACATATTTTTAATGGCAACTGCATCTCTTTGTTAGGAGATTATTAAGCTTCTTGGTTGGGTCAACATGGGGTGGCATCTGAAATGACTGATAATACACTTTGTTTTCTGAGATTGTTTGTATATATACATATAGTGATAGAAAACATGCAGCGTCACACACATGGGTGTAGCTGGGGGGCTTTGAACCAGTTTTCATACCCTGGCACACCCATATCTCCTCACTGACATACTACAAACCCATGAGTAAAATTGAATGATAGGTAAAAAGACTTTACTTTTTTTAGTCCTTCGTGGGCTTCTTGAGTATTGATAAGTTACAACGGGGTGGGCCAATCACAGGCTATATCCGGAGTCCCCAAGATCAAGGAAGGATATAATCCGGCAACATGGATGCTGGACATAAGCTCTACTGCAGCTGAAACTCGCCTAGGTGTTGATTTTGGACAAATATACAAAGAATCTTCTCTCTACCAGTAAGACTTCTGTTGAGAAAACAGGCCTACAGTTCTCTTGCAAATTGTGCACGAAAAACAAATGAAGGTGTTAATCTTGAGTATAAGATTTTTATTTTATTTTCATTGCAGGAGGAATCAAACACTAATCAAGGAGGTTAGCATGCCAGCTCCAGGGTCCAAGGACCTGTATTTTCCCACCAAGTACTCACAGAGCTTCCTGGTGCAATGCCAGGCATGCCTCTGGAAGCAGCATTGGTCTTACTGGCGCAATCCTTATTACAATGTCGTCCGATTACTCTTCACAACTGGGGTCGCAATCATCTTTGGCACCATATTTTGGAAAATGGGCTCTAAAACGTATGCATAATCAATATGCCTGTTTTATGGTTTGATGTACACCCTCCAAGGTTTGCTTACACTCATACTGATGGCTTTTGCTTGCAACTGCACAGGGGAAGAGTTCAGGATCTAAACAACCTCATGGGCGCATTGTATGCCATGATATTTTTCTTAGGCGTTAGCAATGCAAACACCGTTGAGCCGGTGGTAGGTATTGAGAGAACTGTGTTCTATCGTGAAAGGGCGGCTGGAATGTACTCAGCTCTACCTTATGCTTTTGCTCAGGTGATTACTATTGCCACAAAATTTAACTTGCATGTTGCTATACTTGCTAACGACCTTGGTTTTTGCTGGGGTTTTGGATAATGTCATTGACTGTTGTGATACTTCTCCAGGTTGTTATTGAAATCCCTTATGTCCTAGTGCAGACACTGGTCTATGCCCTCATCATTTTCTCCACTTTGAGCTTGCCATGGAAGGCTGCCAAGTTTTTCTACTTCACCTTCTTCATGTTCTTCACATTTTTCTACTTCACCTGCTATGGGATGATGGTTGTCGCAATAACCCCAACTCTCTATTTTGCCGCAATAATATCATCAGCTGTGTACAGTCTATGGAACCTTTTCTCAGGCTTCATGATTCCTCGAACGGTAAGCTTATCAAGCATGTGGAATTGGTTTAGTGTCTATTTTGCAACTCATGGTGAGCAATGGCTTGATTGAATTGGTGAGGTGGTGCGTTTCTAATCAATTCAAAGTTGCAATGGAATATCTTTATGGTGAATCTATAAAAGATGCAACATGCAGTGCAAAGTGAAGTATAACATGATTATAGCTGATTACTCCCAGTATAAAAGCAATTAGATTCATTAGTGTGTAAAAAAATCAAGCTGCTTGCTTGTTCCTAGTGCCAGCGTTTTTCTTTTTTTCAAACCCCTTGTAAAAAATGACAATCTTCAGGCGGGAAGCCCTACAAGCGGTACCAACTGTAGAAGGATCTGCTCATGGAAGAAAAAGTGATAGCCTACTTGAGTGATCCTTCCGATATTTTAAACCTTGGGCATCATATAACAAATAGTAAAAGTAAAAACCTTTTCTAGTAGGCAGGGCAATTGGAGATGGCTCACCGAAGGCCCGTGCACAATGAAACAATTTGAAAATATTATCAAAGAACATGGGTAACGTCAGCATCTGCCAGAGGGTGGAGTGGAGTATTTTGGGTGTTTGGTTCTCGGTTGCCACAAGCAACTGTGCACAATCATGGGGGCTTGATCCCTGGTTGCTGTAGGCAGTGGTGCACAAATGCGCATAATCATGGGGGCTTGATCCCTGGTTGCTGTAGGCAGTGGTGCACAAATGCGCATGGTCATGAGAGTATGTGCTAAAAGATCTGGCTAAAGGTTGATAGTGATCAGATCAATGATCTATTATGAATACCAAACATATTACATTAGCCTTTGTTTAACATTATGATGGATATGACCTGACTTACCACATGAGTGGTTTCAGGTTAGTGATTAACGCAGGAAGATGAGGTGATTAATATGGGTGGTTTTTGTTTCAACGTTATTTTTTGCATTGAGGATCAATGCAGCAAGAGAAGCTGATGGATATGGGTGGTTTTTGTTGCAGCGGATTCCGGTGTGGTGGAGGTGGTATTACTGGGCGGATCCGATATCGTGGACGCTATATGGGCTGATAGGGTCACAGCTGGGGGACTTGG
This sequence comes from Cibotium barometz, assembly GCF_041138505.1. Taxonomy (NCBI): domain Eukaryota; kingdom Viridiplantae; phylum Streptophyta; class Polypodiopsida; order Cyatheales; family Cibotiaceae; genus Cibotium; species Cibotium barometz. Next base: position 14,265,470 of record NC_141079.1, read on the forward strand.
ACGACAAGATGGTGGAGGTGCCAGGGCAAGGGAGGGAGGCTGTTTCGCAGTACGTGGAGCGGTATTTCGGGTACGACCATGGTTTTCTGGGCGTGGTGGCGGCCATGCACGTGGCCTTCGCGCTGCTATTCGTACTCGTCTTCGCCTTCTGCATCAAGACCCTCAACTTCCAGAAACGTTGACTGCGGGGCAAAGCGTGGACTTAAACCGAACTGATCTTTTCCGCCGCGCATGGTTCGGTGCCGATGTCATGCATGGCGTTGCCGTACCTGACGTCATGGGATTGCGCGTCACGAGTCACGACCCACGACCCAGACGACGCCACATCGATAATGACGTCATGCATGGCGCCATTCGTCCGTGGAATTGTATATTATTCGCGTGGCATCGTGAGACGACGTTTGGGAAAGTATTTTTATTTATTTAAAAGATTCTGTTGTTTCGCAGCAAGATTCTATTCTGTTCTATTCTTGGTACGTGGCGACCATAGAATGATAGCCCTAGGCTTATTGTTCATGTAAAGGGTGGAATAAAGAGCGTTGGGTAAAATCATTGGCCAATATTTTTTTAAAAAGTAGCCTTCCTAGGCTTACATAAGTAAGAGCGTGTTTACCCACCAGCAACCTCTAGAGAGAGTTGAAACTAATCAAGACTTGAAACTTTCAAACTTAACACAAGTCATCGATTCAAGGTCTTTTATTTTTACAAGTAACCTCACCAATCCTCAACAGGTAGGGGTTGGGCACAATTTCACTCAAATGCTCAAACAGAGCGTGGAATGTAGATTTAAAAACCTCATATGATCCTTTTTATATTGGTCTACACACCTCCCTACCTTCTTCTCATCAATATCACAACTACCTTATACATCACCAAGTCACAAATAAATTATGCAACGTGTTCACTCTAGTGTAGCAAAACTATTAACTTGCTGAGTTCATCCCAAGATGATGGGTTGGACATAGTTACAAATCCACTCCAATTCAATAGGTAATCCACTCTCTCTCTCTCTCTCTCTCTCTCTCTCTCTCTCTCTCTCGTCTATAATCTCTCTTTCTCTCTCTAAACTTAAAATTTTGTAAATAAAAAAATGATAATTAGAATCATGAATAAACATTATACACAAAAAAATAATACATTTGAAAACTATACAAAAATATGGTGTCCGAAATGCTTTACATACAAAAGTTCTCGTGGTCACCAAAAAATCTCATGAATATAATAGGCTATAATTATGAGACCCCTCTGTTCCCTCTGCGCATCGGATTCTCGATTGCTAGCAGCGGAAGTAGGTTCCTCTTGCGCGGGGCAGGGTTTCCCACTCGGGGCCTCGCCTTCGAATGTCTGGACACGAGACTAATCTGGTGGTCATTCCGAAACCGAAACTAGGAAAATTTTCCTTGCTCGAAAAACGGGGACGATTCTACCTTTTTGATTTTCTTAAACGAATTTTCTAACGGGTTCAAGAGATTAAACTATTCTTCACCTGATTAAACTAGATAGAAGGAAACTATCAGTGACTTAATTTGAAGAAATCAACGCTTTTTTCTAACTTAAATCAGGCACAGTCATTGATCTAATCATCTGAGAAAATCAACACTTTTTTCCTAACCGAAATCAGGCACAGCCGTTGATCTACTCATTTGAGAAATTCTTCAGGGTTTTATTTAACTACTCAAATTCTAAGCGTAATCCTATTATCTCAATTTAATTATTAAAACTCTACTGATTCCAGCCTAACCTCATTCAGCCCATGACCCAACCATTGGAATCGGTAGAACCAGACAATTACTCACCCACCCATAATTGAATGCCTTTCTTAACTTTTGCTTTCGAATACAGATACACAGACACTCCTCTTTAAAACTTTAACATATAAAATAATCCATTGACAAACAGTTATTGGTTACAGATGTCATAACTCAAAAAATCCATCCAATCTCTTGTTTCTCAAAAATTCCATCCAGTCCCTTGTTTCTCAAAAAACAGTACCACTCTGGACTCTCCGTTGAGACCAGCTGGTCAGCAAACGAGATTCAGCAAACGAGATCCATAACAGATTACAATAATCATTTCGTTCATCAAACATATCTTTCATGACATACGCATGGGTGTCCTAGGCACCGCGAGCCCATGCATCGCCTGGTCAGAACCCTCTAGGATCCTCCTTAGGTGTCCTGGCACTTCACTCAGGGACCACTTCGTCGGCCCTCACCCATCGTACTGGAAGCGCACCATTTTTCAACCATGCTGAGGCTGGTCAAAAAAGACCTGGGCAAGCTTTGCCACGTGAGTTGTCCTTTGAACACTCCCCGCCAACTGTTGCAACCGAACTTCCCTTAGAAAAACATATACCAAATGCTCCCTCCAGCATTCTGGCGCGTAAGACAGTCCTTTAAGAAAACAAGGTTTCTATGCAAGTTTTCAGTTTGATTTTCTTTTGAATACAATGAGTATTTCTTGAATCGGTATCCCAAAAACTTCTTGAACGAAATTCTGAATTTCATACCAGAATTCCTTGAATTCTGTAATCTTGATCCACATATCAATTGGAAGGGTCTCAAACTTAGTTTTAGTTTTGGCTGGAGTTTTGAGTGTATTTTTCTAAACTGGTCACATCTTCTTTCCTCGAAACTGACGAAAGAGTTTGGTCTTGGTCATAGTCTTATTCAAGGTTCGAGTCGGATAAGATTTTTCCTGAACTAACTTTCTCTAAAAGGTTTGATAATTTAGTTACTATTTTACCGAATTTCTTTCTTTGAATATACACTTAACTGGTTTCTAAATTAGTTACGAATTCCAATGAGGAATAAATTAATAATTTATCTGAATAAATCGATCTCGATAGATTTCTTGAATTTTCTTTTTACAAACCGTATGAATATAAAACGATAGAAATTTCTCTCTTAAAGTATTTAATTATTCATTTATCAAATACTCATAGAATTTAAACATAAAATTTGAGAGAATTCTAATTTTGATATAATAATTCTTTATGCATCTATTTATGCATAAAAATCAACTTCAATGGGAATAACACTTTTATAGAAAAAATCTTTTTATGTATAAAATCAAATTTAATAAGAATAACACTTTAAAAAGAATTTCTTTATGTATCTATTTATGCATAAAAATTGATTTTTATAAGAATAACGCTTTTATAATTAAAAAAAGTTCCTTTATGCATCTTTCTATGCATAAAAATCAATTTTAATGAGAATCACACTTTTGTAATTAAAAAATTCCTTTATGTATCTTTCTATGCATAAAAATCAAATTTAATGAGAATAACACTTTTATAATAATAATAAAAATTCTATTATGCATCTTTCTATGCATAGAAATTAAATTTAATAAGAATAACATTTTTATAATAAAAAAAATTCCTTTATGCATCTTTCTATACATAAAAATAAATTTTAATGAGAATAATACTTTTATAATAAGAAAAAATTTCATTATGCATCTTTCTATGCATAGAAATAAAATTTAATAAGAATAACACTTTTATAATAATAATTTTTTTTTATGTATCTTTCTATGCATAAAAATCAATTTTAATGAGAATAACACTTTTATAATAAAAAAAATTTCATTATGCATCTTTCTATGCATAAAAATTAAATTTAATAAGAATAACACTTTTATGATAATTTTTTTTTTCATTATGCATCTTTCTATGCATAGAAATTAAATTTAATAAGAATAACACTTTTATAATAAAAATTTTCATTATGCATCTTTCTATGCATAGAAATTAAATTTAATAAGAATAACACTTTTATAATTTAAAAAAATTTCTTTATGCATCTTTCTATGCATAAAAATCAATTTAATAATTAATATCAGTATATCCATGCATATTCATAGGTGAATATATACATGGAGTAATTAGAATATTTCTTTTAGATGTAAAAATGGTGGGAATTACTCTTTTGGAATAACATAAAAATAAACTTTCTTTTTCACAAAATTCTAAAAAATTTTGCCATAACCTCCTTTGTATGGCTGACTATTTCTCATTTTTGTCATTCTATTTTTAAGTTAAATTAACCCAAATTAGATTCATAGAACTCTAATTTACATAATTTTCTAAATTCAAGAGAGTAATCAATAAGAAGAGTTTAATTAATCTCTTAGTTAATCTTTCTAGGATTAAGAAAGGCTGGAATGTAAAGAAGAGAAGGGGGTGGCCTTTTCCTCAAAGGCATAACATTTGAATTTAATTCAATCAACTGTAAAACATGAAAATCAAGAAAATCATAGATTTAAAATTTGTAAATAAGTAAGAAAATTAGCTTATATGAAGCTTGTAAGCTCTCCTTTGGCTTGTAAGCTCTCCTTTGGCTTGAGGGATTGAGGGTTCTACTCTTTTTTGAAGCAAGAGCGGCCACCAATTCACTTTAGAGAGGATTAGGCCAAAAACAATTGAATTATTAAGAAATTCAATGTAGATGGCTCAGGACAGTAGAGTAACAGTGCATAAATACCATTAAGCTTTTACAAAGGGAAGGCTTCTATTTATAGGAAAAAGTGAGTCTCTAACAAAGCAAACTGATTCTAGAATTTTCCAGATCAGTTTGGTCAATTTTTGATCATTTTTGGGTTAGTTTAGCTTACTTTTTGGATCTAGTTTTGAAATAGGAGAGAGGAGAGATGAAATATCTCATTTTATTGATTAAAAATTGGGGGTAATGATGAGAAAAAAGATGCCTCCTTCATAAGGGGAGATCCCCACTCTGAGATGTCAAAATTCAGTTTTTTAACTCTTTTTTTTGGTCCTTAGTCCACTCTTCATCTTATGTGAGCATTTACTCATTTTTGGGAGGTTTTTTCTTTTATTTTTCAATTTATCTTCTCCCTACATTTGGATTAATCTTATTGGTCCACAAGAACCTTAATCCAAAATTTTCAAAAAATCTGGACCCTTAGGCTAAGGTCTTTTGTGCACATTATAATTTATTTCTAATGCACCTTAGAAATTTCTTTTTAAACTTCTGTTTCGGAAAAATTTATTTTAATAAGAAGGGATAATTTTCCATCCAAAGATATCTAAAAATTGAATTATCTCTCTCTAGAATATTTTCTCTCTCTAAGCCAGAAGTTAAGAGTTCATCATTAAGCACATGATTCGGGCTTGGTACATACTTCTTAAGTAGGCTGACATGAAATACATTATGTACTTTGAGATGAGGAGGCAGAAGAAGTTCATAGGCTAAGTCACCTACTTTCTTTGTAATCAGATATGGCCCACAGTATCTAGGGGATAACTTCTTGTACTTCCCAAGAGATAGAGAACTTCTTTTAGGGCGTACTTGAATGAAGACCATATCTGCTTCAATGAATTTTCTATCTGACCTCTTCTTATCTGCATAGTGCTTCTGTCTATCCTAGGCAGATTTTATATCCTTGCAGATTGACTGCATCTGCTGCTCCATGTCGTCAAGCATCTGTTTGGACATCTCGACCCTAATCAATGGGTCGGACCAAGTTAATGGTGTTAGGCAGTCTTGTCCATACAGAGCTTTGAAAGGACTCATCCCGATACTTCGGTGATAAGAGGCATTGTAGGCGAATTCGACTAGGTACAGATAGCTTAGCCACTTCTTGGGTTCCCTGCCACCATAACATGAGTGAAGTATATCTTCGATTACTTGGTTCACCCTTTCTGTTTGACCCATCAGTCTTGGGGTGGTAAGCTGTGCTGAGATCCAAGAAAGTTCCTACTGCTTCAAAAAATGCAGTCCAGAATCTTGACGTGAGTTTGGGATCTCGATCACTTACTATTCTCCTGGGTAGGCCATGCAATTTGAAGATTTTCTTGAGGAACACTTTGGCCACATCCACTGCAGTGTAGGTTTCTTTTACTGGAATTAGATGGGCAACTTTGGTTAGTCTGTCAACCACGAAGATAGAGTTGTAACAACCTGATTGCACTGAAGGTAGTAGTCCAGTAATAATAAAATCCATACTGATACATTCCCACTTCATCTGGGGGGGATGTCTAATGGATATAACTTCCCAGGTATTTTTACTCTCTTGGCTTTGACTTTCTGACATATCATGCATTGATGTACATGATTAAGTACATCCTTTTTAAGTCCAAGCCAAAAGAAGCTTTTCTTTATAGACATGTAGGTCTTGATGAAACCTGGATGTCCTGCTATAAGGCTATCATGGGCTTCATTCAGAATTTGACCCTTAGTTCTCTCATCATTGGGAATGCATAGCCAGCTATTATAATACATAATTCCTTCATCCAAGCTGTACCCTTGAACTCGATTCAACTCCTGAGGAGTTTTGCTTTCCTGCATAAGTAGGGTACCACAATAGGGCCAAAGAATCTATCCTGCATGATCTTCTCTCTTGCTTTATTAATCAATGGATTTGACACCACTGTGATTGCAAGTAAGGAGGCTTTTCTGCTGAGGGCATCTGCTACCACATTTTCTTTGCTTGGGCAGGACGATTTCAAAATCAAATTCCTGCAGGGTCTGCATCCACCTTCTTTGGCGCATGTTGAGATCCTTCTGAGTGAAGATCTGATGATATGTCATCAAAGTGAATCTTTGACCCAGTAGGTAATGTCTCCATAACTTTAGGGCATAGATTACTGAAAGTAGCTCCAGGTCGTGGTGGACAACATAATTTCTCATGCGTTCTGAGGTTTTAGGATTCATAGGCCACTGCATGACCTTCCTGCATGAGCGCACCTCCTAGGGAAAAAACCACTGGCATCAGTTATTACTACCTCAAAGGTAGAGAGAAATTTGGCAACTTCAGAACGGGATTGGTTACCAAGGCAGTCTTCAGCTTATCAAAAGCGCTCTGACACCTGGCAGACCATTGAAATGGGGTATTCTTCTTGAGAAGAATAGTCATCAGGGGGAAGCTATGAGAGCATACTTAGGTATAAAAATTCTATACCAACCAGTTAATCCCAAGAATCCTCTGACTTCTTTCACTGTCTTTGGTTCAAGCCAATCTATGACTGCTTGGACTTTTGTGGAATCTGGAGAAATTTTGTCTTTGGATACCAGAAGGCCCAAGTATTCAACATGGTCGACAGAGAAAGCACATTTGCTCTTTTTTTGTAAAAAGTTGGTGCTTCCTTAGAATCTCAAGAACTTTACGGACGTGAGCTTCATGGTCAGCTGCATTCATTGAATGTAGCTAGGAAATTTGTCAATCCAAACGGCATGACAATAAATTCATAGTGCCCATAGCGAATATTGATGGCTGTCTTTGGGATATCTTGATCATTAATCCTGATCCGGTAATACCCTGATTTGAGATCTATCTTTGTGAAGATCTGGGATCCATTTAGCCTATCCAGAAGCTCATCGATTCTAGGGATAGGATACCTCTGTAATCTACACAGAGTCTTAATATTCCATCCTTCTTTTTCTGAAAGAGAACTGGCGCTCCCCACGGTGAAACACTGGGTCTTATAATCCCTTGTTCTAATAGCTGCGTAAGCTGTTCCTTGAGTTCAATGGCTTCAAGGGAGAGGACTGACAGTTTGTACGTGTGCTGGGCTACTGGTGAGCTCTGGGGGACCAATTCTATCTCATGATCTACTTCCCGAATTGGAGGCATCTCAGTTAGCTCTGCTGGGGGAATAAATCATCATACTCACTTAACCATTCTGGTTCTTTAGCCTTTAACTTTGTGTCTACCGGATTCATTTTGACAACATAAATGAGCTGCTTCTTTCTAAGTCCTTTCAATAACCTAGAAGCTTTTACTAATTGCAGATCTGGGGATCCAAAAATTCAAGTTCCTTGAACTTTTTTCCCGTGAAGGTCATGTACGGAAATGGTTCCATTGTGACAGTGAATGTCAGCTTGATTTTTGTGGAGCCAATCCATTCCAAGGATTCCGTCAAAAACTCCCAAAGGTAAGACTCTGAACTAGCAGTCAGTTACATTCCCATCTAGATTAAACTGAATACGATCTGTCTCTCATGGTGGTGAGTAAAAAGAATCTTCCCACTGGCCAATTCAACTTGCATAGGTTTCCCTAATTTCTGTTCTAAGACTAGCTTATGCAAGCATCCTGGGGAAATAAATGAATGAGTACTGCCTGAATCAATCAAATGCTTGAATGGCTTACCCTTATACTCAGTTGGAGCATGGATGACAGAGAATTGACGATTTGGCCCTTGGTTTTCAATCGTGGCGGCATAAATTTGACCTCTTTCCTCTTCCACTACTTCTGCTATCGTCTAACTGCTCGGGCTGCTGTTGCAGAGATTGGGGCGGAACTCTTTCTCTTTGGTTACCCCAGTTCTGGGAGGGCGTTTTGAGACTACTCTAAATAGAGGAAGATGGTTGAGCTAGAGTTCTCCTGGGATTGCCCTGATTTTGGCGAGACGTAGCTGTGGTCTCTGCACTCTGGGTCCTTGACTTCCCTGTCCTCTTGAGACATGGCAGGAGTCAGGCAGTCTTTAAGCTGGTGACCGAAACCCTGACACCCAAAACACCTAGGTGTTCTCACTTCTAAGCTCATCCCTTTGAATCCTTGAAAGAGGTGGGGCGCCTGAGAAAGTATTCATTTTGGTTTCCAAGAAGCCCGGAGGATAGAACCTCTTCTTGAGGTAAGCTTTAAGATCTGACCAGGTTTGGGTATTTTCATTACCTTCATAGAATCCTTGTGCTTATAATAATTTCTTGGGGACCCATAACTAATGAGTTGGAAGAAGATCTTGTCGTGCTCTTTTGGGTTTTTGTTATAGGGAAGAGGTTAGCAAGTACTTTGCTTTCCATGATTTTGGGATTGTGTTATGAGTGTTGTTATTATGAGTGTTACCTAGGTTAATGATGAGTAGTCAAATTGGATTTCCACCTTCATAATAGCCTTGAGCTACTAATAACTACTTTTCTACCCATCTTTTGACATCACGAAGATATCTTGGAATTGACTTATGTGGTGGATATACCTTCTTTTGTGAAATTGAAGGTTTGGTACCTTTCTTGGCATTTTCTTGTGATGGAGTAGTGACATTTGTTGGTCTTGGCACCATCGATGATGAGGCTTAGGTCTTCTCACATGAGAGAGGCTACCTTTCTTGGCATTTTCTTGTGATGGAGTAGTGACATTTGTTGGTCTTGGCACCATCGATGATGAGGCTTAGGTCTTCTCACATGAGAGGCTACCGCTGACGAGGTCACTTGGATAGATTTATCCTTGTCTTGGTATCGTCCTCATTGATGATTTAGGATTGTTTTCAAGAGGGGTTATCGATGATGAGGTTTTTATGATAGAAGCATTTAACTCCTTTGTTGGTGGGGCTAGTCGAAGAGGGGGCTCTTGGAATAAAAACATCATCATAAGGTACTATTGATGTAGAGGGTAGGTTTTTATTATCAATGGCAGTTGGCTATTTGCTCAAACAAAGGTCTATTAATGTTGAAGGTTATAAAGGGTAACCCTTGCTAGAGTGAGATTCAATTTATATTGTTGGTGTTGAGGACAAGGTATATGAAGGGACATGTATGAGAGTGGATGTGGTGTCAACAGTGAGGTTATAAAGTTAGAGGTAGAAGCATGACCTTTTATTGGTGAGGGTGGAGTTGAAGGGATACATACTTTGTCTCACAGAAAGGGCTTCCGATGATGGCAAAGGCAAGTTTTCTAGTTGAGGAGCTTTTTGGGAGGAACCTTATAGCCTTTTAGGCTCAGCATCACATAACTTTTTAAGTGTCAGATCATCTCTGTCACACAAAATGGTATCATCATCTCCGTGTTTTGGACCTTCAAGATGATTGTATTGATAATGAAGCATGGTAATTGGTAGCAATAATATATTCCTATCCCAAAACAAAGACTATTTCCAACATAAACTCAAGCACAAAGAGCTTGTAGTTAAGAGAGTTAGTGTACATGTAGATTGCATGTTCGAGATACCCCAAACATGGCATATTCATGTCCTGCATGAAGGGAATCCACTCAAGATAAGCTTGTAATGTAGGTTGACCTAATAATTCCTATAGTTTAAGAAGGGTCATGAGATTATGTTCATGTCATGGATAAAGTTGGCTTGAATTATGTTTATATATCTAAATATTTAAATCTTACATAAAATCTTAGAAGATTTAGAGTAAGGACAAGTTTAGGTGTTGAGGTTTCAAGTTCCATAGGTTTAGGTGATAAAGGTTCCATTTCTGAAAACAGCTCCTCTTCTTGTAAGCGTAGTTTAAATATACTCATTAGGTGTTCTAAGGTGACAGTCTGCATTGATTGGTCAATAGGGTATTGAGAGCTACTTATCTAAAAGCCACTCAAGATGATTTCATCAAGGTCATCCGGAGTAACGTATGAAACCCCCATTCTATATCAACCCCTCAAGGAGAATAGTAAAATAACCTCAAGGTATTGAGAGCTACTTATCTAAAAGCCACTCAAGATGATTTCATCAAGGTCATCCGGAGTAACGTATGAAACCCCCATTCTATATCAACCCCTCAAGGAGAATAGTAAAATAACCTCATATTTCCATGTTTTCCCCATTAGCATCTATCACATCCATGTGTCCATAGGTGACTAGGGGTTCCTCCCAAGGATACCCAAGTTTCCTGGGATATCATGTTGTGTGACTAGCTTTAGGACTCATTACTCTTTTTTATTCAACATTCTTTCCCATAGTAAACTCTAGCCAAACTTTGATAGGCTCCTCAAATGGAATCATAGAATCATGGATGTCTTAGGTTCACTTTCAATTTCAATTTTTTATTCACTCTGAGATGGAGACATTGAATCTTCATTCCCCGACTTATTCCCAAAAATTTATTCTAAAGCATGGTTTTTCTCATGTTGACTCTCAACATTCTCAAGAGTACCCAATGTGGTTCTCAATGTGTACAGTGGCACTATAGGTCCCCTTACTGCATTTTCCTCATTTTAACTCTCAACATTCTCAAGAGTACCCAATGTGGTTCTTAATGTGTAAAATGGCACTATAGGTCCCCTTACTGTGTTTAGTAAGACTTATTTAGAATCTTGTTAAGACCTTGGAGGTTCACATCCATCATTAGAATACCCCCTCCATGTAGGCTTTTAGATCTAGGTACAAGTTATTGTTAGATTGGAGAGTTGTAAAGACGAAAGTCATAACATCATAAGATAAGGATGCATCTCCTAATGTAGATCTGAACTGAGTTGTAGCAACACCCTTCATCATAAACTCTCTAGATCTTTGAATCTCATTCTCAGTTGAATACTAAAAAACTTACCATATCATTTAAAGATCCTTTTATTTATTTATTCTCAGTTGAATACTGACTTAACATATCATTTATAGATTCTTTTATTACTAACTTACCATATCATTTATAGATTCTTTTATTCTCAGTTAGAATATTGACTTACCATATCATTTATAGACTCTTTTATTTATTTATTATCATCATAGGTTGATGCCTGTTTGATGGATTGGTTTAGGTAGATAGTGCCTCTCCCTCTTAAAAAGGGAATCAATACTCTTCTTCTTCTTGCTTTTCGGGAACTCTTTTGGATTTCACAAGATATGGTTCAATGTTAATTGATGACCTAGTTAATAGTTCAACAAATTTCAGCATAGTCTCTTATGCATGTTGTTCACTAGGACTCTTGATAAGAGTCTTGATCTCATCTTGGAGTGGTGGGGGGTGGTGGGTTGGGTCTTAGTGCTTTGATTTGATTTTTAGTTATACTACATAAGGTGCTATACTACATAAGGTGCTAGACCTCCTTTCTTCATATGATAATTCTTGGATCACTAGTAGGTTCCAATTATTCTTTTTTAAACGAGAACAGATTTTCTTTTGAGCTCTTGTAGCAAGTATCGCATGTAGGTCCTTGGTGTCAATTCTAGTGCATCATGCTACCTTTATCCCCCTTAGGTTCAAGCTTTCTTTAGGAATCTTTTCCTTATCTTGAGGTTTTAAATTAGTCTTAACCTCTTCAATTTATGTAATTTTACCTTTTTTGGGTTTAGGAGGTTGTGAATCTTTTTTGGGTTTAGGAGGTTGTGAATCTTTTTTTAGTTCTTGTTTTAAGATATTCTTCTCTACTCATGTGTAAAGTATTCTTTTGTAGGTTTTTTATCTTTGGCTTACACCTTGTCCTATAAATTTGTGAGCATATTTAGTGGAACCATGGACAAGTGTCCATTTTATACACACTCAAGATATTGCTAGTTGGGTATTACGAAGTAGCTTACAAAATAAAGGATTTCTCCTCGATAAATCTATGAACATGTGATCGATGATATAGTGTCCACACATGGGTTGTGTGGTGTGCAGATGCATTCCACATTAGGCAATTTGTGGACATGACTATATAAGCACTCTATTGTTTATCTAATTGCTTCCTTAGCAATTTCTATCTTTGATTTTGTTTACTTTTGAGTTAAGGAGACTAGATGTATGCATGGGACTCCTTACTTTTGCAATGATTATTGTTTGCTTTGTTGCATATGAATACATACATTACAAGATGTCATGGCCAGCACCTTGCAATGTTATTGCAATATATAAAGAATGGCTTAGGGTACATGTAATGTGAATTAGAATGGTGCCCACAATGTGCACAACATAACAGGTTTATAAGAGAAAGGGATCGTAAGGATTGCTGTACTCATCCCCTTTCTTGTGGTGACTTTCAAAGCTTTCAAGAGCAAAACATTATAGATTTTACAAATGGAAATCTCAAGAGATCAATGTCTCTTTGCTCCTTGGTCTAGATGAGGAAGAGTTTATCTCAATGGTTTCTTCCATTATGCTGTCGTCTAACCGGATTGCTTCTTTGTAACATTGATCTAAAGTGAATTAAGGGTTTTCATGCATAAGATGTAATCCTGTATAGTTTCCTTAGATCTCTGCTCTATCATGTAGAGCTATGTTGTAGAGCACTCCACTTAGGGCATTATCTTTCAAGAATCCATAGATAAAGATAGTCTTCAGAGTTTAAAAATTTTCCTTAATCATAGGTATCAACGTGATGAACCATTTACTGGCCTTGTCCACTACGCTCATAGATTCAATGCATGCACCTTGGTATGATAATCCAGATTTCCAAATGCTTCACATCACTACTCAAACATTTACATGGATTAAACATGATTGGTAGATCCATCATATTTTCCCATGAGATTGGAAATTTTTATGGACATGACTCTAGATGACTCCTTTGGGTCACATATAGGTCCTTCTCTGGTTAAAGCATATAGGTCCTTCTTTGGTTAAAGCACCCCTTCCTAGATCTTTTAATATTTCTAGAGTATGGGCATCTAGGAGTTGCAAGGTTTGAGGGATACCAACTTCGAGCATTTGCAAAATATTCAAACTAATTATTGTATTTGGCATAGGCCTAGTCATTTGTGAGGATTCGGACCAATTGTTGTATTTGGCATAGGCCTAGTCATTGTGAGAATTGGAGTCACCAAGGGTTTGAAACCTAGTGGCATAATTGGAGGCATAACATTGCTCAAATGCATGGTGCAAAATTGGCAAGCCCATAAATATCAATTCCATTGCCATGATTTTGTAGGAATCAAGGATTCCTAACCCTGCAAAATCACAGTTTAGGAATCATGGTTGTGATTCCTAACCCTACAAAATCATAGCAATCAAAGTGAGCCAAATTGAGTCAAAAACATAAAATCTTGATTCCCTATAATGTGATGCGATTGCATGTGCTTGAATTTCACATGTTTAATACGTTTCCTCTTATGTGATTCTCACCGTGATTGGTCGACGTGATCACAGCAACGGTCCGACATGATCACGATATGCATACCCATGCCAATGGGATGCTGCAACATGTCACTCCATAATAAATTCCCAACTGTCGTGATCACATCGGCTATAAATAGGTGATTTGTTTTTCTAGTTTTCATCATTTTTTAGTTTTCCTTCATCGAGCTCTCCAATTTCTGGAAATTGAGTGTGCCTTCATCTTGCATTCATCAACACCACACATATCTCTCCAGGTAGGAGCAACATATTCCTTTTTCATCATATTCTTTCTTGATATTCAATGTTTTTCCAAACTAACATGTGTGTGTGTGTGTGCGCGCGCGCGCGTGCGCATAAGGAAACCCTCATTTTTGAAACAAACACCATTCTCTTCTCTTTCTTTTTCTTAAGAAGGATAGACAACCTTACATAAACTCACACATAAGGGCAAAGCCCAGGCACACCCTTATCGACCCTAATAATAATAAAAATAACAACTTAGAAAAGCATGATTCTATAGTTTGCATAAAATGATGATTGGGCTTCATTGTGCAGTGAAGTTTTGACCCTTCACATAAGGATGTATGCATGGATGTTAGAGAAGTCCATGTCTAGTATTTTAACAGTGGTGCTAGTAAGCACATTACTTCTCATCCGTAGTTTGTTCTCATCACTTAAATCTGCTCCATAGGGAAACATTGTAACATGTGCAAACAACTCCTTATATCTGTTATGGCTCACCCTAACCCCCCTTAAAACACATCCAACAAGAGATTACCTGGTGAACTTTAACTGTCATGAGGATCTTTCCAATGGCCAAGCTCATAACCCTTGAGGTCTCCAAGCTCTACAACTCCTTGAGAAGCAATTCCACCGCACCTCACGCGAGCGTTGTCACACCGCCATGTTGCACTATGGGTACTCGTCCCTCCTCTCACCTTACATCACTCACACATGCTCACTAGCATGCATTAGGGAGAGAGATTAGCAAGAGGATTAGTAAGAGCAAGACTCAATTGCACAATGGGAGAGTATATTGTATTATGAGAGAAATTCACTTATATACATGGCCATAAGTGTTCACACTCACTTAAACTATGGCCGGCTGGGCACTTTAGGCTCATAAGAGGCCTAATCTATTCTCATAGAATATCCATGAAGTACATCACTTGGGACTTCATCCTACATGCTACCACATGCTCTTGAAGCGGGAATCGCCATAAATACTTCGTCGTCACACCATTATGGGTGCCAGTTCAAATTGTAGCTTTGGACACCATTGCTTCATATCTTGAATGTATACCCTTTGGTGTATCTACCTTGACTCCTTGATATAAGATAATGGTGGTAGCTCCTGTTAACCCTAGGAATGGCTTTTTCCCCTGTTTGGAGGCTCATATCTCCTAGACCGTCTAGGGGAAAGCCGACATCGAGCTCTTCAACTTTGGTCTTGGCCGTCCAAAGTCAAAATTGATCGTTTTGGCCTCTAACCATAGCAGCCTCAAAATTTGACCCAGAAATCAAGGCAAAAAACACCCCCAAAAGTACAAAAAATCATTTTAAAAAAACAGCGCGAAAACCATATTTGAGTTACTTTTTGAAGTTCTAAACGACAAAATCATGAATGACTCAGAGAGACAAAGTTGTAGTACTCCAAAAATGCTACAACTCTCTCATATAGAGTTTTCCAAATTCCTTTTGGAACACCCTAAAAAAAGTGTGCAAAACATGGAAAAAATTCTCGAAAAAAAATTACATCTTAAAACAGTGATGGAAAATAGGTTTTAGGACCTCCACTTCCATCTAGGAAGTTACTAGCATGCACTTTATCCGAAAAAATATCCCTAGGAGATCGTTCATGTGCGTGTAGCGTCTAAGCTAATTAGGGCAAACGGACACTTGTTTGATCCAATGGAGAGTACACCAAGCGTCTTGAGGCTATAACGGGCTGTGAGAAAATATAAAAAGTTAAAAAAAAAACACATGTGTGCTTGCTCATTAAGGAGAAATTGACAGCAGCAAACATAGCAACGATGAGGGACTACGTGGGCCGACACCCTCACTGAACCCAATGGCTAACATCTTCAAACCATTGAGATATATGCCCCAACTGCAACTCTCAATCCCATTTGCCATGCCAATAACAAGAGTGTCATCGGGTTTTACACCCCCTGTCACTTCAATCCCACACCGAGCTTTGGTCATTTACCTAACATTCCCACCAATCGTATAGGTACCAATCCTTTTCAACCCCTGGATGCCCACACCTTGGACATACTGACTAGTCTAGGAAGGGGGATAACCTAAGGACTCAGTGAGTAACTACCATCAAGAGAGCACTCACATATAGCCTTAGTGACTCATACAAAAATATGGCTTTACAGATCTCCAAAATTATGGGCAAATACAACGAAACAATTGATCCTGTTCAATTCATACAAATGTTTGAACATCAATGTGAGGCCTTTGGAATCCCAACTCTCCCACCAAGGTACATGCGTTGAACCTATGCTTAGAGAGAAAATCTAGTCGATGGTTCATCACATTGATGTCAACGAATGATTAAGACCAACTTCAGAACCTTGAAAATAGTCTTTATCCATGGCTTTTCAAGACAAGGTGATTGGTGGAGTGCAACAAGTGAACTCTATTCAATTGAGCGTCAACCAAACGAAACCATTAGAGACTTTATAAAACTCTTGGACTCACAATGTGAGTCATGGAAGAAACTAAACTATTCTCAATTGAAGAGATGTTTCATGATGGGCTTAAAGAATAATAGCTTACACAACTTGATAATTGTATCCAATCCAATCCAGAAACATTCGATTAATGTTGTAAAGAAGCAATCCGTTTAAATAATAATAGCTTACACAACTTGATAATTGTATCCAATCCAATCCAGAAACATTCGATTAATGTTGTAAAGAAGCAATCCGTTTAGATGACAACATGCTAGAAGATGATCATGCTACGAGATGTTCCTCACCTAAACCAAGTGAACAATGGAAAAAGAAAGATCGATCTCAGAATTGTCATTCCCCGAATTCTATGCCGCCTTGCTTAAAAGCTTTCAATCGACATCTCTAAGAGAGGATGAAATCCTTCATAGCCAAACATCCTTAATGCCTCTACAAGTAAGAAGCAAAATGCCTTGCGTCGTTAAGTGCAATCACTATGACCATCCCAATCCCCCATACAAGGCACCTGTCTTTCTGGACTACATATATTATAAATCCTTTGGTCATGATACTACAAAGTGTCCCAATTGACAACAATTGACTCAAAACCTCCATCTCCTGAGAGTGATGAGCACCAACAAATAGAAACAGTCCAAAGGGTAAAAACTGTTCAGGAAGTAGTTAATCGAACACTTCAGTGTTTCTATTGTCGTGGACCTCACAAAGTGATAGACTACACAATTTGGAATACTTCCATGCTCATAGTCATTGCTGACACTTTGCAACCCATGTGTGAATGATGTGGCATTGATCACATGTTCCACGATTACCCCAGACGAGTTGCTTCAATGCAACTTGTCTCACAAAATACAACTCTTAACATCTTAAGTGTACAAAACGGGAAATTGTCACGATACCCTTGAATGTGCTTACATGCTTACAAGCCAAGGCACGAGAAATGGTCAAAAAGAACGCAAAAGACAATACCTCAAATTGGGTAGAAGAACATGTTTTAAAGCAGAACCCAAAAGAGTAAACAAAACCTTCTAAACCCAAGAAAAACAAGGGATGACAAACTATCCAAACCAAAGTTTAATTAAAGGATAGGGAAAAGAAGCCTGTGGAGAAACCCAAAAGAGCCAAAAGCTACACATGATGCAAGAGCATCCACCTCAAAGGGCACCACTCAAACCACAAAACCCATATGTATGACATAGGATACAAAAGCCCAAAAGAAAATTCGATCTCGTCACATGGGCAAACATAATGAAAACCTGATGATCCAAATAAAGTCAGAAGATGAAACAAGTTCTAGTACGTCGTCACTTAGTGAGGACGAAACAAGTTCTGATTTGTCACTCAATGCACCTCATAGACCAATCAAGAAACTAGAACCCACCCAACCAGCCCAGATTGAAAATCATGATCACATAACATATGCGAAATGCAATAGAAAACTCAAGAGAGCATGCTTAGCATGGTTAAGTGTCTTACACGATCACCGATTGTGATTGAGCCTAGTAATGCCAAACCTAAAAAAGCAACCAAAATGCAAAACCCGGAGGAGTACGCTTTCCCTTTCAAGAGGAAGACATACTTTTTACAGAAGAGTCATTAGAGACAAATTGCACGAATTATGCGGTTGGAGAAAGCACGTGAGGGATTCAATGAATCCCATATGAAATTAAAGTAGTCTCTCAAAACCTCATTTGGAGGAATGCTCTTCTCTCATGGGGTGAAGTCAGCATAACATCAACACTTGCACCTTTAAGGGCTCAACAACATGAGTTATACCAAGACATAAAGAGCTCCATAGAACGAGACTGTGAGGATTCGCAAGTTTCCAAACAGACCTCATTTAGAATTGTCAAAGGACCAAGTGTGCCAGTGTACACATTGGGTACTCTTGAAAAATCTAAGAGCCAAAAAGAGGACGAAAGTGAATGGGAATATGAAACAGAAACAGGATCTGAAGCTGAAAGAAAAACTGAAACATCCATGGTTTCTCTTTGATTCTATCATAATATGGTTAGATTTCTCTTCATGTAATGATGTTAAGCGCAAACGCACAGTGATTAGTCCTCGAGCTAGTCCTCTCATAACATCATGACAATAGACACTTGGGTGTCATTTGAGACAACCTAAACTCATCCCTCTATAGATAATGGTCTCGCAAGAGGAGCCAATGGACAAAACATTGAAGTTACCGGTGGTTACTTTAGCTATGCTACTCAAACAATTAGTGGAGATGTGGAATTTACATTCCATGTTACCCTAGATTCCCTTGAGTATGATGTCATCTTCGGTGGAACTTGGATAAGTGACTCGTTGTATTCAATAGATGAATCCATGCAACGAGTTGGATTCTAGTTGGATTGGGAACTTTCTAATAAAGTCACTACAGCTCAAGCACAACTTTATCCAACACGTCTCATGACTCTCGAGTTATAGGACTTGTTAGGTCAACCAACACTCACGGATCATCCTAAAAGAATTCCCTTTACACAAGACTTGAACATGCCATGTTTGGGGTACTTTGAACATACAATGTATATTGAAATTAACCCTCTTACTTGTAAGTTGAAATTAACCCCCTTACTTGTAAGTTTTTGGTGGTTGAGTATGTGTTGGAAGCAGATTTAATCTTAGGGCATAAATGGACTATTGCTGCCCAAGCACCATTGTGCTTTGCCAGCGATATGGTCATCATGCTGGTCAATGTCACAAAGTTGACAATACCATAATACAAGGAAGAAGATCCAACCCTAATGGATATCTATGATGCTAAATGCAAAAAGTTATAAGCCTCTTCTAGGAAAGCCCCTCTACACAATGATCGATCATCTGCGTCAATGATCGACTCCGATAAATCATCTACTCCTTCAACCCCATCCGCACCAACGAAGTTCAAGGCCAAAACCTCGCACTCAATAGCTATTCCTGAAGAAGTTCCCCCCGCACAACCATCGATCTCTACAAGGAACTCAAAGAAAAAACCCCGGGGCCTATGCCTCTTCATTGATAAACCTCACTAAAGGAGATGGCAATATGCTTAAAAGCCTCATCATCGACTGCCACTCTGCAAGAGACTCAAACCTCATCATCAAGAATGCCCATGAGTCTCAAACCTACAACCTCAGTGCCAACTAATGTGAAGGAGGGTCCACAACCTCCCCCTTCAACTAAAAAGAAAAATCCAGCAAGACAATAAAAATCAAGGTATCTTAATGGTATCAAGATGTGGGTGGAGAAGCAGCTACTTGTAACACAAGGCTACTACAAAGGTGTCAATCCAGCAAGACAATAAAAATCAAGGTATCTTAATGGTATCAAGATGTGGGTGGAGAAGCAGCTACTTGTAACACAAGGCTACTACAAAGGTGTCAATCCAGCAAGACAATAAAAATCAAGGTATCTTAATGGTATCAAGATGTGGGTGGAGAAGCAGCTACTTGTAACACAAGGCTACTACAAAGGTGCCAATCGAATTTTGATGTCACGACAGTCAAGCCTCTTCCTCAACGCAGCACTCAAAGGCCAAGGAAAAATAAAAGTACTCCACAAAAGCCTCTGTGAATTCCTCAGTGAACTCTAACATCTCAGCAAGTGTGGGGACCCAAAAGATTACTGCAAGCACAAGGGTACTACCAAGGAAATACCAACGCTTGGATTCCCAAGTGCATTAAAAAGTCCCCTAAGCCTACACAAAAAAATAAACCTCAACACCAACAAAGACATCAGCCACCACCAGTTTATAATGTACATCAAAGATGTGTGCTTGTGCATGTGCTTCAACAAAACAAGGATACTATGATGGTAATCCCATTATATGGTTGCCAAAATCAAACAACGTGAAGAAAGCTTACCAACAACTTCAACCCCAACAGCTTCACCTAAAGTTCGACAAGAATGAAAACCTAAACAATGCCAAGCATGTCACTCAACCACTCTCATGCATTCATCACCTACACAAGAGCTTGTGCTCAAGCAACCCCAATGATAACCAACCAGCAATCTTACCTATCGCCTCAATAATATTTAAGCCAAAAATTTAAGAATCAATTCCCACGTCTACAATGGAGACTTATGAATGCATCAAAGACAAACTCACAATGCTCTTTCCACCCCTTTGGTGGATGTGAAGCGCAAGTGTAGAAGCTACGTGGCAGACATAAGAACCTATTCTCTCAAAAAGGAGAGTAGCCACCATAAGAACCTGTTACTCGCAAGGTAGTAACAAAAAAAAAGGGAGTCACGCATATGGCAACTCCCAAGGATCTTCAATAGCCATTATGTTTTGTTAAGCTTATAGATTACTACTCTTGTGGCTATGTTAATGTAGCAGCTGCTCCATGAGTACATATCCATACTCATGCACTGGAGGACGTTTGCACCAACAAAGCCTCACCCATCGACAACTTCCATGTACATCTCTGGGGGATGGGGAGGCCATGGTGGATGAAAGCTTGGTCAATGATACAACCCATCGCTTGGAATTTTCCTTCAAATTACAAACCTCTCCAAATGGTGCTACCATCTTCACTAATCTATGATCTTCATTTCTTAGTGAAGATATCTATATTAGTCTCGCAAGAAGTCGACATAATTCTTTCAATCCTCGCCAGCAAGTGGCTACTTTAACAAAAACCAATAGCTTAATAAGAGTCTATTTGACTCAAATCTTGTATTTAATGTATATCTGCTTTCATAAGAGCACTTAAATATACATAAAAACGTAAAAAGTATATGGGAAGAAGCATGCAGGAACAATCCCTACTCAACAACATTTTGACAAGAATCTTGCCACAAAAAAGGGACATCATCGAAGGCCAATTTCTTCAAATGATGAATGTCGCTCAATAAATCAAATGAGGAACTGAGAATCACCATCTTGTTTTGATGATTATGTCTACGTTCCTCCGGATCCTCCCCTCTTCTCTCCCATTATTAACATCTCTTAGCATCTCCCCACGACCACAAATCACATGTAGCCTTGCTTATGATTGCCAAAAACAAAGTGAGCCAAAAAAAAAGAGCTCACAAAAATATAAAAATGCAATCACTCAAAAAAAACCCCGCCCCCCTCCCCCACCCCGTTAGGAATTCCCAATAAACCACTAACCTTTTCATTCACTACCTAACCTTTCTTATTCCTTCCAGAGGAACAAAGACCATTGAAGGTCACTCAACATCAAAGCCATCGACAAAGCTTATCCATTCTCCCCACACAAAGGTCTTCAACGTGATCATGTGAGGATGCGATCGCCACCATCAGGAAGGGGGGATGTTAACCACCACCATTATCTTACATCAAGGAGTCAAGGTAGATACACCAAAGGGTTATACATTCAAAATATGAAGAAATGGTGTCCAAAGTTATAATTTGGACGGGCACCCGTAATGGTGTAAGAGAGTATTTATGGCGATTCCTGCTTCAAGAACGTGTGGTAGCATGTAGGATGAAGTCCCAAGTGATGAACTTCATGGATATATTAAGAGATTAGTCATTGTAATAGCATTAGGCCTCTTATAAGCCTAAAGTGCCTGGCCAACCACAGTTTAAGTGAGTGTGAACACTTATGGCCATGTATATAAGTGAGTGCGAACACTTATGGCCATGTATATAAGTGAATTTCTCTCATAATACAACATACTCTCCCATTGTACAATTGAGTCTTGCTCTTTCTAATCCTCTTGCTAATCTCTCTCCCTAATACATGCTAGTGAGTGTGTGTGAGTGATGTGAGGTGAGAGAAGGGATGAGTACCCATAGTGCAACGCACGGTGGTGTGACAACGCTCACGAGAGGCGTAGTGGAATTGCTTCTCAAGGAGTTGTAGAGCTTGGAGACCTCAAGGGTTACGAGCTTGGACATTAGAAAGATCCTCACGATAGTTGCGATTTAGCAGCAGGTAAACTCTTATTGGATGTGTTTCAAGGGGGGGTTAGGGTGATCCATAATAATATCATGTAAAAGGAGTTGGTAAAATTGTTCTCACTATTGCAAATGGTGAAACAATCATGCTTTCAGATGTATTATATGTACCAGGGATTAAGAAGAACTTGTTATCTATCTTTGCCATTGCTAAGGTTGGCTTAGTGGTTTGGTTTGTGGATACAGATGTATTGTTCATGATCGCAGGGTGACGGTAATACAATTTTTCCTTTTGGTACTTTATCTCATGGCCTTTACACGCTAGATGCATATGAAAGACAAAAGCATGTTGTATGTACAGTTTCTACCACACAAAGGCAATGGGTGATACTACTAAGCTATGATATGCACGCTTTAGTCACTTGAACTTTGGTAGTTTACTGCATTTATATAAGCATGACATGGTGTCTAAGCTGCCACATCTTGAAGCCCCCTATCAAATATGTTTGTGAGAGCTGTATTTTTGGAAAAATACAGTGGGTATCATTTCTCAAAGATCATTCAGTTAGAGCTATCCAAAAATTATAGCTTATACACAGTGATGTATGTGGCCTTATGAGAATACCATCTATTGGAGGCCACCTCTATTTTGTCACATTCATTGATGATTATTCCAAGTACCTAAGCAAATTCACAGCAAACTTGACAATAAGGCTATTAAATGTAGTTTTGTGGGCTACAGCTCAGAAAGTAAGGGCTATCATCTCTATCATCCTGCTACCAAGCGGATTCTTCTGAGTAGAAATGTTGTAACTTCTACCAAGCGGATTCTTCTGAGTAGAAATGTTGTAACTTCTACCAAGTGGATTCTTCTAAGTAGAGATGTTGTATTTGTGGAAGATGCAATTCAACCCTTGCTTACATGTAAAAAACATCAAAATGTATGTTTGCAAGACATATTCAATACTCTCCTTCCATTGTTCAATGCTGGACACATTAATGTAGAGCATTTGGGTAATCAACAGAATGCTAAAAATCAACCAACATAGGTTACAAATTTGCATGTTTTTTGGCCCACATATCAGCCTATTGATGAGGAAAATGTGGATGATGCAGTTGATGATGAAAGAATGGAAATTGAGGAGTTAAAAAGTATGGCAAAATGGCTGGTGTGCGAACACTACGTGACCCCAAATTGGCCACTCATTTTCCTAGAAGAACATGTGTAGGTTCTCATCATGCATCTCATGTTAGTCTCCTTTGATAAAGTAAAGGAATCTAAAAATTAGATGAGTGCTATGCAATCTGAGTATGATTCGATACTCAAAAATGATACATGGGATTTGGTAGACTTGCCTCATGGTGGCAAGAAGGCCATTAGCACAAAATGGGTTTACAAGCTTAAACATAAAGCGGATAGTAGTGTCGAGCAATACAAAGCAAGGCTTGTTGCAAAGGATTATGCACAGGAAAAGGCATTGACTATGGTGAAACTTTTGCACCCTCATATCATATGAGTACCATACAGAGTATCATTGCATTCACAATATACATCAGTTGGAATATACATCAGTTGGTATCAAAACTGCCTCCTTGAATGGAGATTTGCATGAGAAGATCTATGTATCTCATTCTCGTGGTTTTTTTCTGAAGGTCACGATCAATAGTATGCAGATTAAAGAAAGCTTTATATAGTCTTAAGCATGCTCCCAGAGCATGGTACGAAAAGATACATGCATACTTAGTTGCATAAGGTTTTTGCAACAGCCCAAGTGATAGTACCCTCTATATTAAGAGGACTAAGTCTTAAGCATGCTCCCAGAGCATGGTACGAAAAGATACATACTTAGTTGCATAAGGTTTTTGCAACAGCCCAAGTGATAGTACCCTCTATATTAAGAGGACTAAGGATGTTTTATTAGTCATCGTGTTATACATTGATGACATGCTACTCAAAGGGCCTAATGATGATCATATTTTAGATTTTATAGCGCTAATTTAGAGAAGTCTTATGAGATGTCGGATCTTGGACAGTTACACTACTATTTGGGCATTTAGTTTTGGTAGTGTAATGATGGAATTATTAGGTTGCAGAGGAAATACATAGATGCATTGTTGAAGAGGTTCAATCTTGAAGACTATAAACCTGTGGTGGCTACACCTATGGAGCTAGGTGTACAACTAAGTCTTGAAGATGCACGTGACCCTTTTGATGCTGGCTTGTATCAAGAAGCTATTGGATACCTTATCTTTTTGTGTAACACCATGCTTGACATTCAGTATGTGGTCTCAATATTGAGTACTACATTTATGCATAGCCCAGTCACAAAGCATTGGCAGTCTATCAAACGGGTGTTCCATTACATAAAGGGCACTGATCATTTTGGGTTATTTTATCTCAAGGGGGGTAAATCACAGTTGCATGCATTTATAGACTCAGACTGTCCACACGAGTAGTTTTTTCTTTCACCTTGGTGATTCATGTAGATCATGGCTTAGCCAAGAAGCAACCCATTGGGGCCACTTCTAGCTATGAAGCTCAGTACTACAGGGCAATGTTTACAGCAACTATAATTGAGTGTGTTTGGCTCAAGCGCCTTATTACTGATTTGGGTACTAGCGAGTCCTTAGCCACTACCATCTTCATTGACAGTCAGAGCGCTATGGCAGTTACAAGGAATCCAATTTTTTATGCTCGCACAAAGCATATTGAGGTGCTCTATCATTATGTCAGTGAGATGTTATGCATGGGAAATTAACTTGGCTTATGTGCCAACAAAGGACAACTTGGTGGATTTGTTCACGAAGCTCTCCCACGAGAGAAATTTGAAACTTTTTGCAAAGCTGTAAACTTACTTCCCTTTGGAGTCTAGTCTAGGCTCCCTATCACAGTCCAAAGAGCATGGCACATCTCTATACTTCTAGTGCAAGCTCACCCTTTGTTCACATTATCACTCCTAATGGGGATTTGTAGCCATATTTGGTAGTGATGTGTGTGAACACATTAGGACTAGTCGGGGCACTTTTTCCCTCTTTTGGAGGTTTTTTCCCTCATGCTAATATACACCAATCTTGGGGTATACTTATGATCTTTGAACAGCACACATTCATTATCTATCTATCATCTCATTGTGTACTCCCTTGAGCTTCTCAACTATGTGTGTGTGTGTGTGTGTGCACGTGTGTGCATTCCTACAACCCTATTTCCAACAAACCTAACTGTGATTTTTACCCTCCAAAATCATGCCCATGATTGCTAATGTCACCAACCCTATTTCCAACAAACCTAATCGTGAATTTTTACCCTCCACAATCATGTGCATGATTGTTAATGTTACCAATCACATTGCCACATCAATAATCACGTCTATAGAATCATGCCAGTCTGTGGCGTAACTATAAAATCTTAGCTATAGGTCCAACACAAAAACATCAAATTCAAGGACCACAAGCCCTTCCCATGCCTTTAGTGTATGCCTTTAGTGTATGACCAAAGGAGAATCAAGCCATGTGTCACACTGTGATTCTCCACCTATAAAATCACGATCAAGGGATTGCCACATCACCAATCATGGTGCCATGTCATCCTTGTAAATCACGGCATTATCCACTGTGAATGTATAATCACGAGTGATGATCCATCATAATCACATCAAATTCATAGCCCTTAACCCTCCCCAAGTGTTCTGATACACAAATAAGTGAAAACAATAATGTGTTTACAAACCGTGATTCTACAAGAAAAAGAGGAAGCATACAAGCCCTTTTAATCCAACTATAGGAGATGGACAGGTCCACAAGAATGGTAGCTATGCATGAAAAGATGCAGGAAGGAAGAGAGCTTGAACTCTTGCAAGCACACACACTCACACAAATCCTAGAAGAGAACACACAAGATGAGAGGCTGAAAATTTTATCTTCTTCTTCTTCACAACAAAAGGGTTCTACCAAAAGATAAGGGAAATACAACATAAGTACTAAAGTACTATGTACATGCGATCCATAATGTGAACACACTAAGTGAGCGAGCTGGCAAGATAAGTATGACATAACTCAATGGTGGACTACTA
This sequence comes from Cibotium barometz, assembly GCF_041138505.1. Classification (NCBI taxonomy): domain Eukaryota; kingdom Viridiplantae; phylum Streptophyta; class Polypodiopsida; order Cyatheales; family Cibotiaceae; genus Cibotium; species Cibotium barometz. The sequence goes on from NC_141079.1 coordinate 14,291,814, forward strand.
GTAGCTGGTGTAGTCCAACTGTAGAATCACTGGCGAAGATCTATCATGTCACATCCTAGCAAACATGCCAGTGATGTAAGTGGCAAAAATGGTCACCCAGGAATATCATAAGTGTCAGCTTGTGTTGAGCTTGATATCTCAACACTCCCCCTCAAGTTCAAATCCATCTCTAGGAGTCCAACCATAGTCCAAAATCTACAAAGCTTCTCTACTCCCAGGGCTTTCCTGAAAATGTCAGCTGTCTCCTCCTCTGTGCTAACATACATGAGATCAATGTCTCCTACTAGGACCCTCTCTCTCTGATGAAGTGATATTGGACTTCTATGTGTTTGGTCCCGCGCATGAAAAATCGGGTTCCTTGCCAATTGTATACTACTAAAGTTGTCACAATAGATGATAACATGTCTGTTAACCTACAACCCCAAATCACCAAGTAGCTTGTGCAACCAAGCTACTTCACATGCTGCCATTGTAGCGCCCCTATACTCTGCCTCCATACTTGACAAGGCAACTATTGGCTACTTCTTGCTGCTCCATGTCACTGCACCACTCCCAAAGAAAAACATAAATCCACTAGTAGATCTCCTATCTATGATACTACCAGCCCAATCTGCATCGGTGTATCCAAACACCTACAACTCTATACCAGCCTCATAAAAGAGACCATAGTCTATTGTAGACTTCACATAGCACAATGTGCACCTCACACCATCCAAGTGTGCTTCGGAGGAACCTGCATAAACTGACTCTACAATCCAACTGTATAGTTCAAATCTGGCCTGGTGATCATCATGTAGATCAAGCTACCCACCACTATCTTCCTGTACATAGTGGGATTCTCTAAAATCTCACCTCCTGCAAACTGCACTCAACTTGCCATTTGAATCTAATGGCATAGAAATTGGCTTACAACTAGCCATAGCATATTTGGACAGCATATATTGCTTTGTGATAGCCATATGCCCTTGGCCGTTCCTAATAACCTCAATGCCAAGGAAGTGCCTCAGCTCACCCAAATCCTTCATGTCAAATTTTTGCTTGAGGAGACATTTCACTCTCAACTTCCTCTCCACTATCACCCCTAAAATCAAGACATCCACATAGATTGTGATAACCACAAGGCCCTTATCACTCTTCCGCACATAGAGTGAATAATCAGCATCTTCCACATGAAAGCCAGATATTGTGTTACCTTATCATGCCATGCTCTCGGTGCCTATTTTAAGCCATATAAAGCTTTATGCAACTTACATACAAAATCAAGGTGACCCATATCTTCATAACCTGAAGCTAATCGATATACACTTCTTCTTGCAAATCACCATTCAAGAACGTATTCTTAACATCCATTTAATATAAAACCCATTCTTTTGATGCAGCCATTGTAATAACAGCTCTCACGGTTGCCATCTTGGCAACGGGGCTGAACGTCTCCTCATAATCAATGCCATAAGTTTGAGCATAACCTTTGGCAACCAATCTTGCTTTATACCTACTAATACTTCCATCTAAGTTGTGCTTTATTTTGTACACCCATTTGTTGAAATATACAAGTGAATAGGGTGTGTGTGGGAACAAGCTCTTGGATAGAGGCTGTAAAAGTGAATAGGGTGTGTGTGGGAACAAGCTCTTGGATAGAGGCTGTAAAAGAGGAGATGTAATTGTGAAAGAACCTGTGAAAAGGTTAGAAGAATCTACTGGGAGAGAATAATGGGTAGCATGAGGGAATTTAGGAGTGTGGAGATATTCTGGGAGATAATCAGGGAAAAGAGAAGAGGTGGAGAGAATCAGGCAAAAGGTGGAGATATTCTGGGAGTGAATCATGGAGAAATCAATGGGATTTGATGCTTGATGTAAACTCTATAAATTGAGGCATAGCCCTAATGAGAATTTGCTGGTTTTTGAGTATCCATGCCTACATTAATCTATGTGCTAATTATTCACTAATTACGTCTTAATCACTTGCTAATCACTTTGTTAATCATGTTGATTCTGGTGTTTGATCCACCATAGCTCATCATTTTGCTCAAATTTCAACATGGTATCAGAGCCATGCCTAGAATCAACCAGATTTATGAGCCCATTAGTGAATTAATTAGGATTAGTAAAATAATTAGCAAAAAATCAATTTTTTAGTAAGCTTTCACTCTTCTCACACAGAGAACAAGACCTGAAGGAAGACATGGACATGAGAAGAGAAGCTGCCACAAGAAGAGAAGCTGCCCCGAGAAGACTGAAAGAAGAGACGGACGCGTGGAGAGATGCTGCCACGAGAAGAAGACTGAAGAAAAGAGAAGATGTGAGGCTCCAAAGAGTGAGGAGCCATGTGAAAATCTCTGAGAGAGAGAGAGAGAGAGAGAGAGAGAGAGAGAGAGAGAGAGAGAGAGAGAGAGAGAGCCCACAACCCAATGTAACCTGCCCCAATAAAGTAAAACCACCTCTGAGCCACCGATGATGTAGGCCACGTGGTAGAGAGATGTATGTATGAGCACTTTAGTCAAGGTCGCGGGCACTTATAGTAGCCTTGGACACATTGAGAGAGAGAGTGTCAAGGACTATGGAGTTTAGGGACTTGAGGCACTGGTCGCGGACTATCAAGTAAGAAAGAAACTTGATACAGGGTCCAGGTGTGCTGAGATAACTTGAGGGGAGGAGTAGACACTGGTCGCGGACTACCAAGTAATGGGAGGCAAACTTGGTATAGGGTCTACGTGTACTAGGAGTATTCACTTGAGGGGAGGTGTTGAAATATACAAGTGAATAGGGTGTGTGTGGGAACAAGCTCTTGGATAGAGACTGTAAAAGAGGAGATGTAATTGTGAAAGAACCTGTGAAAAGGTTAGAAGAATCTACTGGGAGAGAATAATGGGTAGCATGAGGGAATTTAGGAGTGTGGAGATATTCTGGGAGATAATCAGGGAAAAGAGAAGAGGTGGAGAGAATCAGGCAAAAGGTGGAGATATTCTGGGAGTGAATCATGGAGAAATCAATGGGATTTGATGCTTGATGTAAACTCTATAAATTGAGGCATAGCCCTAATGAGAATTTGTTGGTTTTTGAGTATCCATGCCTACATTAATCTATGTGCTAATTATTCACTAATTACGTCTTAATCACTTGCTAATCACTTTGTTAATCATGTTGATGCTGGTTTTTGAGTATCCATGCCTACATTAATCTATGTGCTAATTATTCACTAATTACGTCTTAATCACTTGCTAATCACTTTGTTAATCATGTTGATTCTGGTGTTTGATCCACCATAGCTCATCATTTTGCTCAAATTTCAACACCATTTGCATCCAATAGCCTTCTTGTCCTCAGGCAATGGCACCAAGTCGCAAGTCTCATATGCAACCATTTCTTCATCCATGGCTTTCTCCCAATCTACATTCCCCCAATAGCTTCTTCAAGACATGTGGGTTCATATATGCATAATGATGAGCCACATAACCATCATATGTCAACCTGTCATAGGTTTTCTAAATCTCCCTGACCAGCATTGTCCATGATCACTACTTGGAATTTTTGCAGCTTCTCTTACTTTTCTTACACCAGGTGTTCTAATAGCTGGAATCCCAAACTCATCAAGGCTCTTCTCCAAACCACTAGACTCTCCATCAACATAAGAAAGCCCTGCAAAAAAGTCAGGCATACCAAGAGGCTCACCAACATTCTCTTTGCCTTTCCGTGTTTTGTATCAACTATATTTTCAAGCCTGGTATTTTAATGCAGCCTGCCACTCCATGGTCTATCTCAAAATAGACCCAACACAAGAGGACTCTCCAAGTCCACTCAATGACTGTGATTACTGACTTGCATTCTTTACAATCACATTTTTAGTTACATCAACCCTAAACAACATCTTTTTCAACAGCATACCAGCTACTCATTTCATTAAACACAACATCTATGCTTAGCCTCAACTCATGTGTAGTAGGGTTATAGCATCTATATCCCTTTTTCTCAAGGGAATATCCATTAAACACACATTTTCTACCTTTAGATCCAACTTCGTATGCAACTCGTCTGGCACATGCACATAGGCAATACATCCAAAAACTTTCAAGTGAGACAAATCAGGTTTCTTGCCACTCAATTTCTCCTCTGGCGTTACATCATATATGGCTGCAGTTGGGGTCATGTTCATGATATAAACTGTTGTAGAAATAGCTTCAGCCCAGTAGCTATGTGCGGCATATTCTTCTTTGTCATCAATGCTCGTGCTATTCCTACAATGTGTCTATTTTTTCTGCTCAGCGACTCCATTTTGCTGCAGAGTGCATCTACATGTAAATTGTCTCTGAATACCATTCTTCCATAAAAATCAGAGAACTCATTGGAGAAGTACTCTCCCCCTCCATCTGACCTTAGGCACTTCACATGCTTTCCTGTCTGCTTTTCATCCATCACTATGAAATTTTGAAAATGAGTGAAAACTTCACTCTTCTCCTTCATGAAATACACCCACACTTTCCTTGTGTGATCATCAATGAATGTTACATAATACCTGTAACTAATAGACGTAGTTTTTGCAGGACCTCATACATCTGAATGCACAACATCTAGTAAAATTATGCTCACAATTTTATCATGTGGAAATGCATGCTTTGTCTGCTTTCCAAATGGCATGCTTCACATAATTTCTGCATACCATCAACCTTAAACTTTGGCAACCCTATCACAATTTCTGCATACCATCAACCTTAAACTTTGGCAACCCTATCACAATTTCTTTAGTCTTCATAGACTTCATTCTTTGCACATTTACATGCCCAATTCTCTTATGCCAAATGTTGTATCTGTAACAACTCCTGAACCCTATGCAAACATTGCAGCTTTCACTTCTTCAGGCATATTTACATCTAGTGTAAACATTATGCCCACTCTATTGCCTTTTGCAACCCAACTTACACTTGTCTTTAAAGTCTTCTACACAACAACCATTAGCGTTGAAGCGCACCTACAAAGCCTGCTCAGTCATCTGGCCAACAAAAACTAGATTCTTTGTAATATTTGGAATGTGACGTACATTTGCAAGATACTTCACCTTACCATCTTGCATAGACAATGGCACATTTCCAACATGGGCAATTAGATAAGTAGTATCATCTCCTATTTCAACAAAACCGGCTCTTCAGGATTTTTCATATCCTTGAACCACTCACCCATGACTAGTCATGTGGTTTGAAGCACCTAAATCCACATACCATACATCATCATTGCATGCGGATACATCATTTTTCAACATAGCATTAAGCACATGCCGCATAACAAACAACCTTTCATTGTCCTCATTTCTTTAGCTAAAGGACACAATTATTTTGTTACACTTTTCCACTTCTCATGTCATTTTTCTTCTTATAGCAATCAGCTTGCACATGCCCAGATTTGCCAAAATAAAAACAGCCTTAGGTATCATTTTGCTGCCTTTGCCAATTTCCACGACCTCTTTAACTCCCCCTGCCTCTAAACTGGCCTCTTCCACCTGTGTGTTGTTGTTGTAATTCATGAGACTATTGTTTTGCTGACCATAATTTTGATTACATGTTCGGCCACCACCTTGGCCACAGCCTTGACCTCTACCTCATCCTTTCTTTGCACTTGTGTAGAAGGCATGTTGCTCCGAACTGCCTTTGTTTTGTGAATACTGGTCTTCACCAAACTCTTTTCTTCAATAAGATTAGCATTGACACCAAATCAATAAAGAAGGAATGTTCTCCCAAGTTTGAATAAACCTCTTGAATGCCTTGTATTATTGTGGCCCGAGACCACGTAGACATACTTCCACCTCATCATCATCAACAACAAAAACACCAATAGATGCAAGGGATTCCACAATGTCCTTGATCTTCAAGGCATAATCATTCACAGACATGTTTTTCTTCTCTACATAACTTCACCAAAGTGTCCCATTCCTCCTTGGGTGACTTGAAATCCTATATATACCCAATCATGGTGTCATGTATGCAAATAGAAAGCCAATACATGACTTTCCTTACTCCTTGATTCCAATCCTTGTATTCTTTTACATCTGTAGCAGTTGGATTAATCTCGGGTATCTTTAGTGCCTCCTCATGTTCACCTTCACCCAGTAGCCTTTTCCCATCAAGAAATTTGTTAATCTAAACCTCCAAGCATGGTTAATTCCATCATTTAACATCTTGTCTGCAACACAAACTCACCAAAAACAGCACTCTTGTTGTTTGACCTACACAAATTGATGTATTCTCTCTGCAGTGGTACTATACTGTACCCAAACTATCATAACTAGTGACCTCAATTTGTATACATACACCCATACACACAGTGTTTGTACAACCAAATTTCCTTCCTACAATTCCAAATCCAGAATTCTGCAGAGAATCGAAACTTGCTCGTAGTGCACGATTAACACCTGCACGATTAACACCTGCGAACTGAAAATTAAAGGTCAAGACACGCCCAAAACGCACTTTCAGCCCCTATAGTTTCCTTGCAGCTCCGCTTCCGCGTAGACAGCTCCTCGATTGAAGTTCATTTGCCAATGCCTCCCAAGAACAAGGGTGTAGTAGCCAACATAAAAGGGGAAGAGTAGGTGAAGCTCTTACCCTTGTACCGCTTCATGTGCTTCTCTTGCTTTGCTGCTCAGCTTCTTAGCATGAACCAGGCTTTGATACCATGAAAAGATGTAGGGAGGAAGAGAGCTTGAGCTCTTGCAAGCACACACACTTACACAAATCCTAGAAGAGAACACACAAGATGAGAGGCTGAAAATTTGCTCTTCTTCTTCTTCACAACAAAAGGGTTCTACCAATAGATAAAGGAAATACAACAATAGCTACTAAAGTACTATGTACATGCGGTCCATAATGTGAACACGCTAAGTGAGTGAGGTGGCAAGATAAGTATGACATAACTCAGCGGTGGACTAGTAGTAGCTAGTGTAGTCTCCAGGTGTAGAATCATTGGCGAAGATCTATCATGTCAGCATCCTAGCAAACACATCAATGATGTAAGTGGCAAAAATGGTCACCTAGGCATATCATAAGTGTCAAATCATGTTGAGCTTGATATCTCAACAATGCATGAGTTAGAAAAGGGGATTCTCCACTACTTACACCCAAAGTATAAGGGCATTCTCCACTACCTACACCCAAAGTATAATAAAGTAGAAAAATACCTAAACCAGTTCGACAAGCAGGACTATGAAAAGAAGACCTACGTCTCCGACTTGAGCATTCTCTTGGTGTAAATCATGAATCACAATCATCATATAGAGGCTCTACCAACAAAGTACTCAAGAGGTATGCTAGAAGGCTAGAGAAGGAGAATGAGAAGGCCAAAGAATAGGTGGACCATGCAAAGAAAGAAGAAGATAAGAACAAGGAGCTAGAGGAGAACAACAAGGATCTAGAGGAGAACAACAAGGATCTAAGAAAAAAGATGAAATACCTCATCAAGCAACTAGAAGAACAAAAATAGGAGCTCGTGCAAGAAAAGGAGCATCATTAACAAATGCAGGTCAGGGTCGAAAGCATCAAAGATATGCATGAGGCAAAAGTTAAAGATTTAACAGAGCCAAAGGTCAAATGGACGTACTTGCAGTAGAGAACCAGCTCACACAAACAAAGAAGACAATTGCATAGCCCTTCAAAAGAGACTAGAGAAGAAAGAGAAAGAACTTCAAGCCATAGAGTCCGGCTTAATGGCTTAGACTGTAGCTTTCAAAGGCTAGTGAGCATAAGCTAAAGAGATCTACGAGCTAAGCTGCAGCAACTACGACACTTTTTCTTTACAAAATCAAAAAGTGAGTATGCTCTAGAGCCACCAGAAGGTGATTTCTCACCTAAATGAACAAATCATAGATGCTCACATGGTCATTGCGGGACTACAAGTAGAAGTTGACTAAGATGTGGCAACTCACAGAAGGTGATTTCTCACTTGAATGAACAAATCATAGGTGCTCACATGGTCATTGTGGGACTCCAAGTAGAAGTCGACATCCTAGCCAAGGTGAAGGATGCCTTAAACGCTAAGATGTGGCAACTCACTGAAAACAAATAAAAGCAAGAGAAGGAAGTGGCCAGGCTCTGGAAGTGGCCAGGCTCTGGAAGCATCACAAGAATAGGTGACGACTTTACAATAGCAGCTCAACCACCAAAAATTGAGCCCATTGAAACCGAAGATGATACATACGGTAAGCTAGTAGAAAGGGCAACTCCTCTAGCTAACCTTTTCTAATGATTCCTCCAGGCCCATCTCAAACCTTCACTATGTTGTTTATTTCACTAACACTCTCACTTTGGCAATATAATATAAATCTAAGTGAGGAACTAACCTAGGGGGATTTTGCATTAATTTAAAAAAAATACCAGCTATTATATCTGTTTTTAATGGGAATCTAGACGTAATTGAGGGGCACTCAATCTATATATATCCCCTACATCCCATTGTTCTTAATTTCAGATCATGGTGTAGAATACTACTTAATTCCACTAACTTTGATGAGGGTGAGGAGCTAATAGAGCGCTCATGAAGCCCACTAACATTAATTCTTGTATATCCCTCTCCCTAAAACACAAAAAAGCCTAGAGTGGATGCCAATACATGGGTGGGAAGCCGAGACACTCATCAGCATTTACTCTTATATAATAGCCATACTTATCATCCCTACGTTATTCTAAAGCTTTTTGATATCATTTTTGCACATCTACATACCCTAATAAATACACTTGTTTATGATTTTGATCAAATGCACATAGAACACCCTACATTCCTTGAGGAGGAAGATCTTCATGCACTTCATGATTTCTTCATCTCTAAAAAGCCTCCATTACAATCCGATGAAGGGGATAAAGAGATAAGCATGCAGAAGATGAGGACCCCACCTACCTTGTGTTTAGCCCCATCACATCATACTCATCTAGCATCTATAATAATAAAGACAAAGGGGAAACTAACCCATCACTAAAACAGAGAGTGATTTTCTATCCACCTTCACAACTACCCCACTAGACCTTGAGGAATACAAAAGATGGAAGCAAGATGATCCAAAAGAGCCATATGGTGGCTATAAGGATGTACATCTGACACTACTGGCACTTACTCTCACCTTCTCTAAAAAATTTCCACCTAATAAATCATGTAACTAATCTATAATCCTCTTGAAGAATGGAATTCATCTAGTAAAAAAGAAAATTGCAGCCTTGTTATGAAAGGATTCCACTTGTGCCACAAACCGCCATGTTTCCACTTGAGCATCTACCACTTCTTCTATTGGAACCTTGGTTGCCCTAGCATGATTTGCCATCACATATGGCTGCAAAATGTAATTACCTTATGCAACTCGAAAGTCAAAAGCCACCTCGTGGTTCTCTTGCTGTGGTGCATCAAGAAGCAAGGTATCCTGAAGCATCCGACCAGCCTCCTTCCCTTCATATTCACCTCCGATCAACCTCTGCCTTTTAGCCTGATCTTCAAGTTCAGGCTCTGGCTCTAGCTCTAGCTCTAGCCCTCCACCCTCAAACTTCTCTGCATCTTCTGTTGAGACATGTGCCTCTACAAAATCCATATCTATGGTTCCCTGACTCTTTTCCACTACAATAGATTTGATGGTGGCTAGCTCTCTGGATCACCTGTATTCTTTCAAAATCTCGAGCCTTATCTACTCTAAACCTTCCAACACTGCCAAGGAAGCCTATTAAACTCTTGATTGTTGTTGCGACTAGTATGCCACTACTTATTTTGAAGATAGACTTTCCTTGGGAGTGATGGAGCGCCTTCCTTCTTGACCTTCAACATGGTTGCAAAAGTGAGGAAAAAACACACGTGAAGGATAGCGACCTGTCTAACCCCAACGCTCCCACAAGTAAGGTTTGGCTGGAACACCTGGTAGATTTGACTCCCGCTCCGCTTCTTCGCTAGATCCGTCATCACTACAAACTTTGTGCTAGAAGGAGCAAAAAAACGTGGTGATGTCGTCGTCCTCCTCCTAACGCGGTGCTTGGTCTTTGTGCACGTGCCTGATCGCCTCCCTCTCTCTCTTCTTGTGGTCGTGTGCTCCCTTCTTCTCTCTCTCTCTCTCTCTCTCTCTCTCTCTCTCTCTCTCTCTCTCTCTCTCTCACTCTCATTAAGAGTGGTCTCAACTCAACACCATATTCTTCTATGGGTCTTTTCTTTTGAGTGGGTCTTTGGAGCTTTAACACCACTTCTATGGTTGTCTTATCGTTCCGAAGTCTCTTCAAGAAGACATTTTGAGCTTATCAAATGGTATGTGATCCAAACCATACTGCACATGCCAAATGGTCACTGTACCACCTAGTGTTTGCAAAGAACTATAAATTCTAGGCTATTGGAGCTTTAGTGGCCAAAAATTTGGTTTTGAACGAGAAGACATGAAAATTTGGTTTTGAACGAGAAGACATGAGCATCCATATCTTCATCACTTTTTCCCTTGAACTACTTAGAGTATTTTAGTGCCATTGCTAATGAGTTAAGGTTGTTTGGCTTTCCCTTTTCCTGCCCTCTATTTTGCTGATCTAGCTATTCTCACCATTGCCTTCTCCTTCTTGAATTCCTTGGTCTTGCTCCTTTTGATCTTGGAATTTAGCTATTCTCACCATTGCCTTCTCCTTCTTGAATTTCTTGAATTCCTTGGTCTTGCTCCTTTTGATCTTGGAATTTAGCTATTCTCACCATTGCCTTCTCCTTCTTGAATTTCTTGAATTCCTTGGTCTTACTCCTTTTGATCTTGGAATTCAACTTCCCTCATAGCTTCTTGTTGCTCCTACTTGCAATTATTCTCTCCAAAGCTAATTTGCATATGCTATGGCTCACCACCATTTCCATTTGGCCTTGGTTACGTGTGTTGGTAACACATTGCTCTGGATGAGTGTCCATTTTCCATGTGGCTTCCATATACACACAAAGCTAATCACTTATCATGGGGCCACATCTCCTATCTTCACACAATGATCACACTCTTCCCAACAACAACATTTTCCATGACATGGTTAGACCACTCCCCTCATCTCGACTTTTCTTATGCACGTTTCTTCTAACCTCCCAACACTTCTAAATTCTATAATCAGTTTCTAGAAATTAGCTTCCTAAGCTATAACTTCTTAGCTAGCCACACCTCCCCTAAGTAAGGCAATTCCCCAATAGGATTGCCAAAAGTGTCGACGGATGATCAAGACTTGGACCACTAAAGTGTTGAGTGGTATCATTTAGCCAAGCTATGCATGTTGGAAAAGCATTTACTCAATTCTCTACCCTTGTGATGTTTATACCGGTGATGGATGTGCTCTATTTTGGAAGGCACTCTTTATGAGGAGTAGCTATTATGGTGAGTACTCGAGCACCCGAAAGTTTCCAGTTTTAAACATTGGATGGTGGCCGACGAGTGTGGCGAGATGGTTAGGAGACTTAGCATTCTACCACGTAGGATGCATGCTTGTGTGGACTAATAAGTGACTGCGTTATGTGTGGGTGCTAGACACGAGAGGACACACTATCCTCGGGTTGTGGAAAGTTCATACTTCATAGTGCATATATCCCGTTGGGCGGATACGTGTGGTTTGTGGGTAGGGTTAAATTACTGACCTACCATATAGGGTACTATATATGGGAGGATTTGTGGAACTTACTAATCATCGAGTTTATTATGTTCAAGCACTCTTGTATAAGCAAGACATCCTCTAGAGTCTGTCTAGATTGCTATAAAAGCTCTTTACCCAAAGCACACAGGTGGACAGCGGACACCATTTCTTATGATGTCAAGATACATAGAGAGGGAGAAGGCCTGGCTCTTGTTCACCTCCTAGTCGGTAGAGCAGAATGAGGAGCCCCCCATTCCGTAGGGCTATATGTAGTGGCCTGCTTGCCCACACTAGCCCGGATGCTCGCGGTGCTATGACCCGAATATCTCACCCCTAAACCCCAAACTCGCTCGCTGGCCCATCTCTGGCATGCGTACTCAGATCCCGGTCACGATCCCTCGTGCAGTCACTATACGGACTAAGTGACATAACCTTCCCCTTGGAGAAGAGTTTTTATCCACGAAAAACAAACTCTGGAAAGTTCTTGGCAAGCATACTCAAGCGTTCCCACATGGACGCTTCATCCTCTCTATCCTTCCACAATATGCCTCGTGTTTTGATCTCTAAATCTGAGAATCCTCTTGGGTTTGTGTGGAAGATTCATTGGTTCAATAAGCTCCACCAAACTCCTGGAGAAACTACGTTCTCTTTATGAGCAATAGTTTTTCGCAGTCTACTAACGTGAAAAACAGGATGAACCCGGAAACTCAAGTTTGTATGCTAATCCACCAACCTTCTTAAGGATTTTAAAGGGACCGCAATATCTAGGCAAAGTTTTTGACACTTTCCCATTTTTAAAGTCTCTGACTTTGCAGGGACTTTCAAAAACAGGAAATCACCTTCTTTAAATGTTACTTCTCTGCGACCCTTGTCCGCATACGTCTTCACACAACGTTGTGCATTGCGTATGCTATCTTTTGCTACATGTAGCATATCTTGCATGTCTTCAAGGAAATCCTTGACAGATTGAATCTTTTTCTTCTCTAGCCCTATACAGCTACAAGAGACCTCAGTTGGAAACCATACATCAACATGAATGGGCTAAATCCAGTCACCGAATGTTTTGAAATATTAGAAAAAAACTCCAAATGCGGAAGGTAATCCTCCCAATTGGATTGCTTTTTACTAACATACGCTCGAAGCATGTCTTCCAATACTTGGTTGACTCTTTTTGTCTGACCATCAGACTACTACAGATGATTTGCCGAACTCATACTCACAGTAGTGTCTAACTTTTTGAAGACTTCCCCTGCAAAAACGACTATTTAACTTCCTATCTCTATCAGAAACTATATCTACATGCAGGCCATATAGCTTGTAAAGATGCTCAACAAACAACCTAGCTAACTTAGGAGTTTTCACCTCCTTTTTAGTAGGTATAAACTTGACCATCTTTGTCAATCTATCAACCACCACCACTACCCAAACCGAATCATTCCCTCAATTCGTTCTAGGTAAACCTGTGATGAAATCCATGGAAATATTTTCCCATTTCCCTTTGGGAATATCCAATGGATGAAACAAACCTCCAACCTTGAGGCACTCATGTTTATTGACTTGACACTTCTTGCATTTCAGCACGAAGTCCTGGACATCCTTAAACCAACTAGGCCAATAAAACTGTCTTTAACTAGTGCATAGGTCTTCCGTATCCCAGGATGACCAGCACTCCGACTATCATGACTTTTAATAAGAATTTGGCATCAAAAATCACTCAGTTGGCACACAAACTCTACCATTGTAGAGAAGGTACTCATTGTCAATGGAATAGTGTCTGTACTTTTCCCCCCAATGAACTTTATCACCCCCAAATGAACCAATGTCAAATGGTTGTGAAGGGTCCACCCTCGAGCTCTCTATCTTAGTACATAATTGAAGAGACTTGCCAGACTAGTTCGTGATCTTCTTCTCATGGAAACCTTGGCTGGTCGCTCCAAACTATCACTCATTTCCACAAGAAGGAAGGTGTAGGCTGCTAGCAAGTGCATGCTCATACAGCAAGCCATACCTCTGAGAAAATAGGATGATGCTCACAAATGCCATGTAGTGAATCCAAGAATTTACTTTTGGTTATAGTGAAACTTAGCTCGTTCACCATCAACATGTGACTCAGTGCATCCGCCACCACTACAGTAAACTTACCTTTCTAGTAATGGAGTTTTAGGTCAAACTCTTGTAGGAGCTCCACCCACCGAGCTTTTCTATCCTTCAACTCATTCTAACTAGAAAGCCATTTTAGACTTTCATGGTCCGTCCAGACCTCAAAAGTAACACCATACAAGTAATGTCACCACTTTCTTAGATAGCTAGTAACTCTCGCTCATAAGCCGAGTGGTTACCCTAAGCACGATCAAGGTTCTTGCTTTCAAATGCAACAGGGCATCCCCTTCGCATTAAAACTACCCCAATGGCCTCCCCACTCGCGTCTGTCTCCACTACAAATGGCTCGTTGGGATCCACAATACTCAAAATAGGTACCATTACTATGGCCACCTTGAGTTTCTTAAAACTCCTTTGTTGGGTATAAATAGTTTTATCTTTTGTTCTTAACTGATCCGTTAAGGGGATTGTGATCTTCATGTAGTCCTTCACATATTGTCGATAAAGCCCGACAATCCTAGAAAATTTTACAATTCTTCTAGATTTCTCGGCTCATGCCATTTAAGACAGGATTCCACCTTGACAGGGTCCCATCCGTGTTTCCTCGGTGGATATAATATGGCCTAGGTAATGACTTTCCTTAGCGAAAAACGTGCATTTTCTTTCCTTCACAAATAGCTTGTTTTTCCTAAGCAACTCAAACACCAAGCGTGATTAATCCCATTGCTAATCCACTCAAAATAAAATCCCAAAAAATATGAAAACTATGTAAACGTACTAATCTAAAAATAGATTAAGCACTAATCACTTCTCCTAATCTAAGATATCAAGATCTCTGATACCAAATGTAAATCAAGCTTGCTAACCGTGATGCCTAAGTGGTTTAGCCTCACACCATGTGGATGGAATAAACCTCACACCATGTGGTTTAGCCTCACACCATGTGGATGGAATAAACCTTCCATAGGCCTATGGTAGCCAAAGGCTCCAACAAATGACATAATAGTTAAAAGGTATCAAGTGAATATGCTTTGCCTGTCAAGCTGGCCTTTATGGGCTTCATATCCTCAGGTGTCTGCTTAAGGTTATGAATATCCAGCCATTTATGTTCAAAGATATTCATCGAATCCTTGTTGCACTCTTTCTCCTCTCCCTTAAAGCTCGATAGCTTGAGATCCTTGAGAAGATTAACAACTGCTACACGGACTGCTTGGCAGGCGCTACGACCTGCCTACCTGCGCTAGGCCCTATGTCCCCTGGAGAAGGGAATCTCACCCTCCTCTACGCTAGTCCTCACTACACAACTGTACTCCCTGATGGAGTGGCCAGAATAGCATCTAAATGCCCGTGGATGCTCCTTAACATAGTCAAAATTTTAGATTGGCATCTTTCAAGTTCTTTGGTCCTAGCAAATAATTGTGAGATGGCCTCTCTCGAGATTTTTATATCAGACTCATCTCATTCCATGGTATTAGTGTGGAGAGCATTGTCTCCATAATCCTCCTCATCCAGTAGGTCATCCTCCAAGTGGTCATAAGCACCACTAGCCTCTACGGACAAATAAGTTCATGGTGTCCATTGACGGTGGACTATGGACAAGGGCGCAATGTTATGAGGATGAATTCATGGAATATTTTATATAATCCCATGTTGTGTAAATTATGGATTCTTAAAAGAATTCATGGAATATTTTTATTCCAAGGTTTTTGTGTAATGAATTCTCCTAGACGGGTTTAGATTGGGACGCCTTTCTAAATCCGGGCAATTTGTAGCTTACTTTATGCATATGCATGTGAATTCGTATATGCGTGGAAAGTATTGGTTGCATCATCTTGTTGATATGAAATTTTGCATGGATGTTTATTTTAATCAATGAATTTATTAATTGATTGGCTAGTTGATGCAAGTGCATATCATTGGACCGGATAATGGAGGCGAGCTAGTGACGATTAGGAAATATACTTTGAGATGATAAATTTTGAGATGATAAATATACTTTGAGATGATAAATTTTGAATATCAACAAAATAATATTTGATTTTGTGACAATAAGCGCCATTAAATTTTTTGGACACTATTCATATTTATTGATATGTATATGTTAATTGGGACATGTGAAGGCTCCCTAGTGCAAATTTTAATTTTCAAGACATATGCACTTTTATAAGGTTCAAGGCTCACACCTATTTTTAAGAGGAAGCCTAGCTTGCACGTTAAAAAATGGTATTTTTGAAGCAAGCCACTTTTCAGAATACTATTCTTGAGGAAGTCGACATTTTTGTAAAAGTATATTTCTTTTAGCCCCAAAAGCTACGCATGAAATATATTTAAGTACACCAAGAGAAAGCGCACTCTTGTGTGGGAATAAATTGGACCCAATCTTGAGTATGTTGCCATATATATAGGCAGTGATGTGTGTGAACACACTTAGGACCGCTGGGGCACTTTTTCCCTCTTTAGGAGGTTTTTTTCCCCCGGCTTGTATATACGCCCATCATTCTAGGGCTAACTTATCTTTTGTACATTGATACAATCTAATACATTGTGTGTTGTGTCCATTCTTGCTTCTTCTTCTCCAAGCTTTGTGTCCATTCTTGCTTCTTCTTCTCCAAGCTTTGTGTGCTTTCTTGCAACCCTAATTCTAACAATTGGTCTCAGAGCAGGCATCGGCTCCCAGGGCTACGCCGCTAGCACCCTCCGACTCACGTTCTCCGATTGAGGTGAGCTTTCACGAGCGCTTGCAAGTCCCTATACTCTGCAAATCTGCCCGTAGGGCTTCGCGTTCTCAGAAATCGCATCTGAGGTCCTTTTGGGCTCCATTTTGGCATTGCAAGTTATGTACAGGTGTTTTCGTCATTTTGTGCAGAAATTTTGACAGTGCAGTTTTCTGCAAAACAGGCATACGTATTCTATTGTGGACCGTGCTACATAGCACGAGTTGTTCTTTGTTCAGTCTTTGCTTCACTACATGTAGCTTTTACATTAGTTTCAGTCACAGTGGCCATGGCTGATAACAACAATGATGTATTTCGCATGTTGTTTGCTGCTGCTGCTGATGACAAACTAGATGGAGACAGTAACTACCCACTTTGGGCATATATGATGCAGTATGTTTTGGTTGCAAAAGGAGTGTGGAACATTGTGCAGGGTATGGATGTACGTCCAGGTTCTATGGATGTAGGATCTGTTGAGGATGTTGCAGGTTCTAGCAGCTCTATTATTGCTGCTGTTTTACCCACTGCTGAACAAGCTCGTTGGGATGGTAAAGATGCGCAGGCTCATGCATTGATTGCACTTTCTGTCAAACGTAACATCACTCCACATATTCGTTCAGCTAAAACAGCAAAACAGGCTTGGGATATTCTAGCTGGTTTGTATGCAGGTCGTAACGAGCCAAAAATCTCTTACCTGCGTAAAGAGCTAGAATCGTAGATTATGCAAGAAGATGATGACATGAATTTTTTTCTTGCTGAGATTAAAGATCTCAAGGAACAGTTGATTTTTGCAGGTGAGATTATTCCTGATCATTCTCTTGTGCAGACTATTCTTGATGCTTTACCTGAGTCATATCAGACTTTTGCTTCCATGTGGAGACTTATTACTGAGAGGACAGACCTGATGTTGTCAAGTATGATACTTTAGTCAACAAGCTTTTGCAAGAAGCGCAGTCTAGGCAAAACAGGGGCTAGACAACGTGCAGTTGATCAGGCATTTGTTGCTGCCCAACAGAGAAGAAGTGGTAAGGCAGCCCCTTCCACTGTTTCTTCTCCTATTAGTAGGTCTGCGACTTCTTCTCCTTCCACAGGTAGAAACAATAGGTCTAAGAAAACTCTTGATAAAGGCAAGAAAAAGATCAGGTGTGCAACTATTGTAAGGCAACTGATCATGTCATTAAGAATTGCCCTAAGCTAAAGGCTAAAGAGGCAAAGAAGAAAGAGTCAAATGCAACCACAATAGCGGATGCTTCTACAAATGCAGATTCTGCAAATGTTGTGCAGGATACAGAATGGGCGTTTAGCGTGTATTGCCAGTATGACCCATCTGTACATAATGCATGTTTGGCAGTTTCTGTTGACTCTGATGTATGGTATTTTGACAGTGGTGCTACAAAGCACATTACCTCGCATCGTGATGTGTTCACTTGTCTTGAGGCTGTCCCTAATGGGAATACTGTCACATGTGCCAATAATGCTTCTTACCCAGTCAAGGGCGTTGGTAAAATTATGTTTACTGCTGCAAATGGCAGCACTTTCACACTTTCAAATGCTTTGTATGTGCCAGGGATAAAGAAGAATCTATTGTCTATCTCTACGCTTGCTAGACTTGGACTTGTAGTCAAATTTGTGGATGACAGATGTACTATTCATGATTTGACTTCTGGTGATACGATTATTGCATCTGTCACCTTGTTTTGTGGGCTGTATAGGCTCAATTCTTATGACAAGTGTGTGGAAGATTTAGCAAATGCAGTTTTTGATGAAAAGGCAATTTCAGATGCAAAACTATGGCATGCTCGTTTTGGTCATCTCAACTTTGCTAGTTTGCTGCGTTTGCAGAAATTTGATATGGTTCCTTCATTGCCCCCTCTTGAGGCACCATTGAAACATGTTTGTAAAGGCTGTATTTTGGGCAAAATACAGCGTTCTGCGTTTTCAAAGGATGGTTCGCTTTGCCACATGCGTTTTGGCTTGAGGCTGTCATGTGTGCTGCATATGTACTCAACTGGTGTCCCACTAAGGCCTTGAAGTCTATTACTCCATACGAAGCTTGGCATGGCAGGAAGCCTTCTATTGGTCACTTGCGTGTCTTTGGTTGCTTGGTCTATGCTTTAGTGCCTATGCAACAACGTAGAAAAAAAGATGATAAGGCTGTCAAATGCATTTTTGTTGTTGGTTACAGTGCTGAGAGCAAGGGTTACAGATTGTATCATCCGCAGTCAAAGCGTATCTTGATTAGTCGAGATGTTGTTTTTGTGGAAGATGCTGTGCAGCCTTTGTTATCATGTACCAAAGAGACATGTGTGAGCTCACGGGATGTATTTGATACGTTGTTGCCTCTGTTTTACAGGTGGGAATTCAAATGTAAGTCCTAATGAGGTAAATATGCAGATTTCAAACAACATCATAGATCAACCTATTTCTGATGCAGATTTACAGGATGTAATTCATGAGGATAGAGCTGAAAATGAGCAGGCTAGAGGTATGCCTAAATGGCTGGTGCAAACCTTGCGTGATAGTAAAATTGATGCACCTATGTCTAGTCGTACTCGTTCAGGTTTTCAGCATGCCTCTTATGCATCAGATTGTTATACTTTGGCTGTGTCTAGTATGTGTGAAGAGGAAGAACCTCTTTCATTTGATGAGGCACAAAAATCAGAAAATTAGTTGGCTGCAATGCAAAGTGAATATGATGCTATAATGAAGAATGGTACATGGTCTTTGTGTGATTTGCCTATTGGTAAAAAGGTCATTGGATGTAAGTGGGTTTTTAAGTTGAAACGGAAGCCAGATGGCAGTGTTACTCGCTATAAGGCTAGACTTGTTGGCAAAGGGTTATGCTCAAGAAAAGGGCATTGATTTTGATGAGACCTTTGCTCCCACTTCGTTTGACTACCATTCTTTGACTACCATTCGTAGCATTTGTGCATTGGCAGCTCATAATGGTTGGAATGTACATCAGTTGGACATAAAGACTGCGTTCTTGAATGGAGATTTGCATGAGGAGGTGTATGTATCACAGCCTTGTGGTTTTGTTCAAAGAGGGCAAGAAAACAAAGTGTGCAGGTTGAAAAAGGCTTTATATGGTTTAAAGCAAGCTCCACGAGCTTGGTATGAAAAGATACATGCATATTTGACTCCACATGGTTTTCAGAATAGTTCAACAGAAAGCACTTTGTATGTTAAACATGTGGATAATGTACATCTAATCATTGCTCTCTATGTCGATGATGACATGCTGCTCACATGACCAAATGAGAGTCATATTGCTGATTTTAAGGTTGATTTGAATGCCTCTTTTGAGATGTCAGATTTGGGGCATTTGCATCATTATTTGGGGATACAATTTAAGCAGTGTGATGGAGGTATTGCTTTGTGTCAGGCAAAGTATATTGAGACATTGTTGCGGAGATTTGGCCTTAAAGACTGCAAGCCTATTGCTACTCCAATGGAGACAGGTTTGAAGTTGAGTCTTCATGATGCTGGAGATCACTTTGATGTCACACTCTATCAGACAGATGTTGGTTGCCTCATTTATGTATGCATTACGAGGCCGATCATTTAGTTTGCAGTCTCACAGGTGAGTAGGTTTATGCATAGCCCAGGGTCTCAGTATTGGGAAGGCAATTAAATGCATCTGGCACCATACATCTTGGGTTGTTTTATCCCAAGGGAGGATTGTTGCCGCCAGATTTACATGCTTTTTCGGACTCAGATTGGGCTGGTTGCTATGACACTTGCTATGACACAAGAGTGTCCACAAGTGGTTTTTGTTTCATGCTTGGTAGCTCATGCATATCTTGGTTGAGCAAGAAGCAACCTACTGTGGCCACTTCTAGTTGTGAAGGTGAGTACAGGGCAGCTTTCACAGCTACGGTTGAGTGTGTGTGGCTCAGACGGCTTATGGTGGCTGACTTGGGTGTTGGACAGGAGTCTGCTACCTCTATCTACAGTGATAGTCATAGCGCATTGGCAGTTTCCAGAAACCCAGTTTTTCATGCTCACACAAAGCACATTGAGGTGTATTATCACTTTGTCAGGGAGAGACTCTCAGCAGGAGAGATCAGCTTGGCCTATGTGCCAACACGGGATAACCTCGCCGATCTTTTTCGCCGATCTTTTCACAAAGGCGCTTCCTCATGAGATGAGAAGTTCGAAGCTTTCCGTAAAGCTTTGGGCTTGCTCCCCTTTGTGGACTGATCTACTTTGAGCATGGCACTTCCTTATACATGAGTGCCAGCTCTCGTTCACACCATCACTCCCAGGGGGGATTTGTTGCCATATATATAGGCAGTGATGTGTGTGAACACACTTAGGACCGCCGGGGCACTTTTTCCCTCTTTAGGAGGTTTTTTTCCCCTGGCTTGTATATACGCCCATCATTCTAGGGCTAACTTATCTTTTGTACATTGACACAATCTAATACATTGTGTGTTGTGTGCATTCTTGCTTCTTCTTCTCCAAGCTTTGTGTGCTTTCTTGCAACCCTAATTCCAACAGAGTATCTAGTATATTATTTTATTCCATTTATTTTCCAATATTTTATTCATTGCAATCATATTTATGGATTTAAGTCAACCTCCCACGATAGTGGTATCAAAGCCAACCTCCCACGATAGTGGTATCAAAGCCATTTGATTGCAATTTATTGAAGTTGTAAATAAAGAGGTAGTGGGTAAAGAGTTTACCCTCAGGTAAACATTTTCATTCAAAGCATACAAAAGCCTAAGGTTTTTCGAGAAGCTTAGTTTCTGCCCAATGGGTATTAAAAACCCATAATTCTTTTACCCAATGGTCCATTCAAGGTGGAAAACCACTTTTCTATTTTGAAAACCACTTCAAATCTAAAAACCATCTTTCTATTTCCAATCCCTCTTTCTGATCAGACTCCATAGATGAATTCCCCTCATCTTAGAGGGTTGTAAACCACTTCCAGCATGTTTTCTAGTTTTAATTTGCCTTCTCCCTCTCTCCAACGACTCACGGTCGACGAGAAAATTCTATAATTACCACTTGCGCGTTGCACAATCCGCCCCTTTGAAACTTTGTTTTGTAAAGTTTGTTTTTCTTTTAATCTCTCTCTCTCTCTCTCTCTCTCTCTCTCTCGCGCGCGCTGCCACCAATTTCCACCTCCTTTGTGCGCTACCCGTTTCCTTCTCTCCACCTTCTTGCCTAAAGCTAAGGTAAGTTTAACTTATACATACATACATACATAATATATATATATATATATATATATATATATAGTTGCCGCCAATTTCCACCTCCCTTGTGCGCTGCCCGTTTCCTTCTCTCCACCTTCTTGCCTAAAGCTAAGGTAAGTTTAACTTATACATACATACTATATATAATATATATAGTTCCTTCTCTCCACCTTCTTGCCTAAAGCTAAGGTAAGTTTAACTTATACATACATACATATATAATATATATAGTTGCCACCAATTTCCACCTCCCTTGTGGGCTACCCGTTTCCTTCTCTCCACCTTCTTGCCTAAAGCTAAGGTAAGTTTAACTTATACATACATAAATAATATATATAGAGTTTAGCTAAATTTAAATTCTTGTTTTATGCTAACAACTAAAGGTTGTATACATACATACATATATATTTATATATCTATATATATATATATATAACCTAGCAAAAATTTAAGTGTTTAATTTTTTCTCTTTCTTTTCACTCCTAACCCAAAGTTTAGGGCTTTTCAAAGTTTCTTTAGGTTGTTAAGTTTTAAATACACACACACACACACACACACACACACACACACACACACACATAGCTTCTTCTTAATTAAACATCAAGGTTTAAAGTCAAAAGCAAAAATTTGAATGATTATGGAGAATTCTTCCTTTCTGTTGAAATATACAAGTGAATAGGGTGTGTGCGGGAATAAGCCCTTGGCTAGAGGCTGTAAAAGAGAATCTGTAAATGTGAGAGAACCTGTGAAAAGGTGAGAAGAATCTACTGGGAGAGAATAAAGGGTAGCATGAGAAGATTTAGGAAGTGTGGAGATATTCTGGGAGAGATGGAGAGAATCAAGCAAAAGAGGTGGAGTGAATCAAGGAGAAATCAGTGGGATTAGATCCTTGGATGTAAACTCTATAAATCAGTGGGATTAGATGCTTGGATATGTAAACTCTATAAATCAGTGGGATTAGATGCTTGGATATGTAAACTCTATAAATCAGTGGGATTAGATGCTTAGATGTAAACTCTATAAATCAGTGGGATTAGATGCTTAGATGTAAACTCTATAAATCAGTGGGATTAGATGCTTAGATGCCTCTATAAATTGAGGCATTGGCCTAATGAGAACTTGCTGGTTTTTGATTATCCATGCTTACATTAATCTATCACTTATTTACTCACGTGGTAATTATCATCTAATCTCTTTGTTAATGATGTTGATTCTAGCATTTGATCCACCATAGCTCATCACATTGCTGTAATTTTAACATGGTATCAGAGCCAAGCCTAGAATCCATCAATTTGTGAGCCCATTATCTTGCTAATCACTTGTCTAATTAGGATTAGTAGCTAATTAATATTTTTCCCTCTTTTTCAACTAACCCTCTGTACCCCCAACTGGTAGAGGAGCTCTATCTCCTTACATACATCAAATTAGCCCAAACCCTTCTAGCCCAACATAGCTACTTCATTGGTGCTCCAGCTCATCGAACTAGTGCAGCGAATCGGCACAATCAGGAGAAATCGCGTTTTTTTCCAGCGCTTGTTTTTTTTTAAAGAAAATGAAGATCTTGGCTGCTCCAATTGCAATGGGTCTAATTCCTCTTAGCCCCAAGGGTTTTCAAGCATGCTCTACAAGCTGGTGAAGTCAGAATTTGATTTGATCAAGTCTACAGTGAGATCCAAGCTCTTCATCAAATCTGCAGGTGACTTTGGTAAAACAGAGATTAAGCATTCAATGTTTGGTCAAATCTTGTGTTTCTTGGCTTAATCCTCTACTAGACTAAATGCTATTGATGGCCTTGAAAGGATTTGAGCTCATTTGAACTCTAAGGCCTCAGATCTGGGCTCCCCGCATACTTTGTTTTTTGCACACAAAATAGAGGATTAATTTGCTAATCAGTTGCTAATCACTATATTTTGGTACAATTGAGGGTTCAAATTAACCATTAGGTATCTGATATAGATCCCTATAACTTCAGATTGCAATTCAAAGATGGTTTGATACTCCAACCATTCCGTACAATTTGGGTACCCTTGATTTAAGGTGTTTTCTGGTGATTTTATGCTGATAAATCTATTGTAATCATCTCTTAAACACCAGATTGAGTTGTAAAAGGATAGACACTGCCCTTGAATCTTGAAATTGGATCAAGAGGTAAGACTCCCTTCACATTATCATGAGTACAGCACAAGAAATAGCCAAATTTAACGGGGAGCAGTTTTACACATGGCAGACAAAAACCATGTATCTGCTGATGAGGAAAAATATGTGGGGGTTAGTTGAGGGAAGAGATGAATGCCTAGATGTGAGAGGGGAAAATGAGTGGAAGAGCAGGAATGAAAAAGCATTGGGACTTATTGCACTGAGTTTAAATGATGAAATCATTCATCACATCACAGGGATACAATGGGCAAAAGATGCATGGGATGAACTCAATAAATTATTTGGCACACAAGCTAAAAATTAAAAGATAAATCTGTTAATGCAATTATACAAATTGGATATGAAGGAAAGTGAACCTTTAATCACACACTTGAACATATATAAAAGCATTAAGCAACAGCTATTGGTGGCAAAAAGGTAGAAGATGATGGGGCACTAGCAGTGCTTCTAAAGAGTGTGGAGAAAGGTGAATATGAAAATATTGTAGCAACACTAAAGAATGTACCTGAATTGAAGCTACACGAGATAGAAGGAGCTCTACCAGAGCAAGAGAGCAGAGGCAAAGAGAAGAAATGGCTCGACTCAACAGCAAGAGAAGAAAAAGCATTCTTCACCCGAGGAGGATTCTCTCGAGGAAGAGGCAAAGTAGGAGGAAGGACCCTCACTTGCCACAACTGTGGAAAGCCAAGACACATGGCAAGAGACTGCTATACAGCAAACCTAGTGGAGAAGGAACGACATCGGCAAACTTCATGGAGGCTCCTAAGGAAGTGGAGTCGGATCATCTTTTCTGAGAGAGAGAGAGAGAGAGAGAGAGAGAGAGAGAGAGAGAGAGAGAGAGAGAGAGAGAGAGAGAGAGAGAGAGAAACCCCACAACCCAATGCAACCTACCCCAATAGAGTAAAACCACCTCTGAGCCACTGATGATGTAGGCCATGTGGTAGATGTATGTGTGAGCACTTTAGTCAAGGTCACGGGCACTTGTAGTAGCCTTGGACACATAGAGAGAGAGAGAGTGTGTCAAGGACTATGAGTTTAGGAACTTGAGGCACTAGTCGTGGACTATCAAGTAAGAGGGAAACTTGGTATAGGGTCCAGGTGTGCTAGGATTATTCACTTGAGGGGAGGTGTTGAAATATACAAGTGAATAGGGTGTGTGTGGGAACAAGCCCTTGGCTAGAGGCTGTAAAAGAGAATCTGTAAATGTGAGAGAACCTGTGAAAAGGTGAGAAGAATCTACTGGGAGAGAATAAAGGGTAGCATGAGAAGATTTAGGAAGTGTGGAGATATTCTGGGAGAGAGGTGGAGAGAATCAAGCAAAAGAGATATTCTGGGAGAGAGGTGGAGAGAATCAAGCAAAAGAGGTGGAGTGAATCAAGGAGAAATCACTGGGATTAGATGCTTGGATGTAAACTCTTTAAATTGAGGCATTGGCCTAATGAGAACTTGTTGGTTTTTGATTATCCATGCCTATATTAATCTATCACTTAATTACTCACTAATCACGTGTTAATTATCGTCTAATCTCTTTGTTAATGATGTTGATTCTAGCATTTGATCCACCATAGCTCATCACATTGCTGTAATTTTAACACTTTCAATATATAGAAACATATCATCTCAATAATACCGCTTTCGATAAATCGAACACGTTATCGAAAAAACTTACATGTAAGATCAAGGTAATATTATTTCAAATTTTTTCCACAACTAACATATTTTGACTCTCTTTTTGCCAGAAAAATTAGTACAATCACAAATCCGAATCCGCAAAATCCATGCCAGCCACCCCAACTTCTACAACTTATGGCTGAATGTCTCCGTCTCGCTTACATTTCCACACGCCATGCGCATCTTTTTCAGGCGCTAATCCATATATTTAATGGCAAACAAGAGGACGAGTGGGCCAAAATTTGGGCAAATGACCATGAATCATATTATGTTATGGTACCTATAGGCAACACACGAGTGTTTCCCCCAAATATTCAATTTTTCCAACTAATGGAACAATATGGAATAATCCGCGGGTGTAGAGTAGAAGATGACACCTCTATCTGTCATGAAGATTTTCTTTAAAACCTTCATTTCCTACAATCCGTCCTCCCTCTTTGTGACCATGGAAACTAGTGTTTATAGAGGATTGTAGATTCATTTTGTTATAACAAAACTTTTTGCTCCGACTATATAATCTATTGTATATTCATTTTTTAAAAACTTTTTCTTTCTATCATCTAATTAGAATAAATTAGAAAAGAACCAAAAGCAATGTTTATTATAAATAAACATAAAGGTCACCCAATTGAAGATTCTCAATGGTTACGTGATCATGTCCTCGTCACCTATCCGTCCTTGATTGCATCTTACATGGATTCTAACCCATGATTATTATTGATAATTTTGTAACAACTGAGGACAGTCATGTTATAAGGATGAATTCATTGAATATTTTATATATTCTCATGTTGTGTAAATTATGGATTCTTAAAAGAATTCATGGAATATTTATAATTCCCATGTTTTAGTGTTATGAATTCTCCTAGACGGGTTTAGATTGGGATGCATTTCTAAACCCAAGAAATTTGTACCTTACTTTACGCGTACGCGGGTGAATCTGTACATGCATGGAAAGTATTGGTTGCATTGTCTTGTTGATATGAAATTTTACATGGATGTTTATTTTAATCCATTAATTTATTAATTGATTGGCTAGTTGATGCAAGTGCAGATCATTAGACTGGATAATGGAGGCAAACTAGTGATGATCAGGAAATATACTTTGAGATGACAAATTTTGAATATCAACAATAATATTTGATTTTGTGACGGTGAGCACCATTAATTTATTTGGACGCTATTCATATTTATTAACAATGTATATATGTTAATTGGGACATGTGAAAGATCCCTAGTACAAATTTTAATTTTTAACACTTGTGCACTTTTATAAGGTTCAAGGCTCATACTTATTTTTAAGAGAGGAAGCCTAGCTTGCACGTTCAAGAAAGCTATTTTTGAAGCAAGTACTTTTGAGAATACTATTCTTGAGGAAGTCAACGTTTTTGTAAAAGTATATTAATTTTGAGTCCCAAAAGCTACCCACCATGAAATATATTTAAGTACACCAAGAGGAAACATGGCTCACTCTTATGTGGGGGTAGATTGGACCCAATCTTGAGTATTGAGTATATTGTTTTATTCTATTTATTTTTAAATATTTTATTCATTGCAATCATATTTATGGGTTCAAGTTAACCTCCCACAACAAGCAATGGACTCTAAGTCAATGGACACATCGCAGGTCTCACATGAGACTAAGGGAGCACATAAAGTATCGGCCTGACGAGCCACTGCTGCTTGGCACATGTGGCCAAGCTCAGCCTGAAAGGCTAGAAATGGAGGATAGCATATAAGAAGAACCTCCTAAACCCCGTGCTAGTGGACACATTTTGGATTTTTTTTATTAAAAAAAAACTTTTTTTGAATAAATAAAAATAATATTTAATAAAAATAAATAAATTAAAAGATGCAGGCTGGTTACAAAGAGATATGCTCCCCGTCCTTGCATTCTTTGCTTGCTTTATGATGCGCACTCCTCCTTGCTACTAATTGGAGATGCTCTTTGCTTTGATGCGCACCACATATTGCTCGGTGGAGATGCGCTTGCAACCCACAGTGCCCTAGAGCGTAGCCGCCTTGGCCGTAGTCGGGTTTTTTCTTGCCTTGCAATTTAGAAGCCCGCCGCCCTAAGCGCACTCACTCCCTTATTCTTTACTTTGTGAGGAAGCCTAGCCCCTTTCATACGATGATTTTCTCACCATAATAAAGGTTCTTGTGCACCTTGACCTGCTTCAGAAAACGAGCATCCCTTCAACGCACATGGCCTTACTCCCTTCGCTATATGCTTCTGCGCTATGGACTACGCCTTGCAGCCCTTTAACGCACACAACCTGAGTACGCAACGCGAGGAAACACTACTGTGGGCCTTACTTTTGTGCCATTGGTTGCTATTGTGTGCCACAAGTTGTCGCTAGTAGAGCGTTGCGCTGGTGTGTGCCTTGCTTTGTGCACCTTGCTTTGTGCTTCGCTTCCTTGATGCGGTGCTTTTGTGCCTCACGAGACTAGCGCTCGGGAGTCAACCACGATTTGATGCTTGCTCCCCTTGATTTGCTGCGCCACTGAACAGAGGGAGAGACACAGCGAGAGAGAGAGAGAGAGAGAGAGAGAGAGAGTCGAGATGGCGCACGAGCTGAGGCCCTCTCTCTAGCGAAGTTGCTGCCCGATCAAAGGGAAATGGTCTTCTGTGTGCCTGCTTACAATTGGGCTTACGGATGCCTCCCTTTTCCTTGCGCTTGGGTGCTAGCCGAGCTGAAGAGTGCACCCACCTTTTATCCTTGTCGGCTGCAGTAGATGACGAGAGAGAGAGAGCGAGCTCTTCCCTCACGAGAGAGAGAGAGAGAGAGAGAGAGAGAGAGAGAGAGATTCCATGGTCATGGCTGCTTTCTTCTCCTCCACCCACACACAGTCGCCGTGAAGCGGATAATTTAAGGTGATGATTAAAAAATCCAATTCTATGGTTGAAAAAACCTTAGTGGGCGTGTTCTGATACCGATGTTACGGTGTTGTACTACACGGAGAGGCAGAAAGCCTGGCTCTTGTTAACCTCCCAACCATAGAACAGAATGAGGAGTCCCCATTCCTCCTAGTTACATGTAGTGGCCAGCCTGCCCACACTAGCCCTGGTGCTACGACCCGGATGTCACACCCCGAATCTCATTCCACCGGGCTATATGTAGTGGCCGGCCTGCCAACACTAGCCCGGATGCCCGTGGTGCTACAACCCGGATGTCACACCCTGAGTCCCGGCGGCCACACTAGCCCGGATGCCCGTGGTGCTACGACCCAGATGTCACACCCCTAAACCCCGGACTCACTCGTCGCCGCCCGGTGCGCGTACTTAGAGCTTGGTCGAGCCCTCATGGACTACGTGACACCATCAATTTATAATCAAGTTTTTGCAAGCAGTAATATTGTTTACCCTCCACTTCAAAGAGGTAGTTCATGTACGGGTGGACATTAAAGGGGGGTGTATAATATGGCTTCACAAAGTTGATGCTCAACATATCGCCAAGAAAATTGTCGCATGTATATCAAATGTTGACATTCCCAAAGCCATGTCAGTAGAATGTGCAACCTAGTGTCAAAATACTTACATGTAGAACATGTTATTCACTAGCATCACATGGTTTGTGCAAGTACACTTTTCCATTTGAGTCACAAGTAAGTCCAAAACCATTGTTAGATCCAAGAACACAAAGGTGGCTATACTTTTGACTAGGATATGAGCATTTGAATGTTGTTCCCTACCATCCATCAAACAAAACGATCAGTAATTGTAAATAAACAAACTATTGCTCATGACATGACAATGCATGCGGTTGAAAATACAACTCAACCCATATGTGTCACACAAACACAACTTGGCCATTATCTATCTATTAACCATGGACAACCAAGGCACAAGAAGAGGAGAGAAAAAAGAAATCCTGCATTTCTAAACAATAAGAGGAAAAAATCTCTTCCATTGACCTTTTGTATTCCATTGATCCTCTTATTGTTTAGAAATCCTGGATTTCTA
This sequence comes from Cibotium barometz, assembly GCF_041138505.1. Lineage (NCBI taxonomy): Eukaryota > Viridiplantae > Streptophyta > Polypodiopsida > Cyatheales > Cibotiaceae > Cibotium > Cibotium barometz. The sequence continues at coordinate 14,321,209 of NC_141079.1, forward strand.
AACAATAAGAGGAAAAAATCTCTTCCATTGACCCTTTGTATTCCGATTGACCCTTTGTATTCAAAAAAGAAATCCTAGATTTCTAAAAAATAAGAGGAAAAAATCACATCCATTAACCCTTTGTATTCCATTCCTGTGTTTCGCTTCTTAATGTCTTACATACCACAGCAACGTGCGGGTTGAGTACTAGTGTAATTAAATCGAGACACAAGAAAGGGTGTTCTAAAATAAGCCTTTGAGAACATGCTTGACACCTTGTATGGCTTTGATGTGTAAACCATGGCATGTCCAGGCTTTCTATGTGTTGGTGATGTAGCCCATCTTCCTAGGTAGTTTGTCACTTCCAACAAAACCTTGGAGCTCTTAGGTTTTGTTGACAGATTACGTCCTGACCTAACCTTAATCCTAACCCTAACCCATCATGCCTTTGCCCTTGCCTCTTTACGTATACCCTCAGTCTCTGTGAAACCTCAACTGAGGTTGGATCTGTTACCACGCATGGTGCCTGTTATATTTTTAAGCATATGAGGAGATATGGCGATGGCTGTTGGAATCATTGCAGACAACTCTGACAAGCGGTAAGTGGTCTTCACCTGCACTCTGTTTAGCGTTTCGTCTTCATTTCTTCGCGCTGCAATGGGGGTCATTGTTTCCTGCTCTGTGTTTAGGGCTTCAATGCAATGTCAAGTCATCTTCTTCTGCTCTGTGGTTAGGTTATTTTTTTGTAAAATAAGGAATGGCGAGTTATGTTATCGTGCACTGCGTTTAGGTTTAGGGTTTCCTTATAAAAAAGCAAAGGCGACTCATGTTTTTGTGCACCGTGTTTAGGGTTAGGGTTTCTTTATAGCAAGCAGTGTTTTCCTGCATTGTGTTTTATGTCCGCCTCACCTTCTTCTTACAGTATCATCCAAAGCTACATTTCAGTTTTCACAGGATCACGCATGAAACCTTGCTGTAGAGCTCTGTGTTTCCAGGTTCTCGCAAACTTGAAGAGAGAGCTCCAGCTTCCTGTTTTCTTCTTGTGTTGTCATCTTTTGTTCAGTCTTACTTTCTCAGCTTGTTTCAAACTCTATTTTTTTCTCTATCATATATATAAAACGAAGTGTGAACAAATTTGAGGCAGTTTCTTATTGATTAGACGAGAGAAGATTTGAGGGGCTTCTTTTTTGGCTGTTAAACCAGATCGATGAGCGGATTCTGGAGCTCTTGCCTTAACGTTTTCAAGCCACTTGAAGAAGGGCTTTTCTGTCATCTGAATTAATCTGAAGAGCCACTGTGAGGTGCCATCTTGATCTTTGAAGAAAAGTTGGAAGAGAAAAGTTGTTTCCTTTGCAACCCTAGATCTTGATATTGCTGCTGTTGACTCGTCAGTTGCGGATGTCCTACATCTATGACGCACTGCCATTGTTGGCAACCAGGGCAAGCATTCGTCAGCCTGCCTGGATTGTACCATGCAAGGTAGTGAACAGCAGCTTGCTTTACTTGTCAGGAATACCAAGAGAATTAGAAAAGAGGTGGATGATGCACGGAGGGATGAATGGAGCAATGAGGCGATCTGTTGTCTTTTGGATGCCTATGAGGCGAAGTGGAACCATAGAAATCGAGGCAACTTGAAAGGAGTGGACTGGGAAGAGGTGGCTCTTCAAGTCAGTGGTCGTAATGGGAGTTCAAGGACGCTCAAAACTCCTTTCCAGTGCAAGAATAAGGTTGCAAGCATGAAGCAGAAATACCGCTCTGAAGCCCTAATGAAGGGTATCACTGGATCTAGCTGCTCCCGGTGGCCACATTTTACTAGAATGGACATGATGCTAAGGTCGTCGTCAAGAGATGGAGATGATATGATGGCTGAGGAGCTGATTGGATCAGCAGCAGTTCAGGTGGTGCTAACTGATCCAGAGTTGCAAGAAGCAGTTCCAAAGGTAGGCAGTGGTGAATCTGAGCAGGAAGTTATGGGAGAGCATGGTCCTTATCCAGTTGAACTTTTTCAAAGAAAGCTGGAATCTCGATTAGATAGTGTTCCTCAGAATAGAGATAACAATCAAGAAGATGAGTCCAATACCTTGCCTAACCAAAGATGTCTTGGCCAACAGAGTGATACTAGTACGCCCGGAAGTAAAACAGGACCAGTCTTGGGGCGCTCTGGGAAGCGCAAGAACAAGCATCAGAAGCGCATCAGCAGAGAAATTGCTGACAGCATCAGTGGCTTTGCAGACTCTATCTTGAAGCTAGAGGAAGCCAAGTTGGAAATGTTCAAGGATTCAGAACGTCGAAGGGCTCAACTTGAAACACAGCGGGTGGACATTGAATTGAAGCGTACAGAGATTATAATGAATACACAACTGCAGATTGCAAGACTCCTAACTGGTAATTCCTCAAAGGGAAAGGCCGGGATCAAAAGGTTTGTTGCAGCACCGGTTACTGCTGCCACAAATGTGGCTGTGCAGGCTAACGAGCAGGTAGATCTCGTAACAGCGATCCAAACTTCTGTCACACAACCCATGTTACCTTGCAGTGTGCCCCAGTCCATCACTGGGCATGCATTGGCTAATTTGGCACAACCTCTTCAGTTTACTACTCAATCAAAACATTAATGAGCTCTAGCCTTTTTTATAAGCCTAGATATTCATCCGATAATTTGTGGCATCTATCATGCTGCTTCGCCCTTTGCAATGAGAGGAGGCACCTTTCCTTGTAGCCACACACCTTGACTGAGTCTGTGGGGGTCATACCATGCCGTCGTACAAATATTTAGAATTTTGCTTTAACTTTTTAGTCAAGGCAGCCGCTTTTGCCTTTCCAATGTCACCTGTTACTGGAATGTTTGCAAAGATTAAGGAAAACATTGTTTTTTTTGTTCCTTTGATGGTTGAATGGCTCTAGTTTAGACAGAACTTTACAGGAACTCATCATCAATGAACCAAATTTTCTTGCTTCAGGTACTTGAATTGCCTACTTTTAGTTCAACTCATTTTTTGGCTTGTCAGTGGAAAGCTTGCCTGTATTTCCCAGTAGACTTCTCATTGTCTGAAGTTAGCATGGCTAGAGCGCCTGACTTATGGTGTTGAAGCCAAAAGAAAATAGATTGAACCCTACAGTTTGCAGACAGCTTCACAGTGTTATCATGTTAATGTACTAGCATGCCATGTGATAAGTGTGGATGATCTACACAATCTGGTTAAGGCTGAAAATAATGCCTGATGGGAAGCATGACTAGGACGAACTGAGGCCTTTCTTGTGTAAGCAGTGCGAATGTGTTCTAGTTGTCAATCAAGTTGAGTTGGATCCTCAACCGTTGAGCTTTGAGTAATATCTTGACATGGATGCCCATCCTTTTAGATAGTTTGTGGTTTTTCAGTGACAGCGAAGAGTACTAGTGCTTGAATATTAGTGTTTTTTGGTCCAGTTCTAGGGGCTCATGTTGCATGTAATTTTACACATGATTAAAGCTATTTTTATCTTATAAACTATTGTTTCTCGCAGTTAGTGTACTCAACTTCATTATAAATGCATCAGAAATGATCCTGAGTAGCTGGGGGAACAGTGCTAGAACAGTGCGAATTTTGAGCCTGCACTACCGCTGTAGAGCCTAAATTTGTAATGTTCTGGCATAGCTTCCCCAGTCCTCCAAGAGCAATTCTGATGCATTGGATGATAAACACTATATTTTTACACATGATTAAAGATGTTTTTATCTTATAAACTACTGTTTCTCACAATTAGTGTGCTCAACTTCATTATAAATGCATCAGAAATGATCCTGAGTGGCTAGGGGAGAAGTGCCAGAACAGTACGAATCTTGAGCCTACATCGCCGTTGCAGAGGTCAAATTTGCACTGTTCTAGCACAACTTCCTCAGTCCTCCAGGAGCATTTCTGATTCCTTAGGTGTGACAAATTGGCACATGATAGACACTCCATGTTAAACAAACATGATGACACCGAGACATTGTAAGAGAAACTTAAAATTTTAATTATTAGAAGGTTACAAATGAAAGTCTGATAGGCTTGTTACAAAGGGGGGTGTGAAACAAAAGAGTTGCTTCAAAAAAAAGGTTAACATCTAAGATCTCTAGATCGTATCTCGCTCGCCTCGAATGCGCCGAGCTAGTTGCATGTCCTTGGCAGATATGGTAATCCTCTTTGCATGTATTGCAAGGAGGTTGGTGTCTTCATCAAAAAGCCCAACAAGTTAAGCCTCGGAGGCTTCTTGCAATGCTTCAAGGGCAATCCCCTGCACATGGAACTCTGTTCTATATCGTTGGAGAATCTCCTTCACTGTGCGAACGAAAGGGGCTCTTCTTATCAGCAACTCAGTGTTCCTCTAATAAAACTTGATTTCTTGTAGAGCTCTATGTCCTTGGCGCATCCTTCTCCTTGGAGCTCTCTGTGTTCTGTTAGTGCGTTGGCGAGGTTGGGACTTCCTTGGCTTGAAGAGCTTGACCTTTCTACACTTGCGCGCACTTGTAGGAACCTCCTCTTGGTCTCTCTCATAGTCTGAATCCTCCTCCTCCTGTTGTTGCTGGGGTGGCTGCATTGTGGGGTCTTCTTCACACGCTTGCTTCCACTAGAAGGGCCTGCATGTGTGTGCGCTAGTGTTGCTATGGGAGGAGGGTTGGACTTTGGTGATCCCATTGGGCATGTCCTAGAATCTAAGGGGTCACTCTCTTCCGTGGTGTTGCCAGTATGTGGTCGTTGGGTGCCTTGCACTGTGTTTTGTGAAGGCATGGTAACACGTGTGGTGTTCTTGGTGTGTGCCATATCCATGTACGACTATGCTAACGTGGTGATGTGCTGATGTGGGTGTCTACGTAGATCTTGAGCACAAGCTCTCTAAAAAAGTGAAATGAAAATGAAGTGAGAGAAGGAACTATGAATAGTTTTTTTTAAGGGCAAAAAAAAACCTAACTAAACTTATTTTCTTAGCCTTATTACATCTAGATTTATGTTGGTGTGTGCACAACCCAATGCCTCCCTTGTCTCCTCATTCGTACACGCCAAGCCCCATGCCTATGGGGAGCATTGGTCTGCAACCATTCAAGCCGAGCATGACTTTTTGCAGCCTTGCCTGCCTCTTGCGCAAGCTTAGATTGTTGGGCCCGCTTCCTAACCAATACCCTTCCTAAGGTTGTGCGATAAAACCAATTGAACATCTCTTGTAGATAGTTTGTACGTGTTCCTCCACACAGAAGCTCCACCTCCATGTCTTGTATTTTTGAAATAAACCTCTCTTGCTTTATAATGTGATTTCTCCATTCCTTGGGTACTCCACATGTCGAGCGATCCATATTTGCTCATGAAATACGCACCATGCACATATAAACTATGTGATGTACACATGACAATAGAATTTAATTAGAAAAAGTCAAGGTTAAAACACCAGTTTATTTTTTTACTGTATAACTTACCATAGAGTGTGTTACTTTACTCTCTCCCCAAGCACCTAGCACTTTTGGTGAATTCTATGATATGTTGTTGGAATGATGCTCGTTCTTGGGCAGTTGTGCTACTTTGATTCATAATGCGAACCATGTTATTGAAATTTATCCAAATCTGTTTGCGTATATTTACAAGAGCTGGCATTGGACAATCTATACTTGTGGTGATTGCACACAGGTCTCTCCAAAGTCCCCAAGTCTTCTTTGAATTCTCTATGTTTGCTGGCTTCTCCAAAAATCTCCTTGCCTTTGATCCAATCATGGATACCTTTTAAGCAACCTCGTATGACATACCAGAGGCCTGCCTATTCACTTCAATTTTCACGTTTCCGCCATGGCAGCCCAGAGAATTCAAAAGATGCTCTAATTTACCAAGGGCTGCAACTTTCCTCTCTTGTGTAGGCATTGTGAACGCATAATCAATATGGCACTTAAGCAATCGATCAAAGATTCTCATGAATGCATGAAGTGTGCAAAAGTGAATATTCTTTAGTGAAAAATTAATGATGGGGCTCCAATTTGAATTCCTGTTTGGTTCTCCTAGCATATGAGAGACATGACACCTTCCACCCATCTTGCATTTGGTTGTTCCTCATCTTCATCCATCAGTTGACTCGATTGGATCTACTGCATCTTCTTGTTGCTTCTTCCCTTTCTTGGGACCTTTCGAGGCATCCTTCCCAACAAAACCAACCTTCTGTATACCTTTTTCATTTATCTTTTTCTGCCTAGAAATATCAATCTGAGCATTGCATTATATGGACAAGGCCATCTTGATATCGTGCCTTGAGCACAACCCATCATGCATTTAATTGTCTTCAAATCTCCCCCAAGATGCCAATCCACCTTGAACTTTCCTATGTTTTCTACATCTGAAAGTTGACCATCAATTTGCTTTTTGATTACATTTGTTATCCAGGGAGTCCTTTCAAACATCCATGTCAATACCTCATGTGTCTCCTTCGGTACCTCGAATGCACCAAGCCACCAGACCTCTTTCTCAGATCGCACACTAAAACTTGGTTTGGTAGTCTTTTCCCATGCACAGATCATGGCCTCATTCATGAGCATAATGCTCATACGTTCCAGCTTCCGATCTTTCACAATTTGGCACTCATCTAGCTTGAGTACAAATGAAAGTGTGCTCCCCAAAACTACAAATAAACGGTAATTTACAATATTCAAAACAAAATAATCTTCATTTTCTACTAAAAAACATGAATAGTAGCAATTGCAAGTTCTCACCTTCTGGTGAAAGACCATAGAACTTCACCATAGCTTGTTGTAGTCTCTCAATATGAACAAAGATGTTATTGTAAACATAATAGTGAAATTATGTACTTGTCTTGATTTTCTTTCTGCTCAACCCTGTGTCTAATGTTAGTGTGTCCTCAACGTGATAAAACTGTCCTATAGCTCGCTGCACATCATCATTATTGATACGCTTGACATTGTGAATCACCTTGAGTGTAGGAAATAAAGTGCCAGTGATTCCTTGTCTTAGAAATGCATCTTTTACAACCTGACAGATTGCTTGTGATGACAGATTGCTTGATTCCAGCCGCATCACAAGCATGTTGAATTAATGAAGAATCGATGGAGGTGGTAATCTGGCTCACTACATTGCTGACAACAGCTTGGTGTATTTTAGGATGATAAGTAATAATTAAGAGAATATCCTTGGTATTCAGAATGGCTTTGACCAAATCCTTCCATCCCTCTTCATTAGAACCACACACCTGCAGAAAATTCCTGACAGAACACAAAGACTATTTTGTTCAAATGTGAGTGCATAATGAAAGTTTATGTTACTTACTTTGTTGTACGAATCCTTTTCTTCCGTGCTTCACCTTTAAATGCAAGAGATTCTATACCAGCAGAGCAGCCAATGTCTTTTTGCGTTCACCACGAGCACCATTTGGCATTGCTTTGAGTCGTTTGATAAGTTCCTCTAGCCTTTGAATCTTTGCATCCTTCTCCACATTCTCTGCGAGGATCTCTTTCATTTTATCTGTGATGATGTTTTAAGTCTTTCTTGACATTGTAGAAGGCTGAATTGTGATGCTTGCAATTGAGATTGGAGAATATGGGTTTGCCAAGCTCCACTTCTTGTCAATCTTCTGCAATATCCTAACAAGCTAAGCTCTCCTTCACCAACAAATTGTATAAAAGATGATAAATTACGGAAAGGAGGGTTTGCTCTTAATGAAGGGTCAACTGGATAGAGATGCCCATCAACCCAAAGATTTACATTTTTCTCCTTAGCTATCCTACGAGCTTGGACAGATTGTGCATCACTAGGATGGGTTTTTTTAGAGCTGCCATACTCTTCAAGAATACGAATGTGTAAATCAACCTTCCATTTTCTAGCTTCACAAGGGGCTACACACACAGCTTGCAAAGGCTCCATAGCTAAGCAGAGGAAGAAGCTAAAGCAGAGAGATCCTCATAGAGAGAGAGAGAGAGAGAGAGAGAGAGAGAAGCTAAAGCAGAGAGATCCTCATAGGGAGAGAGAGAGAGAGAGAGAGAGAGAGAGAGAGAGAGAGACTGTTAAAACTTTGCAAGCAGGCTTAACACAAATCCATTTTTCTAAGTAGAAAATGATATTTTTGATACACAAATATACTAACATGGAGTTTTTCATCAATAAATTACATTTATGAGAAAAAATAAAAAATAATAATTTTTGGGGTCCCCACAATTTCGGGATCTCATAGGTGTAGTGGTTCCTGACAGTTAGTTATATTTATGGGGTTGTGGGACTTGACAGTTAGTTATGGATGTGTGCTGGCTCCTAACAGGCTTCCGACGTAACCCTTGAATTACAAGCTTTTTGGAGGGAAAATTTTATTTTCATCACAAATATTAGTTGGGTGGTGTTTTTTCCACCTCAAAATGTAAAAAAATAAAAAATAAAAAATAAAAAATTTTCACTTTTTGGGACCCACCTAAATACGAGAATGTTTTGCTGATGTGGAAGGGAGATATGGTGGGAGTTAATGAGAAAGGAGATTTCAAACTAACAAGAAAGATTCGATTTGTAGAGAGTGAAGATAAAAAATTCAAAAAGTAAGAGAGAAAGTATGAGAAAAGTCAAAAAGTAAGAGAGAGAGTATGAGAATATTCCTTTTAAAAAGTGAAACTAGGAGGGTATGGCTAATGTGGCAAGGCAAAAAATAGGGGTCATCATAGCCTTTGTCTCTCTTAAGCCCAACTTTTTAAGCTCTAATCCCCTAAAATTAGGAATCCATAGGAGGCCCTTTTTGGGTCTAAAAAATTCATAATGGTTTGTTTGTTGTTGCAAATTATCTTGTGTAGCGATGTATCTTTCAGTTGTTTTATGCATTGTGGCTTACATATTAAGTGTTGACGTGCGTATTGTTCACGAGATGATGCCGAAGGATGTTCACACCTAGTGGATGCATTTACACTATCTGATGCTACTTGATCATATAACTTGGTCACTATTCTTAATGCTACATGATATTTGGAATAATAATCTATCTTTGTGCGTGATTGTATCGATTACTATGTCCTGCGCATGGTGTTTTGCAAGCCGTGGAGCTTGCCTTTACCAATGGTTATAGTGCTTGGTTGGCTTGTTATGCTAAATCCTTAGTACTTGTTCTACAGGTAAGAGGCTAGTGATGTCAAAACTAGGCTAGGATGAATTGAGGTCTTGCCTATGTACAATAAGATGTAAATGTGTTCTACTACTATTAGACATTGTTTTGGGGAGGAGGGGCTTCTTGCTAGAGAGGACAAGTATGCATGTGAATACTCACATGGCTTAAGTTATGGGCAAGACCTTTGAATTTCCATGTTGCCAAAACTTATAAGCTGTTTGATTTCAGCTTCTGCATACCTTATTTGCCATTATGTTATTGGCTAGGCCATCAAATAGTTAGGATTCTAATTGATACTCTGCTATTTTTTCACTTTTAATGCCATCAACATGTGGTTGGAGATGTGATTGCCATGATGTTCCTAGTTAGTAAGCAAGTACACGAGGATCTTATTGAAAATTTGAGATTCACGGATGAGAAATAATTTCTTTGACTAGGATGAACTAAGTGGTTTGCATTTAAAGTTTAGATTGGAATTTATATATGCATCTGCACCTATTAGTTACTCTGGATGTCAGCAAGGATGCCAAGCTACAACATTTGGATATGCTTGATGAAGTCTATCTTTATGTGGATTGCCTTATAGTAATGGTTCTTACACAACCTAAAATGATGAAGTGCAGGACTTGCATGGTGTTCAAGTCAAGAGCTTACCTTATCTTTGTCGAATCGTGGTTGTTGCCTTGCCTTAACTTCTTGATGTGGGTGTGCTAGCTTGTCTATGGCGTCCTCAATCGTTGTCACAATGGAATACTCCTTTGTCAATGGGTAAAGGTAGAGCTCTCTATGCCTAGATGGAGGCAAAAGGAGATAGCCTTTTCCATGTTCTCTCTCACAAAAGGTGGGGAAAGAAGAAGAAGCTAATGCAAGAGGAAGACCTTCAAACAAACCTATCTAGCATGCATCCATCCAACAAGCAAGATTCAATGGCATACATGCAAGCAAGAATAGAAAAGAGAATATCTCACACGTATTGTACTGCAAGGGAATTTCTTAGTGTCAAAAGTCACTTACACAAGTGACTAGTTTTCACACTAGGCTAGCCAAACTTAAAAATGGTATGGTCACTATTGCTAATTTTAAGCAAGTATGTACATGAAGTTCTTAGACCTTTTTCTAGTTGATTTTAAGCTCAAGGTAAGGTTCCTCTATATGTTCCATTGTTGTCTTACAGAAAAGATAAGTGTTCATTTGAGCACATGCAAGATGGCAAAGCGTCTTTCGGTAGGTTGGGTGGATGAAACCATGTTAACTTACGAAGTTAATTTATCCTCCTTCCAGTGTGGTGATCGCATCTTCCATCACCCATCGGTGTGAAGTTTCTGCCAAGGTGGAAATGTGTTCAATCTTGAGGATTGTAAACCTATGGCTATGCTACCTATGGAGCTAAGTTTACAACTAAGTCTTGAAGATACAGGTGACTCTTTTGATTTTGGCTTGTATCAAGAAGTTGTTGGATGTCTTATCATTTTGTGCAACACTAGGCTTGACATTTAGTATATGTGCTCTCAATATTGAATAGATTTATGCTTAGCCTAGGCACAAAGCATTGGCAGTATGTCAAACGGGTGTTTCGTTACCTAAAGGGCACTATACACTTTGGTTTATTTTATCCCAAGGGGGGTAAATCACAACTACATGCATTTACAGACTTAGACTGGGTTGGATGTTATGACACACGAGTGTCCACGAGTGGTTTTTGCTTTTGTCTTAGTGATTCATGTATATCATGGCTCAGTAAGAAGCAAACCCACTGTGGCTACTTCTAGCCGTGAAGCTGAGTACATGGAAACCTTTACAGCTACAGTTGAGTTTGTTTGGCTAAGGTGCCTTATTGTTGCTGATTTGGGTATTGGTGAGTTCTCAACCACTACCATCTTCGCTAATAGTCAGAGCGCTATGGCAGTTGCGAGGAATCCAATTTTTCATGCTTCCACAAAGCATATTGAGGTGCACTATCATTATGTTAGGGAGAGATGCTCTGCAAGGGAAATCAGCTTGGCTTATGTGCCAACACAGGACAACTTGGCAGATTTGTTCACGAAGGCTTTTCCACCACGAGAGAATTTGAAAATTTTCACAAAACTTTGAACTTACTTCCCTTTGGGGAGGACTAGTCTGGGCTCCCTATCACAGTCCAAAGAGCTTGGAACATCTTTGTACTTCTAGTGCTAGCTCACCCCTTGTTCACGTCATCACTCCCAGGGGGGATTTGTAGCCATATTTGGTAGCGATGTGTGTGAACACACTAGGACCAATCGAGGCACTTTTTTCCTCTTTAGGAGGTGTTTTCCCCCATGCTAATATACACCCATCTATACTTTTCTTTGTACACCACACATTCATTATCTATCCATCATCTATGTGTGTGCTATCTTGAGCTTCTCCATTGTGTGTGTGTGTGTGTGCGCGCGCATTCTTACAACCCTATTTCCAACATGCTACACATGTCCAAATAGATCCGACACTTCATGAGCCCTTGTTTGAAAAGTTGATGGCTACTCAGCCCACTTGTTGAAGCATGGCGATGATGGGAAAAATAAGTGAAGCATTATGGAGCTTGCATAGCTTCAAGGTAAAATTTTAGATTGCTCAGACAATGTCGACCTTGGCATGCGGTGTTGTATTGACCTTGGGACATCTCTACTTTGCTTGGTTTTAGCGTGGTTGTAAGAATGTTTTACACCTTGGAGGGAGATGTAGAGTCTGGTGATGCTTGAGCTTTTGTCAACTTTGGTTGCATTACTGGCTCTTCTCCCCGATTAGGATCTCTTCTTGGTTCTCTTCTCGGTGAGATTTTCATGCTTTCTCTCTCTCTCTCGCCCTCTTTCTCTCTCTTTCTCTATATCTCTTCTCTCTCTCTCTCTCTCTATATCTCTTCTCTCTCTCTTTCTCTTTTTGCTTTCTCACCCCACTCTCTCTTTCTCTATATCTCTTCTCTCTCTCTTTCTCTTTTCGCTTTCTCACCCCTCTCCTCCTCCCCTCTCTCCTTCTCTCTCTCTTTACCTTCTCCTTCTCTCTTTCACTCTTTCTCTTTTGCTTTCTCTCAATTTTTCTTTCTTGCTCTCCTTCTTTCTTTGTTTCTCTTCTCTATCTAAAATAAAACCATTTTTTTTATTTTTATGAGTTTTTATGGGTGCCACATGGCACTCATGGCTTGCATTGCCATGTGGCACACGTAACCCTATTATTATTATTTTTTTTAAGTTTTTTTGAAGTGCCACGTGACATACGTGGGCCTAAATTACCAGGTACCACACATAACCCTATTTTTTTTTAAAATTAAAGTTTTGTGAAATCTGGGGGAGGGTGTTTTAAAAATTTGGGGGAGGGGGGGGTTGGTTGTGCATGCATGTATGTGCGATGTGAATGTAGGTGCATGTGCATGTTTTTAGTTTTTTTGTCATTTTTAGTTTTGTTTTAGATTTCAAGTTTTTCTGGGTATATGTGTATGTACAATCAATAGGAAGTGCTACGTTGCATATGTACAATAGGGTTTCAAGCGTTGAACTTACCATGTGGCCTCACTGAGTAAAGGTGAAGATTCGCTTGTCCATCCCCCCACGAGATGAAAGCCTTGATATTAGTGTCCCTTTGGCTTTGATGGCGCGTTTGATTAAGCTTTGTCTTTCTAGTTCCAACGAGTGATTTCGTGTTACAGTGTGTCATACATGGGTATATGGGTGTTGTGTGGGGTCATGATCCTTTTGAGCCTTGGGGTTACTCAGTAGTGCTAAAGAAGTGTGTGCACAACAACTGCTTTCTTGGGGTTTGGCATCATGAGTGGCTCTTCTTTGATGAAAACAAGGCTCAGTTATACCATACTGCAACATGGACACCGCATCACTCCCTCTTGTTGGTTGACATCCATGAATTCCTCTGACTTCTCTAAAGGTGGTGTCAGCACATGAGTCGATTGCGCTACATTCCTGCTTAAGCTTTGGGGTTGGCATCAGGAGGCATGGGTTTTAGTCTCCGCTCCATGTTTGGTCTAGTGTTTAATGGTGTGGTGATAGGGGTTTGTTGTTCAACCTTTCTTGATTTTGGAACCCAAATGTAGGGGTTCCCTTTGTAGAAGTCTTACACTTCTAGCAACAAAATGTCAGCTTGCTTGCTAGGCTCAAACTGGTGTTCAAGGTTGCTGCCTAACCCTCTTTAAATTTAAAGATTGGGGTGCAGTCCGTGAGGTTTTTGGAACTTAAATGGAAGGGTTTTCTATCATAGAAGCCTTGAGTTTCTAACATCTTAAGGGGATCCAACATGGCTTGGGGTGTAGGTAAAACTCTGTTGCTTGTGGCTCTTGCTTGGCAAATCTCCACTCATGGGTGTCTTTGAGGTTTTCTTCTTTTAGACCTTTGATTCTGGTCCTTTAGTCTTTTCTCAGGGGGGCTACTATAACCTTTAGGGCTTGTCCCTCAGGCTTTTGTGGCTTTTGGCCTCGAGGTTGAAGCCTAAGCTTTATGCTTCTTAGCGACCTTGGATGTTTCCTTGGCAACTACCCTTGTCTTGTTCTGGAGCCTTGTGATGGCATTAAGGTTGAATAAGTCCTCCTTATATATGCTTTAACAAGTTAAGGCTTGCCAAAGTGGTTGATGCTCTTGCCACTGGCGTGATTATTAATCTATTGGGATAATCCTTGAAAGCATGTTTGAATCGACACTTGTAACACGTGCCCCTATATGGAATGATATTAGGTTTTAGAAGTGAATTATGGGATGGTAGTACTTAGTGTGATGGTTCTATGAGAGCACTCATCACAATAACACGATGTTGTGGCCATGCAATGGCAACATTGCACACACAGATGTGGCTTATGCCACATGCTATTGAGGTTTCTTGCTCTTTGTGTTGCACCATAGCATAGTCAATGGAAGGTGAATGTTTTGGATATCCGTATGAATCTCGTACTGATCATATGACTTATAGCTCTCTTGTTTTCAGACTCTTGGGATGCCCCACATTGGCAAAGTCATCAAGTGTTGTAACTGGTACGTTCCATGAGAAATTGGTTGTGTTGTGGTGGTAATATCAGAGGTGGGTATGTCATTGGTGGTAGTTTGTACATACCTCTTGGTATAGAGTTCTAAAAAATGGACACTTGCATCGGTTGAGAAGCATTGGTATGGGAAATAGGGCTAGTAGTGTATGCTTTGATGTCGAGAGCATAGGTTGTGGTGCCAAGTTTCCTTGATACCAAAACAATGAAGTTGTATCATGGTTCCCCATGGCGCTAGAAATGAGCACAATGCTATTGTTGTATCTATGCCTTAGAAGTGGACACTTCAAATTGTACTACTCATATGACTTGTAGCTCTCTTGTTTCCGGACTCTTGGAGTCCCACTAGTAGCAAAGTCAGTGAGTACTAATATAACTAGTACCGTTTTGTGAGGAACCGATTAGGGTGGTAATATCGGAGGTGGGTAAGGCATTGGTGGTAGTTTGTACATACCTCTTAGTATAGGGTTCTAAAATGGGCACTAGATTATGCACTGATTGAGAAGCATTGGTATCTAGGTTACATTAATTCAAATTTGGAATTTGAATTAGTTGAATAAAACCCACAAATCATATAGGGCACTTAATTATTTGGTGGTGACACGTAGGATTCTATAGCTGAAATTCATTTCAGACCTCACATATCCTATGATAGATTCTATCATATGCTAGAATCTTTTTATCGTAAGAGATAGAAAGATTACAAGATATATATAGGGTGGAAGCATGGTAAGTTGGACCAAAAATCAATGTTCGTGATATATAGCAACTCCAATGCTATTTGCCAATTTACAGGACTGTCAATAAATTAAATTTTTTAACATTAATTCAATTCACTTGCTTCTACAAAATGTGCACATGTAGCGCCTTCACTCTGAATGGGTTTTCGGACGTCTTCCTCTCTCTTTCTTTGTTTTGTGCCTTGTTGTTTTGGTCTCTAGACTTTCCCTCTACTGTTTTCTGTATTCCTAGCTACAATTGAAGGCTTCCCTATTGCTATGGATAGACAGTTTAACGTGCTATATAGCAATGTATAGGGGCACTATACCACTATATAGTACTTCATACCACTTTTTATTAGCACTCAGATAGCACTATGTAGTACTATATAGCAGTACATATGACTATACAATATTTACTATTGCCATATAGCACTATATATAATATTATAGTTATATCATTGTTGCTATTAGCACTATATAGCACATTTTTAACATAATATATATAATGTACTATATATAGTGCTATATATACAATAGAGCACTTTATACCATATAACAGAATATATTCTATTACTATATAGAACTATATAACAGACGTGTATCAATATATTGTTTTAGTATAGCAACAATGTATCATATATACTATTGCTATATAGCACTATATAATAGAGTTATGTTCTATATGATGTTGTAATATGCAATATAGAACCAATTGCTTCTCTCATTTCCTCCATGCAGATTGAGCTTTATATGAGATTCAAGTCAACCTTACCAGAGTCAAAAATTGGTTAGTATTTTGAGAAGTTAAAACCATTCTTTGTGCACAAATTAAAGGATAGGAACACATGTTGTTGCATTTCCCATGTTCACATGAGAAGTTAAAACCATTCTTTGTGCACAACTTAAAGGATAGGAACACATGTCGTTGCATTTCCCATGTTCAAATGCTATACTTAAAGGAAGCCATGAACCGACTTCAGGTGGAGGCATTTGAATTACTATGGACCAGGCTACAAACATGTTTATGAGATTTGCTATTCTTGTACAATACAAGGTAGTTGTACAACATCTTAGCATGCATTCAATGGGGTCACACAACTATGGGAATCTTGTCTATGTCCAATTCCACCAAATAGCATGTTCCATAAGCTGGATTGCATCATGGAAAAATGTAAGATTTGTGGTCTTAAGGCAATAAAATTAAGCCCAAGGGGAGAATTTGAGAAAGACATGAATAGTGTTATTAAGTTGGATTGCATCATGGAAAAATGTAAGATTTGTGGTCTTAAGGCAATGAAATTAAGCCCAAGGGGAGAATTTGAGAAAGACACGAATAGTGTTATTAAGTTGTTTAAAGATGGTGATGTTGGTCTGAACAAACAAGGAAAAAATAAAACTCGAAAAGTTACAGAATCATGAACTTATACAACAATATATTGAAAAGTTTATTTTGCACAATTTTAGGTATAGATGGCAAGCCGACTAGATTAGAGAATGTTTGAGCAACTTCCCAAAAGATGTTATAGCTTTGGTTATGGATTTTGCTAACTATATGTTTACAGAGAAAAATTAAATACAATCAATGCACTATCCTTGTACACATTACTTACCATCGTATAACAAAGAGAGCAACCAAGTGACAAAAGAGATGCATTTCTACATTTATGATGATGAAAATCATGACACATTATTTTTTCAACATTGTTTTAAACTTCATTTTAACTGGTTACAACAATAAGATGTGTAGTCTGGAAGACATTGTTTTAACTGGTTACAACAATAAGATGTGCAATTTGGAAGACATTGTTTTAACTGGTTACAACAATAAGATGTGCAATTTGGAAGACATTGGGTATGGTCTGATGGTGTAGCTTCACAATTCAAGGCTTCCATACCACTTTTCTTTATGGGTAGGTATCTCAATCTCATAAATGCAAAGATGAACTACAATTTCATTGGATCGGGCCATGAAAAGGGCGAGCATGACGGGGCAAGTGCAGTAATCAAGAGGGCTCTTACTCATGAGCAACTGAAAGAATGATGGCATTGTTTGCAACAAGGATGCTGGAGATGTTATGCATTTCTTAACTGAGACACTGAGCAATGGATCGGCCACCACTTATGCCTCCAAGGAAAAGGATATCAAACGAGTTTTTGGGGAGAGAAAGTTTGGTGACGTGGGTCAAAAAAACACCTAGGGATGTGACACCATTGAAGGTATGCATGCAATCCATGCATAGTGTGTGTGGATTTTCTAATCACAGTACAACACAAATCAAAACAAGGCATTTGTCTTACTATTGTGATGCATGGGGCATGGAGAATGTGTATCAACAAGTCATATGCAAAAAAGTGGGCCCATGTCTAACTCCAACCTACATATAAGAGGTTTCATCAAATGAAAACACTACTTGACCCCGTCTATGAAGCTTGTGAATGTACCCTAGCTGCTTTGCTTTGTGAAGGTGACAAAATTATGCTATCAATGCAGAAAAGGGAAATGATAAACAAGTTGAGTTCTTTATATTAAAGTGCACTGCAACAAAGGCGATGGAAGAGAAAACAATTTTTGATGCATGGGGGACTAAAGTATCCAAGAGGATCTTATTTTGTGTTAGTTTGGTATTATAAACAACAAGATGACCATCACTACCAATTACTAGAGAATAAGCATGCTGCTATACACGTCAGTCATCTAGGTAGAGCTATTAAATTCCCAATATAGTTAGTGGACAAAAAAGCACCATTTTTCTACCTTTCTCATGAGGTACATGAAGCAATCTATCATGCGTTTCCACATGAAATGATAGACATTTAATAGTTATTGTATAACTTTCATAGGCTTGGAGTCAAAGTACTTTTATCGTCAACATAAAATGATGAGACACTGACTTAATCTCCATAGATTAAGAAACTTGATGAACTTCATTCATAAAAGATGGAAAGGTTGTACACTACTAATTAAAAAGATATCTAAGAGTTCACAGATATATCAGTATTTTTTTGGGTCACTTATCTTGTTGGCTAAGTCTATGGTGGTAGCAGTATACAAAACATGATGGTCAAAAACATCGATGACATCGATAGAAATGTCATCCTTGCTATTCAGGAGCATATTCTATTTAGTGAATGTTTGCTAATCATCTGCAATGCTCCACATGTACAACCACGGCATTAGAAATCGTGTCAAAAAGTACCATGGATCCTGCTCCTTATTTTCTAGATCAAACAACTCTGACGATATATATAGTTCTCCCAATCATTAGGGATATATTTGTAATAACGATCATTATTGAACAATAATGTGTGTTGTTTGTTGAACTATGGATAATGATTCCACATAAAATTAAGTTTCTTCCAAAAAATTGCTTTGTCCAAGCTCATGTGACATTAGATGTCCCTAAAATCATACAAGCACTGTGAACAATGCTAATTTTGCGAGAATCAACCTACAACACGGCAACCTACAACACGATAAGTGTTGTTGAATATTAGTTCAACTATTCATAAGGAAAATAGTAATAAAAATAAGGAGATCATTATACCTAAAAAGAATTTACCATCTTTCCATTATCTAGGAAAGAGAGCCTTCATTACTTCATCCATGTTGCATGCCATACAATTGGTCCATATCATTAGGTGGAAATGGTCAAAGCACCAAATCAAAAACTTCTTCGCATTTGGTCTTACCAAAGCACTAACTATTTATTCTTGTGAATCACTTGAAAGTCTCCACATGTTTATGCTCTTCCGAGAACTCTTACATACCTATGCAACCATTATCTTTTAGACACTTAGACATGCCTACGGAGACAATCCTGCATAGTTGTTTATATATTGCAGTGATATGTCATATGTTGCATAGCACTACTACATACCTTTGAGACACTTAGATATGCCATTTTTTACAATAGGTAGACACTCTAACATATCTGTCTAGTAGTGCTATATATGTTACATAGCACAAATATTAACTTTGACTCTTAGATATGCTATATGCTTTGTAGGTTGGGAGACAATCCTACATAGCTATTTAGCAGTAGTGCTATAGATGTAGTAGTACTACTATATAGAAGGGCAAGAGCTATATGTTATATATTACATAGCACTACCACATACCTTAGATTGTATCTATTTAACAGTAGCCCATTCATGTCCAGTACCAGTAGTACTAGTTGATTTCATTCAGAAAGAGGAATAATCATTGATTTTGAAGTCATAAGAACACTTAATTCAGTAATAGTAGTAGAATCCTCTTTGTTGGTGGTCTTCACCCTGTCTACCCTTCAGATGGTCTTCACCATGTTAACCCTCCACATGATTTTCTTTATCCTCCGCACACTAAGAAGCATCATCATTTTCATATGAATCATCATCTAGCAACCCCATCGCCTTGCGTATTAGGTCTCTATTCTCATAAGTTACATGCTTGAACATCATCCGCTTGGGTAACCCTCTACCAGATGATATTCTTGTTTCATCAATTCTAGGGCATGTGCCTAAAATTCACATGGTTAATTATCCTAGGCTCTTCAACTTTATCCACATGCCCAACATCTACATGGTCTCAGTAGGAGGCATTAGGCCAGCATCCACATGAGCATGGTCTACAATATTCTCACCAATTAAGTCTTCCTCTCAAGTTGCTCACCAATCCTAGGCTAAACCTTCAGGTTTTCCTAGACAATGTCTGGAGAACGATGTTGAGCATTGTCATTTATTTCAACTAAATGCCCAACAACCGTATGGTCAGATATCCCATGTTGTTTAACATTATCCATATGATCAGGCTCATTGGCATGCACATGCTTATTCCCATCAATTTCAGGGTCATGCCCAACATCCACATGGTCAGATATCCCATGATGTTCAACATCATATACATGCTCATTAGCATGTTCCTCTACATCATCCACATGATCAAGCTCATCAACATGCATCATGGTGATTTCCAACATCCACATGGTTAGATATCCCATGATGTTCAACATCATATACATCAGCAGCATGTTCCTCCACATCATCCACATGATTAGTTATTCCCATCAATTTTAGCCAAATGCCCAACATCCACATACAGTGGTGGTAACCCATGATCCACAAATTGTTCTTAACTCCTTTGAATTTCATGTGACTGTGATTGCTCGCATTTCTTATCTACACAACCTGTTTTGGCATGACACAACCTGTTTTGGCATGACTGTGATTGCTCGCATTTCTTATCTACACAACCTGTTTTGGCATGACACGACAACATGGAAAAAATAGAAACACATAAGGGCACAATAACATTGAAAAAATTACAGCATTCCACAAAATATAGAGTTTTGGAGATCTGGTAGCTCGCACATTTTGGAAAACTCACAATTTGGAAAATCAATAATTATTTTACTATTCAAAAGATAATTACAAGTTGGTAGGTAATTGCATCCAAAAAAAATGATAAATCCCAAGAACCATGTTCATGTGAAGAAAGACACAACTTCCATTAATTTGGTGCCTAATCTCAAATCGGCCTAAAAAGATAATTTTTTCTTGAGGTTGTAGGTGACAAGGCTCATCAAGTGGCCAACTATTATTTTACCTCTACTGAAGTTTCTTGTTGTGAGGCTTGGGCTTTTTACCACTTTGTTCATCCTTGCTGAGCAATCTTGCTCTTTTGCAAGTGTAGCATATGTACGTTGACCACTCCTGCATCTTCATCTACATTGATATGGGAGCATATTAATACTTGGCCTCCAAATCATGGTTCCATATTGTAAAAGGTTTATGGATTCATACCACTCAACTGCCCTTTCTCGGCTTATCTTGACCTTTTTCAAGGTTTTGTCGTGTGCATCTCCTTAGACTTTCCAGCATCCTGACCTACATTCCACAAGTTTAATAGATTACACTAGCTATATCATGAACTATAAATGTAGCAAACTTAACAATTTATCATACCAATTGTTTTAAATTTAAGTTTTTTCAGTTCTTATGCTTCTTTATCAGGACTGCAAGGGGAACGTCTGTTTGACGCTATGTCAGCCTGCTCTTTCGTGTAATATGTCGCACATCATCATCAAAGAATGACTTCTTTGGAGTTGTTGCTCCCTCAAAGTTTGTGGGTTCTGATTTAAAGCCTGGGAAAATTGTTGTCTTGAGCACAACACCAGTTAATATCGAATGTGGGTTCCATATCTCTTGGGTGCAATATCTCTAACAAGGGGGTCAAATCTCTAGCTCACATATGAATTTGGTCCCTTGATGTTGTCTTGAAAGTGGTATCTCACTTTTGATGAGGTAGCACCTCGTTCTATCATCATGCAGGTTCACCTAAACGACGACTTTCTTGATGTTCAGAAAAGCCGACTGACGGAGGTAACTTGAGACTTGAAACTTTTCAAATGTATTCTTGAAACGTTTCAGATGTATTTTGAGACATTTGATGTACTTGCTAAGACTTGGATGTTTGAAATCTTTGATGTATTTCGACAAGTCTCGCCTCACTTGAAGAGTGTTCAAAATTAAATCTAGCAACTTTATTGCATCTAGTTGCCTTTGACACACCCACCCTTCAAGTGGGGGGTTCAACTAATTGTGGCTTATCCGTGTGTCTTGGAAACTTTTCAGCCATGTAAGTGAAGCCCTCATTGCTTAATTAAAGCAAGAATGCATTGAAGATTTGGGCATTCATCATTGAATCTTTAGTTAGTTTTCTATCCTCTATCTGCAAAGCAAAGAGTCAACCACCAATAGAGAGTCAATGATGCTATCAGTAAAGCATCATAACTCAACTCTATCGGTAAAGCTTCATAGCTCAACTTTCAAAAGATCTCTCTTTTCTTGCTTCTCCAGCATCCGCCATGATCTATTGTAATTACAAAAGATCAATTTAGAAAGATATATGAAATAAAACATGATCTATTGTAATTACAAAAGATCAATTTAGAAAGATATATGAAATAAAACATGTTTCAAACTTTAATACTATTTTATGTGAGATTAAAATTTATAAGCCATACCTAGGATGTGTCTATACTAGGATGTGTTTAAGATAGTTAAAGTTAAAAAAAATCAACTTGATAATTTGGATTATGCGACACAAATAAATACACAATGTTATCCGAAGACAAACATCAAAAGTTATAAATGTCAATCTAAAGGCTAGAAATGTTACAACAGATATAAATATACACACATCTCTAAAATATTTTTTTGTTAAAAAATATTTTAAACATAGCATGTAGTTTAAGAATGATTTTTCTAGCGTTCATGGATAAAGGGTCGCGCACAATGATACCATGAAACATACATAATGATCCACAAGAGATCAAAATGTGTAAGGGTTTAAATATTAATGTTTATTATTAGCACATTATCTCATACAAATCTAGAATGCAAAAGCACAATAAAGTATGTGAAACCAAAATGCATCACACAAAGATCCACAAGAGATCAAAATGTGATTAATTCTAATTTTATTATTATTTAATTGCATATTAACTCACAAGAGCCTAGAATGCAATTACACACTAGACCACAAGAAGTTAAAATACACCACACATTGATTTACAAGAGATCAAAATGGACATTTTAATTATTTTTTACTTTAAAAATGTAATCAAATAAATATCAATAATCAATTAAATTAATTAATATAAATTTATAAATAGACTAAAACCATGAGAGTAGATGAAAACAAGCTACAAAATGGAACAATATAAAATAGAAATTAATCGTCTTTAAATAATTCCATCAAAATATGAATTATATATATTAAATTACTCAATTTATTTTTTAAAATTAATCAAATTAATGCAACCTAGATTGGTATAGTGGTTGCTTTAACGTCGAGAGCATAGGTTGTGGTGTCAGGTTTCCTTGATACCAACAATGAAGTTGTATCACAGTTTCCCATGGCACTAGCAATGAGCATAGTACTATTGTTACCTGTGCTTTAACACTAGGAGCATAAGTTGTGATGTCAGGTTTCCCATGGCACTAGCAATGTGCATAGTACTCTTGTCATCTGTGGCTTAGCAGTGGACACTCTTGAATGGTTTTTTGGTGACAAATTGCACACCAAACCATATCTCCATGGAAATAATTATGGGTCTCCTATTGGAGGAACTAGCTATTGAGGCTAGTAGCCTTGGGGCTCGCTTGCCACCACACCGCTAGCCTAAATCATTGAATACATTTTTTTCCATGCTCATGTCCTTGACTAGGACTCTAGTTGGTACTTCTTGGGCATTCTTAGCCGTTGATGGCACATCCCTTATCTCTTGGTTTGGGTGGTGACTTCTACATCCTTATGTTGTTAATTATCTACTAGGTGTATTACCTCGCAAGAGTAACATTGATCAAAGATGTGGTATCTAGAACTATAAAGATTGTCATGAAGCCTCTTGCTATTAATACTAATCGTAAATTGATCAATGAGCGATAAGTCATCTAACCTTTCGGGGGTTGCATCTCATGTGGAGATACTTGGTTCTAGTAATACAACCTTGTATTATTTCTCCCTCCTCTTGCTTGAGGCTATAGACTTATTTGGTGAGGCTCCATTTAGCTCCTCCACTAGATGAGAATCCCATAATGAATGTGTTTCTCAAGACCTTTTAGCTGGCCTTTTTATGTGGGGTTAGAGACTTAAACCACTGACCTACTTTACCTTCAAGACAAAGTCTGAATAAATAGATCTTGGTGAATCATCAATCATAGCCTCACAAATTTGATTGAACTTCTCTAGAGTTTGACTGGGATCTCCATTTCCATCAAATTTGGTCATCATCATCCTTGAGATGTGCATTAGTGTTGTTTTTCCCAACTCTACGCTTCTCGATGCTATGTTTGTGGCAACCCACTTTCCCATTTCAAACACTATCCTAAGCATGCCTTTTTCATATTTACGTAGCAATGGTAGAATGTAAGGAAGTGGTTGCACAAAATCCTATGTTTCAAGATTTACGGTTTCTTGCCCCATAGCGTTAGAATGTGTGGTATCCAATGGCACTTGTCCTACACCGACTTGACTTTAAGGTTGCAGGCTCATAGTGACATGAACACATCATGTGCCACATCATCGAATTAGATGGTTAAGAAGCTTCTATGGTGGGTTCCTTGAGAAGGTGGACTACAACTTGCAAAATCTAGTATGCTTGTTATTGGGTGTTAGGTGTTTTGTGGAACACTCATCTCGCTAATGGTACATCAAAGGAGACGTGTCCTGATTGCCATAAACTTTCCTCCATTGTATATTTGTAAAGTTCATATTAACCCAAAATTAGACTCAAATTTGGGCCAAATGTAAAATTCCAAGTTTGTGCCTAACTTGGGACAATTTGGGTGTGTTTTAAAAAAAAACATAGGGGTTAGGGCTTTGACGGAGCCATGATCTTGATGCTATCGACCCCCCTAGTCCCATGCCTTATTTTTCTTTTCAAGAAAAAGGACCCAAGTGTGCCAAATTTGGGCCAGATGCAATATCATGAATTAGGGTGCATTTGGGCAACGACTATTTTGAGGGGGGGGAACGGCCATGGCCTCCAAACCTTCCCTATGATTAAGGTCCCAATGACTAGTGCCATAGACCTCCATCCCCAATCCCCTTTTTTTCCTTCAAAATTTAGGCCCAAGTGGACCCAAATTCAAGCCAAATGTGAAATCCCAAATTTAGGGCCATTTCACAAGAAAGTGTAGGATTATTTTTTTCCTTTGGGGTGATCCCCCACAATAAACACCATCTCTTTTTATTTTTCAAAAAACAAGCCCAAATTTAGGCCAAATGCAAAGGGGGTTTTCGTAGTGCTTGGAAAGGTCTAATCAAAAGGGGATTTGTGGGTTTTGGCTCATATGCCCCACTTTCCTAGGGGCAGGCACAAATTTAGGCCAAACACGCACTGTTCAACCTCCCTTTTTTTTAATATAATGGGCACAATTTTCCCAATGTGGATCGTTAAAAACATATTCTAGATTTGGGCCCGTTTGAGCCAAGCTTCTTGAAAAAAACAACAAATAGGGGAAACAAGGGAGGGGATGAAGTGGAATGGGGTCCCATAGCATTGGCTCCATGCCCCCCTCCCCCTATCCATTTTCATTAAGCATTGGCATCTTGCAACCCCCTTCTTCTTCACCACACTGGCCGTGTGTATTTAAAACAATGACAAAGGGGAGGGGGTTTAGACCTACCCCTTGGGAATGGGCACAAACTTAGACCAAACACACATGCCATTTAAAATCCCATTTTTCTAAAATAATAGGAAAAACAAATCCCAATGTGGACCCAAAAAAATAGATTTGGGCCCATTTGAGCTAAGTTCTTTTAGGAAAAACAAAAAATAGGGGAGAGTAGCGAGGGGAGACAAGGGAATGCGGACCCATAGCATTGGCTCCATGGCCCCCTTACCCCTGTCCATTTTTATTAAATTCAGGCAAAATACAAAATCTCAAATTTTGGGCCTAAGTTTTTTTAATTTAAAAGGGACATG
Source organism: Cibotium barometz (assembly GCF_041138505.1). Lineage (NCBI taxonomy): Eukaryota > Viridiplantae > Streptophyta > Polypodiopsida > Cyatheales > Cibotiaceae > Cibotium > Cibotium barometz. Next base: position 14,346,459 of record NC_141079.1, read on the forward strand.
GAGGAGGATACAGAAAGCCAAAGAGGGGTTGTGGTGCCTTCTCCATTGAATAAAATTGGGTCTAAATTTGAATCAAATATAACATCCAAAATTATTATTTATTTTTAAAAAATTGGGGGGTTGTTGGGTTAAACATGGCATTGGCAAGGGGGGCCCATGGTGCCAGTGCCATGTTTAACCCCTCACACCAACCCCTACCCATGGGGCCTTCCTTGTTAAAAACATTCGGCCCAAATTTGGGCCAAACGTAAAACATCAATTTGGGCTCATTTGGACCTTATTAAAAAACTTCGATTTGGGATCATTTAGACCTCAATTTTGGCCTCATTTAGACCTTATTAAAAATGAGAAGAAAGAAGGTGTGGTTTTGAGAGGTGAGGGTGTTGGGCATGTTTCCCCCCACCCCACCCCACCCCACCCTCCCCTCCCCTTTTCTTTTCTTTTCCAAAATCTTAGGCTTAAATTTAGGCCAAAGTAAAATCCCATATTTAGACCTAATTTGGGCCTTTTTAAGGGAGGGCCCACTTTTTGTGTGAGTGCACTTAAAGTGCGAGCATACTTTACTACTATATATATGTGTACTTGAAATCATGTATTAGGGAGTGCACTTGAAGTTCTAGAACTTGCTATAGATAGTCTACTTGAGTTCTAGAACTTGTTATAGAGACTGTACTTGAGTTCTAGAACTAGCTATAGAGATTGTACTTGAGTTCCTAAAGCTTTTAGTACCTAATACTAGTCTTGAATTAGTTTTTTATTATAAATAAAAAACTTCATTTTCTTAATCTTGTGTACTTGAGTTTCTTAATCTTTTAGTAGCTTATACTAGTCCTAAAGCACCTTTTAACGAAGGCAGTAAGTTTCTTCTTGAAGGTACCATGTGCTATTTGAATGTACCATAGTGAGTAAGTCAAGTTTGATAATGAAGGTTGCAAACATCTTAGAGGTCTTTCTATAGTGCTAGAGTTATTAGCTGGGGCCACCATGACAATAATCCTTCAGGCAAATAAGGATACAAAAGGGAATTGGGTCTATCATTTTTGAGGAGGAGATCTCTAGTAGGGCATACTTTGCTTAAGTGGACACGTGGGGGAGTTCAATGAAGCTTTTCCTTCTTATATATCCTCCTCACATAAACCTAGAATCATTGGTTTGATGTGAGACTTTTTCAAATAGGCTCCTCAATGCAATATGCCATAGATATTAAGTCTCCTCCCTTTGAAGTGTGACTTTGTGCAAGATTTTAAAATAATCAAGAATAGATGTTAACATGTCACTCTACACCCTGAAGCCTAGCTCCATACTTCACAATGTTATTCCAAAAATCCTAGCTGCAACCAAATACAAGCATCTTAATAAGATTTTGAAAAGGTTGGGAGAGCAAGCTAAAGTTTTAAAGATACCTCACTACTACACTGGGGATGTGGTGTGTTTGAGTTCTCAAATTGTACTCCCTTCCATGAATGTAATGGAGTATGATTGGCACCTCTAGATAAAATAAACCATTGTCTTAACTTGTATCAGGTACTATGTAGGGGAGTTGAAATGCTTCAAGGAAAACTACTCACACTACATTAGCATTTTAGAAAAATCAGTAGCCTTTAAGGGAAGGGAACAGCTTGTTTCAACTACTATGTTGGGCATTCGTAATACCTCAAGGAGAACTACTCACGCTATATTAAACATTTTAAAAAAATAGCAACCTTTAAGAAGGGAAGGGAACAATGAATAAGTGTGTGCTAGGCTACTCGAAAATGGTGATGGTGAGATAAGTTGCCATTACTACAATACATTCAATATTTTTACTTGTTTATGCTTTGAGGTATGGCTTTTGGCATGTGTCAAACAAGGTGAAAAACTAGGAATGAAGATTTTTGGTACTCTTTTGGGGATTGCCTGCTCTCTAAGAAGCATGTGGTTTGAGTTGTGGGTAGATAGTGAAAAGATGCAGGGGAGAAGAGAGCTTGAGCTCTTGCAAGCACACACACACTCACAAAACCCTAAAAGAGAACACACAAGGTGAGAGACTGAAAATCTTCTTCTTCTTCACTCAACACTCAACACACCATATACAAAGATAAGAGTACACACAATATGAAAAGGACTCAACCAAATACATACTAGGGTTCTCTATAGTGTGAACCCAACTAAATGAGCTGGCGCTATAACTATGCCAGTCTCTAGAATGGCTGTCACATAGCCTATCATCCCACTGGCCGCATATCACCGATGATCTCACCAACCATACTAGTGGTGTAAGTGTGGGGCCTACCCTGAATCTACAGAGCTTCTCTGTACCCAATGCTTTGGTGAAGATGTGAGTGACCTAATCCTGTGTGCTGACATAAACAAGGTCAACGTCTCCTCCCAAAACCTTCTCTCTGACAAAATGGTAGTGGACCTCTATATGCTTTGTGTGAGTATGAAAAATTGGGTCCCTGGCCAACTGTATACTGCTAATGTTGTCACAGAAAATGACAACTTGTCTATCCCCACTGATAGACCCAAATGTGCAAGTAGCTTTCTCAACCAAGTTACCTCACATGCTGCCATAGTAGCAGCACCTTTGTACTCGGCCTCTGTACTAGATAAAGCAACCGTAGGTTGCTTCTTGCTGCTCCAAGTCACAGCAGTAGCACTCCCCAAAGAAAACATGAAGCCACTAGTAGATCTTCTATCTGAGATACTACCAGCTCAATCAGCATCTGTGTAACCATGTACACATATCTCTGTCGTCCTAGTTTCATAAAATAGTCCACAATGCAAAGTAGACCTCACATACCTCAGTATGCATCTTAATGCATCCAAATGCGGCTTCCGAGGAACCTGCATAAACCAACTCACCAACCCAACAGCATAGCTCAAATCTGGCCTGGTAATCATCATGTAGATCAAGCTTCCTACTATGCGTCTATACACAGTAATGATCCTCCAAAATCTCTCTTGAATCTGCACATCAACTTGCCATTCTGATCCAATGGCACTAAGATAGGCTTACAGCCTGTCATACCATACTTAGACAACATGTCCACAAGCCATACTGTCTCTGTAGTAATCCAATACCATGCGGTGACCTAATCACCTCAATGCCCAAGAAATATCTGAGCTCCCCTAGATCCTTCATCTCAAACTTCTATCTAAGCAAGATCTTTACATCAAAGATCTCTGCATCATGGTCCCCCATAATGATCAGGTCATCTACATAGATGACAACAAGCACAACCCCTCTATCACTGTGTCTCACATACAACGAGAAATCTGCATTGGCTACATACATGAAAGCCAACAGTGACAAGATATTCAAAAATCTTGTCATACCATGCTCTTGGTGCTTGTCTTAAGCCATACAAGGCTTTCTTCAACCTACAAACATGCTCGGGGTGACTCACATCCTCATAACCAGGTGGCTGCAACATATACACCTCTTCCTGCAAATTCCCATTCAAGAATGCATTCTTTACATCCATCTGATGTAAAGACCATTGCTTTGACGCAGCTACTGCTATCACAACTCTCACTGTTGCCATCTTGGCCAACTGGGCTGAAAGTTTCCTCATCAATGCCATATGTCTACGCATATCCTTTGGCTACCAATCTAGCCTTGTACCTCTGCTATGCTTCCATCACTATTATGTTTTACTTTGTACACCCACTTGCATCCAATGGCTTTCTTACCTTCAGGCAATTGCACTAAATCCCAAGTCTCATTTCCATATAGTGCATCCATCTCCTCATCCATAGTTTTCTCCCAACACACATTTCCAGTAGCCTCATCAATGCATGTGGGCTCTACAATCTGCACAACTTTTGCCATGTATGCATAGTGATGTGCCACATAACCATCATAGGTAAACCTTTGCCATGTATGCATAGTGATGTGCCACATAACCATCATAGGTAAACCTTTGCATAGGATTCTTCACTCTCCTAGATCTTCGCAGCTTTGCATTCATGGCTTCCATAGTCTTCTTCACACCAGGTGCTCTCATAGCTAGTATCCAAGATCCTCATCAAGGCTCATCTCTAAGCCACTAGACTCTCCATCAACATGAGAATGCCCTGTAGAAATGTCAGGCATACTAAGGGGCCCAACCACTTTCTCTTTGCCTTTATGTGATATACTAATCACATTTGCAAGACTGGTATTATGATGCAGCCTGCCACTCCATGGTCTATCCAACTGAACCACTAGATGAGGACTCTCTTGGTCCACTCAAAGACTGTGATTGTTGACTTGCATTCTGTGCAACCACATTTCCACTCACATCAGCCCCAATAGCTTCTTTTTTAGCAGCATACGAGCTGCTGATCTCATAAAAAACAACATCCCTGCTTACCCTCAACTCATGTGTAGCAGGGTTATAACACCTGTATCCCTTTTGCTCAAGTGAATACCCAATAAACACACATTTTTCAGCTTTTGGATCCAGCTTAGTTCTCAACTCATATGGCACATGCACATATCTAAAGACTTTCAGATGAGACAAATCAAGTTTTCTGCCAGTAAACGTCTCCTCTGGAGTTACATCATGTATGGCTGCAGTTGGAGTCCTGTTCATGATGTAAACTGCTGTAGAAATAGCCTCAGCCCAATATCTATGCGGCATATTCTTCTCTCCCATCAATGCTCGCACAATCTCAGCAATGTGCCTGTTTTTTCGCTCAGCAACTCCATTTTGCTACGGAGTGTATCTGCATGTAAACTGTCTCCCAAATACCATTCTTCTTCAAAAATTCAGAGAACTCATTGGAGAAGTACTCTCCCCCTCCATTTGACCTTAGGCACTTTACATATTTCCCTGTTTGCTTTTCAACCAAACTCTGAAATTCTAAAAGTGAGTGAACACCTCACTCTTCTCCTTCATGAAGTATACCCACACTTTCCTTGTGTGGTCATCAATAAATGTCACATAATACTTGCAGCCTTCCATAGACATGGTCTTCGTAGGACCCCATACATCTGAATGCACAACATCTAATGCATTTCTGCTCACATTTCTGTCGTGTGGAAATACATGCTTTGTTTGCTTTCCAAATTGGCATGCTTCACATATTTTCTACATACCTTCAACTTTAAACTTTGGCAGCCCTGTCTCACAATTCTTTTAGTCTGCATAGACTTTATTCTCTGCACATTCACATGTCCAATTCTTTTCTGCCAAATGTCTGTGTCTGCAACAATTCCTAAACCATTTGCAAACATCGTAGCACTCACTTCAGGCATGTTTACATTCACATGTCCAATTCTTTTATGCCAAATGTCTGTGTCTGCAAACAGTTCCTGAACCATTTGCAAACATCAGAGCACTCACTTCAGGCATGTTTACATTCTCAATGTAAACATTCTGCCCACTCTGTTGCCTTTTGCAACCAACTTGCACTTGTCTTTAAAGTCTTCAATATAATAACCAACCATCAGTGGACCTGCAAACCTTGCTCAATCATATGGCCAACTGAATCTAGATTCTTTGTTATGTTCAGAACATGAAGTATATCAAGGTACTTCACTTTACCATCCTACATAGACAATGGCACATCTCTAACATGGGCAATTGGATGAGTAGTGTCATCTCCTGTTTCCACAAAACCTGGCCTTTCAAGGTTTTTCATCTCCTTGAACCACTCCCCATGACTTGTCATGTGGTTCGAAGCACCTAAATCAATGTACCATACATCATCTTTATGTGCTGCTTCAACATTTTGAGACATGGCATTAACGACATGCTGCATAACAAAAACAACCTTTCATTATCCTCATTGTTTCTACTCAAGGATGCATAGTTATTTTGCTGCAATTTCCCATTTTACATGTCAGTCTGCTTCTTATAACAATTTGCTTGCACATGTCTAGGCTTACCACAATAAAAGCATCCACGTGTATCATTATACTACCTTTGCCGATTTCAACCACCTCTTTGACTCCCCTGCCTCTGAATTGGCCTCTTCCACCTGCGTGTTATTATTGTTGTGAATTTTGGGACTGTTGTTGTTGCTGCTACTACTGGCCATAATTTTGATTACCTGTTCGGCTATCTCCTTGGCCGTGTCCATAGCCTCCTCTACCTCGTCCTCTTCCTGAACTTGTGTAGAAGGCCTGTTGCTATGAGCTGTTTTTGTTTTGTGTGAAGACTATTGGTCTTCACCCAAGCTCTTCTATTCTATAATCAACACAGACACCAAATCTGTGAAATTGGGAATGTTTTCCCGAGTCTGAATAGACATTTTGAACGCCTTGTATTATGGCCCGAGACCACGTAGACAAACTTCCACCTTATCATCATCATCTATTGAAATGCCAATAGATGTAAGGGATTCCACAATACCCTTGATCTTCAATGCATAGTCATTCATAGACATACTCTTTTTCTCCACAGTATGAAGTTCATTCTTCAACTATATCTTTCGTGCCTTGGTATTCATTTCATAGAGTTTCACCAAGGTGTCCCACGCCTCCTTGGGGGACTTGGCATCCTGTATGTGCCCAATCATGGTGTCATGTATACTGATAGAGAGCCAATACATAACTTTTTTGGCTCCTTGGTTCCAATCCTTGAACTCTTTCACATCTGCAGAGCAGTCGGATTGATCTCCGGTATCTCCAGTGCCTCTTCATGCTCACCTTCTATGTAGTTTTAGTAACCCTTTCCCATCAAGAAATTCTCAACCTGAATCTCCAAGAAAGTTGTTCTTATCAAGCTTCTCAGTAACAATCTCGTTTATGCCATCATTTGACATCTTGTCAGACACACAAATTTACCAGAAACAACACTCTAGTTTGTCCTGCACAAACTGCTGTATTTTTTACAGCGGCGGTACTGTACTACACTCAAATGTCATAACCAGTGACCTCAATGTGCATATATACACCAAATGGCAATTGTTGACCTCCTTGCAACACACATAATGTCTGCACAACCAATCTGTCTTCCTGCAGTTCTTAAAACAGAGTTTTACTTCTGCAGAGAATCGATGACTTACCCGTCTCGCAGTGCTCGAAATCGCCTGCTTTCTAAAAAACGGAGGTCCTAACACGCCTGAAACACATTTTTTGCCTGAAAAATAGGGTCCAATAGGGTAGTATAGTTGCCCTATAGCTTCGCTCCCGCGAAGAAAGCTCCTCAATGAGAGATCATTTGCCGGTGCCTCTCCTGTAGAGCTCCTGACAAGGGTGTAGTTGCCAACACAAATAGGGAAGAGTACATGAAGCTCTTACCCTCATACCGCTTCCTGTGCTTCTCTTGCTTGCAGCTCAGCCCTTAGCATGAACTAGGCTCTGATACCATGAAAAGATGCAGGAGAGAACACACAAGGTGAGAGGCTGAAAATCTTCTTCTTCACTCAACACTCAACACACCATATACAAAGATAAGAGTACACACAATATGAAAAGGTACTCAACCAAATACATACTAGGGTTCTCTATAGTGTGAACCCAACTAAATGAGCTGGCATAATAACTATGCATCTCTAGAATGGCTATCACACAGCCTGTCATCCCACTGGCCGCATATGATCTCACCAACCATGCCAATGGTATAAGTGTGGGGCCTATCCCCCAGGCGGGTCATTAGTGTCCACCGCCTCACTAGATGAGCTCGATATCTCAACAGATAGTCCATAAAGGTAGGTGTGGTTTGAGTTGTGGGAAGATGTTTCATGAAGGTAGGTTGGTTTAAGTTGTGGATAGATGGTCCATGAAGGTATTTGGGTTCAATGTGTCTCCCATTGGCTTCTTGGCAAATCCTTGGGCCCAATGATGAGAATTAATACGCTTTTTGGTATGACTAAATTCATGTCTTTTAGAGCTTTAGGGATTCAAGAATGCTCTTATATTTAGAGACCAAGATACTCAAGGAGGAATGGACTCTAAAGAGCTTATAACTAAATGTCGGACAACATTCCACAAATCAATAATTGGCCTTTTGATGGCTCTAATGTTATGCTGATGATTAGACTATGAATCTTACTGTGATGGATTTGTTGATGCCGACTATGTCTAGTGTATCTTTTAGGTTAGAGTCTTTGATCCGAAAAGGATAACGGTGTTGATGTGGTATAACCCCAAAGGGGGTATATCAATAAGGGGACCCTTTCAATCATACCATGCCCTAATGAATGCTAAGTTTGTTACTTGCTCATCCTTAGAGGCTTATTGTTATCATTTGGTGATTAATGTCTCATGGAGCACTCATCTTTGAGTCTACAATTGGGTACCCTTGTTTTGTTTAAGCTTTAGCTTCTGGCGGCATGATTCGTCTTGTGGGCTCAAATGGAATTATCTACATGAGGACTTTGAACATTAACTTTGGCTTCAAAAGAGGGTTGCTAGCATGAATGAAACCCTTGTACTCTGCACCTGACAAAGATTCCAATATGGTATCATCGGTAAATGCCGGTTCTGCCTCTAATCTCTATGACTCAGCAGCTATATCTAGTAGCATTCCCCTTATTTTCTTATTTGTTTTCTTCTTTTGCCCCTTCTTGATCTGCTTCATGATTTCCTTGGTCTCCATCAAGATTGCATGCTCTTCTTGTATATCTTTAGCTCTGTTAATGTGGGTTGGTCTAGTACTGCATGTGCTCCTCTGGTTCAGGCTCCTTGAGAGGCCTTTTGCTACGTAATTTAGAACCTGTGTGAGAAGGTATGGGTTACAGATTTTTGATTGGTGTGTCTTCAAGTAATTCTCCATCTCCTTATGGATGTAGTGTGCCCAGTCGTCTTCTTTCTCCTCATCATGTGCTTTTGCAATTCTATTTAGACTGACCCTATTGTATCTATCTACGGGCTTCACTTGCAGCATCAAGGACATGGCCCTGCAAGCTTTCTCCGTGGCCTAATCCTCGATGTTTTCATACTCGGCCCCATTCGAGTTGTACAAACTTGTCTTGAGCATGGCATCCAGAGGCATCTTATCAATGGAGTATGTGTAGACCTTGATTACGAGCAGAAGTTACAAAGCATCCCGTATGAGATCTTCTGTGATGAGGAGTTGCTTGGGTAGTGCCGTCTGCTTTGGTGATGTTTCCTCTTTTGGTCCCCTTGTCGTAGGCCTTGAGGTATTCTACGCATAGTTCTGTGTCGATACTTCTTAGGAGTTTTTGCACCATTTTACCTAGACCAACCTTGTCTAGCTTTGCTTTAACCTCGGCCTCCTCCAAAATTTGTAGGCATTCTAGTCACAGGCAGTTGGGGTCTCGAGAGCTTCTCACTCTCCGAGGCCTACATCTGTACATGCACCTCGGATCAGTCTACCAACAACTCGTGGGGTTGATATCATCTTTTCTTTTTTCTTTTTCTTTAAAAAAAATAAATAAATAATTGGTAATAGGTTAGTTAGATTGAGGAGTTTGTTAGTGTAGGAGAAATTCTGGGGTGTGTTAATAGTCAGGGGAAGGTTGTGGCGTGGAGGTGCATGGTTGTTAGAGTGAGTTCATGAATCTATAGGCCATGAAAAAGTCAGGCCGTGAAAAGGTGAGCCGTGAAAAAGTGAGTCGTGAAAAGTCAAGCTATGAAAAAGTTAGCCCGTGAAAAAATCAAGCTGTGAAAAAGTTAGCCTGTGAAAAAGTGAGCCGTGAAAAGTCAACCCGTAAAAAAGTTATCCCCGTGAAAAAGTGAGCCATGAAAAGTCAGGCCGTGAAAAGGTTAGTCGTGAAAAAGTGAGCCGTGAAACTGCAAGCCGTTGAAAAAGTTGGTCGTGAAAAAGTGAGCTGTGAAAAGTCAGCCGAGGAAAACGTGAGCCGAGTGAAAAGTCAGGCCGTGAAAAGGCAGACATGAAAAAGTGAGGTTTCAAGCGACCCATCAGCTTCTCCCTAAAACTTGTCACCAATGCGAGGAGCTGCTCCACCGACATGTGAATCGACTGCCGCTTTAGATCTCCCCATAGATCATATGGCTTTTCAGCTTCTGTAAGCCTACTTGGGTAAGCCACCCGCTTTTGTGCTTTCGCACATCGTTCCGACCATGGTGTCTTCGCACCTTGCATTCGCCATTGCATCTCCACTAGCAGGATACTTTGCCTTCCTCTTCTGGGTTCATCTCTGGGACACTGAATTGTGATTCTGGCCCCAACAACACTGCCTGAACTTTTCCAGCTCCATTTTTTGTAGTGTCTCTTTGGCTTTTGCTGCTTTTCCACCCAATCAGGCACTTCTGTCTAGATTTTGTGTTGTTCTTGCTAGGTGACCATGTTCTTCTTCCCTTTCTTATCCAAGGTCAGTTCATTCACTTCCTTTAGAGTCTTAGGTTGCATGGATCTTGTCACCGCCATGGCTGATGATTTGGTTACCTGTGTGGCGGTCGGTGCTGGCTCATCTAGAGCTTGGATTTCAATGACATTTACTACCGGTGGGCCGGATGTTGAAGCCTATGCTCCCTCTACTTTTACCCTATGCTTCCTCCAGATTTCATTGTTTGACTTCCGGTGGTCTTGCCCATGGTAATAAAAGCATATGAAGGCAGTCCTTTGAGCACCGGCCACGTCCCTGGGAGGAAAGTTTCCATGTGGGTGGAACTGGGGTCTTCAGTATGGATCCTGTGGGAGCCATTGGCTCGGGGGGTTGGACGGCAGCCACAATGATCACCAGTTTATAGAGGAGCTCTCTTGCTATTATAGCGGCATGCTTAGTTGTATGTGCGGCCCTTATACAAATGGCATACCAAAGTTCATTCAAGCCACATTCTTTGGCTCTGTATCCATGATTGAAACACCTCACACATCACACATCAAGTGCCTGACTGGATGGTTGGAGAGGACTTTGTACCTTCCATGGTCATTTGATCCCTGAAAGGAGCCAGTTCCTTGGTTGTCTTTCCTACCTTCTTGCTCTTTGACCGTGCCTTGCGATCTTCCTCCTCCTCCTCACTTGCCATGGAATTATCGAAATTATCCTCCACGTCTCTGAAGATCCGGATGAGGACTTCTTGGACTTCCTTTTACTCTTGGACTTGCCTTTGCCTTTGAAGGAGCCTACCACCACATGCTCGGCTCTGAGGGCTGAATCAAGGAGCTGCTCCATAGTTATGGTAGTTAGGTCGGCACACGAGCGAGACGGAGAGTTTGAGTTGCTTACTGAGACCCTTCATGAAGTAAGAATTGAGGATTTTTTCCACGGGCCGATTGGCTGCATCTAGCCGACGGAGAAGCTTCTTGAATTTTGCAGCATAATCTTCCATTCTCAGGCTCTTCTGGTTCATCCTGCGTAGCTTATCCAACACATGCACGGATGGCTTGTCTTCCTTGAACCGTTAAAGGAAGGCATCACATATGGCATCATAAGTGGGAAAATGGTTGTACTCATGTAAGAAACCAAGAGCGGCACTCTTCTAGAGTGTCGAGACAAACACAAACTTTTTGAGGTGCTCGTCCCATCGGGATGGGTACATTCACATGCCAAGTGCTATCAAACAACAAGATGTGAGCATCCGCATCCTCCGAGGATTTCTCAGAGAACTTGGGGTACCTCATGGTGCTGGCCATTGCAACATGTTGTAGTTGAGGGGACGTGGCTATGGGGGGGGTGGTGAAGGTGGAGGTGGTATGATCAGTGGGGGTGGGGTAGTAGGGATGACTAGCTCTTCTTCTGATTGGGAGTCGGGTTGTTCTAGTTTGGAGGGCGGTGAGTTGCTCTTTGGGGCTAGTGAACATGAATTCCCGAACTTATTTGCGTGCCAAGTAGCACCTTTCATGTGCTGACATAAAGGACGGGTTTGAAAATAAGGAGAGTAGATTCAAACACAAGACAATCAGGTAGCAAGTGAAATGGCACCAACAAGAAGCATCAAAAAGCATCATGGTGCCAAAGTGTTAGCAGGGGAATTGACCGCAGCTTTGCATTCATGGCTTCCATAGCCTTCTTTACATCAGCAGGTGTTCTCATAGCTGGTATCCCAAGATCCTCATCAAGGCTCATCTCTAAGCCACTAGACTCTCCATTAACATGAGAATGCCATGCAGAAATTTCAGGCATACTAAGTGGCTCAACCACTTTCTTTTTGCCTTTATGTGATGTACTAATCACATTTGTAGGACTAGTATTATGATGCAGCCTGCCACTCCATGGTCTATCAACTGAACTACTAGATGAGGACTCTCCTGGTCCACTCAAAGACTGTGATTGGTGACTTGTATTTTGTGTAACCACATTTCCACTCACATCAGCCCCCAACAGCTTCTTTTTCAGCAACATACCAACTGCTCATCTCATCAAAAACAACATCCTTGCTTACCCTCAACTCACATGTAGCAGGGTTATAACAAAAGAATGATTCTCATTGATGAATTCTTATTTCAAAACATGCTTCTCATTGATGAATTCTTATTTCAAAACCAAATTCTAAGCTTGTTAAGCTAGAGGATAAGAAAATAGTATTTTTATGCTTTTATGATAACAAAATAATGGTAAATTCTTTTAGATTATTATAGGTAGTTAAAAAACTGCTTTAATTGATTCTAAATGTAAAAGACATAATCCTATTATTTTGGAAAAAGAGGAATAATAGAAATAGCTTAATCTAATAGATTAATCATAATTAAGTTTATGATTATGGCTAAATTTATGATTTAATTTCATAATTTAGATTTAAGTTTAAGAATAGATCTTCTATCATAATTGTATTGCAATGTCTTATTCTTTTTTAGAAAAATTAAAAATGATCAATAATAGCAGAAGCTATGGCAAAAATTTTAGAAATTAATACATATCTTATTTTTATGCATAATGCTAAAAGAGGACTTCCTACCATATTCTAGGATTGGACATCCTATGCTAAAAGAATGATTTTCATCATATTCATGGAAAACAAAATTTTAGTGTTTATACATAAATAATTTAATTAAAGAAAAGAGAGATTTTTGGTAATTTTATTTTTATGCAAAAAGAGGAATTCCCATGATAATGGAGATCCATGTCAAATTTTTAAATAATAAAAGAGAAATTCCCATAACATTTGGAATTCAATCATTTAAAGGGTAAAAGTGGAATATTTGGCATATTTGAAATAATAGATATTTTTATTTAATTTAAAGAGAAATTTTAGATAAATTTATTTTATGCATGAGAAATTTTTAAATGATAAAAGAGGAATTACCATGACATTTGGAATTCAATCATTAGATGAAAAAAAGAGAAATTTTAAGCATATTCAAAAATGGATATTTGTATTTAATTAAAAGAAGAATTTTTATGGTATTTAAGTAGAGAAAGGTTTGAATTAAATTTTGGTGACAAAAGACCACCATAATTCTACCTAGAGAATTAGAGTTGATAAATTAAATTGATAGAAAGAATATCTTTAGATATTTTATGTGGATAAATCACCAAATTGATGTTTACCCAAAATTAGATTAAATAGAAGAAGTGTATTTTTTATAAAAATTCGATATTCTCATATAAAACCATTTCTTAATCTATTATGGTTAGGAAGGAATGAAATTCATAAAGTTGGAATTTTCCTTCGGTTAGAAGTTCATTATCTTAAGAAAATCCTTGTAATCAAAGTTAGAAGTAAACCGAATAATTTTGGTTAAGACCACGAGTGTGAGAGGGACAGCTAGTAAACTACTTGCCCATCTCTTGATCTGAATCAAGAGATGGGCAAGACCACGACTGTGAGAGGGACAGCTAGTAAACTACTTGCCCATCTCTTGATCTGAATCAAGCAAAAACCTCGTGACCAATTCCAGTTCTTAATACAGATAATAGACTATCGTTGAATTAGCATAGTTTTCCCTTGACTGAAATCACCAAGAATCTAGTTGGAAATTCAGTCAAATGATGGGTAGATTACCCTGATGAAAGATCAATGATTCTCATTTATGAAAATATGGATTAAGGAAAAAGGGTTTTGTGGAACCAATCTAGAACCAAGAATTTTACTTGCATAGAACCTCTGTTTTTTTTAAAGGACTGCTGAGGGATGTCGCTTGCGGGAAAGCCTGTCGAGGTCTTGACCAACCTCGGTATGGTTAAAATGGTGCGCTTCCGGTACGATGGGTGAGGACCGACGAAGCGGTCCCTGAGTGAAGTGCTAGGACACCTAAGTAGGATCCTAGAGGGTTTTGACCAGGTGATGCACGGGCTTGAGGTTGCTAGGACACCCATGCGTACGTTGAGGAAGATTTGATGAACTGAAAAGAATGACTTTTGTGAACTAAATTTTGATATTGGATCTTGTTGGTTGACGAGCTGGTCTTCAACAGAGAGTCCGGATATGATATATTTTGTAAAATAATGGACTCAATATTTTGGAAGATTATGATCAGTAATACTATGATTTTCATTGAAAGATTGTTTTAAAGACAGCCAGATCTGTTATAATGGCAATTTTATACTGGGTGTGTACGTGGTATGCCTACCTTAAATTTTGCTTGAAGCGCCGACTAGGGGGCCTGGGAACTCTTTTCCTCGGTACCCGGGCAAAACATAACCAAATTTTTTATAAAGGAATCCCACCAATACAATGGTTGGGTGGTTGGCTAACCCAAGGGCATTGGGGTTAGGCTGGATTGGGGGATTCATGTGTAATACAAATAAGTTACGATTAGTTACGTTAGTTAGATTAAGTCCTAGGAAGAACCTTGTTCTGTGGGAGGGAATCAACGGGCTGTGCCTCGTTAAAGGAGGAAAAAAGCAGTGATTCTATGGACCAAGTGCAAGTCTCTTCTTTGATATGACCATATGACTTTTGGGTTTGGTCGGATCAGTTTGGATAGTTAAGACTTTGACTCGTTAGGTTAATTCTCCCGTTAGATGATTTTCCTGGTGGAATCGCCCGTGCCTTCCGAGCGAGAGAAGTTTTTCCGTGTTCGGTTTCAGAGGAACCGTCGGGCTAGTCTCTTGTCCGGATATCCGTGGTGGGCGAGGCCCCGATGAGTGTGGATCCCTGCCCTGCGCGAGAGGCTAACACTGCTTCCGCCATCGCCAGTGCCCTCAGAGGGGGCATCGCGGAGGGGGCACGGGGGTCTCACACTCTTGACTACGCTAGAATAAAAATATCTTGGAGGAATCGCCTATGTCTGCTGGGCGAGGGAAGTTTTTTCGGGTTTGGTTTTGGAAGAATCGAGGGATTAGTCTCTTGTTTGGATATCCGTGGGCGAGGCCCCGAGTGAGAGGTTTGCCCTGCACAAAAAGTGCTACTTCTGCTTGCTAACACCCCCGAAATTCATTGCGCGGAGGGGACAGAGATCTTTCACTTTCCATTGAGTCACTAGGCATCCTAATAGATACCTCAATTAGTATAACCTCCTCCTTTGATGCTTGAAGTGGTATCCATTTTGTATGCTTCTTCATCCAATGTTCATATTGGAAGTGAACATACAAAGTAGAGAATGTTTTCAAGTATTAAAAAGAGACAAATGAATCTACAGCTCTACACTTATAGATGTTATTCTTGTGAACCCCCTCCACTACATTACAATTGTCCCCTAGCAAGGCATGCATTTGCATCCCTTTTATAGCTTTACATATGAACATGGTGTGAGCTTGGGTTGTTTGTGATGCTGTAAAATATATACACAAAAACATGAATGGGACAAAACCAACTAAGGCCTACTGACCTAGATGGCTTTGAATACTTCAAATATGTGTAGATATCACAATCCATCTTTGATTTCAAAGAAGTGACCGACCAAGTGTCTTGTTTTGGCCACTTTAGACTAGAAAGTGGAGGACTAGGAACATGTCTGACTGCTAGTTGCAAGGTAGTAGTTCCTGAGTCCTAGTCTATTTGGCATCAATTGTGCCCCATCCATCCATATTTAAGTTGAACTTCTTCACACATGGTACATGCATGCATAACATAGAACTTTCCTTCTAGGTGGTTATTTCCAATGTGAATTATGGCAGTGAATGAACCTTTGCATGAGGTTTTGAATTCTTCCACTCTTGCTTTTGTGGATGTCAACAACGCTAGTGCACACCAAGTCACATGGGACATTAGGTTATGGCTAGCACCCATGTTGAAGAGCACAAGATCTTTTTCTAGACCACTTTTTGTGGTCATGCCTAGCGGGCTTCACCTGGTAACATTTCTCTTCAATGACTTGGAAACGTGGTGGTTGCGTAACTTTTCTTATCTAGCCTTAGCTTTGCGCTAGGGTTTGTAAACTTGCTCTTCAAAATGACTTAGGCCATGCTAACAGAAACGTGGCAGTTGTGTAAGTTTTCTTATCTAGACTTAGCTTCTCCTAAGCAATATTTTGAATAATTAAGTACCTTCATTAGGCATGAGAGATATGATTTCCATTTGAAATTGACGCAAAGGTCATCCATGAAAACTTCAAGGAACTCGCAAAGGTATTCATTGTACACTATGCACATAAGTCTTTAGAAAGTATCTGGGGCAATGGGATAGGCCAAATGGCATAACTTTGTACACATAACTCGCAAAGATATTCATTGTATACTATGCACATAAGTCTTTAGAAAGTATCTGGGGCAATGGGATAGGCCAAATGGCATAACTTTGTACACATAATTGCCCCATTACATGGTAAATACAGTCTTATGTTGATCACTCGGGTATATTTCCACTTAGTTATAGCCCGAGAACCCATTAAGGAAGGCATAGGCCTCCTTGCCTGCTACTACTTGTTCCAGTACATACTCTATGAATGGTAATGGGTAATGGTCCTTTTATTGTGGCTACATTAACCTTTTTGTTGAAGTAAACACAAACCCGAATCTTTCCATTTTTCTTAGGCACTATGACTATTGGGGGTAGTCATTCTGTGTGCTCTATCTCGCTTCTATGAGCTTGTCAACTTTAACCTTGACCATTCTAGAGTATTTTAGATTCATCATTTGATAGGCTTTGTGCTTTGATGGTGGCCGTGCTCCTTCCATAATGGGAATAGTGTGTTCGACTACCTCTCTAGAGGTATGCCCTTCATATTAGTATAGTTCCAAGCAAAGTAGTCTTGGAATTCTATGAGTAGGTTAATGTGGTCTTTTTCTTCTTCTAGAGATAGGTCTTTTTCTTCTTCTAGAGATAGGTCTTTTCCAATGTATACAAGTTTGGGATCCTCATGAGGTCCCCGTCCATCATAAGATGTTCCAGACTTCCCATTAGGGGTTCTCTTTGCCTTTTGAAAGTGTACAAAGCAGTCAACCACATTATACATTTTCAAATGCTCAGGCACCTATCTAAGGTCTTCAACATAGGTGCTCTCTTGTAGGATGCAATGAGCTTCTTTTTGAGCCTCTACTTTGCTAACGCTTTGTCTTTGCCCTTCTTTGCAGAGCAAGAGAGTTTTATAGACTCATTTAATTGTGTAGGTTTGTCTCTCTCTGTGGCCATTAATCTGATCAAAATTTAGAAATATTGAGCTCTTTTTACCATTGATGGGAAAAGTCCACATGGGATTCTATGGCCTTGATGTATCAAATCCAATGGTCTTTATTTCCTCCCTAGAAGAGGTACAGCTCTTCTTCTTTTATTGTTTCTCATACCACCTCCTCGTCTCGAATATTGTCTTCAAATTTTAGCACATGTTGCATTGTTACTACCTGCAATGCTCGTCATATATATTGAAGTGATTTCCTAGCCATTATGCTGCTCTGTTATGGCATATCTTGTGCTTGTGCTTGTTCTTGTTGGGAGGAGGATGTCTATAGTCACAAGAATGTTCATCCGATTTTTAGACTCTTCTAGCTCTGGAAGTGAGGTAAACTCTGAGATTTTATGACAAGTTTAGCTCAGTGGTGTTATTGGTGGTTATTAAGTCTTTGGCAAAAGGTCCACCACTCCCAATCATGCACCATGTGGGTCCCTCTCATAAAGGGTCTATCAAGGATGCAGTCAATGAAAAAATCATCAACACAAAAGGGTGGTAGAAACTTAGACCAAAAGTCTTCATTCTCAAATTTCGCAATAGCCCCACATGGGTTTGTTGTTGACTATTAAGCTGGTAGGGTAGAGTGACGGTTGTCCCAACTTCTCCCAGCACTACATGGTAATGATGGGGAGGACAGAATTCATGTTATCACTCTCAAAGTAGTGGCCTAGCTTATTCAACGATGCTTTTTGGAAAGGCTTAGTGAACTGTAAATCTGGACTTGAGAGGAAAGGAAGGCAGTGAGTCCTACTATGTCCCTGCTAGTAGTTTGTCCATTATCACTTACATAGCTTTCAAGGCCGGTCATGGTATATGGCCGGTGCTCTTTTATCATCACCTAAGAGTTTGGAGGGCCATAGCCTTAAAGCTTTTGTCCTCATCTGTGAAATGGATGTTCTTTTCCTGGTCTTCTCTTAAGCAAGGTAAAATTGACCTCTATGATGGCATCCTCTTGAATCATGGACTTTTGGAGGCTCAGCATCATCCATTTGTGCTTGGCATGCTCTTACCAGTTCCTGTGCTACTTCTAGTCTTATTTTTTTCAATAGGATTGGGATATTTTACCAGTTTCTTAGGCAAATTGCTAGGGCCTATGAATAGTTCTTTTAGGTCTTTGGGACATGCTGAGTATTTAATTCTTTTGAATTTGTATCCAAACTTGATCCTCTATCACACACACATGGTCTTCTCCCTGTCCTATCTTCTTGGACCTTTGTATTCTAGTCCTAGGGGTAACTCTAGCATGTTCCAAAGGCTAGTAGGACTAGGGTTGGTTTTTGTGTACTTTGAGTATGGGAAACTGAAGCCTAAGTAGCTTCGTGTGATGGCTCTCCTCCTATTCTACATTTTAGTCACGACATTGACAGGAATTGTTTGTAACAGGCCATCCCTGATACTTAGCAAGTTAAGTCTTGTACTTGGGTTATGCTCTTGGGCTAGACCTGGTATGGATACTCTTAATGGAAAATCCTTATACAATACCACAACCTGTATAGAGTCACACTAGGTGGCTATGGGTTAGTATAACCTTCTTGATGGGACAATCTGCTACTTAGTGAGGTCCCTTGCAATGATAGCACCGCAGAGCATCATACGGGATCCTAATGCATTGATGTCTCTCCCCCTATTAGATTGTATTGTGGCTATATATAAATAGGGTAAACACTATCTCCATCTTGAATGTAGTGAATTAGGATTTTACTTGGGGGACTCTGAGCCTCTAGGGCATTCTAGGTAGTTAGTGTCCCCCCCATTCTCTCTTCCTCCCCATCATGTATTTTTGTCAAGGTCAATTGGTCCATGGGGGTCACCTTGGGAATGGGTGGTTGTTGTGGCAATACTGGAGGTGGCAAGGGTAACTTTGCAACTCTTAGACCTCCTCTTTGTTGAGGCACATACTACCCTGGGTAAGGTGCATTGGCAAGCATGGGTCTTACCGATGGAGTAAGCCAAGACAAGTGTTGGGCAGGTGGAGCTAGCGTGACTTGTCTCTGAGGTTGACTCTTGTAGTAATGGGTAGTATCATGGTTTCCCATCCTCATCTAGTATGCACTCCAAATCCCTCCTTGTCTTGGTCTTAGATGGGGGCATTCTATGCTTATGTGGTTATAACATGGCATATTAAACACTAGACTAACTCACATCTAGGGTACACATGTGTGTTGACCTATGTTACCTTTTCTTACCCCAACCTTCCACAGCTTAATCATTTTCTACATGAGCGTGCTGCCGGTAGGTCTTCTATGGGCTAGTGCAACATATAGCTCTTTCCCTTTATCTCATGGAACTTTGAAGGCACTGTGCCAAAGGATGCTTTTGATGGGGTTTCTTCAGGAAGTTCCCATGAAGTTATCGTAAAAGTCTATGACACTTTTATAACATGGCTCGAAGTGTTTATGCTTTTCTTAGCACAAGGTATTATGCAAGGTTGAATCAAGGATTCCTTCCAGGAGTCTCCGAGTTAGCTATTCATCATCAGAGAATTTATCATTAATAGAGCATCAAGAGTGGAGGTATCTCACTCTATTGATGTAGTCTTTGATTGATTCTTCCTCTTGTTGATTAACATGGTAAAGCTGATTGACTAGGTTCCATCGAGTTCCCTCGCAGAAGTACCTTAATGTGAAAGCAATCTTTAGGGTGTCAAAGTCAACCTTGTCTTTTGGTTTCAGTGAGATCGGAACTACTGACTCCCCTCCATGGTAAGGCTAAAGGCACTCACCCTTATCACGTCATTAGGCCAACCACATGTGTCACACATCTGATCAAGTACTTCAAAGTGCGCAAAGGGATCTTCTAATCCCACTAAACTTGGGCACAAATTTTGCAATTTGCATAGGTTTGATAGTATTTTGATGTCTAGGAGTTGTTCCGCCGGTTGTTGCTACTACAACTGATGTTGGTGTTACTACTAGCCCCGTTGTTACCTCCCTCCCTAATTAGGCTACTATCCTTAAGATATCTTTAGCGGTTAGAGTAGCATGTAGTGGTGCAGGTGGAGGCTCAGGCAGTGGCTCTACGGATGAGTGATAATTCGGGTATATGCAAGTTGGTAGCGACATGGCATATGCTAGGTATTAGGATACTATGGAGGGTAGCCATGTAAGGCTGGGTCATACTGTTGTGTGTATGCTCCTCCCAGTGTGTTAGGTCTAGTATGGAGTTCCTTGCTCCGTATTGCATTGTTCCCATAGCTGTGTACCCATGAGCTTGGATTAGCTCTTCAACCCTAGTAGGTTGTTGGCAGCCTCTGTGGTCATATTGAACTTGAATCCTCCTACACTACTCTTGTACTAGGGTTTGATGCTGTGAAGCCAGAAGATATAGTGGGTCTCCATGGCTGTTTCCAACACTCTAAGGTTCGTATTCTGAGAGCTAGATGAGCCCAAAGCTACAGATGTAACCGTTGTCTTTGCGACCATTCCAATTGTGGTTCTAAGAAGAATTACTCCTTTCTCTATAGGTTTGGTGCTTCCCGTCCTCCCCAAACTAGGACTAGTATTGAGAATATAAGCCTCTATGCTTGATCTTTCTAGCAAATGGTCTCTTACTTGCTAGTTGGGTAGTTTAATGATTCTTTGACTCCCACTCATTTGGTTGGACTTCCTATGATGATGTCTCTAATCATGCTCACAAAGCTCCTTTGAGTGGTTGTAGGGGAGTTAGGCACTCCAACTTCTTAGTCCATGCACATCTTTGAAAGGGATAGGCTCCTAGTAATCAGCCTCACTCAAGCTAGTGTCCTTGCTATCACGAATGCTCAGTCACTAGGGTTGTTTGGATCTTGTGAGGTCTCAGGGATTGTGAATTCAAGCTAGTGTCCTTGCTATCACGAATGCTCAGTCACTAGGGTTGTTTGGATCTTGTGAGGTCTCAGGGATTGTGAATTGTGCAAAGATTCCTCTTGAGAAGGTCGCATGAGAGAGTAGACAAGAGAAAGAGAGAAGGAGAAGTGAACATACATCAACACCATCACTCATCCACACAATCCCTAAGCATGCATGTAACAAAGAAGAAGACGAGAAAGCATATAAGAATACTTAGAGAATGAGATTTTGTCTTTTCTCATTAGTCCAATTGTCTTATATACAAGACTCATTTCTACAATGCTCAACCACCCAAATAATGTTTGAGGGTCCAATAAGTTAATCTAAGATAATTTCCTAGTCTAAATGTACATTACTGGCATTACAGAAGTCGTAAGCTCGGAGACCTTCCATAATCATTTTATATACAGCGCATTGCGCGATACAAAAAATATGGCTTGAGAGTGTTACCGTGCATTCAGAGTAATGTTAGCCAATGTAGTTAACATGCCCATACCAAATGCTTCTCAATAGGCACAAGCTCTAGGGCCTACGTATAAAACCCAATACCTGTAGGTTATCTATGTACTGCCACCAATACCATACCCACCTTCGGTATTACCACCCTAGCGGGTTCTTCTTGGAATTGCACTAGTACAACAATACTTTGTGACATTTCCAGCTCAGAGAGTTTAGAACTGGAGAGCTATAAGTCATATGAGCATATGGTTCATATGGATATCGAGAGCAGTCTCCAACCATAGACTAAACCTCTCTATTTGAAGCCACAGTGCAAGAGACCTCAATAATATGGCACATACGACACCAATGCATTGTTTTTGTTATAAGGGCCCACAACGTGTTGTCAAGAGTCCTCATAAAACCATCGTGCCTAGTGCCCCAACTCCATCCCCAAACCTAGTGCCAAACCCCAGTGTTATTCCATATGGAGGCACATGTTACAAGTGTGGATTCAAACATGTGTTGTTTCCCAATAGAATGATAATCACCCTAATGGGGCTAGGGCATTAGCCACTTTGACAAGCCTTAACTTTTTAAAAGCATACAAAGTAGACTTATTCATATAGTCCCCCTTAATGCCGTCATAAGACTCTAAACCAAGTTGAGGGTAACAGGAAACATCTAAGTCAAGGAAGAAGTAAAAACTTCTAGCTTTAACCTCAAAGGAGGCAGCCTCCTAAGAGGAGAGGTGTAAGACCCAAAGACTACAACAATGCTTAAAAAGGCTAATGAACTAGAACCAGAGGTCCATAAGAAAAAGAACCTGGAGAGCACATGGAAACACAAGGCACAATCAATTATCAAGGGAGGGCAAGGATGTTGTGGCCATTGAAAGTGGTTCGAACAATAGCTATGATAGCACTAAAGTTTCCTCCCTCGTGACAATGAGTGATCTTCCATTCAAACTAAGGAAAAGAAACCCTTATCTTCCAAAGAAACTCGTGGAATATCCCAACCCCATGTTAGAGAAAGAGAGAATGAAACAAGCCTAAAAGATTCTTAGGAAGTTATAGGATAAACTAGAGCCAATGGGCCGAGTACAAACTATTGACCTTGCCTAGGAGGCTGATCCTAGGGCTTGCAAGGAAGGTGTAGAGGTTGAACTAGAGCCACTATGGTTGAGTACAAGCCACTAACAACAAATGACCACCAAGAGCTAGTCATCATAGAACTAATGAGGGAACCTCAGTGCCTGTCACATGCCTTGATTGAGACCATAACCATTCTAAAGAGGCTGTAAAAAGAGCAAGGTTGTTGAGCCTCTACCTCTGGAACCAATCTAACCAAATTTTGGATTGCTAGATGCAATGAAGGAGGACTTGGTGGGAGGTGAAAATTGGCCTTCTATGGGTAATCATAGTTACCATAATTTTTTTTTTGATGTGATAGGTCACTTCAACCCCATCAGGCACGGTCTAGGGAACCATTGCATATCCTCTACACATTGGTAAGTCCAATCCCACCTTTGATCTAAGTGAGTGTGCATATGTGGATATCACACAAGGGACATAGCAAGCCTCATAGCCTTCTTATCCTGAGAAGTTTGAGTTATGATAAGTTCTCTTCTGTAAGGAAATTCATAACTTTAGAGAGATTTAACCATCTGGATGAATGGGAATTTAAGAGCACACACTATATTGAACCTAAACCTAAAGAGGGGGGGAGGATAGTCATGTCACAGTGAGCACTCTCCTTCCATACTCAAGAAAAAAGGACATCCAAAATTGCCCATGGACAAGCTAGGACACTACCTTGAAAGCGATGAAATGAATGCGTGTTACCTATTATTTATAAAGAAATGATGATCTCTGCACTCTTGGATGGTGGTGATGGTGTCATCATAATCACCAAGGATTGATGGGAGTGTTGAAGGCATAGTTCCCTTAAGTCAGAATGTTGCTCAATCGGATATTTTGTAGTAAGTCAGATATGTGCTAAGTCGGATATGTGCTTAGTCAGATATTTGGTAAGTCAGATATGTGCTAAGTCAGAATTATAAGGCAGTAGGAATGTATGATGACTTTCTTGGGATCTTGGAAGTTAAGATATATAACGGTTACTCAAGAATAACGTTTTGGGGAAAGAGAAACGTTTTTTGAGCAACGTAGAAAAGAAGGGGAAGCAATGTAATGAGAGAGTGTGTGTGTGAGAAATCAAGACTCAAGAAATCACTTTCAGCTTTTTCATCTCTCTCTTTCTCGTCTCTCTGTGTAATGCTTCCATGAGAGCCGTGTTTATGTGTTTTCCCTGTTGAGGGCTTTGGCCTTCACCAGGGAGGTTTGGGGAAGCCCACCACTCATAGGCCCAAGCCTCATGGTCAAGCTTACTACGATGCGAACACAGCCAATAGTTATCCTACTACAAGATGAAAAAATTGACCTTTAGGCTAAGCTTCCACCACACATTTATGTGGCGATGGATTTCTAGAGAAGACAGTTATACATTATGATCATCAAAAGGCCTTACATGAGGGATGTAAGGCGGAAGACACATCCCATGGGTCAAGGAATTCTCATCAGCGAGTCTGAGACACAACCTTGGACTGCTTCAATCGATATTTATAGAGCGTGCAACTCAAAAGCTCATGCCACATCAATGGATTATGTAGAGCTTGTGACAAGGTGTTGGATGGTGAAGACAGTTATACATTATGATCATCAAAAGGCCTTACATGAGGGATGTAAGGCGGAAGACACATCCCATGGGTCAAGGAATTCTCATCAGCGAGTCTGAGACACAACCTTGGACTGCTTCAATCGATATTTATAGAGCGTGCAACTCAAAAGCTCATGCCACATCAATGGATTATGTAGAGCTTGTGACAAGGTGTTGGATGGTGAAGAAAAGGACCAAGAATATGAGCCCCTCCCAAAGCCTATCAAGTCCGAGGACTGGATTCACATTTTGGCAATTAGACACTCTTCAATAAAAGATTGGGACAAGATTTGCAACAATTGGATAGTTTCCAAATCACATCCTGTTCATGCTCAATTTTTATAGGTATTTTTCTCCAAGTATTAACATGAGATTGCAATTCAAATATAAAAGAGTTGCACACCTTAAATCAACACACCATAGCATAATATAACAAGAAAAAAATACTCAACAATAAAAGAATAAGAGCATTGTGTGCAATCTTCCCCCCGACATGTGTGGCTCCTTCTTCCACACCGTAGTATTTATGTCATATTCACATTTTTAGCCCTTGGAGGCAATTATAGCACCTTTTTCACTTTTGGGGCTTTTGTTTTACATATAAATAACCTTGTCCTAAGTTTCAAAGGTCTTCAATGATAAAACCTTTGTCCAATAATAAATCAAATGGACTTATATATACACAATTACTTGTGCACACGTGTACAATTACTTGGGGCTCCTTCCACACCGCGGTATTTTGCCATATTCACATTTTAAGCCCTTGGAGCCAATAACAACACCTTTTTCACTTTTGGAGCTTTTGTTTTACATATAAATAACCTTGTCCTAAGTTTCAAAGGTTTTCAATGCTAAAACCTTTGTCCAATAATAAATAAAATGGACTTATATATACACAATTACTTGTGTACACATGTACAATAAATAATCTTGTACACTTACACACAAAAAATAATCTTAGCCACATCATAGGCTACAAATGAATCAATTAAATGCCAATACAAAAATATCATGATTAGTACATGTTCTTCATCTCCACACCATCGCTTAGTCCACCATCTGTAGTACGACACCTCAATCGGTACCCTCGTACAGTATGACATCTCAATCGATACCCTCACACATCTCACTACCTATACTCATAGACATAATCCATGTTAGTTAAAATAATAAATTGAAATCACATCAATGAGGTTAATATTCTGCACCTCTAATACACTTTTGGTTCCATGGATGTGGTTTGATGAGATGGCAAAAATAGAGGGGGGAAGGAACAAAAAAAGGAGATAAAGTGGATGAAGCCCAAAAAGAATGAAGGATCAAGACAAAGGTTTGTCGTCAATGTAGAGCATGACCCAAGCCCAAGGATCATTCCTCCATTGTCAGATCCATGTCCCCACCGCGTAACAAATTCAGGGGTACTAGCAGTGGAAGTAGCACTTCTTGCACGGGGCAGGGTCCCACGCGCTCAGCCTCGCCCACGAATATCCGGACAAGAGACTAATCCATCGGTTTTTCCAAAACTGAACCCGAAAAAACTTCCTTTGCCCGGAAAGCACGGGTGGTTCCACCAGGATAACTTTTCCCTAATGTAGTCAAAATCCTTAACTAACTGAGCTTGACTGACTGAACTCGTAAGTCCCATAATCAGATCAAGGAAAAAGACTGTACTTGGATCATAGAGACCAACGCTTTTTTCCTCATTGAGAGGCACAACCGTTGATTCTTTTCCATAGAACAATTTTTGTCCGGAATTTACTTCATCTATCAAACTAAACAGAAATTGAGTCTCGATTTACGGATCCATCAGTCCAGCCTAACCCCATCCAGTCCCATGGGTTAGCCAACCGCCCAACCACTGTAGTGATGGGATCCAATTGGGAATTTGGTTAGGTTTTGTCTCGGGTACCAGGGAAAAGAGTTCCCAGGCCCCCTAGCCGGATGTTCATGCAAACATAAAACTAGTCACACCACTTACACACCCAATATGAAATTGCCTTTTTCTCAGCATCAGCTATCTTTAAAACAATCCTTTAATGAAACCATTGTGTCACTGATCACAATCCTCAAAATCTCTGGTTGAATCCTTATTTCCAATCATTCCTTCATCGGTGTACTTATGGCATCATTGGCAACCAGAACGCTCACCACCTAGGGGCCTTTTCAATAGTTCCTAGCTCATAGTAACCGACAATATATTCATATAACAAAATGGAATCTCCGTGGAAGATCAGCAAGATCAACCAACAGATCCATATAAAAGAGTCATGGACTCATCCGTTTTTTAGGACTAGCAAGGTCAATCAACCAGATCCACACCACCCGAGTTTAGAAAACCACTCTTACTCCTTGATCCAATATCTTCCCCGACGTACTTGTGGGTGTCTTCTCGGCGACCCAGAGCCCGAGCACCATATGGTTAGCACCCTCTAGGATCCTTCGCAGGTCACCTAGCGCTTCACTCATAGGCCGCTTCCTTGGTCCCTCATCCATAGTACCAGAAGCTTACCATTTAAATCGAACCGAGGCTGGTCAAGACCTCGGTCGACCATGCTACGCGAGATGTCCTCCGTTGACTCTCCGTCAGCTATTGCAACTTTATCAGTTAGGTCTCCACGACCTTAATCACAAGACGGTCAAAATGCTTTCCCAGCATTCTTGACATAAAACAGTCATTTACAAACAGGTCATAAATACAGTTTCTATAATGAACTCTCGTCTTTCCACATTATCCCTTATCAGTCCACATCACTTATTTCACATTCAATTCATATGTGTACCCATTCTCATCCAATCACATCAATTTCCATCTCATCACATCAGATTCATTCATATCATCGTCACATCATTTCACATACACACTCGCATTCATTATTCCACATACACATCCACATTCCTACATCCATCCACATCCATATCCGCATTCATACATACACATCCACATTCCATATCTACATCCATACATCCACATCTATACATCCACATCTATACATCCACATCCACATTCATACATCCACATCTATACATCCATACATCCACATCTATACATCCACATCCACATCCACATTCATACATCCACATCCACATCTATACATCCATTTCCACATCATCCACATCCACATCCATATATCCACATCCACATCTACATTCATACATCCACATCCACATCCATACATCCACATCCACATTCATACATCCACATCCATACATCCACATCCACATCCATATCCATACATCCACATCCACATCCATATCAATACATCCACATCCACATCCACATCCACATTCATACATCCGCATCCACATCCACATCCACATCCACATCTACATCCATACATCCACATCCACATCCTCATCTATACATCCAAATTCATACATCCACATCCACACCCATACATCCATCTACATTAATCTACATCATTCACACAGCAAACCACATCATCCATCTACATTGATCTACATCATTCACACATCAAACCACATCATCCATTCATTCATCTACATCAATCCACATCATTCACACATCAAATCACATCATCCATACATCCCTACATTGATTCACATCATTCACACATCAAACCACATCATCCATTCATCCATCTACATCAATCTACATCGTTCACACATCAAACCACATCATCCATTCATCCATCTACATCAATCCACATCATCCATTCATCCATCTACATCAATCCACATCATTTACACATCAAACCACATCATCCATACATCCATCTAATTCCTATCACATCTATTTATAGAATGTAAGAGAATTCTTTTTTTTTTATTATGTAAAGATTCTTTACGCATCTAATTAGGCATAAAGATAACTTTAGTAGGAATATCACTTTTATAAAAATCCTTTTATGCATCTATTTATGCATGAATTCAATTTTAAGAAAAATAACACTTTTGAATTAAAAATAAACCTTTTATTTATTTTATTATGCATAAATTTCATTTTAATGAGAATAACACTTTCAAAATAAAGATAAAATTCTTTATGCATCTAGCTATGCATAAAATCGAAATTGATGAGAATAACTCTTTTGGAATAAAAATAAAATTCTTTATGCATCTATTTATGCATAAAATCAAAAATGATGAGAATAACTCTTTTGGAATAAAAAATAAAATTCTTTATGCATCTATTTATGCATAAAATCAAAATTGATGAAAATAACTCTAAAAATAAATAACTTTATGCATCATTCTATGCATAAAATCAGAATTGATGAGAATAACTCTTTTGGAATAAAGATAAAATTCTTTATGCATCTATTTATGCATAAAATCAAAATTGATGAGAATAATTCTTTTGGAATAAAAATAAAATTCTTTATGCATCTATTTATGCATAAAATCAAAATTGATGAGAATAACTCTTTTGGAATAAAAAATAAAATTCTTTATGCATCTATTTATGCATAAAATCAAAATTGATGAGAATAACTCTTTTGGAACAAAAAAATAAAATTATTTATACATCTATTTATGCATAAAATCAAAATTGATGAGAATAACTCTTTTGGAATAAAAAATAAAATTCTTTATGCATCTATTTACGCATAAAATCAAAATTGATAAAAATAACTCTTTTGAATTAAAAATAAATTTCTTTATGCATCATTCTATGCATAAAATTAAATTTGATGAGAATAACTCTTTTGGAATAAAGATAAAATTATTTATGCATCTATTTATGCATAAAATCAAAATTGATGAGAATAACTCTTTTGGAATAAAAAATAAAATTATTTATGTATCTATTTATGCATAAAATCAAAATTAATGAGAATAACTCTTTTGGAATAAAAAATAAAATTATATATGCATCTATTTATGCATAAAATCAAAATTGATAAAAATAACTCTTTTGAATTAAAAATAAATTTCTTTATGCATCATTCTATGCATAAAATCAATAACTCTTTGAAATAAAAATAGATTTCTTTATGCATCATTCTATGCATAAAATCCAATTTAGTAGGAATTACACTTTTAGAATAAAAGAATTTCTCTTATGCATCTAATTTATGCATAAAATCCATTTATGATGAAAACTACACTTTTAATAAAAAAAATTCTTTTATGCATATGTTTATGCATACAAATCATTTATAATGAAAATCACTCTTTTAATATAAAAGAATTTCTTTTATGCATCCATTTATGTATAAAAATCATTTATGATGAAAATAACACTTTTATAATCAAAATAACAATTTCAATATGCTTCCTTCTATGCATAGAATTTAATTCTAAAGAAAGTAACACTTTTTTAATAGAAATATTTTTTTTGTATGTACTTTTCTATACCTAGGATGAAAAATAACACTTTAAGAATACAAATACGATGGGAATTATTCTTTTTGAATAAGAAAAATAAAACTTATTTTTGTATGGCTGACCATTTTTCAATTTTTAACTCTCTAAAATTAATTAGAATTTCACCAAGAGTATTTAAATCATTCTAATGTAAACATTTTCTACTTATTTATTAAGAGAAACATTATGAAAAACTTGATTTTATCCATTAATCATTCATCTAGGATAAAGAATGGTTGGATTTACTAAAGAAGAGAGGGGAATGCCTTTTTTCAATGAGGGATAACATCATATTCATTTTAGAGAAGACAAAAATCATAAAAACCATAAAATGAAATAAAAAAGAGAAGAATCTCCAACTTACAAGGAGAATTTGAGAGCTTTCCTTTGGCTTGATGGTTTGAGGGATCTACTCTTGTTTGAAACAAGAGTGGCCACCAATCTTTAGAAGAGGGAAAGGTCAAAAACTAATGAATTATGAGTAAATTCACAGTTTTTGGCTCTTGGGAGAAGCAGGGTAACAGTGCAAAAAACACTATTAAGCTTCAACAAAGGGGGAGGCTTCTATTTATATGAAAAAGTGAGCCTCTAACCAAGCAAACTGATTCTAGAATTTGCCAAATCAGTTTGGTCAAATTTTGACCATTTTTAGGTCAGTTTAGTCCACTTTTTGGATCTAGTTGAAACAAGAGAGAGGAGAGATAAAAATATCTCATTATTTGGGAGTTTAAAACTCTTCCACACATGTGAAATAGGCGCCTCTTTCATGAGGGGAATTCCCCCATACTGAGGTGTCAAAAATGCATCATTTCTTCTAAATATCTCTCTTTTTTAACTATTAACCTTGTCCTTAGTCAACTCTTCATCTTATGTGAGTATTTACTCATTTTTGGGAGATTTTTCTTTTATTCTTCCATTTATCTCCTCCCTACATTTGGATAAATCTTATTGGTTCATAATAGGAACCTTAATTTAAAATTTCAAAAAATCTTGACCCCTAGGATAAGGCCTTTTGAACAAATTATAATTTATTTTGAATGCACCTTCTGAAAATCTTTTTGAACTTCTGTTTTGGGGGAACTTATTTAAATATGAAGAGATATTTTTCCATCCAAGAATATCCAAAATTTGAATAACCTCTCTCTAGAACATTTTCTCTCTCTAGGGTAGAAACAAGATCTTTTATATTTTTGAAGAGGGATTTGACTACAAGGGAAGATACTGGACATCTTGAGAGGCTGGGGAGGAATCTTACATCCATGCACCAAAAAATAAAGCGAGGAAACTCCCCCACCTCAAGAGTTTACACCATGGAAGTGAGGGGTACTCCCCCACCTCAAAAGTTTACACCATGGAAGTGAGGGGGGTACTCCCCCACCTCAAAAGTTGATCCCATCCGTGCATCGGGATCCTAAATGTAAATGGAAAACTCGACAAGCGTCCAAAGGTATATGTTAGGATCCCAAATGCATGAGGCTAGAGTCGGTGCTCTAGCAAACGCTAAAAGGAAAGCTATGTTGATGGAGGTAGTGGCATCAATGAGGACCATAGAAAGCCAATGTATACTAGTCCAGGATCCCACATGAAGTGGCTCAAGGTGGGTGGTAGTTGAGTAAAGGCCAATGATGAATGGTAACCAAACAAAGTAAGGCCTATGGAACATGGTGTAAAAGATGGAGCAAAGACCTCTGATTGTAGCATGGAATGGAAGGGATGATGAGGCTCCCCCTCGAAAGATGTAATAAGGGTGGAGGTGGGGAGTGCCGTAAGAGTCGATGGGTGAGGATAAAGTATCTACACTCAAGAATCCTCACTCCTAAATGTAAGTGCCAAGAGTGGATGCTCTCGCAAAGTGCAAATGATGAGTGAGAACCATGCAACAAGAGGGTGATGGATGATGATAGAAGTGGTGTACGCACCTTGAATGGTTGTAGGTAATCACATGGGCAAAGGGGTGTTCCATAAAAAGATGTGTGCTACTTTTTCAGGCTCATTATTTTCCTTTTGGTGGAATTTCTTGATTGGCGTGCATTCAATGAAGGATAACAGGGCATGGCCTTCAACATCAAAACAAAGGTCCCACACTTTGCAAAATACTCGGCTAAATTTTGGGGGACTACTCGGGCAGAGAACCCTTAACTCAACATAAAATAGGAATTAGAAATAAAGGGCTCTAGAGTCCCCCCTTTTGTTGATAACCGCCGATATGCTAATTTTGGGGGACTACTCGGGCAGAGAACCCTTAACTCAACATAAAATAGGAATTAGAAATAAAGGGCTCTAGAGTCCCCCCTTTTGTTGATGACCGCCGATATGCTAATGAAGATCTTCTTAATGTAGCTCGTAATGTCAATGTAGCTCTTGATCTTCTTTATGTTGATGTTGATGTAGCCCTTGGTCTTCTTCATCCTTGATTTCATTGTGTAATGATATCCATGTGGCAAAGATGGATCATATTCTCAGTGTGTTCATGAAGCCTGACATGTTGATGATGCATATCCCTTCCAGATGATAATGTAGCCATATTCGGTAGTGATGTGTGTAAACACACTAGGACTAGCCGAGGCACTTTTTCCCTCTTTAGGAGGTTTTTTCCCCCATGCTAGTATACACCCATCTTGGAGTATACATATCTTCTTCGTACAATGCACATTCATTATCTATCTATCATCTCATTGTGTGCTCCCTTGAGCTTCTCCACTATGTGTGTATGCGCACGTGCGCACATTCCTACAACCTTATCTCCAACATTTGGTATTAAACACTATATTGGGGAATATGGGAATTTCCCACAAGTTTGGGATATGTGGTCAAAACTTTGGGACACGTGGTCAAAACTTTGTATGTTCCATAACTTGACACGATTAATCCAAAATGAGCCCTTTATGGCTCTTTAGATCCCATTTTGGAAGCGCTTTCCAATGATAAGTCACATCATAGGCTTTTGAGAAACTTATAAGCATGTTATCCATGTCCCCCTTTTTTAATTTTCAAAAATGGGAATTGGTAGATTCCCAAATTCTCTAATATGGTGTTATTAGAGCATACACTCCTCGCCCCTGTGTTATTGTTGCCTACCCCTCACCCTGAATCACATGTCTTCTTGAATCGGATCAAGGAGCCCTTTTGGGGAAAAGAAAAAGGATCGTGAAGTGTGCAGTACTTTTGTACTAAAGATTTTTGATCATATTTTCACTCTAGGCGCATTTTAAGAGCCGTTCACGAGGTTTTTGGTTTTCTACAAACATCTTCGGGGACCAGATTTACACTATTCTTCATTGGATTTTGGAGTAGTTTCATCAGATCTACTACAGACGGGTGTGCAGATACATAAGAAAGCATCTACGGACTTCACTTCAGCACAGTGACATTGATCTCTGCATCTTACGGCTATATTTTCTACTCACTATAATGTGCATTTCTTTCATACACCTTGTAAGTCTCCATTGTCAAACAATGACCTTATTAGCAGCCACCTTGGTTGCATCAAAGAGCACTTAGCAAGTCTCCATTATCAATGACCTTATTATTAGCAGCAGCCACCTTGGTTGCATCAAAGAGCACTTAGCACTTTGCATCAAAGAGCACTTAGCACTTTGCAGGTTGTGTGATTACTTGCTTGGGTATTATCAGAAATGGCCAATAGTGATGTATGTTGGTGTTATCCACTCTCGCTGAGAATAATCTTGACGGGACCAACTACCTGTTATGGTCCTATATATATACTACCCGTTATGGTCCTATATGATGTGGCATGTATTGGTAGCCAAAGGGCTATGGAATGTTGTGGTTGGCATTGAGAAACATCCTGGTTCTTCTGATGAACATGATGTAGAAGGCACATCTACAGACACGGACTCAGTTTCACATGGTGCATTACTACAATATAGCATACCTTCTATGCAAAAACAAACACAAAGTGGGATGGAAGAGATGCATAGGCAATTGCATTGCTTGCTTTGTCAATTCAGATTCAGTCATGTAGGACTGCTAAAAATGCTTGTGGGAGCACTTGCGTTATTGTACCATGTATGTAATGAAGCACGTGTTGCTTATATATACAAGCAATTAAAGTCAGAGCATATGGATGAGGGAGACTCCATGGATAGTTTCCTTACAAAAATCAAGGATTTTAAGGAGCAATTGGCTAGTGTTGATGAAATATATCCTGATAGTTCATTGGTGCCTCTACTATCTTGAATGTGTTGCCAAACTCGTTATCAAGATTTTGCTTCTACCATTATACTTATGTGATGAAAGGCAATCCAAATGCCTTGAAGTTTGAAGAATTGGTTTCTGTGCTCTTGCAAGAAGAGCAATCTAGGCAAAATAGATTTGTCACACATATAGGAGATCAGGCCTTTGCTGCTAGACAACAAAAAGGCAAAGGTAAATCCTTTCCTTGGGGTAGTTACAAGCCAAAATCAGAGTATCGAGCAAGCCTACATACAAGGAAGGTGACAAGCCAAAGAAAAAGAGAAAATGCAACTATTGCAGGAAACCTGGTCACTACATTAATGAGTGCATAAAACGGCTGGAGAAGGAGAAAAAGAAAGACTGAGGTATGGCTGTAGCTAATGCATCATCATCTAATGTATAAAACAAAGAATATGCAAACTATGTACATGATGATGGGCTTTCATTATGCAATGCAGTTATGACCCTTCGCATAAGGATATATGCATGGCTGTACATATCTGGTATTTTAAGAATGTGCTAGTAAGCACATTACTTCTCATCTCGTAGTTTGTTCTCATAACTTGAATCTGCTTCACAGGAAAACATTGTAGCGTGTGCAAACAACTCCTCAGATCTTGTAAAAGGAGTTGGTAAAATTGTTTTCACGCCTTTAGATGTATTACCAAGGATCAAGAAGAACTTGTTATCTGTACTAAGGCTGGCTTAGTGGTCTAGTTTGAGGATGACAAATGTATTGTTCATGATCGCAGTGTGATGATGGCAAGAAAATTGTTACTTCTGGTACTTTATCTTATAGCCTTCACAGGCTAGATGCATATAAAAGACAAAGGCATGTTACAAGTACAGTTTCTGCTCTACAAAAGGCAATAGGTGATGCTAAGCTGTGTCATGCACGCTTTGGTCACTTAAACTTTGGCAGTTTAATGCGTTTACATAAACATGACATGCATTAAACTTTGGCAGTTTAATGTTGTGTTTACATAAACATGACATGGTGTCTGAGTTGACACATCTTGAAGCCCCTATCAAATATGTTTGTGAGGGCTGTATTCTTGGAAAAAATGCAGCAAGCATCATTTTCCAAAGATGGTTCAATTAGATCTGTCCAAATATTGTAGCTTATACACAGTGATATATGTGGTCCTATATGAGGACACCATCTATTGGAGGCTAACTCTATTTTGTCACATTCATTGATGATTATTCCAGACATACCTGGGCGTATCCATTGAAATAAAAATCATAGGTTTTTATGTGCTTTAGGCACTTTGTTGCTATAGTTCAAAATGCTTCTACATGTAAGATTGGTACCTTGCGTGTACTGATGGAGGGGGGGAGTATATGTCTAAGGAGTTTCATGCATATGGCTAATAATGGGAAAAAACACCAATGTATTGTGCCCTACACACCTTAGCAAAACGGTGTAGTTGAACATAAAAATAGGTCTCTCATGGAGATGACACGTTGTATGGTTAAAAGTTAAGAGTTACCTCATGGTTTCTAGCTAGAATCTATCACGTGTACAACATATGTTCTGAAGGCTTTGCTTTAATTATGCCTTTTGATGCTTATAATGGCAGAAAGCCCTTTATGGCTCATTTACACATTTTTGGTTGTCTTGCTTATGCCCTTGTGATTGAGAAACTTCACAGCAAGCTTGATGATAAGGCTATTAAATGTATTTTGTGGAATACAGCTCGGATATTAAGGGTTACCATCTCTATCATCTTGCTACCAAATGGATTCTTGTGAGTAGAGATGTTGTATTTGTGGAAGATGCAATTCAGCCCTTGATTTCATCTAAAAACAAGCAAAATACTCCGACAAAACAGCACAATGTGCCATACCCTCTCCTTGCTCCATGCCCTGAATTGGAAGAACTACATCATTGGTGGTGGCTGGAGAGGGTACATTATGGGCAATTGTGGCAAGGCACACAACGCTCGCAAACCCTCAGTTAGCTGATCTTCTGGAGATACAGATCGTTACAATCATGATCAGCTACTATTTTTGAAGGTGGAGGAAAGCAAACCTTTTGCACACAAGAGGTGGCTACGCCACCATAGTCACCAATGAAGAGTACCCCAGACTGGAAGACTTTGGCATACAACTAAACTGGTGGGCGGAAGGAGTACCTGGCAATTTTGGAATACAACCAAGTGTATATGGGTGTGCCACCACCAACACTGTAGGTAGATCCTCTATACATGCCAGTTAAAAGAAGATGGACACCGCTGGAATTTTAGGAAGCCAAAAGGCGTGATTCACATGTTTGCTACAACTTCCCAATTTTCTTACTGCAACATTTGCAAACATTAATAAGGAGCAAAGACAACAAATGCTTACATGGATAAGGACATGGTGCAGAATTCTAGACCCCGCAATTGTGGTGGCTAGCATCAGATTTTTAAAATTGGTGGTGGTGCTGATAGACCAACCAAAGGAGCCCTATGAATGGATATGAAGTAGAACACCTAAAGTTCGACATGAACCAAGGGCCATCCGACAAAGGTATCATGCTTTACTACAACCAACTACAATGTCTTCCAGGCTACATGCATAAGGCTACATGCATATCACTTTCGAAGACATGGTGGATACAGGATTCTGGAGATCACACTCAGCATTCCAACGCACACTCAAAAAGCTCTAATCCAAAAGGAACTTCTACTGACACGAGTTTGGTGACCAGGTCTTTAGACCTCGGTAACAGGTTCTGCAGGCGGACAGAACAACCTACATTAGGAAGGGGGGGATGTTAATCCCATTTTGGATTAATAAACATGATCCTCCAATTGAGGATATCAATAAGTGTCATGAAATGGCACTATAAAAGTTATACGTTATGAGATATTGGCCACCCAAGGCCTAGTAAGTAAGTTTTGGGCGCCCCAAGTGTAAATAAGGGCCAAATGTATATAAGGCATTTTCTCATAATGAAAAGACACAATCCCCTTTGTGCTATAGAGAGCTCTCCCTTGTGTCTTAAGAGAGAGAGAGAGAGAGAGAGAGAGAGAGAGAGAGAGAGAGAGAGAGAGAATTCTAGCATTGTTCCTCTTCTATGCTTGTGTGGAAGAGTGAGAGAGAGAGTGATTACCTTATGTGACGGTACGGGCGACTCTACGGTGATAGAGTGGCGGTTGGAGCTTAACAAGCAAGCTTGGAGGCCTCAAGGGACTCAAGTTCGAAGCATTGGTAAGTACCCTATGACAGTTGTGATCTATTGCTCATCCTTTAGTTGAATGTGTTGAGTTCCCTCTTGGAGGTGTGGTAGCCCATAACATATGCCAATGGTGAACAAGTTGTGTTTCACCATAATCAAGAGTAAATTCTTGGATTGATTGCATGGTATGTGCAAACATGATCTAGCATTTTCACAGGTATGTTGTATTGTACCGCACTTCTCAACAGCCTACACCTTCCTCGTTCGAAGGGAGTGCTAATCCAAAGTGATTAGTTGAGTTTTCGACGAGAAGGAGAGCAAGAACTAGTCCAGGGAGATGAGGTGAGTCTCTTGGGTTATGTACCGAGAGATGGAGAGATCGAGGATGGACCCTTCACAACCACTTGACATTGGTTAATTTGGGGGTATCAGGTTGGAAAGTATAGACACTATTCTATTGACATGAGTACCTACTCTACAAGGGTAGAGTTTGTGTATCATCTATTGGTGACTTTTGATGCCAAATTCTTATTGAAAGTCACGATAGCCCGAGTGTTGGTCATCCTGGGATACATAAGGCCTATGCACTAGTTAAAAGATAGTTTTATTAGCCAAGTTTTTTTAAGGATGTCCAAGACTTCGTGCTGAAATGCAAAAAGTGTCAGGTCAATAAACATGAGCACCTCAAGGTTGGAGCTTTGCTACATCCATTGGATATTCCCAAAGGGAAATGGGAGAGTATTTCCATGGATTTTATCACTGGGTTTATCACTGGTTTACCTAAAACAACTTGAGGGAATGATTCGGTTTGGGTAGTGGGACAAATTGACCAAGTCCTACTCTCGAGCATGTTGTTTAGGGTGTGGTATTGAGAATTTGCTCAAAGATTTCCCCTATAGCAACCAAGAAGTGGAGGACCAATTGGGCCGATTGTAGCTCTAAATATGTCAGGCTGATTGTAGGACCAACTAGGCTGATTGTAGCTCTAAATATGTTTGGCCGATTATAGCTCTTACTATGTCGGGTGTTTTACAAAACCAAAATATTAAAGAACCTATTCTTACAGTGATGACAAGATCATAGGCTAAAGATGCCCAATTGAAGGGGTACATAGTTTATCCTAATTTAGATGCCCAATTGAAGGGGTACATAGTTTAGATGCTTCTACTTCAAGAAGTTCTAAATGTTAAGTAAGAAAAAGAGGAAAGTAGACACTGTTGGTGGTGATGGGAAGTATAAAATAAAGATTAAAGATGGGTTAGATTCATTATGTACTAGATCGTTGCTCTTTCTGCCAACCAATGACAAAGCCTTATGCTACACTCATAAAGCTATAGAAGAAAATCCTCAAGAGATAGCTAAAAAGTTGGCTCAATACCCAAACCCAATGGAAAAAAAAAACATCATCTTATGGTGGCTTAAGATGTGGTGGAGATGGATACAACAAGAAGTGGAGAGTATGTACGAACTAGTTAAAACTCCAAAGCCTTGCCCTCTTGCACCACTTTCCCACCATACAAGAATCAGATAGTGAAGTTATTATTGTACCAAATTCTAAGAAAAGAGTCTATAATCATCACACAAGTGAAAATAACGAGAATAAAGACCTTACTGGAAAGGATTCCTTGGTTAAGATCCCTCCCAATGAAATTATGGAAGCACATCTCCTAGTGGAACCCAATTTGTGATAATTTGACTTTTTAGAATGTTTGGTAGATCTAACTTCAAGAACTATCTAGAAACATTTGATCCCCAAACCTCCTTCAAGGTCTAAAGTCCCGTCATTTATTGATGCTATGTCACCCCCACAATCTGTGAAGGGAGTTTGTGAAGGGAGAAATTGACCTTGTCTCTCAGAGGATGGTCAATGGGAAATCTTCCTTTAATAATTTGGGAGTGAAAGTGGAAAATCAAAAGAAAAAACCTATGGGCGTATTAGTGATGTGACAATGATTCTCTGGGGGACAGAGATCCTATCCAACATGTAGAGACGTGTGAAACCTATGGGCCTATTAGTGATGTGATAATGATTCATGCCTTCTCACTGGCCTTGGAAGGAAAGGCTCATCAGTCCGAACCCTAAGCTTGAGGATAAGGTTAACTTCACAAGACTCAAGAACGTTTTTGTGCCCAGTTTTGCCCAAAGTGGTGATAGATGGAGCCCTGTGGCATAGTTACATAATATCAAACAAAAGAAAGTCGAGTCGATGAGAGACTATGTGTCTCATCTTAAGTACTTAAATTCAAGGTGCAAACTTCGAGGGAGGTTAACTGATGATCAGTTATTGCCTTGCTTTAGGAGAGGGGTTAGAGACCACAAAATGTATAATTACCTGGTACTAGCCTGACCTGCTACTCTTGATGCATGTTGCAAAATTGGCAATTTAATATGAAGATAATATGCTGGAATTGCCGCAACTAGAAGATATCAAAACATCTTCACAGCAACTATGACTTCCCGTGTCTCGAGTCCAAGAAATTTAAACTCGAAGCAAGCAAGTCGGATGGATGAGCTTAATAATGCCATATTAGAGAAATTGAAAGTGGAGGGAAGAGAAATTGAAAGTGGAGGGAAGAGAAACATCTAAGCATGGGCATAATCATCTTTACCCTTGCTCTATGTGCAGATTGAATCACACTACCACCGAGTGTCCATAGTTAATAGTAGCAAGGCCATTACTCTATTGTGCCCACTATGTAAAATTAGGAAATCATGACACTTCAATGTGCAAATTGCCTGTAAGATCCCTGTCCCCATCGTGCAACAATTTCAGGGGTGCTAGCAGCGAAAGTAGCACTTCTTACGCGGGGCAGGGTCCCACACTCGGGGCCTCGCCCATGGATATCCTGTGACAAGCGACTAATCCATCAGTTTTTCCAAAACCGAACCTGAAAAAACTTCCTTTGTCCGAAAAGCACGGGCGATTCCACCAGGATAACTTTTCCCTAACGTAATCAAAAGCCTTAACTAACTGAGCTCATCTGACCGAGATCTGATCGAACCCATAAGTCCCATAGTCAGATCAAGGAAAAAGACTGTACTTGGATCATAGAGACCAATGCTTTTTTCCTCATTGAGAGGCACAGCCGTTGATTCTTTTCCATAGAACAATTTTTTTTTGGGATTTA
The DNA here is from genome assembly GCF_041138505.1 of Cibotium barometz. Classification (NCBI taxonomy): domain Eukaryota; kingdom Viridiplantae; phylum Streptophyta; class Polypodiopsida; order Cyatheales; family Cibotiaceae; genus Cibotium; species Cibotium barometz. The sequence continues at coordinate 14,386,595 of NC_141079.1, forward strand.
CTTCATCTATCGTACTAAACAGAAATCGAGTCTCGATTTACGGATCCATCAATCCAGCCTAACCCCATCCAGTCCCATGGGTTAGCCAACTGCCCAACCACTGTAGTGATAGGATCCAATTAGGAATTTGGTTAGGTTTTGTCCCGGGATCCAGGGAAAAGAGTTCCCAGGCCCCCTAGCCGGATTTTCAAGCAAATTACTCCAGTCACACCACTTACACACCCAATATGAAATTGTCTTTTTCCTAGATTCAAATGTATTTAATTCAGTCATTTAATGAAATCATAGTGTTACTGATCAAGTATCCGGTTGAATCTTAATTTCCAATCATTCCTTCATCGGAGTATCTATGGCATCATTGGCAACCAGAACGCTCACCACTTGTTCACTCAAGGGCCTTTTCTATAGTTCCTAGCTCATAGTACCCGACAGATAATCACTTATAAAAATCAAGATGGAATCCTCGTTGAAGATCAGCAAGATCAACCACAGATCCATATAGGAGAGCTATGGACTCATCCATATCCACATCCAATTCCACATCCGCATTCATACATACACATCCATACATCCACATCCACATTCATACATCCATATCCACATCCACATCCATACACCCATTTCCACATCCACATCCACATGCATATATCCATTTCCACATACACATTCATACATCCACATCCACATTCCATATTTACATCTATACATCCACATCCATACCCACATCCACATCCACATTCACATTCACATCCATACATCACATCCATATCCACATTCCACATTCATACATCCATATCCACATTCCACATTCATACATCCACATCGACATTCACATTCATACATCCATATCCACATTCCACATTCATACATCCATATCCACATTCCACATTCATACATCCACATCGACATTCACATTCATACATCCACATCGACATTCACATTCATACATCCATTTTCACATCCTCATTCATACATCCACATCCACATACATACTTCCATACATCCACATCCACATCCACATCCATACATCCACATCCACATCCACATCCACATCCACATCCACATGCACATCCATACATCCATATCTATATCCATACATCCATTTTCACATCCACATTCATACATCCATTTTCACATCCTCATTCATACATCCACATCCACATACATACATCCATACATCCACATCCACATCCACATCCACATCCACATCCATACATCCACATCTACGTTCATATATGCATTTTCACATCCACATTCATACATCCACATCCACATACATACATCCACATCCGCATCTACATCCATACATCCACATCCACATCCACATTCACATCCATACATCCATATCCACATTCCACATTAACATCCATACATCCATATCCACATCCATATTCACATCCATACATCCATATCCACATTCCACATTAACATCCATACATCCATATCCACATCCACATTCACATCCATACATCCATATCCACATCCACATCCATACATCCATACATCCATATCCACATCCATTTACATCTATCTGATTCCTATCACATCTTATCACATCTATTTATAGAATGTAACAGAATTCTAATTTTTTGATATAAAGATTCTTTACGCATCTAATTAGGCATAAAGACAACTTTAGTACGAATAACACTTTTATAAAAATCCTTTTATGCATCTATTTAGGCATAAGTTCAATTTTAAGGAAAATAACACTTTCGAATTAAAAATAAACCTTTTATGCATTTTACTATGCATAAATTCCATTTTAATGAGAATAACACTTTCAAAATAAAAATAAATCTTTTATGCATCTAACTATGCATAAATTCCATTTTAATGAGAATAAAACTTTCAAAATAAAAATAAATCTTTTATGCATCTAACTATGCATAAATTTAATTTCAATGAAAATAATACTTTCGAAATAAAAATAAATCTTTTATGCATCTTTCTATGCATAAAATCAATATTGATAAGAATAACTCTATTGAATTAAAAATAAAATTCTTTATGCATCTATTTATGCATAAAATTAAAATTGATGAGAATAACTCTTTTGAATTAAAAATAAAATTCTTTATGCATCTATTTATGCATAAAATCAAAATTGATGAGAATAACACTTTTGGATTAAAATAAATTCTTTATGCATCTTTCCATGCATAAATCCAATTTAGTAGGAATTACACTTTTAGAATAAAAGAATTTCTCTTATGCATCTAGTTTATGCATAAAATCCATTTATGATAAAAATCACACTTTTAATATAAAAAAATATCTTTTATGCATATGTTTATGCATACAAATCATTTATGATGAAAATCACTCTTTTAATATAAAAGAATTTCTTTTATGCATCTATTTATGAATAAAAATCATTTATGATGAAAATCACACTTTTAATATAAAAAATATCTTTTATGCATACAAATCATTTATGATGAAAATCACTCTTTTAATATAAAAGAATTTCTTTTATGCATCTATTTATGCATAAAAATCATTTAGGATAAAAATCACACTTTTAATATAAAAAAATATCTTTTATGCATACAAATCATTTATGATGAAAACCACTCTTTTAATATAAAAGAATTTCTTTTATGCATCTATTTATGCATAAAAATCATTTATGATGAAAATCACACTTTTAATATAAAAAATATCTTTTATGCATACAAATCATTTATGATAAAAATCACTCTTTTAATATAAAAGAATTTCTTTTATGTATCTATTTATGCATAAAAATCATTTATGATGAAAATCACACTTTTATAATTAAAATAATAATTTCAATATACTTCCTTCTATGCATGGAATTTAATTCTAAAGAAAGTAACACTTTTTTTTAAAAATATTTTTAGTATGCATTTTCTTATACGTAGGATGAAAATTAACACTTTAAGAATACATATACGATGGGAATTACTTTTTTTGAATTAAAAAAATAAAACTTATTTTTTATAATTTTAGAAAATTTTACCATAACCTCCTTTGTATGGCTCACCATTTTTCAATTTTTAATTCTCTAGAATTAATTGGAAGTTCACCAAGAGTATTTAAATCATTCTAATGTAAACATTTTCTACTTATCAAAACGAAACATTATGAGAAACTTGATCTTATCCATTAATCATTCATCTAGGATAAAGAATGGTTGGATTTACTAAAGAACAGAGCTGAATGCCTTTTTTCAATGAGGCATAACATCATAATCATTTTAGAGAAGACAAAAATCATAAAAACCATAAAATGAAATAGAAAAGAGAAGAATCTCCAACTTACAAGGATAATTTGAGAGCTTTCCTTTGGCTTGATGGTTTGAGGGATCTACTCTTGTTTGAAACAAGAGTGGCCACCAGTCTTTAGAAGAGGGAAGGTCAAAAACTAGCACCCAAAGCTGGCAGCGGCGGCGGCGGCGCACTCCGCCGAGCAGGAGGATTGGACGGAGCACATACCGCGGAAGCCATTTACGAATTATGAGTAAATTCACAGTTTTGTGCTCTTGGGAGAAGCAGGGTAACAGTGCAAAAAACACTATTAAGCTTCAACAAAGGGGGAGGCTTCTATTTATAGGAAAAAGTGCGCCTCTAACCAAGCAAACTAATTCTAGAATTTTCCAAATCAGTTTGGTCAATTTTTGACCATTTTTAGGTCAGTTTAGCTCACTTTTTGGATCTAGTTGAAACAGGAGAGAGGAGAGATAAAAATATCTCATTATTTGGGAGTTTAAAACTCTCCCCCACATGTGAAATAGGCGCCTCCTTCATGAGGAGAATTCCCCCACATGTGAAATAGGCGCCTCCTTCATGAGGAGAATTCCCCCATACTGAGGTGTCAAAAACTAGCTGACTCCACTATCTTTAGCCTTGCAAGAGCCATGTTGCTCTTCTCACTGTACCAGGTGACATCGAAGTATTCTTCCATTGATTCGATCCAGTTCTCCACAGCCTCGCCCAAGTTTTCCCCTTCTCCCTTGAAAGGTCCAGGGTGCGAACTATGAAGAGTTTTACAAACATCCAGGTCGAGCTCTTCTTCATCAAGTTGGGGGTTAACATTTCTACCACGACGACCTTGATCCATGTTCCTATCAATACGAAAATTCTTGTTAAGTCTCTTTATTTATGATTCAATCCGATTTTGGATTCAACTGATTCCAGGGTTCTCTAAATAGGTCGGCTCTCCACAGAGTCAAGGGATAAAGATACTCATATAGAACGCATTATCAGTTAACAATTCATTCAGAATTATCTCATTCATATCTTTAATACAATAATGGTCCATCAGACTGAATTTTTCTATCTAAACAATCCTCCATGGGGATTTCAAATTTTCAGATTTTTAATTTATCAACCCTTAACTTGATCCACTGATCAAAAGTCTGCCAGCACATTCCACTAATCTCATAGTGATTTGCTGAAGTCATTAATGTCATTCTAGCCACGAACATTATCACAGGGACTCGTCCCATTCATCCTCATTGTGGTTTTGCTCGGCTTATTACATTTCAACCAAATTTCAGGAATCATCATTTTTCAATCAGAATCCAAATCAATTCATCAGTTCACAACCTGAATTTAAAAATCATATCAACCACATTCAAATTCATCATCTGGATAGCATTAATGCTTATAATTTCAAGTCTTAGATTTACTTGTATATACTGCTAGTAAAGAGCTGCAGTTATACCCTCGGTATATACAGGTAGCCATGGTCCTTGGAATTATAAGGTAAAGACCATCATGTCTAGGCCTCAAGCAAGTTAGGGATTCCATACAATTGTGGTACTTCCATCTGAAGACCCAATTACTAATTTATGAATTTCAATTCAAATAACAATTTGTATGAATTTCATCACACAATTCTGATCTTATACTGCTACTTCATAAATTTTTGACATTTTTGGCTTTTTGGTTGATCCTCATTAGTTAATTCGCTCTGATACCAACTGTAAGATCCCTGTCCCCACCACGCAACAATTTCAGGGGTGCTAGCAGCGGAAGTAGCACTTCTTGCGCGGGGCAGGGTCCCACACTCGGGGACTAATCCATCGATTTTTCCACCAGGATAACTTTTTCCTAATGTAGTTAAAAGCCAACTGACTGAGCTCATTTGACCGAACCCATAAGTCCCATAGAGTCAGATAAGGGAAAAAGACTGTACTTGGATCATAGAGACCAATGCTTTTTTCCTCATCGAGAGGCACAGCCATTGATTCTTTTCCATAGAACATTTTTTTTTGGGATTTACTTCATCTATCGAACTAAACAGAAATTGAGTCTCGATTTACGGATCCATCAGTCCAGCCTAACCCCATCTAGTCCCATGGGTTAGCCAACTGCCCAACCACTGTAGTGATGGGATCCAATTAGGAATTTGGTTAGGTTTTGTCTCAGGTACTAGGGAAAAGAGTTCCCAGGCCCCCTAGCCAGATTTCAGGCAAATTTAACTCCAGTCACACCACTTACACACCCAATATGAAATTGCCTTTTTCCTAGATTCAAATGTATTTAATTCAGTCATTTAATGAACTCATAGTGTTACTGATCATAAACTTCCAAGTATCCGGTTGAATCTAAATTTCCTATCATTCCTTCATCGGAGTATCTATGGCATCATTGGCAACCAGAACGCTCACCACTTGTTCACTCAAGGGCCTTTTCTATAGTTCCTAGCTCATAGTACCCGACAGATAATCACTTATCAAAATCAAGATGGAATCCTCATTGAAGATCAGCAAGATCAACCAACAGATCCATATACGAGAGCTATGGACTCATCAGTTGAGGACCAGCAAGGTCAATCAACCAGATCCATACTCGATTTCAGAAAACAACTCTTACTCCTTGTTCCAATATCTTCCATGATGCACGTGTGGGTATCTTTGGTGGCGACCCAAAGCCCGAGCACCGTATGGTCAGCACCCTCTAGGATCCTTCGCAGGTCACCTAGTGCTTCACTCATAGGCCGCTTCCTTGGTCCCTTATCCACCGTACCGGAAGCTCACCATTTAAATCAAACCGAGATTGGTCAAGACCTCGGCCGACCTTGCTACGCGAGACGTCCTCCATTGACTCTCCGTCTCAGCAGTTGCAACTTTATCAGTTAGGTCTCCACGACCTTAATCTCACAAGACGGTCAAAATGCTACCCCAGCATTCTTGACATAAAACAATCATCTACAAACAGGTCACAAATACAGTTTCTATATTGAACTCTCATCATTCCACATTATCCCTCATCAGTCCACATTACTTATTCCACATTCCATTCATATGTGTACTCATTCTCATCCAATCACATCATTTTCCATCTCATAACCTCAGATTCATTCACATCACATATCATATATTCACATCCCAATTCACATGTCATCACATTGGTGATTCGATTCACCATAACACATGGAGCCGTATTGAGATTCTATTGGCCCGTCGTTTGCTTTAAGGTAAATCGAATCACCATCAAGCAAGATTCAATGGCAGAGGACAAACAGTCAAATAATAAACAAAACAATCAACAAGGAATATACAAAAAACTCACAAAACAATCAAGTAATATACAAAAACTCACATTTCTATCGACGACACATCATTTCACATACACATTCGCATTCATTATTCTACATACACATTCGCATTCATTATTCTACATACACATCCACATTCGTATATCCACATCATACATCCAATTCCACATCCGCATTCATATATACACATCCATATCCACATCCATACATCCACATCCACATTTATACATCCATATGCACATCCACATCCATACATCCATACATCCATACATCCATTTTCACATCCACATCATCCACATGCATACATCCATTTTCATATCCACATTCATACATCCACATCCACATTCCATATCTACATCTATACATCCACATCCATACCCACATCCATACATCCACATTCACATTCACATCCATACATCCATATCCACATTCCACATTCATACATCCATATCCACATTCCACATTCATACATCCACATCCACATTCACATTCATACATCCATTTTCACATCCTCATTCATACATCCACATCCACATACATACTTCCATACATTCACATCCACATCCACATCCACATCCACATCCATACATCCATATCTATATCCATACATCCATTTTCACATTCACATTCATACATCCATTTTCACATCCTCATTTATACATCCACATCCACATACATACATCCATACATCCACATCCACATCCATACATCCACATCCACATCCACATCCACATCCACATCCACATCCATACATCCACATCTACGTCCATACATCCATTTTCACATCCACATTCATACATCCACATCCATATACATACATCCAAATTTGCATCTACATCCATACATCCACATCCACATCCACATCCACATTCACATCCATACATCCATATCCACATTCCACATCTACATCCATATCCACATCCATTTACAATATCCACATTCCACATCTACATCCATACATCCACATCCATATCTACATCCATACATCCATACATCCACATCCATATCTACATCCATTTACATCTATCTGATTCCTATCACATCTTATCACATCTATTTATAGAATGTAGGAGAATTCTAATTTTTTGATATAAAGATTCTTTACGCATCTAATTAGGCATAAAGACAACTTTAGTAGGAATAACACTTTTATACAAATCCTTTTATGTATCTATTTAGGCATAAGTTCAATTTTAAGGAAAATAACACTTTCGAATTAAAAATAAACCTTTTATGCATTTTACTATGCATAAATTCCATTTTAATGAGAATAACACTTTCAAAATAAAAATAAATCTTTTATGCATTTTACTATGCATAAATTCTATTTTGATGAGAATAACACTTTTAAAATAAAAATAAATCTTTTATGCATCTAACTATACATAAATTCCATTTTAATGAGAATAACACTTTCAAAATAAAAATAAATCTTTTATGCATCTAACTATGCATAAATTTAATTTCAATGAAAATAATACTTTCGAAATAAAAATAAATCTTTTATGCATATTTCTATGCATAAAATTAATATTGATAAGAATAACTCTATTGAATTAAAAATAAAATTCTTTATGCATCTATTTATGCATAAAATCAAAATTGATGAGAATAACTCTTTTGAATTAAAAATAAAATTCTTTATGCATCTATTTATGCATAAAATCAAAATTGATGAGAATAACACTTTTGGATTAAAATAAATTCTTTATGCATCTTTCCATGCATAAATCCAATTTAGTAGGAATTACACTTTTAGAATAAAAGAATTTCACTTATGCATCTAATTTATGCATAAAATCCATTTATGATGAAAATCACACTTTTAATATAAAAAAATATCTTTTATGCATATGTTTATGCATACAAATAATTTATGATGAAAATCACTCTTTTAATATAAAAGAATTTCTTTTATGCATCTATTTATGCATAAAAATCATTTATGATGAAAATCACACTTTTAATATAAAAAATATCTTTTATGCATACAAATCATTTATGATGAAAATCACTCTTTTAATATAAAAGAATTTCTTTTATGCATCTATTTATGCATAAAAATCATTTAGGATGAAAACCACACTTTTAATATAAAAAAATATCTTTTATGCCTATGTTTATGCATACAAGTCATTTATGATGAAAATCACTCTTTTAATATAAAAGAATTTCTTTTATGCATCTATTTATGCATAAAAATCATTTATGATATAAATCACACTTTTAATATAAAAAAATATCTTTTATGCATACAAATCATTTAGGATAAAAATCACTCTTTTAATATAAAAGAATTTCTTTTATGCATCTATCTATGCATAAAAATCATTTATGATGAAAATCACACTTTTATAATTAAAATAACAATTTCAATATACTTCCTTCTATGCATGGAATTTAATTCTAAAGAAAGTAACACTTTAAAAAATATATATATATTTTTAGTATGCATTTTCTTATACCTAGGATGAAAATTAACACTTTAAGAATACATATACGATGGGAATTACTCTTTTTGAATTTAAAAAAATCAAAACTTATTTTTCACAACTTTAGAAAATTTTGCCATAACCTTCTTTGCATGGCTGACCTATTTTTAATTTTTAATTCTCTAAAATTAATTGAAAGTTCACCAAGAGTATTTAAATCATTCTAATGTAAACATTTTCTACTTATCAAAGCGAAACATTATGCAAAACTTGATCTTATCCATTAATCATTCATCTAGGATAAAGAATGGTTGGATTTACTAAAGAAGAGAGGGGAATGCCTTTTTTCAATGAGGCATAACATCATAATCATTTTAGAGAAGACAAAAATCATAAAAACCATAAAATGAAATAGAAAAGAGAAGAATCTCCAACTTACAAGGAGAATTTGAGAGCTTTCCTTTGGCTTGATGGTTTGAGGGATCTACTCTTGTTTGAAACAAGAGTGGCCACCAATCTTTAGAAGAGGGAAGGTCAAAAACTAATGAATTATGAGTAAATTCACAGTTTTTGGCTCTTGGGAGAAGCAGGGTAACAGTGCAAAAAACACTATTGAGCTTCAACAAAGGGGGAGGCTTCTATTTATAGGAAAAAGTGCACCTCTAACCAAGCAAAATAATTCTAGAATTTTCCAGATCAGTTTGGTCAATTTTTGACCATTTTTAGGTCAGTTTAGTCCACTTTTTGGATCTAGTTGAAACAAGAGAGAGGAGAGATAAAAATATCTCATTATTTGGGAGTTTAAAACTCTTCCACACATGTGAAATAGGCGCCTCTTTCATGAGGGGAATTCCCCCATACTGAGGTGTCAAAAATGCATCATTTCTTCTAAATATCTCTCTTTTTTAACTATTAACCTTGTCCTTAGTCAACTCTTCATCTTATGTGAGTATTTACTCATTTTTGGGGGATTTTTCTTTTATTCTTCCATTTATCTCCTCCCTACATTTGGATAAATCTTATTAATAAGGTGATTGATCATTTACTTGTTGCAGGATGCTTAGTGGTCCATTGAAAGTCATCACCTTATTATTCATAGGCCAATGGTCAAGCAGAGAGTACAAACAAAATTTTATGTACTATCTTGACAAAAACCTTGGAAGCAAGTTGAACAGATTGGGAGCATAAGCTGACAGCAGCCCTATGGGTGTATCGAACATCATATAAGGTAGCGAGATGGGATACACTCCCTTCTGTCTAGTTTATGGTGTTGAAGCAATTATGCCCATGGAATACCTAGTCCCAAGCTGAAGGATTGTCGTATAAGAGCGTCTGATGGAGAATGCATTAGCTGAAAGGCTAATTGACTTAGAGAAGCTTGATGAGACTAGGCTGATAGCATCCCATGAACTCATGGGTCGAAAAACTATGCAGGAGAAAATGGTTCGACAAAAACCTTCAGCAAAAAGAACTGGAAATGGGGGACCTTGTCCTCATGTATGGTGTCGGAAGTACCAGGAAAAAGAAACTCAGATATCGAGGCCTAGGACCATTCTGAGTATCGGAGATCACACCTAGGGGTCTGTTCGAATTGAGACAATTGACGGCATCCAGATGGAGGGTTACATCAATGGAAGTAAATTAAAAAAATATTTTGGACCACTGACCTAAGAGATGCTCTTACAAGAACATCTCTTAAAATAACAAAAATAGCTTGTAAAGGAAAAAATCTAGCAGGCTCAAGAAGAGGCTAAGGCTAGGTAGGCCAAGCCAACAATTACTGCACAATAGACTGATACATGTCAACATGGCTTTTGTGACGCTCTTGGACGAAGAGGAACTAAAAATTGAGACAGCACGACTCAACGTGGGACTTACTATAGCTAAAGGCCATGTAACAAGCATTGCATTAATAGATACGGAGCCAAGCCATAACTTGATCTCATATGAAACCTGGCTTAGCATTAGATAGACCACACCTTGAACCCACTGATACGCAAGTACGAAGTGTTCACTTGTTAACCACAAAAGCTGAGGGATTTTTAAATGTTAACATTTCCATTAGAAATAATTCCTTGGTTTTCGGGAAGGTGTTTGTCATGCCTACAGGTTCCATGGAAGAAAAAATGATTCTAGGATGATCCTGGATCTGTGCAAGTAAATGCTTCCAATGGGAAGAAAGGACATCATTGTTAAGCACGGGCGACAAGGTCATGTCCATACCCTTATGGAGCTTGACAAACAGAGGGAAACACATCATAACTGATGAACAAACAACGAGTGCAGTGGTGGCAACACCACAAAAAACAGAACCGGCATCCGTCTCACGAAGCTTGCACACACAATACCCAACATCTAAGGGTACACAATAGAAGTAGTGGGTGCCCAAGATTCAATTTTAAGATCAACCAGACAAAAAGGATACCATGAATGAGAAGGGGACCACAAGAAGAATCTAAAAAAAAAATCAAAAGTCAGACCTTAATGATACAAACCGATTGGCAGGACTCCACGCATCCCAAGGGACCTCAAAGGTTCCATAAGCAATGGATCCGAAAGGACCTACTGTGAGCACAAGGATACTACCAAGGTGATACTGCAATATGGGTACCCAAACCCCACTCAGTGGTGGACAATACCACAAGCAGTTCAAATCACAAAAAGAGGGTGGTAAGAGCATACAACATCAACTCCTAGAGCTGAAGCAAGAACCTCGCCAACCCTTGTGTGGAGGAAAAAGACAACTTAGCCAAATGGGTTGGGAATGGCCAAAGCAACGAATGAACCCACTCCGGTTATAGAACTGAACAAGGAACCTAAAGGTAGAAACAAAGAAGTTCAACAAGGAGAAATAGATAGAAGCCCTCCACCACAAGGCACGGTGACAACATTGTTCAGTTGGGTGGAAGGAACAATAAAAAACTCCCACATAGAGCTAAAATGTCTGCATCAACAAATGCCCAAAAGTGCTCAGGTGATCCCTTGGTTCTTGTGGGGCATTAAAACAAAAGGGTGACCAATGGTTGCACAATGGGTATGAGGTAAGCAAGGTATCATTCACTCATCATGTGCATGTTTGACTGCTTGAGCATGAAGGAAAAAATGAGAAGGTATCGATCTTATGCATTCAAACTTTGAAAAGGGTCACGCCGTGAACAAATTCCAAAACGTTCATGCCGTGAACAAATTCACAAATATTCACGCCATGAACAAATTCCAAAATGTTCACACTGTGAACAAAATCACAAAGGTTCACGCTATGAAAAATTCAAAAAGCGTTCACGTTGTGAAACGGTATTTTCTCATGGGCCAATCAAGCAGCGCTACGTGATGTTCTTCATTAAGGCAGCCGCCCTATCCGATGGCTGCATTATAAAATCAAAATTCTTTCCTTTTTCATCATTTTGCATCATGTGCCTTGAATTATTGATTGCGCATCGCTTCCGTTTGCATCTCCCAACCTGCCATCTTTGGATTTTGACCTTCTCGACTATCTCCTTTCGAGGTGGGAGCTTGATCCTCTTTTTTTTGGTTTTCTTTTTATTCTCGTATTTTTTATCTTCAAAGATTCATCACATCTTGTGTACAAACATTGTAATTAGTATAAACAATGTCTTCGTAGAATCGTCACATGTGCATATTTACAATAAAATTGAAAAATGAAAAAACCCTCATAAATAACCATAATCATCAGTTGATGTTTTGGAAGCCTTGAATATTGAGAAGGCAGACACCCCCAACCAAGGGAAGCCCCTATCTATGATGAAGCCATCCCAATGATCCAGGTCAAGTTGGCCAGAGTGGATATAGCAGAAGTTCTACTAGATGGAGGTTTCGAAGTCAACATCCTATCAGATACAACATACCGCATGCTCGGGTTGAGTAGATGGGAGCCCGCACCGTTTGTTGTTGAAATGGCAGACTATCTACGGGGTTTGCATAAAACTTGCACTATGTAGGTTTAGGTCCAATTAGAAAATGTACTTAAAAATAATCGATTGTGATGGATTGGGAGTTATTTACCACAATAATGGTCCTAGTAGAAGGTGTGGCTAGCCCTACTAGCCATGTTGCTAGATGGTCTTCTTGAGGGAACTCCAACTCAAGGTGTACAGCTCCCATAGGTGTTTATGTTTCAATGCATCATGGAGATTGATTACTTGTTCACAGATTTGTATGCTGGGGTCTAAAGATCTTTGGGTCTTTTTTTATCAGCAAGACTACCTCGAGGGCACTCTACAATATGGTGTGGGCCTTTGTATCAATGGCCTACATACCATATTATTGAGGTCTCTTTCTTTTTGTTGCACCATGGCCTATAGTAGAAAGGTGTAGTCTATGGGGGTAAACATTGGTCAGGATACCCATAGGGATTATAAGGGTCTTGTTGGTCATAAGGCTCATAGCGCTCTTGTTCTTGGGTTCCTATCTCTATGGGTAGGGTCACCGAGTATTGTTGTTGCTCATATGGTTCATAAGGCTCATAGCTCTCTTGTTCTTGGTTTTCTATCTCTATGGGGGCAAGGTCACCGAGTATTGTTGTTGCTCATATGGTTCATAAGGCTCATAGCTCTCTTGTTCTTGGTTTTCTATCTCTATGGGGGCAAGGTCACCGAGTATCGTTGTACCTGTGCAATTCTTAGAGGAACCAGGTGAGATGGTAGTAACAGAGGTGGATATGGTAATTAGGGCAGTCTATACATACCTCATGATAAAGGTTTTTGATATATATGCATCGGAGCTTGTGACTACTACTGAGGAGTGACCTAGTGGGGTTGGTAAGGCTAATGGGTTGCCTTGGCAAAGGGACTGTTATGGTGCTGAAGTCCACCCAATTGGGTTTCCTTGTTGGTACCACAATGAGCTGTGTCATGGTTTTCGTGGCATTGGTAATGAGCACAATATTATTATTGTCTAGGTCTTAGCATTAGACACTCTGTGCTTGTTTGTGTGATTCGATGACAAATTACGCACCAAATAATATCTCTTCGTGGGAATATATGTGAGTGTCCTACTTGAGGTGCTCATTAGGATTGGGCTTAAGGTTGCTGCCCTTGGAGCTAGCCTTGCCCCACTACTGCTGCTGCTTGCCTAAACGATTAAGTAGATTCCTTCCCAACTCATGTCATGATCATCCTATGATCATGTCCTTATCTATGACTCTAGGCTAGTTTTAGTTGAGAACCCTTGGTCGACCCTTTCCTGATGAGATGAGGCTTTAGATGATGCATCCCCTATCTCTTGGTTTAAGTGGATAACTTCTATATCCTTATCTTGCCAAGTTATCTTACTAGGTCTATTGCCTCACGGCACTCATCATCAAAGATGTAGTTCCTAGACATGTAAAGATGGTCATGCAAAATCTTGCTCTTAAGTCTCATCATAAATTGATCGATGAGAGATAAGGCTTCCGATCTTTCATTAGGTGTTGCATCTCATGTGAAGATACTTGGTTTTAGCAATGTTTATGGCTTTAGCAATGTAGTCCTACATGGTTTCTCCCTCCTTGTGCGCTTGAGGTTATAAATCTATGCAATAGGGCTCCATTTGGCTCACTAGGTGAGAATCCCACTATGAAAGTTTAACTCAAGACCTTATAGCTGGCCTTTTCAAGTGGATTTAGTGACTTAAACCACTGGCCTACTTTGCCTTCAAGGCAAAGTCCAAATGAGTAAATTTGTGTGGGATCATCAATCCATAGCATAGCCTTGCAAATTGATTAAACTTATTTAGGTTCTCAATGGGATCTCCAATTCTATCAAATTTGGCCATCATCCTTGAGATGTGGATTAGGTTGGTTTTTCCCAACTCTGAGCCTCTAGGTTTTAGGTTGGTCGTATAGTTTCCTATAGCTTTACTTGCCGATGCCTCCCGTATAGCTCCCGACAAGGGTGTAGTCACCAACACAAATAGGGAAGAGTAGTTGAAGCTCTTACCCTCGTACCGCTTCTTGTGGTTCTCTTGCTTGCAGCTCAGCCCTTAGCACGAACCAGGCTCTGATACCATGAAAAGATGCAGGGGGAAAGAGAGCTTGAGATCTTGCAAGCACACACACACACACTCACAAAACCCTAATAGAGAACACACAAGGTGAGAGGCTGAAAATCTTCTTCTTCTTCTTCACTCAACACACATATACAAGATATGAGTACACACAATATGAAAGGTACTCAACCAATACATACACGGGTTCTCTATAGTGTGAACCCAACTAAATGAGCTAGCGCTATAACTATGCCAGTCTCTAGAATGGCTATCACACAGCCTATCATCCCACTGGCCGCATATCACCCAAGATCTCACCAACCATGCCAGTGGTATAAGTGTGGGGCCTATCCCCCAGGCAGGTCATCAGTGTGTCCACCGCCTCTCTAGATGAGCTCGATATCTCAACAGCAAAGGATCTAACAGTAGTAGATTGAGTACGTTCAGACAAAGTCATGTTGCGAGGTAGGATGTGGAGGGGGCTCGATGGAAGACTCCGTAATTCATCAAGAAGGTTGTCTCCATCATATCCTTGAAGGTTTGGAGGCACCAAGCAGGAATTCACTAGATGCGCTCGTAGTAGCCAAATAGTTGCTTTAGTGTTGGGCCTTTGTTGATGTCAAAGACCAAGCCTTGACTGCCTTTGTGGTAATGGCTCCAATCCGGGAATGTCTCTAAAAGTGTGATGATAAGGTGGAAGAACTGGATTGTGGCTATGAGACAGTGAGATTTGGCACCTGCTTGTATTTGCTGATAAAGTTATGTAGGCGCTTGAGCATGTTGGCTTCGGTGCACGGATTTTGTGGTGTCGGGAGGAGCGAACCATGGGAAGTTGTAAAGGAGTTTTGGGTTCTTGGCCTGCTCCTTGGCCTGCTCCTCATGGAAGAGATTCCATGCCCATCGGCGGTGGATTGACAAATACTCGGGGTTGATCATGAGCTGGCGCGGTGCCTTATAGTACTGGTCCTACATATAAGGTTTGAAAAAAAAAATGGATGCCGCGCTAGGCCGGCTACTCACCCTTGAGATCGAACATGATGGGATGAGCAGCAGGGGCGGGTGGCCTCTGGTAGCTCGCATTGTTGAGGGGGGTGCTCGCGCTTCTAGCCACAATGCTTGGCATTGAGGTAGGGTATTTTTTTGAGGTGTGGCTAGGCTATCAGCTATCCCCAGCAGATGCTAGCCCTGTGTGTTGCTACTGCTTGTTGACTTATCTTCAGTAGACCTAGCCGATCATGGTGTTTATTGGTCGTGGGCCTCTACTGTTTGTCATGAGCACATAGGTTGCTATCGGCCTATTTTAGGCTGGTTGACCAGCAGCCTGGGGCCATATAAGATGCCCCCCTTGCCCCCATACTTCACATTGTAGATTCTAAGATTTTCTTATGTGTACATAGTAGAGTTACACAGCTTCTCTCTCTCTCTCTTATGTGTACATAGTAGAGTTACACAGCCTCTCTCTCTCTCTCTCTCTCTCTCTCTCTCTCTCTCTCTCTCTCTCTCTCTCTCTCTCTCTCTCTCTCTTTCTCTCTCTCTCTCTCTCTCTCATCTCTGTTTCTTGCTCTCTACATTAGTTTGTCTTCATTTTTGCTATGCATATTCTGACATGGTCTCAGAGCCCTAGGTGGCTTGAAGCTTGGAAACAGTGGGACGTCAAAGGGTTTGCTGATTTGAGGTGATGATTGGAGATCGTTTGGCTATACGGACTTGGAGATCGGGTAGAAGGCGGCCATCACCATTGGATAGCCACCTTGCATATTATTTGCAGAGCCTCCTCTTCTTCTTCTTTCCCACCCACCCTCCCTTCACAAGACCTTGTGAACCCTTGAGATAGTAGAGACTTGCTTGAGATGGCTGAGAAGCACATGAAGATCCCAACACTCCCCATGTTCCCAGTGGACCGACAGTTGGACGGGAACAAACAGCATATGGAAGATAATGATGGAGTCCATTCTGGAGTCTTATAACTTGGCTGATTTCAGTGTTGTTGGGGTTCCACAGTCGGAGTTGGAAGACGGGGAATTATGCTCATACGGAAGGAACGGGAGGAACATGCACAGTTATGGGATCGTGTCAATGCTCGCATCCATTCTTTCATCTTCCTAAATTGCACACCATAGGTGATCAATCACATAAAGTGTATGACGCTGGCCATAGGGATTTGGCAGCATTTGGCTTCTCTGTACAACAGGGTATCACCCATGAAAAGGATCTCCTTGGAAGTTCAGATATGGGTGATGAATCCTGCAAAGTCATCGTCATGATGCAGGAGCACATTAACAAGTTGCGGGCTCTTCAGCACAAAGAGGTTCTCCAGGTGGGGAAAGAGATACTGTCAAAGGAGGTTCTCGAGGTGGGGAAAGAGATACTGGCAAAGAATATGCCCATCACGTTGTTGTCCCATTTGACCTCTCAGTACTCAGTATTGTACTCCTCTTTGATCACCAGTGGTGGCAGGCTCAGCACCATCACATGGGAGGAGCTTGTGCCAATGGTCTTGGACCAGGAAGAGCGATTTACGAACCCTCCACAGGGCGGAGGTTTTGAGGCTTTGATTGGCCAGTGGTGGTCGAAAGGTCGTAATAACAACAACAAGGGCGGCAAAGGGAAGTCTTCATCATCGGAGAAGTCTTCTGAGAAGAAGCCTGATTCAGACCGTGAGAAACTAAAGGTCGAGTGGACCTGTAACGAGGCCACTATTGGAGAAAGTGTCCCAAGTGGAATAGCGGGAAGAGTGCTGATTTTTTAGCTTTAGCTCTGCAAAGACTCCAGCCTTTGTGCACTTGGAGATTTTGGACACAGATGCTTCATCTTCTTTGAGTGAGGAAGCAATTGGCTTCACGCCAGGGATACTCGGGAATGGATTCTTGATAGTGGTGCTTCCAAGCTCATGACTCCTTCTCGTGATTTCTTATAGGATCTTAAACGATAGTCAGGTCGCATTTTCATTGATTTGATGACAATTCCACCATACCAATTCATAGTAAGGGCCGGATGGAGATCATCCCAATGGCAAAGGGGGGAAGCATTCCTCTTGTGTTCTTTACGTCCTCGCACTTAGTTTTCATATATTTTGTCAGTGCATGAGGTTTGCAAGATTGGCTTCTAGGTGGAGTTTGAGGAGCATTATGGTGCTCTACGAGACAGAGAGATAGGCCAGGTTGTTTGGGAAGGCAGAGTGGAGAACATTATATACAAACTCTCAACACTTTCCTCTCTTACAGGCTCTTAGATTGGTGACTTGTGGCACTTTTGGGTTGGCCACTTGAATGTGGATGCACTGTGGGTGAGCTTTTCAGGACCAAATGGTGGTTGGCTTGCCAAATGTTGGCAGCAGGCAGGGATGCTATAGTTCTTGCATTCGTGGTGTTTAAGCAGCATAGGGAATCTTTTCCGAAGCAGGCTTCTAGGTGGGCTTCAAAACCTTTGGAGTTGGTACACACTAACTTGTGTGGGCCTATACACACGCCATCCTTGGGAGGTTCTTTGTATTTTATGCTACTTTGTTGATGATTGTAGCAGATTCACTTGGGTTTATTTCCTTTCCCACAAGGACCAAGATTTTGCTCGGTTCAAGGAGTGGCATGTGATGGTGGAGAAAGATTCTAGCTTGTAGATAAAGACTTTTCGGGTTGACAAAGGAGGAGAGTTTTCTTGCAATGTGTTTATGCGGTTTTGTGCAGAACATGGCATCAAGCGCGGGAGCTGGCCAATACAAGTTTGCCTTCAGAGAATGGAGTAGTTAAGCATAAGGACAAGACTATGGTGGAGATGGCAAGGATGATGTTGGAGCATCGTGATCTTCCTCGTCCACTTTGGGGAGAGGCTATGGCTCTACGGCTGTCCATATGCTAAATTGTTCTCTACTGATGATGACTGACTTCAGTACCAAACATGACTCCCTTTGAGGCGTATTTTGGATAGGAAACCAAATGTCTCCCATTTTCGTGTGTTTGGGAGTGCATATGTTCACATTCCAAAGAAGCAGAGGGGGAAGCTTGACTCAGTCCCAAAAGCTTATTTTTGTGCAATATAACTCTCTTTCCAAGGGATACAGGTTGTATGATCCGGAGCAGAATGAGGTTGTCGTCAACAGAGATGTGGTTTTTGATGAGCATGTTTCAGTTTCCATTGTTGAGATGAGCCGCCACTTCTTGGAGACCCAGATGATTTTGATGTGATGATTCAGTTGTTCCAGCCGGACAACCTCAATTAGTTGAGGAGGTTGAGCCCATGGCTGGAGATGAGCCCTCAAACAATAGGAGGCTCCGTGTTCTGTTCAAGTACCCATGTGGTTGTTAAACACCCTTCGGGAGTCAGGTGTTTCGGAGCTTCCCTCTCCGAATGGACCATAGAGGACGGACCTCAAAGATCACATAGAGTTCGTGACAAAAATCATTCAGCGGAGCTCTTACAGGTAAACTATGCTTTGATGTCTCGTATCATGCGGGACAAAGAGCCCACTTCAAGGAAGCCCTTGCACAGGATACTTGGAGGAAACCCATGTAGGTGGAACTGGATGCCATAGAGAAGAAAAAAACTTGGGAGTTGGTTTCGAGGCCGTCAAAATGGTCTATCATTTAGTGTCAAGTGGGTCTTTAAGACCAAGTATAGGTCGGTATGGGTTAGTGATAAACACAAAGCGAGACTTGTGGCTAAGGGTTATGCTCAGCGGCCTAGCATCAACTATGAGGATAACTTTGCACTGACAGTGAGGATGATCACGATTCGGACCGTTCTTGCTCTTTAGTGGTGGCCCGTATATTAGATGGATGTGAAATCCGCGTTCCTTAATGGTGGTGACATGCAGGAGGAGGTGTATGTTAAACAGTCTCCAAGATTTGAGGTTCTAGGACCAAAGGGGATGGTTTACAGGTTGCAGAAGGCCTTGTATGGTTTTAAGCAGGCACCCAGGGCTTGGAATCAGAAGATTTATTCCTTCTTTCTATGGACTGGATTTCAAAGATCAGTTGGCAGATCCTAACTTGTATCTTTTTTAGGAACGTGGCATGGTCACGTTGATCATCCTGTGGATGACCTCATTCTCACTAGCAGTCATATGGAGCACATTGCAGTGCCGAAGGTTGCCTTATCAAAGGAGTTTGAGATGACCGATTTAGGCCTACTCCACTTCTTTTTGGGATTGGAGATCTGGCAGACCCTCACAGGGGGTTCTTTATCTCTCAGTATAGCGGTATGTCCATGAGTTGCTTGAGGCCTTTAGGATGGAAAACTACAAGCCTATCATGTTACCGATGGACCCGAACATGAAGCTTACAATAAATGATCCTTGTGAGCCAATTGATGCCTCTGTGTATCGGAAGCTAGTTGGTTCATTGATCTGGTTGTTGAACACCAAATTGGACTTGAGCTTTCTTGTGGGGATATTGAGCTCGTTTATGCAGACATTGTTGAAGTCTCATTGGGACACAGGATGGTGGATCTTGCAGTATATCTACAAGGTACGAAGGATCTTGGACTCTTCTACAACACTAGAGGTGAAACGAAGGACCTAGTTTGACTCTAAGGTTGGAGTGACTCAGATTGGGGAGGAGATCCAGACACGAGGAGATCTAGATCAGGCTACAGTTTTACCCTTAGCTCAGGAGCTGTTTCATGGAGCAGCAAGAGGCACCCAACTATTGCCTTGTCATCTGCTCTACAGAGGTAGAGTACTGGGCTACTTGTGGTGCTGCTTTTTGTGAGGTTGTGTGGCTGTGGAGGTTGCTTGGCAAGATTGGGTTTCCACCCACAGAAGGAGCCCACGGTCATCCAAGTGCAATAACCAAAGCTATATCGCTATTTCTCGGAACCCGATCTTCCATGCCCAGACCAAGCACATAGAGATACAATATCACTTTGTTCGTTTGAGAAGATCTTGGCTGGTGACATCTTGCTTCTTTATTGTTTAACGAAGGACAATGCATGGACCTCTTCACGAAGTCTCTACCTCCGGCGACATTCCAGCTCACTGGGGTTGGTTCCACATAGGAGCTGGTGACATCTTGCTTCTTTATTGTTTAACGAAGGACAATGCATGGACCTCTTCACAAAGTCTCTACCTCCGGCGACACTCCAGCTCACTGGGGTTGGTTCCACATACAGGAGTTGAGAGGGGGTGTTAGCAGTCATCTCCTGTCTGTACACTATACCAGGGCCTCTGTTGTGGGTGTGCCCGCCCGTTTTAGTGATTTTCCATTTTTCCTCACTCTCCATGTATTTTCCCCATTTTTTCGAGGTGTGGCTGGGCTTCCGGCTATCCCCAGATGCTGGCTGACTGTGTGTTGCTATGCCCGACTTATCTTCAGCAGAACTGGCTAATTGCTAGGATCTGGCCGACCAAGGTGTTTGGTGGTTACGGGCCTCTACTACTGGTCTATTTTAGGCTAGCCGACTGGGACCATATAAAATGGTCCCCTTGCTCCCACACTTCACATTGTAGATTCTAGGATTTTCTTATGTGTACATAGTAGAGTTACACAGCTTCTCTCTCTCTCTCTCTCTCTCTCTCTCTCTCTCTCTCTCTCTCTCTCTCTCTCTCTCTCTCTCTCTCTCTCTCTCTCATCTCTATTTCTTGCTCTCTACTACAGCATTTGTCTTCATTTCCACTGTGCAATCTGACAGATACACACTAAAATTTGTTACTAAAAGCTTGTAAATTTTTGTATTCTGCTTTCTCTTCAATCTTTTGTAACTTTTCAACTTAATCAGTTGTTGTTATTGATTTTCATTTATCAAGAAATTGTCCAAATTATCCTTAATCATAGTAAGGCTTATAAAATTTATTCTTAATCACTTTGGTCTCAAACTTGTTAAATCTTTACATAAACTATTTCTGTCCACCTTGCTTTCCTTTTGTGCAATCTTTCTTTGTAAAATTTTGTAAGAAATCAATAAGAATTACAAGATAAGTTGAGATATGACCACTTACATCAATTCTTACACTCTAATCTCTTGCTATGGTTGATTTTCACAAGAACTTTGACCTTTGAACACTTTCTTGATTAATAAGATTTCCCAAATATCACCAAAAACTAATTATGCATTGTAATCTTTGAAAATTATGCACCAAGATTCTTGAAACTTGGTTGTGCATAGTAAGCTTTGTACAAAACTATATCTAACTATAGACTGCATAGTAATCTATATAAAATCCTAAACAAGACTACAATCTATACACTCGAGTGCTCAAATCTATTAAAAAAAATGTTAGCTGCACTGAAATATGCATAGAATCTTCAATCTGCACACTTCTTAATGGAAATTGCACCAATATTTGCGTAGCAACCTTCAGTATCCTCCAAACTTCCAAGTCCCCTTAGAAACTAGGCAAATATACAAAGAAACTAAGATTTATGAATAGATTTGATGAAAGGAAGCATTAATCAAAAGGAGTTAGCAAGAAAGCTCAAAGAAAATTGCTCTAAAAATAGCTAGAAACCATAATCTGAAAATTGAAAAATCAAGATTCTATGCAAAAATTAGGATTTCTAAAATTTGTGATTAGCATATACTAAAAATGATTATTATTAATCCCATTACTAATCCACTTAATACAAAATCAAAAGGAAATCTAAAAATTGTGTAAAAGTACTAATCCGAAAATGGCTCAAACACTCCAAAACATCAAGATCTAAGCCACGAGCTCTAACTCCAAATGTATTGGAGTGAGACTTAAGCTGAAATATGGGATAAATCACCATGGAAGCTTGCTATCAAGCTTGCTAACCATGATGCGTAAGTGATTTAACCTCACACCAAGAGGATAGAATAAACCTTCCAGAAGCCTACGGTAGCCAAAGGCTTCAAGAACATACCAATGATGATTAAGAGGTATCAAATGATAAAATGTCTAAAAGATACAATCATGGCCCATGAGCACCTTATATACTTGAGCGCATGACCATGGTCGTAGACCTAATCTACGAAGTTTTTGCTTCATTACAAAAATCTATAAAGTTTGAAATGTATACATAGAATATAGACACACTTGGAAAAATAGAACATTTTTTCAAGTAGCTTGCATCTTCATGATATAGATGAATTTTTACTATATAACTAATTTATAAAACACATGAAATTTTACCTGTGTTGACATATTTCCTATGTAGAAAAAAATTTCCTATCATAGGTGAGCATTTGATTATTTCCTATATGTGGAAAAAGACATAGTCACTAGATAATTTCCTAGGTGTGAATGAATATATGTAGGGAAAGTGTAAACAAGAGAAAATGAAACACTTACTAGACAATGTCGATAGGAAATGTATGTGATTTTCACTATATAAGGAAAATTACCTAATTGGGCACATTTTTGCATAGGAAAAAATGTGAGATTTGTCAATAAATAGGAAAATTTACCTTTATTGGGCACATTTTTTATATACATAAAATTACCCATGTTGGATCCACATTTCCTAGGTGATCTATCTAGTAAAAGTGTTCCATTTTTTCTAGTTTACACTTTTCTTTGAACAAAATCACATTGTATCTCATCATGCCTCTCATCAAAGGATGGAGGCAAATATGTTTCCTTTTGGGGTGCCAATGCTTCCTATAGGTGTTAGCTTCTATCTTGCTCAGAAAAAGCTTTATTTCTATGCCATTTCACTCCTCTCAAATCCTTTGAGGCATGCCTTTCAACCAAAAAATTGAAGGGTCAATTTCAAGGAATCTTGTACGTGTGCAATCTTGGCATCTTAATTTTTCTTGTATAATTACATGCCCACATGGAGTGAAAAGCCTCAACAACTTGCATGGAGTTAAGAAGTTGTCATGCTCTTCTGGTACAAACACTCGTATTTTCAAATTTATGGATTCTTTTTTATGGTAATGTTATTTAAGTGGTGAAAGAAATCGTATTTTTCTTTCTTTTAATATTTGTTGTGTGTACCTCTAGAGTTTATCCTCAAGGAGTTCAAAATCTGCACCTATTCAAATGATCATTATGCTTCTCTTGAAAGCATGTCAATCAAAGAAAATTAATGGACCTTATATGAAAAGAGAGAGACAGATAGAGAGGGAAAAAGGTGATTTAATTAACGTAAACTTATAGTGGTATGTTCGAGTGGAGGCAAAGGTAGCAACACACACATAGATGTAAGTAAGCATAGATGCATAGTAGATTGATGAGAGTGAGTGAAGTACAAGTGAAGTGACATGATATGTGCCTTGGCCCATTATTAGCCTACGTCCACACATCACTACCATATAAATGATTACAAATCATTGGCCCATTATTAGCCTATGTCTACACATCACTACCATAGAAATGACTACAAATTCCCCTGATACCCCCTAGTGATGATGTGAACATGTATAGGGGTCATGTGGTTGATCAGTCCCCAAATAGAAATAAGCCCAAAGCTTTGCTAAAAGCTTCAAACTTCTCTCATGAGAGAGCCTTCATGAACATATTTGCCACATTATCATATGTAGAGATATAAGCCACGCTAATCTCCCCTTGCATTATTAGGACTTGTGGGCAACATGTCATCAACGTATAAAATGATGACCAAAAAACAATTCTTACTCCTCTTGCATAGAGGGTACTCTCAGTTAGACTATTACAAAAACCATTTGCAACTAAGTATGCATTTATCTTTTCATACCATGCTTTGTGAGCCTACTTAAGGCTATATAAATCTTTTCTTAACCTACATCATACATTAGACTCTTATCCATTTTGAAAATAACCACGAGGCTAAGATACATGAACTTCCTCATACAAATCACCATTTAATAAGGCCATTCAAGATATCCAATCAATGTATATTCCATCCATGATGCACTGCCAATACAATAATATGCCTTATTGTACACAAGATGTGGGCGCAAAGGTCTCATCATAATCTATACCCTTCTCCTGAGCATAACCCTTCTCATCATAATCTATGCCCATGTCTAGGCAAAACCCTTCACAACAAGCCTTGCCTCAATGCTACCATCAGCTTTATGCTTAATCTTATAAACCCACTTTGTACCAATGGCCTTTTTTACCGTAAGGCAAATCTGCTAAATACTAAGTGCCATTATTTTTTAGAATTGAGCCGTACTCATCCTATATGGAATGCATCCAATGATCATTTTCTTGTGCTTCCTCAAAGGAAACATGTTCCTTTTCATTACATATATTGGCAATGAAAGCATAAAAATGGATGCATGATGAGAATCTGCATGTGTCCTGCTAGTCAAAGGAGTAAGTAATTTTCTATCCTGCAATGTCTGCATACCATCCATTTTGGCGTACTCCTATGCCTCTATGGCTGCTCTTTCCTCATCCACTACATTATCCACAATTGCCTCATTAATAATAGGCTGACATGTGGGCTAAATTTTGAGCTGATTTTTAGTCGATATGGGTTGATTTGCAACACCTTGGTTGAGTATTCATTTGCTCCACATATGGCTATCCGACATTGCATAAAGGTAGGAGTGTATGAAAGATGTCTTGTGAGTATACATTTTTCTATTTTTTCAATAAAAGCATGGGTTGAACTGAGTTCTCAACAAAGAAAATATCTCTACTCACCAAATTTGCCGTGTGGCCTAATGGTAGAGTCTATACCCTTTGCTTTCAGAGCTGTATCAAAGATGTGCTGTGAGCATATATTTTTCTATTTTTGTATAAAAGCATTTGGATAAAGTGAGTTCTCAATAAAGAGAACATCTCTGCCCACTAAAATCCACTCTTTTCTTTTTTTATTATATCCCGCAAAAATGCATTTTATTGTCGCTTTATTATCCATCTTATAGTGTTGTTGCTTAGGGAGAAGAGCATAAGCAAGACAACCAAAAATATATAAATGAACCACCTCCTATCTTTCCAAGGTTCATAAGGGTTACCTAGCCTTTAATCATGCAATGTGTCATCTCCACCATGAGAAATCTGTTCTTCCTTATAGCCTCACCACACACTTTACTAAGGTGTGTAAGGAACCGTCTATTGATAAACATGAGGCAAATCATGGCATTTAACCATACAACTTGCTATCTCCATGAGATATTTGTTCTTCCTTATAGCCTCACCACACACTTTACTAAGGTGTGTAAGGAACCGTCTATTGATAAACATGAGGCAAATCATGGCATTTAACCATACAACTTGCTATCTCCATGAGATATTTGTTCTTCCTAGCAACCTCACCACTTTGCTGAGGTGTGTATGTAGGGCACCATATATTGATGTTTTATGCCTTTTTAGCCATATATTGATGTTTTATGCCTCTTTAGCCATATATGTATGAAAATCCTTTGACATATACTCATGCCCTTGATATGTACAAAGGGTGCCAACTTTATTTGTAGACATATTTTCAACCATAGAAACAAAGCATCTAAAGTATGTAAAAACCTCAGACTTTGCCTGCTCATCAACAGATAGGTGTGCCTGGAGTAGCCGTTAGTAAAAGTCACAAAATAGAAATATCCCCCCCAATTAATGGTGTCCTCTCATAGGACCACATACATTACTATGTATGAGTTATAATTTTGGGGGCTAATCTAGCATTTGAGAATGATAACCATGTTGCCCAAAATGCATTTGAGAATGATAACCATGTTGCCCAAAATGCATACCTCACATACATGTTTGATAGGGGTCTCAAGCTATGGTGGAAATTCTCACACCATCTCTTACATTTTAAGGCACAACAAATTGCCAAAATTCAATGAACCAAAGTCCACATGTCATAGATCCGCATCACTTATAGCACGTGGCAATAATTGAGCAAGTATTGTGTTTCAATATCTCATACGTGTCCAATGTGTAAAGCTCATGCCTTAGAGTACCGGATATACCATATAGTGATGTCTTCATCATTTCGGTCATAAATTGTACGCATGTCATGAACTATACACGTGTCATTAATAAATCTGACCACTAGGCTACCCTAGCAATGTGAGAGACTGATAACAAGTTCTTTTTAATGCCTGGCATAAACAAGACTTCTAAAGAGAGTGATTGTGCAACCATTTGGAATGTGAGCATAACCTTACCAACTCCTTTCACTGGTTATAAGGAGTTGTTTTACACATGTGATTAAGCTTCCTTGAGGAGTAGAATCAAGGAAGGAAAACAAACCACGTTGAGAAGTAATGTGCTCCACTATAAAAATGCTAGACATGCTCATCTGTTCACTGATATGTATACATCATAAACAAAAGGGCCATGAATGCAATGCATAATGCTCATCCTTGTAGTAGTTTGTTGCTTCTTCTTTTTCGTACTCGTGGTGCCGATGCATCGGCCACATAGCTATTCTTGACTCCATGCCTAACTCTTCCTTTTTCTTCTTTTCTGGTCTTTTTTTGTATTCATTTGTACAATGGTATGGCTTTTGATAATAGTTGCATTTACCTTGTTTCTTAGGCTTATCACCCCCCTTCTTAGCATCCTTGCCAGAAGATTGGGTTGATTCTGCCTTTGGCTTCTTGCACCCTAAGAGAAGGCTTTGTCTTTATCCTTTTTACTGGCAACAAATGCCTGATCTCCCACACGTATACTGGCTTAGTTTTATAGGGATTGCTCTTATTGTTGTGCAAGAGCATTGCACCAACTCATCAAACGTAAGGGCATTGGGGTTACTATTTCGGATAGGCCCTATCAATACATGCAGGCTACTCTTTGAGATATTTGATCCATGTGATAAACTCATACTAAGTTTCCCTCATTTATATGATCAGACTCTAATTGCTTCTTGCATAAGTAGGCCATATATGCCTTGTTACTACACACCTAGTAAAGCATAGCAAGCGTGTCCCAAGCCTGCTTAGAAATTTTACATGAATGAATGTGAGAGATAATGTTTCTTTTCACAAAAAAGTGCCACCAATGCATGTGCATATGCATCCCTACCATCCCACCTAGCGTGTTCCATTGTGAGATGTGCAGAGGTGGATGCAACAGTTACATCCAAACTAATATCACCACCTGAAGTACCTGTACTATCCTATGTGCTTTTGTGATACAAGGTGTGCCTCAGCGAGAAAAGCATCCCAAATACATCACAACTTGCCATTTTAGCCTACAAATAACAAATCTCTGATGCAAAATGTAAATATCCAAGCAACATGCAATGTCAATGTTTACTGAATGCAATCGAGATGGTTACTACTAGTAGATCACTACTATTAATGACAAAGAAACTTGCACAATGTATGAAAAATAGCATAATGTAGAGTGTAAAAATGTTAATCGTAGAAGTCAATAATGATGATGATAATGTTGAAGATGCTGATGAAGATCTTGAAGATACAATGCCAATGAATGACAAAGAAGTGATGATGATGGCCATGTAACACTTATGGCATTTATGCTAATACATTACATAAAACCTAAAATCGAATAAAGATAGTTCAAGCTGACACTCCCCCAAGATGTCTATGGTGGACATGCAAATGTGTAAGGTTCCCCCCTTCTAAAATAGGGGAAACACTTAAGATAGTCCACTAAGTCTTAACTTGGAGAAAATTTCCTATTCATCAACATCTTGACCATGTAGAGATTCAAGGATACAATTCATAGGTAAGACCTAGTCCTATCCCGCAAGGGGAGCGTGATCTTCTAAAAATCAAATCACCCATAGGGTAATTGATCATAAATTGGGCAACTACTAGGCTTGATTTCTAGAGGCAATGCTTTTTTCCTCATCCATGGCCTAGTCTTCTAGAATAGAGTTGCCCAAGAACCTATTTATCTAGCGTAGGGCTTTCACTTAATATGTTGGAAAGTTACCCGACTAATCGGGTCCACCCGTCCGTAGGATGGTGCCTCGGGGCATTCCATCCTCCCACTTTCCACCCTACTCACGTGTCAATTTGTTTTCTAATTAATCCTACCACACTCTTTGTTGACATAAATAAACATGTTCCTTAATTAAGGCCCTTTTCACAAGGTTTGTTAAAACAGTCTTTTTCCACAATACAATAATGCCAAAAACAAGATTTATATAAAAAAAAGTTTATACATGAATCAATTCCATACAAGCCAAACCGGCTCTCTTATTCTTTTCCTTTATACTACCGATGATCTAGAATTCGGCCTTCCAGCCTCTACATGCTGCTAGGCAAAATCGTCGGGACCATATACCTCATCGTCGGCCCGCCGCCCCCGCTGGCGACGACTCAAGCCAGCCTGTTGCCCTCTCAGGCTCCATCGCTTGATCATCTGTCTGCACACTAGGGTGGGTGGGCTTATTCACTGCACTAGCCTCCTGGGCCCTCAGAATTAGGCAGCATCATAATCTCTCACCTCAATCGGCAAACCTTATTCTCCCAATGGTATGAGGGATACCTTGGGCCATTCCCGGGCTTTACTAATGACGCCATCGACGTCACTCGACTACACAAGCACGGAACGAAGTTAGCGTCGAAGGCCAGGAAAAACTTGCACTCTTTAAAGATAACAATTTCAATGCAATTTATTGAATACAGGATCACACAATTCGTAACTTCATACAATTTTATGTCATTATTTTAAAAGGAAAAGATACACATTTATTAACACTAATATAAAAAAAACTCTTCTTTAAAAGATAACCAAGCTAACCTAGCCACTATTTCCTTGAGGAGCTTGTAAAGGGAGGGTTGCCGCATTGGGAGCATCTTCTCTAATGTCGTTTGCGCGCTCCTCCCGAGGGCAATATTCTGACGTTTCCAGGAAGGGGCCATCTTGGAAGTCGTCTTGTAGGGCTCGCTGTTGCGGTCGAAACGCTCCAATCGGATCTCAATTCTGAGATCGTTTGCTCACCGTATGAGCAAAAGACCACAGCACATGAACCCTCTCTTAAGGCAAAAACCTCTTACTAAAAGTCCACGCAAATTGGGGGGGGGATTGTGAGATGTCCTTAACACAAAAATGTTTTGCAAAAGGGGAGAAGGGCTGAGGGCTGCTGTAAGTCTCTTCACACGAGGGGAGGGGGAGAATAGTTAAGGACATTGCCTCCTAGAGCAAGAGGGGGATAGAGGAAAATTGCCTTATCTGAAAAGTGGCAAATGAGGGGGTGTGAGAGGGGCGGCTGCAAACAAGGGGCAGCTGTACTATAGTAAGTACACTGCACAGGGATGGATGGCGGCACAGTAGAGCATATGCTACGCAGAAATGCATGTTGCCCATGGAGCACCCCGACGGGGGTTTATATAACTGTGGGGTACGAGTACGGGTGCTGCGCGCAAAGCAAGGACAAAAGGACGGTGTACCAACAAAGGCCGTAGATCAGTGGCCTGCATGGGTCTAGGGGAAAGGTACAGTGTCGCGGCGGTTAATAGAGAAAGGAGTGGTACGCATGTACCTTATTTGGTCAGGGGCAGCATGGGTGTCCAGGTAGTGGTACGTGTGGACCACACAGTGGGCGACCGTCCTTTGGTTCTTGTGCAGCCATCGTACGGGCACCCTAGTAAGTGTGTACGGTCTAAATTTTTGGGGTGTGGTCCCCAAATTTATGGCACTGGCCTCGATTTGCGTGCCTGATCGCCCCAAGGGGCGAATTTTTTTTTTTCGAGAGGTTCTCTTGGTCGTTGGGATTCAGACCGTTTGTCAATCGGACGCCCGGTCGTGCATTTATTAAGGTTTAAAGGTTGTCGCTTTTTAACTAAAAATGACTGAAATTTGCGTATAAGCTTGATCTGGTGTTCGTTTTGGATGCTGTAAAATCCTATATTAGGGTAAAATCACGTGGTGTAGATTCCAAATTTGGGCTCATAATTTGAAGATTCTAAGTAGAAATGACTCATTTAGTAAAGTCATTGATTTTTATACCATAAAAACTCTATTACATGGACATTTCTTTATTAGTGAAGATGGGTATGTTACATCCTTCCCCCCTTAAAGAAATCGAGATGTCCTCATCTCGTTATGAATTGGGGATAATCCTTTAAGAGTGTAGCTTCATCTTCCCAAGTTGCATCCTCTTTCAGGGTAATCTTTCCACTGTGCTAGATGTTCTACAAGAGTTATCTTTCGGAGTTGCCTTTCCCTAGAATCTATGATGCTACTTACTGGGCTATAATTCAAGGGCTCCTTGAGTAGGGATTACAACTTGTTCATCATCAAGAATATGATCGAGACTGGGTACATAAGGTTTTAACAAACTTACATGAAATACATTGTGGACTTTGATATGGGCTGGGAGGAGTTGGAGTTTATAGGCACTTTTACCTAGACACTTGATAACTGTAATAGGGGCCACAATACCTAGGGCTGAGCTTCTTATATTTCCCAAGTGATAGAGAACTTTGTTTGGATCGCACTCATAGAAGAACTTTGTCTCCTTCCTTGAAGATCCTTTCAGACCTCTTGGTGTCAGCATAATGTTTTTGTCGATCTTGGGCAGCTTTAATATCCTTTTGGACTACCTTGGTTTGTTCCTCCATCTCTTCGAGCATTTTCCTGGATGCCTCAACTCTTATGGTGGTGGGGGCTGGATCAGAGAAATTTAGAGGAGACAAGCATTCTTGCCCATAGAGTGCTTTGAATGGTGACATTCCTATGCTCTGATGTGATAAGATGCATTGTAGGCAAATTCTACCAAAGGAAGGTATTGAATCCACCTTCTTAGTTCTCGTCCACAATATGCTCTGAGAATGTCTTCAATTACTTGATTGACTCTCTCAGTCTGGCCATCGGTCTTTGGATGATAAGCTGTGCTAAAGCAAAGTTGAGTTCCTAAGGCTTGAAATAAGGACTGCCAGAACTTTGAAGTGAAGTCAGAATCCCGGTCACTTACTATCCTTTCTGGGAGACCATGAAGTTTGAGGACTTCCTCGAGCAACATCAGAAGCTTTGAAGGTCTTCTTTGCTGGTATAAGGTGAGCTACTTTGGTAAGTAAGTCCACTACTACCAGAATGGAGTCATATCCTCCTTGAACACGTGACAAAATCCATACTAATGCACTCCCACTTCATTTGGGGAATATCCAAGGGTTGAAGTTTCCCTGGCATCTTGACCCTTTCAGCTTTGATCCTTTGGCATGAGAGACATACCTTCAAGTACCGAAGGACATCATTTTTCACGCTCTTTCCCGTTGTCTTGCCATCTCAAGCTCTCTCGCTATTACCCATCTTTCCCTCTTCCTACAGAACTCTGCAACTAGAACCTACTACCATGGCTAACAGTAACAAGTAAGTGGAGTTTGCTCCATGCAACGCCATGCTGGACCTCGTGTTTTAGCAAGAATGGCTATAGAAGGTCGGACATTTTGGCTTCGTAGACAATGTCGTGGCCCACAAAGATTCTATTTGCTCTATGATTTCCACACCAACTCTTGCAGAGCCAAGGGCATCCTATCGGTATGCTAACTCTAAATCAAAGCACCAAAAAATTGGCCAAGCCTACATGTGTACCTAAGTGTTAACCCATTCCTAGGGTTAACAAGAGCTACTGCCATTATCTTAAATCAAGGAGTCAAGGTAGATACACCAAAAGGTCATACATTCAAGATATGAAGCAATGGTGTCGAAATCTACAACTTGGACGGGTGCCTGTAATGGTGTGACGACGAAGTATTTATGGCAATTCTCGCTTCAAAAGCAAGTGGTAGCAAGTTAGGATGAAGTATTTAATGGCGATTCTCACTTCAAAAGCAAGTGGTAGCAAGTTAGGATGAAGTATTTATGGCGATTCTCGCTTCAAAAGCAAGTCCTAATAAGTGATGTACTTCATGGATATATTATGAGAGTAGTCATTGTAATAGCATTAGGCCTCTTATGAGCCTAAAGTGCCCAGCCAGCCACATTTTAAGTGAGTGTGAACACTTTAGGCCTCTTATGAGCCTAAAGTGCCCAGCCCAGCCAGCCACATTTTAAGTGAGTGTGAACACTTATGGTCATGTATATAAGTGAATTTCTCTCATAATATGATGGACTCTCCCATTGTGCAATTGAGTCTTGCAGAGGCGCCCGGGGGGTGAGGTTTCATCAAAAAAATGCTTTCCATTGGACTTCCTCCCTCGACAACTTTCCATTAGGCTTCAGCGGCGGTGGAACTTTCTCCTACTACTTTGGTTTTGGGTGATGGCACTTTGGGGGTGGAGAGGTGGGAGAGGATTGGGGTGGAGGGAAAGCTAATGGCACAACATCGGGCCCTTGCAGCTAAATTGTCCTAGGGAGTTCCTCCCATCTAGCAGCGTGGTATAGTACCTTGGTTAGTAGGGATGCAGCTTCCTGCGAGTTGGCAGCATAGATAGAATGCAGCTCCCTATGCAGATTTTTTGCCTAAGTAACGGGGGAATGCCCTAGTGGACCCTTGCCAATGTGGAGAGGTTGCACCTACTGTGAACCTATTTGTTCCCCACCGGGTTGTGAGCAAAAATGATAAGGCCCTGGCTGGCATTACAAGCTCCTCTTGTGTGATGTTGCCCCATTTCACCCCATCCTTGGTGGTGCAGCCTTGGAAGATGCCGCGTGTCATGTGGTTGGCATTGTTGAGCTGCACATAAGGCTGTTCCATCTTGGGGAGGTGTAGGGCATCTCGGACTACATCAAGACTTAGGTACACTGTGTGGGTCTCCAACCTATCCATTTGCATCATTTGCATCGTATGTCTATGTGAAATAGAGGCAATTGAAAAGGTATGGTCCCCATGGTTCCAAAATTGGTAGCCTGCAGAGCCCAATTCGCTCTAGGCGATGGGGATAACTATGGCTGGATTGGCAACAGCTTAATAGCAGGGCCCTGTGTAGTAAAGGAGCTTGTGCTCCACCTTATGATTGTTCTTCATCAAGCTGTGGATAGTGTGTCCACCCACTTACCTGCTTCATCAGGTTCTCTCCGAGGTGTGACAGCTATGTGGGATGGCGTCGATACTCCTTAAAGAGCATCCCCTTACTGGGCATTTCTTTTTTTGGGTTGTGTGCTTGTGGACCTCCAGGGAGGAGTCAAAGGTCTTTGCAATGGAGTGGAGAATAGGGGACAGGAAGTGCAAGCTTAGGAAAAAAAAATTGTAAGAGTTTGGCTAGGCTGAGAGCAAAAAGTGAGGAAAGGTTTTCAGGAAGGACACGGTCGTGGGGCAACTCCAAGGTACGGGCGTACGCTTCTGAATTGGTATGGGCATGGCAAAGTTGGTACGACTGTGGCAATCGATGTAGAGGTTGGTACGACTGTGGCAATCGATGTAGAGGTTGGTATGGACATGGCTTCTTTTGGGACGGCCGACGACCATGGCACAGTGGATGGAGAATGGTACAATTGTGGCTTCTTTTGGGAGACGACTGTGGCTTTTGTTTGGTATGATCGTGGCACAATGGATGGAGAATGGTACGATTGTGGCTTCTTTTGGTATGGCCATGGCATGGAGTTAGTACAATCATTAATGAATCTAGTGTAGTAATAACTTCAGTAGATAATTCAGACTCATCCAAAGCCAACAAGAAGTTAGCTCTAGACTGGGACTAATAAGAGAAGGTAAGGATTCAAACCACTAAGGAAATAGAAAGAAGGCAAGGCAAGCATAAGGAGGATGGCTCATGCGATGTCATCACAAATCTTTCGAAAGCAAGCAAAAATTTGCACAAGATGTGCGTAGAGCACAATAATGAAAGATGCTTGGAAGAAAGCAAGAAGGATGCTGATTGGTTGTGCAAACCAATGCAGTATCAATGCTACTAGATAGACAGGTTCTATTGAGACAAGTGCTGGATTTATGCCCAAGATTCAAGGCTAAAATCTTGATGGTGGTAGGTGTTGAAGGACTGAGCAAAGAATTGAAACACTGAGAAGAAGAAGAAACTCTGGAATGTAGTAGAATGCACCCCTAGCATCCATAGATGATGAAGTGGCCAAAGTCACAATCCAACTGAGAACAATGTGCTCATCAATGATGAAGTATTGGATGGATGGTGGACCGGAGTAAACATCATTACAAAGGAAACTGCAGTAGGATTGGGTCTCAAATGGGAACCCATTCCACTCAACATAAGAATGGCGATAATAGAATGGTGTTTCCTAATAAGGGAATTGTCAAAAATGTCCAAATGAAAATAAAAAAAAAGTAGACTTCTAGTGGTCATAACCACTGAAAACGACACCAAGCAAGTGTTATTGGGAAGGCCCTAGTTGAGACACGGCAACGTGAAGTAGGATTGGGGGGTGGCAGAAACAGAATCTCCATCAAAAAGGGGAAGCGAAAAGTCTATGTTGACCTTTCCAATGTAAGGGGATTAGTAAAACGTGCTCAAAGGCTAGTTCATGCGGAAACATTCAATATGTCAGAAGGCTTTGATGATGATAAAGAGAACGTGCTCAAAGGCTAGTTCATGCGGAAACATTCAATATGTCAGAAGGCTTCTGACATTCAATATGTCAGAAGGCTTTGATGATGATAAAGAGAACAGAATACTCTGCAAACATCCTGACTTGGTGCCCTGACTTGGTGCCCTTGTACATGTTACATGTAGATGAAGTGATGGGGCACTATGTAGAAACAAAGATGGAAAGCGAAAGAAGCAACCAAAGAAATAAAGAAAAAAGAATCAAATTCCGCAAAACTAGAGGGCTCAAGGAGAGCAAAACTGAGAAAAACCATGCAAGAGAAAGCCTCGAAAGAGGTTGAATGGGCCTGAATCTGGAGCAAGAGGAAGAAATGCAAGATATCCATGATTGGGTGCAGAAGCAAAAAGAGAACTATAAGGGAAATGCCGCAAAAGTAAGCTCAGACACACTATAGGAGGTGAATCTAGGAAATGAAAAAGAAGAAAAGCCAGTGAAGATTAGTCTGGAACTGGAAGAAGAATTCAAGCAAGAGTTGGTGTCCTTATTACTGAAAGAATACCAAGATGTCTTTGCTTGGTTGTATGAGGACATGGACGGCATTGACCCTAAATTCTTCTAGCACATCATCAATTTGAGAGAAGGAGCCATACCAGTCAAACAACAGAGGTACAGAACAAGTCAAAGAAGAAATTGATAGACTGCTAAGAGTAGGTTTCATTGTGCCAGTAGAGAAAGTTGCTTAGATATCCCCAATTGTGGTAGTCCCCGAAAAGAACATGAAGATCAGAATCTATTTGGACTACCACAAGCTCAATGCCACAACTACCTCGAATCCCTTTCCACTCCCATTTACAGACTCCTTGCTGGATGAGGTGGTTGGGAAGGAAATGTACTCATTTCTGGATGGATTCAGTGGGTACAACCATGTAAAAAATGGCACTAGAAGACAGGGGGAAAACAACCTTCATCACTGAATGGGGTGTCTTTGTGGCAAATGTCATGATGTTCGGCTTGAAAAATGCATCGGAAGAATGGTGCAAGAGATTTTCTATGATTACGTGACAAACTTAATGAAAGATTTTGTGGATTACTTTATTGTATCTGGAGATAAGGCAAAGCACATCTATCATTTAAGGCTGTGTTTTGCAGAGATGCAGAGAGACACGCTCAAGCTAAATCCAGCCAAGTGTGCATTTGGAGTAAGATTAGGAACATTGTTAGGACACATAGTGTCAGCCCAAGGATTGGCCATAGATCCTACTAAAGTGGAGGCCATCTCTAGAATGTCTGCTCTAGAGAACATCAAGCAACTAGAGAGGTTCCTTGGTAAGGTTAAGTGGCATGGTAGATTTTTAAAATATTTAGCACATTTAGCCAACCCATTGTATGCACTTACCAAGAAAGATGCAAAGTATGAATGGAATCCGGAGTGTCAAAAAGCATTCCAATGGCTAAAGAGAATGGTGTCAACTGCACTAGTGGGGTGACCACCCTAGAAACTAGAATGAAATATTCCATGTATATGTAGATGCTTCAGACAAAGTAGTGGGCAATGCACTGATGTAGGAGAAGTAAGAGGGGTATATGCAACCTATTCAGTATGCAAGCAAAGCCCTCACAAGGACGGAAAGGAACTATAGCACAACAGAGTGGGAAGCTCTCTCAATGATATATGTTGTGAACAAGTTCCGACACTACCTCTTAGGAAACAAATTTGTTTTCCAGGTGGACCATTAAGCCCTCACAAGGGCAGAAAGGAACTATAGCACAACAGAGCGGGAAGCTCTCTCAATGATATATGCTATGAATAAGTTCCGATACTACCTCTTGGGAAACAAATTTGTTTTCTAGGTGGACCATCAAGCCCTGATTTATATGGTGAACAAAGCTTTCTGGTGGGGAAGATGGCAAGGTGGATGCTCCTGCTTCAAGAATTTGAATTCACCATCCAGCATATGCCCGGAAAAGAAAATGCAATGGCAAACTTTCTATCTAGACTGGATTCCGAATAATCAACTCTAGATGGAGTGGATGGCCAACTCCCGGATATCAACCTATTCATAGTAGCACAGCAGCTGCCTGCACAGAAGCAAGAGAGAATTGGTATTATGATATCTTATAGTTTCCAGAGAGGATGGAACATTCTCAAAAGGTTACATTGCTGACAGAAAGAAAAGGATCGCCTTGAGGAGGAGAAACTTCACAATGAGTTCCAGGCAGCTCTACAAAAGAGGCATAGACCAGATCCTCCTAAGGTGTCTCCCAAACCATGAGCAAGCGGTATTGAGGGAAGCATAATGTGTCATAATCGGAGGACACATGGGCGGAGAAATCACAACTTGGAAAATTTTGCAATCAAGCCTATGGTTGCCAACGATCTTGAAGGATGCCAATAGCGAAGCAAAGCAATGTGATGTCTATAATCAACGAATGGGTCAACCTGGTGATTTTGATAGATTGCCCATCTTGCTCATACTGCCACTGTTTTCATTCATGAAGTGGGGATTGGATATTGTTGAACCAATCAAGCCGCCCATGAAAGGCAACAGGTGTGAATACATCATTGTGGCAACCAACTATTTCATCAAATGGCCGAAAGCTAAAGCTATGAAAAGCAATTCCGCATAAGAGGTGGTGAAGTCCCTCTTCAAGGATATTATTGCTTGGCATGGATTGCCAGTGGAAATAGTCAGTGGACAAGGGCACACATTTCATGAACAAGGTAATGAAAGGGTTGATGGAAAGGTACCTCATCAATCAATTCACAAGAAGTCTTCAACTTTTTACCCACAATGCAATGGCCCAGGAGGAATCTACCAACAAGGTTTTGACCAAAATTTTAAAGAAGATCATAAATGCCAACAAAAATGATTGGGACCAGAAGTTAGATGCTACCCTATAGGCATTCCGCACATCTTACAAAGTATCAATGAGACAAATGCCATTCAAACTAGTTTACGGGCAAGAGGCAGTAATGCCCATGGAATTTGTGGTGCCCAGTCTAAGAGTGGCCATCTAAGAAAAGCTACCAATGGAGGAATCCCGAGAGCACATAATATAGGAGCTCTTAACACAGCTCTCTACAGGCAAAGATAGTGTAGTGGAGAAGGAAAGCCTAGATTGAGAGGCATCTCAAGCATAAAATTTTCAAGAAAGGAGACTTGGTATTGGTCTATAACTCCAAGTTGGGATCGCACCCCGAAAAATTCAAGATCCAATGGATAGTGCCATTCATGTGTTGAAAACCCGGTCAGTTGAAATGCCTTTACATTAGAAAGCTTGGATGGCATACCTTTTCCCAAAATAGTGAACGGCTTCAAGATGAGAAAGTACATGGGCCAACCGGTGTGGTAGTCACACCAGAAGAAGAACAAATGGAGAACAAGGAGCCGATCCGGAGAGTTTGCTATGGCATGATCTTACCAATGGAGATTGGCATGGAAAATTCAAAAAGCAACAAAGCCGCGGAGAAATTCTGCAAGGGTGGCCAGTCCATGAAAGATCACATTTTTGGAACCAAACAAGGCAAGGTCAGCAAAGAAGCGAGCAACCAAGTGTACATCAGCCAGATCCACATCAGCAATGTGCAAATGGCCATGATGTCAGCATAAGTGACTGCATGGAGGACAACCATCATAACATCATTAAAACTCCACATGCAACGATAAGGCGGGGAGGCAGGGAGCAAAGTTTAATGCCTTTAAACCAAGACGGTGGGAATAATACGAATCAAGGTTCAAGTCACATCGAAAAGCGGGAAGCCAAAAATGACAACACCCCAAGAAAGGAAGGAAAGAGGAAAAAGCATTGTAAAAAAGAGCACAAGGAGCCAAAATGTGCACACTCTCAACATGCTTTCTTGCTCACAACTTTCTCACCAACTTATAGCAACATCTATAAACACAAAGCCATGCCAAAAATCAGCAAGACTCTAAGGCCAAAGAAAAGCCTCTGCATACCGATGATGGTCCTTGACATGAGAAAGAAGGAACATCAAGAGTGGGCGAGGAAGTACGGCTTTGAAAAGCCGCTAAATCGCCAGTGGGAGGACCTATAGGACCCCGAGGATGGGGGCAAGCTGATCAACTAGTTTCTTGAGACAAACATTGTGCATGCGGAGGGGAAGGAGCCCATACAAATCTCAAAGCTTGTAGTACATCACGCACTAGGGTTGCCAATGGACGATGCACTGGACACACTAACATGAAGCCCAGGGTGGAGGAAGAGATCTCAAAGACAAGAAAGATGCACTAGGTGATGGATGTGGCATATGAGACGACCCAGACAAAACAATTTATCTTCCTCTTACAAAATGTGATGTTCAGAGGACATGTCAAACAAAAACTACAGGCTGCTCAGAGCAGCAGAAGTAAGAGAGAAGATAAATTGGGCTGCCATCTACAAGAAAATTTTAGAAAAACGAGCAACCACATGGGCCAAAGAAAAATAGCCGACGGTGGTGCATGCACACTTAAGGGAAATCACATAGGTTGCCAGGTTCGTGGATCTCAGATCCAGAGAATCCAATGCAAAACACCCACACCACGAAGCTAGAGGATCCTCGAAGTCCACCAGGGTGACTTTCAATTCATTCGAGGATGATGTTGAAGATGAAGAAGAATGGCAAAAAATAGCCCAAAATACCAGCAAAAAGAGAAAGCACAGATGAATGAAGACCTGTTGTTGCCAGACCCCGAAAGAAGTAAAGAAGCAAAGGAAGAAAGGAAAAGGCAATTGGAGGAGAGATAGAAGCAAGAAGCTAGCAAAAGCAAAAAAGAAAAGGTAGCTGGAAGAGGAGAAAAGAAAAAAGGAGGAAGAAGAAAAGAGAAGAAAGGAAAAGGCAATTGGAGGAGAGATAGAAGCAAGAAGCTAGCAAAAGCAAAAAAGAAAAGGAAGCTGGAAGAGGAGAAAAGAAAAAAGGAGGAAGAAGAAAAGAGGAGGAAGAGAAAAAGAAAAGAGAAGGAGAACAATAGGAAAAGAGAGAAGAGGAAGCACAGAAGAGCAAGATGCAGGGGCAAAACTTTTTGTACCACAAGAACTTCGGCCTTAGGTGGCAACTTTAGCACAAAAAATGCAGGAAGGCCCAAGCCACAACCCAAAGATACCAGGAGAACTGGAGGTGCAACTCCCCACTCAGTAGAAGCTGAGCATGAACAAAGGGCTGATGTGACCGTGGCCCAGAACATTCTTTCTCACGACATCACTGTAGTGGAGAACATGAGTCAAAGGCCCCGGAACACTATTCACCACATGTGGCCTTGAATCATCAACAACATGGGCTGCTCACAAAGGCTACAACCAAAGCCAAGGATTTGGAGAACAAAGCACAGACCATGGCTCATCAACATAATGTGGAGATGCAGAAAAAGCTTGCCATGGCAGAAAAGGCCTTGGTCCAACAAAAAGAGCTGAGTGAAGGGAAGATCAAAACCCTCACTAGCAGCGATAGAAAAACATGCTCCAGGCTCAGGTGGAAAGACTCAAGGCAAAATTAGCAGAAGCCTAAAATCTAGCCAAGGTCTGGGGGGTGACACCATCCAAGGGCTGAAAGAAGAAGTGCTAGAGAGCACTACAACGTTGGCAGTCGCCCAAATGGAGGTCCAGGCCTTGAAGAACCAAGAGGAAGAAGAAATATTGTGCCTTTTGCTCGATGCTAAAACAATAATTATAAAAACAGAAAAGGCCAGGCTCAGCAAGGTGTGGGACCAAGCCTTGAAAGCATTGATTAAGATACATGAACAAATGGCGTGTAAAGATCAAAAGGTTATTCAAGACCTAGATGAAGATGATGATGCAGACAAGGAGCAGTAGCTATAGCAGCAGCAGCAGTAGCAGCAACAACAACAACAACAACAATAGCAGCAGCAACAATAACAGCAACAGTAGCAATAGCAGCCTGCAAGCTAAGGGTCCCCTAAGCCAAGCACTTCCGGAAAAAAGAGAAACAAACATAAATTGAGGAACAGAGCTTGGTACAAGCCCTGAAGGCCACAGATTGGAAAGCAGCTCACTAGGAGAAGGAGGCTAGGAAACTAGCAAATAAAAATAAGGAATTACAGGATGCCACACCCTCCCAGGAATATGTAGAAATTTTGAGAGAAGCCTATGAAGTAAGAGACAAAGCAAAAACACAAGTAGAAGAATACAAGGAAAAGTTAGAGAAAAGCACAAAATTTGAAATGGACATAATCAATGAGTTGAATGCCCTTGAATTTGAAATGCAACACTATCTGGAAAACAAAGAGCAACTCAGAAGAGAAAGGCCCAAAGATTGGGAAGAGTACAAACCAACCCTCCAGGCAGATAGACGAGGCACGACCAATTGTGAAAAAGGTGCACCACCAAACCTAGAAAATAAGATTGCAGTGGAAACTAGAACTGCGAGAAGTGAAAGAAGAGGTCACCAGGCTACAAGCAGAATCACCAAGGTGAAGGCTGATGTGGAACTAGCCTTAGAAAGCACAAAGATGATGTCAGTCGATGTGCTAAGAAAAGAGCAGGGAGAGCTATTGATTGAGGTCCGGAAGTTGCAAGATGCCAACCAAGCCCTGAATAAAGAAAATGAGCGCCTTAAAAACATATTAGCCAATAGCTCAACTACTCCATGGGCCAGTATGAATAACCCATTTTTTGAAGCCTATCATGTGATGTTCTTAGAGCTATTGAAGGCCAACAAGGAGCTACCATAATACTTTAAAAATGCAGATAGAATAAGGTCCATACTGACAAGGAAACCCCTGACATCCATGCTCTCAATTCTTTTTCTCTCAGGCTCCAAAGGGGAGGAAATTTCTCCCACCAAGGATGCAATCACCAAGTAGCACCGATGTCTGGAAGTGGGACACCAGAGATCCAAATGCAAAAAAACACAAAGCCCCCTTCCAAAACATCCGGCAGAGTATGAAGAAGTTGTACAGGTTGAGTGGAAGCCAATACCAATGGCAGAAAAGAAAATTCTAGGGAAAATCCCATGCCGACCAGTGGTAAGAGTGTTCAACCTATAGACTCTGCAAACCAACACAACAGGGTTCAAAAGAGTGTTCAACCTATAGACTCTGCAAACCAACACAACAGGGTTCAAAAGAGTGTTCAACCTATAGACTCTGCAAACCAACACAACAGGGTTCTTGGGTGTTCAAAAGAGAAGGCAACAAAACTAAAGAGGATGCAAAAGCACCACGTAACTTACTCCGATAATGTGTACATTCTGGACTACACTCCTCCAAAGATGTTTATGAAGTTCAAAGAACAAATTGTTAAGGGAACGGGTTCCTAAGCAGAAGCTCCAAATCGGGCATGCCAGGTGTTGCGCCCAATAGTTCAGTGGGCGGCAAAGCGCTCAATCTGA
Source organism: Cibotium barometz (assembly GCF_041138505.1). Taxonomy (NCBI): domain Eukaryota; kingdom Viridiplantae; phylum Streptophyta; class Polypodiopsida; order Cyatheales; family Cibotiaceae; genus Cibotium; species Cibotium barometz. The sequence continues at coordinate 14,429,097 of NC_141079.1, forward strand.
CCACCTTCCACGTCGTGAGCACCACCTTGGTATTGTATGTGTGAAGATGGCGGGCTATAACCACTAGAGTAGCCGTTGCCAAGATCAAGAAGACCGAGCTTAAAAGGATGGTGCAAGGCGAGCAGCGGGGGTGCTAGCTGAAGGTTGCAGGAGTGCATGTTGTTGATAGTCACAACTAGTGAACAGCCAGTGATGTGAAACATGCTATGGTCATAGTTCTTAGGAGACTTTAGTCTTGTGTCGAGCAGTTGTTTTGTAGTGAACTTGTACTGATCAAGGAAGTAATACATTTATCATAAAGAGCAATGTTGCTACTCACTTTATGTTTGTGTACTCTCCATAATGTGTTGAATTGGAATGTTGTATCTCTGTTTTAAGAAACATGCTGTGTGCCCGAGAGAAAGAGAGAGAGAGAGAGAGAGCGACTTAGTTGAGTGAGAGTAGAGTGTGAGTTGTGTTTTGAGTGTCCCCACAACCACTCTAGAGTTGGTGTTCGAATCTAGAAGCTATTGCGGGTGGCTACACGTCCCCCATGGCATTGCCCGCCGACTGGTCTAATACCCAACACTATTGTTCCGTTGAGAGGAAAATCTGCGAGAAATAGTCATCCAAGGATTCAGTCAAACAAAAGTGGCTGTTAGGGCCGACTTTCATCACCACGAAGGTGTGGCGGAAGGTGGTTCCAAGGATCTTTATTTTTAAATCCTTCAAAAGACCAATGGGTCTAGCGGTGGCTCCATTTGTGAGTTTTACTAATAAGGTCGCGTCATCCATGGCTGGTGCCCCCCATTTTTTCCAGCATTGTTTGGTGACAATGCTCACTCCTGCCCCCCCATCCAGGATTAGTGACCTGGAGGCCATCAAAGGTTATTGGAAATGTAGAATTAAGTACATCTCCTTTGAAATATTTCACGAGTTTGTTGACTCAAACCGTGGGTGTGCCAGTGATCTCGTGGTGGGGTTCAATGAGTTCATCTTCCTTAGTCTCATTAGAGCTATCTAGCTCCATAGATTCCTGCATGCCTACCCCAAGGTGTCCCTCCATCCAATCTTTTAGATACTTCCATAAGCTTGGGCTATCTTGAAGCAAGGTGCCAATGGGGATCTAGATCTAAGAAGAGAGGGAGGAAGAGAAGAGACCTGCAATGTCTCTAGGAGCAGATGTTCTTTGAGGAAGGTCACCTTGGCTTGTCCTCAAACTCTTATTCATATTGGGTATTTGGATTGGGACCTCTATGTCTGTTCTTTTGAGATGTTCATCCACCAAGTTTCAGCTACCTAGTTTCCCTAGTTGGGGGTAACTGTCACAGCTGCTACTCGTGCTGGCCTATTAGGGGGTGCCTATTCTAGGAGCTCTCTATTATATACCTGAGCCTCTTTGGTAGGTCTTATGTTGGAGACCGAGGGGCATGGCTCAAGGTAAGCTGTTGGAGGCTCATATTCTATTTGAGCTTTGGCCGTCCTTGACCAATTCTTGGGTTGCCAAGAGCCTTTCCTTTTCCTCAATGGCATTAGGGTATTCGGCTAGCTTTTAGGGAGCTAGTTAGTGTCGATTAGCTTCTTGGCAAAGGTGGCTAAAGGTAGCAGATGTTCTAGCCATCTCTTACACTCAACAAATTACTGTTGGTGTTGGGATTAGCTTCACAAGCTTTTCCTGTTGTCCCTGCTCTCATCCGGACAATCCTTATACATGTGGTCCAATGTATAAAGCCATTCTGCAATCTGGTCACTGCGTTGAGAGGGATCATATGGATGAAGCCATCTCTTACACACAACAAATTAATGTTGGTGTTGGGATTAGCTTCACGAGCTTTTCTTGTTGTCCTTACTCTCAACCGGATAATCCTTATACATGTGGTCTATCCCACACCCAACGTATAAAGGGGTTAATGCAGAAGCGCCTATGGATGTACTTGCCCTCCCTTTTTTGATTGGACACCCAGCTACTCGATGAGGTCCTGTGCAATGGTAACACTGCATGGGTGGTCCTTTAGCCATAATATTCATGTCTCGTCCTCGTGGAATTGGGGCGACTTTAGTATATAGGGAATATTTGGATGCCCTCCATCACATAGTGGCTTAAAATCTAGGAGGGTGGACTGTTTGGCTCTAGAGGCTTGTAAGCGGGTCCTTCAGTAACTTCCTCCTCGTCCCTTTCTTCAAAAATTTCCTTCAAGCGTAGCTGATGAACATGTGTGACTCGTGGCAATGGGGGTCGAGGTGGGAGTACTAGGGGTGGTAAAAGGCATCTCTGGTACCCTAAGGATTCCTCTTTGGGCCACTTCTTAGCCTGGTTGAGGTGCATTGTGAAGCACAGGTTCTGGCAAGCAGTTGCCTTGGGTTTGCTGGTAGGGCTTGAGGCAGGGCTCGGGCAGCCCTTTGGTGATAGTAGTTTGTATCTCTCATAATTGCCCCATCTTTGGTAGTATGTGCCGTAGAGGGTGGGATGGGGTCGCAAATGTGGACACTCCATGCTAGTATGATTATCACGACAAATTGGGCATCACACTAGCTCCCTCTTAGAGTAGAGATGGCCCAATCCTAGCCTTGGCCAGTTCTCCAATGTTGGGTCATTTGCTACATTAATGCAGTGGCCAATTGTTCAAGGTGGACTCCTTGTTTTTTCCCTCAAATCTGGTGCTGGTGGTTTTGAATGAGGCTTCCGATGTACCCTCGTCGTGGAGTTCTCGAGAATGCGTTCCCTTGAAGTTATCTACTCAAAGTCCATAGCACTCTTGTAGCATTGCTTGAAGGAGGTATGGGCCAAGGCATACACATAATTATGTAGGGGCACATCATCTGGGCCGTCCAGAAATCTCCCAATTAGTCTTTCATCAAAGAACTTATCTCTGGCACTACAATGGGAGTGGAGATATCTTACCGTGTTGATGTAATCCCAAATGGTTTCACCATCCTTTTGTTTGACATTTTGTAAAACAAGACTCCATCTGGTTCCTTGACAGGAATACCCAGCCTTGAAAAGCTTCAAAGGTGGCCTTATCTTCTATCTTCAAAGACCTAAACCATTGACCAACTTTGCACTCACTTTGACTTGGTTATCCACGTGGCCGAAGGCTTCACAGATCCGATTAAACATCTCGAAGTACGGTATGGGGTCTCCAGCTGGGTCCCATCAAAACTTAGTGATTAGTTTAGAGATGTTAGCGGGCTTGGTATGAATCGGCCACCCCTAAGGCGGGTATGGCCCTCCAAATTGGTGGATGAGTCTAGGTTTGGTTACTCTCACTTTGCCCTATTTCCGCTCTAGGATCTACAAGAGGCATGGGCTCTCTTTCTAGTTGGTTTTCCATACCTCTCTCCCTGGGATGTGGCTCGTATGATTGTGTATTTCCCATGATAAAATTTTGGAGCCTCAAAGCAAGGCTTCTTTGTGAATGGGTAGAGGAGGTAGGGTCTTGCTCTAGGATAGGTGGTCTGTCCATGCACCTGAGCCTCTAGTCCTCCTGTCTCTACGTCAGGAGTAACTCATCCTCTGCTGGGATGATCTTCACTCTCACTCGTGCTGTCAAAGACTAGCACTGTTTGGCTCCAAGCCGTGTTGACCGATGGATCCGACCTTATGAGTGAGGGAGCGTCAGGAGAGTTTATATCGTCAAATAGAGGGTTGTTTTGCACCAATTTTCCCGAGCATAGGTGCATGAATGTGTGGAATAGCAGTGTTGGACCCCCCCTATGGATAGTCTGTTTTACTCTCTTTTTTTGGGAATGGTACGGCCGTATGCTTTCAAGATGGTACGAGTGTACGCTTTGTTGAGGACACGGACATACACTTTAAAAGGAATGGATGTGGCGGAGATGACACGGGCGTATGCTTCCCAAAAGATACAGACATGGCTATAAAGGAACGGACGTGCGCTTGTGAGAGGAAGATGAAGGAACGGGCATACACTCTAGAAGGTACGAGCATGGTAGAGCCAACAGTACATGCACAGTTGAGCAAATGGTACGAGCGTGGCAAAGTTGCCACGGGCAGCGTGGCTAGGTTGACACGGGCATACGGGGAAGAAGGAACGGGTGTGGCAAAGTAGAAGGAATGGGCATGGCTTTAGGGAAGGAATGGCCATACGCTCCAGATGGTATGGGCATATGATTTAAACAGTAGGGCCGTACACTTCCAATTCACAAGTATTTTTACTAGTGCAGGTGCTGACAACCACCTACTGAGATTCCCTAATAGTGTAACTATACCCCTTGTTTAATGCTCTTTGTGCCCAATCAATGCAGATTACTCCCTTTTAAATGCCCTCTACCAAATTTAATGCTGGAGATATCAAAAGATTTACTCTAGAGAAGGCACAGGCGTGGTAAATTTGCCATAGCCACATGGCACTGAGAAACCCTTCCAAAGTGAAAAATCTACCTACTCTCCTCCTTAGATTTCTGCTAATTCAGGTGCTTCCCAAATGTTTTTTTGAGTTTTTGTTTTTGTAGGAGGCTAGAGCTATAATACCTAAAATGCCTAAGAAAACCTAATTAATTAAGACTAATTAGATAATTAAGCTATTTGTGCAAACTTAACAAATGTTGAACAAAAATAAAAAATTGCATGAATCTTAAGAGCAAAATCAAGCACCTATTATGTCTCCTGCATCTGACGAAGGCTTCGACGCTCCAATGCTCCATTGATCTCCATAGCTCTGTAAACAAAATCAACAAACAAGCAACAAAAACATACAACATGCAACAACCAATGGATTTGCACTCCAACCAGGCAATGTGAAGACTCTAGCAAATGAAATGTATAGAGGACCCTAAGTTAAATGCTTATCTTTAGCAGCGGCGCTAAAGCTGTTAACCTAAATATACTACCTTACACAAGAGAGGGAGAGAAGAAGAGAATGAAACCATGCAAGGGTCGATTCAGAGAATAGCATTTAGCCAACCCTAATGAGGGTTAACTACCCTATGTGAGGCCGCTAGGGGCTCACTCCACCACCACTTGTGTCACCCTAGTGGAGATCCACAAGCTAGGTAATGAGCAAAGAAGAAGGCAGCTATGGAAAGCTCTACCTCCACTCAATGCCAATGTGCATGCAAGAGGGATCTTGAGAGAAAGACAAGAGAAGGGAGAGGAGAAGAGAAGCTACATTAACACCATCCCCTCCATGCATACACAATAATCAAGCAAGCAAGCATTCACAACACAAGCATGCAACCATAAGAGAGAGAGAGAGAGAGAGAGAGAGAGAGAGAGAGAGAATCAATTGAGACAAATGGGATTCCCCCTTTTCATATTTCATAAAATGACTTATATACATGAGCTCACTTTTTACAATGGCCGGTTGCCCATTTGCAATTGGGGGCCCAAAATTGGCTTTCTAGCTCTTATGTACATCTAGCTCATTCCTATGACCAGCATTACACAAGCCGTAATAAGCATCCCATATACCTTTTATCAATAAGCACTTTGCGTGGTTACAAAATGATAGGTTACAAGAAGCGTGACCACGCTTGAAAAATAATGTTAACCGGAGTGGTTAACACACACTGTGTAAGTGGCAAGACATGTATCTTGAATACATGCTCCATGAATTGTTTAGAAATTTGAGATGCTCCATATGTGGCTTGTAGGGTGGCTGTAATTGCTTGCTTCAACATTGATAGAAGTCGACAAGCTTTTTAGCCAAGGTATAGTTGTGTGGAACAGAATAACAACAACAACAAAAGTCTAAGTTGAACAAAAACCAAGCACATCACAGTGCATCACACTCAGCTATGAGATACAGTTGTTGTTTTGCGGTGGAATACAACAACAATAGAGCTCTAAGTTTAGTAAAAAACAAGCGAGCGTATCATGACGCATCACACTTAGCTCTGCGAAGTACAGTTGTGGTACAGAACAACTAATAGAGCCACCAAAAAGCGAGCTCATCACACTCAGCTGAACATCGTGTTCGCATGGGAGGCTTGTTGATAGCCTTTACATTTGGTTCAAGTGAAATGACATGATCAATTTCCCTCTTGGGTGGCAAACTCTTTGGCACTTGAAAAATGTCTTTAAACTCCTTAAGAAGGGTTGCCATGTCTTGTCTATGTGATGTCCACTGCTTTCCATCCGTTCTTGGGAAAAATCTAACACATAAATAGTGCCAAGAGACTTGAGTTCTCTTTTTAGCTGCTTTGGAGTGATCAAAGAAAGCTTCTTTGAATGATCTCTAGCAATTATTACTTGTTGTCCATGATGTTCAAAGATCATGATCCCTTATATGGAAGTTACCAAGTGATAACAACCAATCACACCCCATTATCACATCAATAAGACCCATGTCTGATACCACTAAATCACCTTCCCAAGTGTATAAAGAGGATAAAACCACCTTGGTGGAGGGGCATGCCATCCTAGTTTCTTCTTTATCTCCATTGGCCACTTATACTTGAAAGGTTATGGGTAGCTCCATCAGAGTGAGCTTGAGAGAGTTAAGAGATTTGCAATTGATGAAGCTATGGGTGCTCCTCGAATCCATTAGAATGTAACTCTCCTATTCATGGATCCCACCAATCTTATTGTACTTGGTGGGACCTTTCAACCTTCCCTTGACTTAAAATTTTGGGAGGTCATGTTGATCACAATGTGTCCATCGTCCTTACCATCGAGATTAAATGGAAATCATCATCCTCTTTTATGAATGATTGGTCCTAATGTGACTCTTCATCTTATGTATCTTCATCTTATGTATCTTCATGTGATAATCCTCAAACTCTTAACCCTTATAAAGAATCCTTGGCTTCCTCTCCTTCATCCATGAGAATCATAACGGCCACAACCTTCTTAGTTTTGCATATATGCTCGGGTGACCACCTCTCTTTGCACTTAAAACATAAGCCTTTGCTTCTTAACTCTTCAATCTATGGGTCATCCATTCTTTACTTCTTGTTGTTGAAGGTTTGCAAAGGCTTTTTGTTGAAATTATTCCCCTTCTTTGCATCAAAATAAGCTCCAGTCTTTGGCTGTCTACCCCCCATAGATTGTAGGAAATCTAGGAATGGAAGATGGTGGTGTAGGAAGAGAGTTTGTACCTTTGCTCTAGAAGAAGTAATAGGTGGCTTATGTGAGTCCTTCACGAATGAAATAGGCTTAGATTTACTGTATTTAGGCTCATAAAGCTCTGCCAATCTCATAGCCTCTTTGAGAGTATGGAAGATTTGTTTGATGTGGGTAGCTCTCAGCATGTAGCAAAGCACATGTAGCAAAGCATGTAGCAAAGATGTCCACCTCCAACGAGACATTACATATGGAGTGATCTTCTCTTTTTGATTGTGCAATCTATAGATTCTTTAAGATCCCAACGGAAGTCTCCATGTTTTCATATCGAATACGTAATCAAGGTAACATGTTAAGAATTACTTAATTTTTTTATTATTGGTATATGAATTTATATACGCATATATAGATTGATGTTATTCATCGTTATATGTAGACTTTCAAAAGATGATTGGACAACAATTTGCATGGATCTAGTCTTTAACATTGAAGGCATAAAATGCTCTATTATTAAAAATGGTGTCCTTTGGGTTTTTAAGTTATTTTTACAACTTATCGATATGCATATTGTTCTAATATAGGTGCAATGACCTATCTATACTTACTTAGCACATCGTTCTAATATAGGTGCTACATTGTCAACCTTATAACCCCCATGCAAAGGATAACAAAGATAAACCCTTCATTCTTATTATTCAAGATGAATGGATGTCATTTCACTTCACAAAAAATAACTCATGGGCCATTGATAGTACTTTTAAGACAAATGTCTTTGGTCTTCCATTGTATGTGGTCGTCTTACCAAACCAACATGTGATTGGTATACCTATTTGGTTCATGATGTGCACCAATGATCCGAGGAGCAATCAAGAAAGCATTACCTTATAGTTTACAAAATGAAGATGGTAGTCTTGAGGATGAATGGAAACCCATTGCTATTGTAATTGGCAAGTCCCTACAAGATTAGAGGCGATTCTCAAGGTGGTCAATGAAGATCCTCATAGTTGGTGCTATGAAGACCAAGTACATTATCGACAAGTTGCATGTCACGGTTCCATACAAAAGAAGCTTGGGCAGAGAATCTTCTTCCAAAGGCAAGGAATTAGAAACTTTCAGAAGATATGATTTATCATTACATAATTTTCGTGCATGCTCATTCCATAGGATTATCGTAATGCAAATCCCAAATGAAATGCAAGACAATATCATAATGCAAATCCAAAAGGAAATGCGAGATGATATCTACACATCAATGACTAATCTTATGCACAATGTTACATAATTTGACTTTGAACAAATTTACAAAGATATTTTACATCGGTATTCAACACATGACAATGTGCAATGATATGTCACAAATGGATGGTGTGGGCATGATTGTATATGGCAGAGATGATGGCCCAAGGTCAACTATTTAACTATGGAAATGTTGATACAACCAACTCGGTGGAAAGGCTATGGCAAAACATTAAATACACTCTCTTAGATTCATGAATCAATAGATCTATCTTAGATCTTCTACATGTTCTTGTGGGTGATTCCAAAACTGGTACTCATATGGGTGGAACATTGCTTGAGTTCTTTAAGAAAAACAAGAAATAGGTGCTTTCAATACAATACGTCACTATAGATTATGAATGACATGACATTGTTATTCAAGATTATAAGTTTATCTATTCCAAATCATTGGTACCATGTGAGCATGTCATATTATTGTGATTGCCCTGATTAAACAAGTGATCGTAAACACCTCTATGGCATATGATTAATAATCTAAAATCACTTCCCTCATTTATAAGCAATCCTCCCAATTGTTAACAATGTGCATACCCTAAGCATATCTCAACCCATGGTAGAGGAGGTCACTCAAAGCCCTAACTTTAAAGTGGAGAACCATGACAAAGGTATAAATAAAGAGATACACACACACATTGAAGAAATCAAGAACCTCATGAAGAAAATTTTGAAGAGAAAGACTCCAATGAAAAATAAGCCATGCTAAATCAACTCAAAATCTCCAAGGAGAGCCTTTCCATCTCTATTACTCCAAAAAAGATTGAGATGTCAACAAGAGGAAGTGTTTGACAAATCCAAGCACATGTAACACAAACAAGGCTTGTCAATGTCTTTAAAGGAGGATTTTCAACCCAATAAGCATGCTTGTCAAACTGGTGTATTGAGGCAAAAGCATCAACGTGGGAGATATCATGTTCTCTTCGATAAAAGAGATCATGTATTTGGTGCCACATTGTTACACAACAAGTTTGATGATGGACCCTCTCGTAACCATCTCATGTATTACTCACCATGCTTTATTGCTCTTAACCATGAGGCATGCTCCAATTGGTATCGAATCCACTCTTATCAATAAGAGAGTGACAATTTGTGAGACCTCTTATAGCTTACCTTGTAAAATAATCTCTTGTGAGATAGGCTCAAACCAAGATGATGCTTCTCATTGATTCTTGCAGATGGATAAGTGATTTTCAATATTTTTTAATCCCAAATGAGGCTTATGCTCTTATAATAGAATCCATGTTTCTCTTTGAAGCTATTTTTAGGAGCATGTACATGCATATAATTTTATGTGTATTTGGACCACAATATGTAATATTCCTAGTCTTCCAATTTTACTTTAAATATAGTAAACTAGGAATAAAGTAAACTATGAATATGGTAGGGTGAAATTGTAAACCTCCCTTTGAATATAGTAAATTATGAATATGGTATAGTAAATGTAATGGTCCTTGCATTATAAGCTTGAGGACTTGTAAGACTAAAAGCACTACATTGGTATGAGAGCCAAGTTATTTCTCTTCCATGTTTCCATTGAGCTATTCGTTGTTGCTAACTCTAATCTCTACTCCTTAATCTCTTTTCTATTCATTTTCATAAGCTAATCTCTTTCACAAATCTTCTCCATACAAAATACCTCTTGCCTAATAAATTGGGCATACTTTGGAGTTCTACATGGAGCAAGTGGAGTACAAGACAACCTTGAAAGATCTTTGAAGCAAATATCAACAAGGAGGAATCAACGAAATTGTTCTTCACATCATTGGGGAAAATTCATAAGTACCCAATCAAGTAAGGTCATTGTGTTACATTTTTTTTGCTTTGTAAGAAATTTTCCATTTTGCTTAGTGTTAGAGTAAATGGTTTCTCAAGGTGGGAAAGATGAAATTGATGAGAAGGGGAAAAACCCAATGTCCTCTTTCCACATGGAAGAGGATGTTACAAAACCAAATGAAATAGATATGCAAGATTTAGACCTTAATGATTATGAGGATATAGAAATGAAGTAAATGAAAGAAAAAATCTTTAATATAGAAAATAAACTTGCTAAAATGATAGGTCTCCTTAGCTCTTGGATGAGAGGGGAAGGATTGGGAGGAGTAAAAGAAATATCTATAAATATTGGTGAGAGGGAAGGGAAAAAACTCTAGAAAAAGAGTTGAGTGAAACCATAATTGAGGAAAGTCCCAAAACTAGAGACCATGGTATGGTATTCAAAGATTTAAAGGCACCCATTTTTAGTGGAGAACAGAAGAAGAGAAATAAAGATGAGGTCCATATTTTTCTACAAAAATGGCAAGATTTGCATCTTTTAAGAAATGTGTGCTGATCATAACCGCCCAATTGATGCTAGCCTATCCTTATAAAGCAAAGCTTATAAGTGATGGATGAGTTTAGCGGAAGCTAGACAACTACCTGATTCTTTGGATTCATTCAAGGCTAACGTTCTTAAAGGAATATCTTCCTGAAAATGAATAAGATCGAAATTGAGAGGAGTGGGATAATTATTCTATGGAACAAAAGAATTTAAATCTCACTCAATATAGCTTGCTATAGAGAAATTGTCTTAAAGCTTAAGGGAATAGACAATTTTTAAAAAGTAAGAGGCTTCATTAGAGGCCTAAAAAGGGAGTACAAGAAGGAGGTTCGCTCCAAAGAGCCAAAAAACTTAGATGAGACTATAAGATTTGTAAAAAAAATTGACAATACCAAGGGTAATGGTAATCATAAAGAAAAAGATAATAATTTTTCATATAAGTCTCATGGAGAAAATTTTGGCTCTCAAAAAAGGTTTTTTCTTTAAAAAGAAAGAACCTTCAAAAAAGCAAAAATCCAATCCTAGTAAGTTTCTAAAAAAACAAGATTCTAAGAGAGCAGTTAAAGAAAAACTTTATTTCTCTTGTCTTGAGCTGGGACATGATAACAGGCATTGTCCTAAGTCCCAAGGACAAGAACTTACTAGGAATGGTAATGCTAAACCTAAAGGAAAATTAGTGCACACTATCAAGTGTTAACACTTAAGGATTCTCCTAAATATAAATTAGTCGAGGTTTATCATTTTGATGAAAAACATTGTTATATAGTGGCAAAATCTACATGGGAATGGTTCTCATAAGATGCAAGTTCTTGTAATATTAAACACCAGCCCACTGAGTTCATCATTGACTGACCACTTACCAAGTAACCAATCCCCCCAATAAGTTTGCATGTTCAGACCCTTCTCTATCCATTTAGTCATTTTGCACCAAGTGCTCCTTATAACTAGACAACTAGGAATTTCTAAGACCTATGCACTTGTTAAAAGATAGTTTTATTGGGCAGGTTTAAAGAAGGACATCTAGAATTATGTTATAAAATGCCCTAAATGCCAAGTCAATAAAGCTGAGTGCCTAAAAGTAGGTGGAATATTACAACCACTACAAATACCTAAGGGTAAGTGGGAAAGTATTTCTATGGATTTCATAGTAGGACTACCCCGAACAACTAGAGGGCATGATTCAATGTGGGTAGTAATGGATAGGTTAACCAAGTTGGTACAATTTATACCAACTAAAAAAGAAGTAAAAATACTAGAATTGACTAGAATGTTTATCCATCATACATATTGTATGGATTGCCAACATATATAGTAAGTGACTAAGATACAAAGTTTACAAGCCATTTTTGGAAAGAAGTGTTCCAAAAGTTGGACACCAAATTAGTACGAGTACGTCTGAACACCCACAAAGCGATGGACAAATAGAAAGGGTTAATCAAGTCCTAGAAGATATGCTTCGAGCATATGTTAATCATAAGCAAGACAATTGGGATGAGTATCTACCATTATTAGAATTTGCTTATAATAGTGCTAAACATTCATGCTAATGTATGGATTTCAACCTAGAGCATCCACAGCAGTTGGGTTACAAAAAGAAAATTTGCAGAGTGTAAAAGACTTTCTCAAAGACATGCAAGAAGCAACGTAAAAAAAGTGCAGGATCATTCTATTAGTTATGAGAAAGGTAAAAAAAAACCAATTAATTTTTAAGGAAGGTGATTTAGTTTATGTAAAGGTTTTTGAAAAAAGTCAAAAAGTTTAAAAGTGGAAAAGTTTCAGAGTTAAGTCCAAGGTATTGTGGTCCTTATATATTACTTTAAAAAAATTGGAAGTGTAGCTTACAAGGTAGCTTTACTACATGAAGGATCCAGAGTACATCTTGTGTTTCATGTTAGTAGACTGAAACGCAAGATGGGAAACAATGATAACATCATTGGAAAAGAAGCAATAGTTGATTTTATAGAACCACCTATTCTTCCACATGAGCTTGAAAAGATTCTTGATTATTGAGAAAAGAAAACTAGACATTTTGTGTTTAAAGAATGTTTAGTAAAGTGGAAAGATAGACCAAAAGAAGGATCAACTTGGGAAATATTGGCTACACTAAAGAAAAGGTTTCCTGAGTTTGTTTACGAGGACTAAAACTTTTTCTTTTAAGGGGGAGGAAATGTTATGAGACTGTGTTATGAGAATATATTTTAAGTTCTCTTTAAGAATATTAAATTTTCCCTCTTGAGTAATTTGGGGATGCCTAGGTTACTCTTGCGTCATGCCGGCTAGGTTAATATCGTGGGTGACACCACTATAAATATTAATACGTGCGGTATATGACGTATGCTTGGGGCCGTCTATGATTATTTCAGTTAGGTTTGTATTGGTAGGGTGATCCCTGGAAGTACTTACGCCTGGTAGTCATGAGTTGGTTATGGTGGTTTGTGCCTGTTTAATATTTGTGGGATTAATTTAATTATTAATTGGGCTTATATTTTCAGGTCAAGAAGATTACGAGGATTGATAAATAATGTTGAGAATGTTTCTTATGTGCATCCCATTTATTTTTACAAGCATAGCTTATAACCTTAGCAAATGATTTTTCCATTTTGAACTTTAGGAAAGATACATTTATAATGTAGAATTTATTAAAGCCTATGGCTTTACCCTAGTCCCAATATTTGACACTCTATTTTTGTATAAGAAGAGTGCCGTGCTCTCTAAAAAGCACATTTTGTATATTTTGGGGCTATGGCCTATTTTTGGTGAAAAGAAAGCTAATAAAGAAATACTCTTGTGTGGGGGAAGGCCACGCACAAGGGGGGGAAGATTGCACCCAGTCTTGTGTTGCCTTGTGTTGATGATGATGCATTTCTTTCTCTTATCTTATGTTTTGTTATATGCTTTAATTTTCAATTTAATTTAAGTAGTTGTTTTGATATTTGATAAATTTTATGAGTTTTTTTGATTATTCCCTTCAAGAAAATTAAAGGGTCGGGTTCAGTGGTATCAGAGCTTGGGTTATTCGATAAACATTATATACATATATTCATGGCACAAATGAATCATTGTGTAGGCCAAAACCAACATGTGCCATATGTGTATTCGAATGGCATGCCACATAATCAAATACCATACACCCCAAGTGGCATAGAATGCATCCAAAGTGAAATGTCCTGGCTCCAAAGAACATAGGATCATGTTGACAACAATCATAAAAGCCAAATAAATATAACTCGAGGTCAGTATCATGCAAGATCAAATGTGAATCAATGTCGTCGTCTCGTGTAGCACCTCTCAAACAATTAAAGACATGATCCACTACATCAATATGTCTGTAGGCACAATCCATACCATGTAACATATCCGTCGTCCCATGTAGCACCTCTCGAACAATCAAAGGCATGATCCACTGCGTCAATATGTATATAGGCATAATCCATACCAAGTAATATATACTCGTGTACAAGGGCATGTATATAGGCATAATCCATACCAAGTAATATATACTCGTGTACAAGGGCATGTACATAGGCATAATCCATACCAAGTAATATATATACTCGTGTACAAGGGCATGTATATAGTCAATATGTATATACTCGTGTACAAGGGCATGTATATAGGCATAATCCATACCAAGTAATATATACTCGTGTACAAGGGCATGTACATATGATGATCCAAAATAGAAACATGATGATCATCAAGATCATCATAATCATCACTAAACATTGATAATAAATCCACACATGAGAGATAATTGATATCATCCATGGCATCCTCATGGTCTCTAAGGTCACCCCCATAGACATAGCTATCTCCATCAAGGGTGCCCCTATATGACTTATACCCATCCCATGATAGATCAATCTCCATCAATACTAAATCTAAGATGATAAAAATGTGGATAATAGGACATGCACGAAGGAAAAAAGCCAAATAACATGATATCTAGATGTGACTGTTTGTGATGACGTCCACCACTTTGCTAAAAAAGTTGGAGCTTCATCTCTATATCTCTATATTATACAAAGGAAAAGCTTCACAAAGCTGCCACATGGCAAGAATTAGGAGGTTCGGGAAGGAGAGTGGGAGGTTTGAGGAGATTCGATTTGCCCACTAGTGTGATGTAAATTTTGTAGCACCAAGAACATGTGCATGTTTCGGTAGTCACCGACTTACCAGCATATTGGTATATTCTCCTCTTACCTACAGTAGCAACTTGTGTGCAGACTGCGGGTCACATTTTGGAAGAGTTCAGAATGCATGTGGGTCTAGACTCCAAAGAGGATAAGAGGTCACATGTTTTGGAAGAGTTCAGAGTGCGCTTGTCACTAGACTCCAAAGAGAACAAGGAGTTCACATGTCAACGTGCTTTAGCTATAGCTAGGGGCTTGCATCAGGTTCACTACTCTCATGTAAAATAGTTTGCATTAAAAAAACAATAAAGTGGTGGAAAAAATAGCTCTAGTGGAACATAGGAATGAAGTTCCGGTAGGCAGGTTCCTTGGAGGTAACCAGGTGTTCATGTCGTGCAACTTGTTAACCAAGGTGGTGGTGTTTTTGCAAAAGAGAGGGCTTGCTAACTAGTGCTGCTGTGATTTTGCAGTGCTTGTTAACCACAAACAAGTGGGGACTAGCTGCGCATAAGTGATAGCACTGAGTACACGTGTAAGGAAGTCGAGAGAGAAAACTCCAGTTCATAGGACTAGACGTGGCAGACGGGTTTCATTGCCAACGTGGACACCGTGAAGTTTAAAATACAACAAAAACAACGGCCCTACTTTCTTTCGTTTTCCCACTGCCTATAGGAGGGTTTGAATTTTAAATGATCCAACGCTCCCTCTCTTCTAGCTCTCTCTTTGCCCTTTTGTAGGAAAGGCTACCAGCAAGCTACTTTTTTGTTCTGTGCAAGAGAGAAGGAAGAGAGAGGGGGTGAGATCTGCATGAAACTAACGGGAGGAGCTGAGCAATTCTTCTGTGTCTTGCAGAAGCCCGAAGGGGATAGCTTGAGATTGAGAGAGAGAGAGAGAGAGAGAGAGAGAGAGAGAGAGAGATGGGGAAGGTGGACAAGCCTCCTCCTGCGGCTTCAGAAGCGAGCGTGGCGGTAGTGGCCCGAATCCTGAACGAGTGCCAGCATTCGCAAGGGGTGCATGCGAGGCGGGCAAAGGAGCTGGTGGCATGGCGTTCAGAGCACAGGGAGGGCTTCCTTACGGACCTGTGGAAGTGCCTTCTCCCGATCTTCACCGTCTTCAAACGCGAGCCCGCGGTAGAGCGCCTCGTCAAGTTCGTGGTCACCTTCGTCACTCTCCGCGACGAGAAACACGGCGGTGAGTGCGATGCCTTCCTCGAGGAGTTCTTTGGCCTCCTCCTCTTCTCCACGGACGCCACCAACAAGGCCGTGCGGTTGCGAGCCTGCCAAATTCTCTCCGAGGTACGAATGCTCAAAATTAGGGTTTCCTGAAGAGACCATTTTGAAGAATCTATCCTTGAAACCTCTCAAATTGTCTCTTTTCACTTCACATTATATGTGGGCACTTTTCTTTTCGTCTCCTATATCAGAATGCACCACTTCGCTAGAATTCTAGAGAGTATTTGCATCACATATAAAGCATAGCCTTAGCAACATTACTTTGAGGCTTTATCTATCATGTATTACCTCATCCTTCATGGCCCTCTGTTTCTCAATCTTGTCTGTGCAGGTGATACTGAGGCTCAATGAAGATGCCGAGGTTAGCGATGAAGTCTGGGATGATGTTATAGAAAGTATGCACAGGCGCATGCACGACAAGGTACCTGCTATTCGAGTCTACAGCGCTCGTGCCCTGGCTCGATTTGCAAGTGCTGATGGATCAGGTGATCCTGAGGACGATGCCATCCTTGCTGCATACCGGAGATCTCTACAATTTGATCAAAATGCAGTAAGTACTGTTCTCTCTAGACCCACAAGCATTGCAATAGCTATCTCTTTATCGTATCTCAGTCATAGTAGCTGTTGGGTATTTTGACTACTTTAATGATAGCAATAAATCGAGAGCAGGATTAACCTTTTTGTATATTGAGGAATTTATGGGGAGTATCTCACCACACACGCCAACGGGTGCGTAGCCGGGCTTGTAACTTAGGGAGGCATGATTTCAAATCCAGGCATGCCCGCGTTGGTATTATGCCCATACAGCGTGCACATGTTGTAACCCCTCTGGGCGGGTACCAAATTGGGATTATAAAAGAATCTATTCAAGGGAAAAAAAAAGTTAACATCTGCAGAGAAATCTGTAGATAAAATTATGGCCTTCATTATCATTTCTGAAAAAAAAGAGAGACTAAGAACTTTGCCATGGTCATGCTTCAGTCTTGGTTGAAATTTCAAGGATAATAACAATTCAGGCTTTCTACTTCATCATTTGCACATTTAAAGACATCACAACTGCTGCCTTTTGTCTTATTGGTCAAGACTTGTGGTAAACTCCTTAATTTGTGCAGGAAGTTCGCAGAAATATTATCCTATCTATGCCTCCTTCTAATGCTACAGTACATGACATTGTTAGACACACAGCTGATGTGAGTGAGGCAGTCAGAAGAACAGCTTTCTTTGTACTCGCCAAGAAGTTCCCCATTCAGAGTTTGAGGTTTGTATTTCTTGCTAGACGTGCTTGTCCAGTTGGCAAACAGTTGAATAAATGTAAGTTAATCATTCCAATTTGAACAGCATCAAGCAACGAACTAGCATCCTTCAAAGAGGATTACACGACAGAAAAAAAGCTGTGCAGGTGGAGTGCTTGAAAATGTTGAAGGATGTATGGCTCATAAAATGCTGCCAAGGGGATCCGATTGCACTCTTAAAGTACCTTGATGTGGAGACAAATGAGTTGGTGTGTGAATCAGTGATGCTGGCACTTCTTCAAGCAGAAGCAATCAAAGTTCAAGATGGACAGGGGCTTAGGAAGTTCATGCCAAACTCTGATGCAGTGACTGGTACATCATCTTTCTTCAAACACACACCTATTCATGTGGGCCATAGTTCATATCATACGTTTCATACTGCCATACGTCAGGGAGAATGATAGGTATGATAAAGTATGATTCAGCTCTTGGTGGAGTTTCATATGTGGCCTTAAATTTGGGGCTATATATGTATGTGGGACTTGGGACTTCAAAATATTGACAATTTGACACTTGAAAGTACATAGTACATGGTACATAGACTTGAATGTACATAGTACATGGTACATAGTATATACTATGTACTATATGTCATAGTACATACTATGTACTATATATGTAGATAGTATGTATAGTACATTCTATGTACTATACATACATAGTATGTACTATATAGTACATAGTACATACTATGTACTTTATGTATTAATAAGTATGTGCAGTACATTGGTATAGTGTAGGGCTTTTTCATAGTATAGTGCTCAGTGCCCAACGTGAGGCCCAGGTTCTCTACAGCCCGAGCCTAGTACCTTCAGGGTGCAGACCAGCCATGGTGTCCTTTTCAGCAAAAAAGTCTCATATTTTCTATTAAAAAAGGAGCAAGAATGATAGGCTAGTTTCATATGCCGTTTTACCATATGTTAGCAAATGTTTGCTTCACCATATCATATGAGTATGATATGAACTATGACATTGTGGGCACATATAGATGCATGTGTGTAGTTGCTTGTTTATTTTATAAATATAAGGAAAAAATTCTTTCCTTTTTATTTTGGACTTTGTTTTCGTTTGAGATTGTTACAAAAAATTATTTGTTATTCCATGTTAATGAATGTTCTCATCTGTAAGCTTGAATGTATTTAATCTGCCATTTGTATTGCATGTTAATGAATGTTCTAATCTTACTTGAACACAAGTTAGTATGTCCATTGCCAAGTGGCAAGTTTGATTTCCTTCAGAGAATAATTCCTTGCAAAAGAGTTTGGAATCTTGCATTGCATGAAAAACGAGACAATATACGCAGTGGCTCAGTCTTTGTGCCTGTCTATGTAGGTGAAGGCTCGATCTTTATTTGATTGTGGATTTCATGGCTTGCAGAAGGTGATTGTAACCTAGCCTACTTAATGGAAGCAGAGGAGGCACTATACTGGAGACTGTATATAAGTTACCTCCATTCAGAAGCACAGGTGAAGTTTTTTTATGCAACTGGATGGATAATAAGTTGGATTCTGGGTGATGCCTATCTCACTCTCCTAAATGACATGCACTTTTGGTTTTAGTTTGTAGCTTTTCAAAGCTTTCTAATCATTAATAGCGTTTGATAAGAAGTATCTCTTCTGCAAAAAAATTTGTTGTTTGTAATTTAGAAAAATTCTTGAGTAGTCTCCTACGGGAATTTTTCTAAATAGGCTAGATTCTATGCTGTAGGCCAAGGGTCATGATGCTGCTACCACTGGAGGAGCACAGGCTGCCATAAATGCAGCAGCTGCAACTGAAAAGAATGAACTATTGGATAGAGTTCTACCATCAACAATGTCAGACTATGTCCACCTGGTCAAAGCACACCTGAATGCAGGTGCTGTAGATGAATTGCTGATCAGAAAGCTCAATTGAATCAAAGATCCTGACTAAAAGCCAGCGACAATACAGTGAAAGTGTTCAGTGCTTCTCCCACAGGAATCATACTGATGTGTTGCTATCTACTGTCTTGCAGGTCCACATCTTCATTTTGTTTCACGACAGCTACTACTTATAGGCAAATTTCTGGATTTCTCAGATGCCACAAACAGGAAAGTTGCAGGAACCTTTCTTCAAGATATTATATGCCTGCCGGCTGGTCAGTTTGAGGATAATGAGGTATTATTAGGGGATGGATTGAGCCTTGGTGGTGACAAGTATTGGTCAAAGGCAGTTGCTGAGCTTGCCTGGAAAGTCCACGGGGCACCCCAGGAATTTGAGAAAATGGTATCTGATGTGGTGGCTGAACTGGGTAGACCGTGCAGAGAAGGTGGGGCTTGCATTATGCAGTGGGTCACTTGTCTAGCTGCTAGTGGATTTTTTCTTGAAAATATCGACTCCCTCCATCAACTGACTGGACATGCGATAGAGGCTCATGAATTGTTGGGTGGACTTCTTTTGCCAGCTGTAAGTACTTTTTATGTTGTGATATGGAACCGCTATCTATTTTGTGATACCACAAAGAAATGTGCTTGTGTAAAGCTTTTTGCTTTTGGCTTGCGTGACCATCAGGCTAAACACATCCACCCTGAAGTACAAAGAGCTGCTGTCCGGTCTTTGGGACTCTTCTGTGTCAAGGAGCCTAAACCGAGCCTCCAAGCAGTGAAGCAGCTCCGGTTGGCTCTTACCAATGGTATCAGCATTTTACAGAAAATGGCTAGCAAAGCACTGTTTGATCTATGCATGTGGCATGGCGCTGCTGTGTTAGATAGAGTCATTGGTCTTGGAGTGCCATTTCAAGAGGGTTCAACCAACGATGGGGATTTAAAAGGAGATAATGGTTTGCCCATTTTGGAGATGCTAGCACAAAAGTTGGATGTTGATGACACAGAGCAAGAGCCCATGGTAGAGGGTGAAGCTGGAGATGCAGAAACAGTTCAAAGCATTATAGCTGAGGGATTTGCCAAACTGTTGCTCCAGAGCAGTGTTTTTTCAGATATATTGCCTCTGCAGCACTCTGTTTTTGCAAAGGTGCTGCGGTTATACTTCAATGAGGAAACCAAGAGTGTGCCCAGGTTTGTTTAATTAATCTGTAATCCATGATTAATTTCTTTAACTTAATGGCCTTCTTAGCTTCCATATCTATCTGTAGTCTGTAATAGTCAGGGTTATGCAGGGATAATTTTTATCTGCACATAATTGCCCAGCATTCATTTAAGCCCATGCATCACTAGTTCTTGTTTACCTTTTTGGATTTTCTCATTTTCCATCATGCCTATTTATGTCATGTGCAGATTGAGGCAGTGTTTAGCTGTGTTTTTTGAGACTTACCCTTCTGTATCTTTAGATCACAAGGTAAGAAAACAAGTTGTAGCACATCTGAAACTCCATGGTCACATTCTAATGATTGTAAGAAACTCGTGCTTTTGAGAAGAGTAAATGTGTACCTAGCTGATAGATGTTGTGATGCCCTCAGAGTTGCATTGCGAAAAGTTTTATTCCTATTCTGCGAGCAGAATGGCCTGGAATTTGTGGGAATGAAAGTGGGACTCAAGCCACTGTTGCAGCCAAAAAAAGGCATGCAACAAAATTATCAAAGTTCATGCTCCAACTGCTGCATCAGTCTTTGTTTGAAGGTGATGATCCTTCGTCTCGGCTGGATGGCAAGAGTGAGTTGTTGGAGCAAGAAAATTGCACCTCAGCAAAAGAGCACACGAAGAGTGTTATGGTGTTTGATGAGGAACTAGCTATTCGGATCGCTGTCGAGGTATAAATCCCATTCATGATAACTACCTTAAGATGTTATCTTCAACAGCTCATGGGAGTTGTCACCTGGTCACAGTTTAATTTTAAAGAGTGTGGAAACTGATTTTTGGCTGGGTTGTTGAACCCAGGAAAGCTGATTGGTGTTTGTATTTGTAAACTAGGTTGCTGGATTTCCATCTCAACGATCTGCTGCAGCCAAATCCTACTTGGTGATGCTCACAAAGACACTATGTTCCCTTGATTTCAGACAATCTGAGAAACAGCTTATCAAGTGCATGCGAAGGCTGCTTGACAAGTACAGTCCTCTTTTTCATTACATGCCTAAGCTGTCTTGCGAAATCTTACTGCTAAGGACTGCAAAGGGCCATTTTGTTTTTGAAGCACAATGGCAATGTCTCACAATTCTTTTTGGAGGTGGCAGTATGAAAGATGCGGTAATGGGAGACAAGCAAGCAAGCAAGGAAATTGATAATATGGCAATGAGGCTTAGAGCACTAGATAACACACCCGAAGATGTCCTCTCAGATGAACAGCTTCAGATAGCCCTTTGTGAGACTCTCATATCCTTGATTTGTCCTTGTTGAAAAAGCATGGCTAGTCAAAATCTTGGAGCCTTAACCTTAATGATCATTTTGTTAACGCTTAGTACTTGAAATTGGTTGCTAACACTTAGTGATTTGCTTAGGCAATATGGAGCTGGAAGAATTCAGGCTGGTACAGGTAGACCAGCAGGAGGTTGAGGCTAAAACACCAGCACCTGCAGCAGCAAACAAGGGTCGAGCAAGTAGGCAGCATCGCTAGTTGTGATGTCTAATCAATAAAATCCTTTGATGAAATGTTTTTTTATTCAAAAAGCAAATACTTGTCGGTGCGAATTTATGCTGAACCTATGTGATTAGAGATGTTGGATCCCATGTCTAAACTGTACAACTTGAACCCAAGCTGATGAAGTTAAGAATTTGACTGGCAGGGCGTGTGAAGAGGGCAAGCACTCCAGAGAGCTGTTCTCCATCACCATCCCCAGGTACCAAAACCCCTGGGATGCTGCCTCCTTCCACTGTCCGTGCTCAACGTGCAAGCAAGACAGCAGCCATGGGGAAAATGCGGTCTGAGCTGGCACCCAGTAAAAGGGCCATCTATGCCAGCTCAGAAGAGGACCTTGTCTCCAGCTCTAGCTCAGACGATGATCAGGATGGAGACAATGCCCACGAGACAGACAGTGAGTTTGAGGTGAGTGTGCAGCAAGTTTGTGTGGACATCAGTGAGCCTGCTGTCTTATTAGAACGCACCAATTGCTCTGCTCCCAGGCAGAAGGTGGCTGAAGGCCCTTTTATAACATCAGTCAATGATGAGAATGAAATCACCTCCAACACACAAGCCATAAGCAACGGCAGACGTTGCATTAGAGCGCCAAAAAAGGAAGAAGGGCCAGCAACATTACAAGGTAAGCTGATTGAAGAGGATAATCTGACTGTCCCTTCTAAACCTGTTGCTAAAGCTGGAACAAGGAGACGTAATTTGAGGTTGAACAGGGACAAATCTGGCCAAGTCATAAGCTCCGATCATCATGCCAGTGGGTAGATTTTTACGATGCATGCCTTAGTACAAGAGGATTTGTACATCTGAACAATTATGCCTGCTCTCAAGAGTTCTTGGGGGTCAACTCGAATGTTTAGTTTGAAAGCACAACTAAACTTACTGCATCTAATAGGTAAGAGTTCACTGAAAGATTATCATTATCTGTGTCCTATTCACGTTCCTAGAAACTGACCCTCGTATTTGCTGCCTGTAATGTATCTCAATTTCAAAGTTGACCAAATTCATAGGGGTCATTTAGACAAAGCAAAACAAAAAAAAAAAGAAGCCTCAAACCTTAACTTTGGCAAGTTAAATAAGATTCGATTGCCAATCTGTTTGGAAAGGATGTATCATCTATCTCGATTATCTTTCACATTAGAAATTTTCAAGTTGATAAGCCATTCATCGCGTTCTTCTTAACCAGTGTTTGTGATCCAACTATATGTTGCAGAGTAACCATATTCTTCCTAATCAACCTTTTAGACCTGGTGCTTGGGCTAAAGAATGTTTTTGCAAGATGCGCTATATGGATGGAAAGCGGTGAGAATGTTTTTGCAAGATGCGCTATATGGATGGAAAGCGGTGATAGTCGTTTGCATGCACATAGATGTTCCTCCATGCAAGGTTTGGGAATGTTCCAAGGACGTTTTTGGATTGGAAGGTAGGAATTAATTAACGTTCACTCTCTCTGCACTAATTTTTCACTTGGAATCAATTTTCTCAGATATTAAAAGCACTACTTTCTTGTTTCTAGGGGTAGTGCGACAACTCGTCTCTCGTATGGTGTGGGTGGTTTTAGTCGCCTGTGTTGCTATCGATCGATTTGTCTCTGGCTTATAATTCTGTGGGGTGGTTCCAGAAGTTTTTGGAGCCTTGCGATGCCATCGATCTCTTAGATGATTCACCAAGTCCTATGTTTGCATGATCACTGCGCGCGCAACAGCCATAGGACAAGAGTAAAGGTAGTACAATTTCACAAACAATGCGACATGAAGCCGACATCGGTGTAGCCGCTGTGCTTGATGTTTGCTGCTTGTGTGCCTACAACAAGCTTGTCATGAAAGATATGTGGCCAAATGCGTGTACTATAATTACCAAGATCGGCGCCCTCAATGTTGGCTGTGTAAAACTCGCATCACCATCTAAAGTTCATGTACTATGCTACTGGTATGTTAGTGAGACAAGGTGTGTCTCAATGCTACTAACAACATTTCAAAGCCCTTTGGTGAGACAAATACATGGTGCATCATGTAAGACCACAAAGGGTAGTTGGCCTTGTCAAGCTTATCCTCAACGAAAAGCATCCTAAATACATCATTTCAGCCTACAAATAACTAATCTCTAACATATTATCAATGTCCATTGACCGAGATGGTTTCTACCAGTAGATCACTGATAACTAAGGAAACCTGCAAAGTGTATGAAAAAGGCAGAGTGTAGAGTGTAGAAATGTTGCTACAAGAATGTAGAAATTGATGTTAAATCAAAGATATTCATGTTGAGCTCAAAGATGCGATCTCGCGAGATGACGGTGGTCCTCTCTACACACCAAATGCTATTGTTGTAATGCAAAAAATCCAAAATTAAAAAAAGATAGTTCGAATCATATTCGATTTTGTGTTTTCTACACAATAGCAATAACATTTGGTGTGTAGATAGTGTTGTCATCATCCTTGACATCCAATCTTTGAGTTCACCTTCAATAGCTTCATCAACACTATCATCAATTTTTGCATTCCTACTAAGTATCATTTCCACACTACTCTACACTTTATAATTTTTCTTTCACTTTGTAGGTTATCATTATCGTTAGTGATCTACTAATAGTAGCCATTTTGGTTGCATTTAGTGGGCATTTAGTGGGCATTGATAGCATCTACAAGTATTTAGGATAATTGTATTATTTGTCAGAGATTAGTTATTTACAAGTAGAATGGCAGTAGTTAGGATATTTACATTTTGTGTTAGAGATTATTTATTTATAGATTGTGATGTGATTGGGATGGTGCTTTTGGCTGAGGATAAGCTTGACAAGACCAACAACCCGTTGTGGTCCTATATGATGGTCTCGCCAAAGGGCTTTGGAATGTTGTTATTGGTAAAGGTACACCCTATCTCTCTAACATTCCAAAGGGCTTTGGAATGTTGTTATTGGCAGTGAGACATGCCCTGACTCATTTGCACAATAGTATAGTATAGGTACTTAGGATGGTGATACAAGTCTTGATATGTAACTATGGCATTTGCCTTCCTCCACACCTACTACCACAGTAGAACAAGCTAGGTGGGATGATAAGAATGCATAGGCACATGCATTAGTGGAACTTTCAATGAGAAGGAGCATTATTCCTTATTTGCTCATAGAAAACTATGAAGCATGCTTAGGATACACTTGTTGTGCTTTACTAGGTGTGTAACAAGGTACGAGTTACAAGTGGCCTACTTGCGTGACCAGTTAGAGTCTGAACATATGAATGAGAGAGATTTAATGGATGAGTTTCTTACAAGGATTAAAGATCTCAATAGGGAGCAGATGGCATGTATGATGAGGCCTATCCAGATAGTTCTTTATGTATTGTTCTCATCATAGCTCTTTTGGATTCATACCAAAGTCTTGCATCCATTCACTGTGCATTGTAGGTTATATAATCCTTATGTCTATGATGTATGTATGTTAGCAGTAAGACATATTAGTAAGTCTGATATTTTGATGGTGGTGCATATTATTTCTCAGAATGATTTATTTTCTTCACTTGAGTTTGCTCCTTAAGGAGGAATAGTCACATGTGCAAACAACTACTTGTATCCAATAAAAGGACTTAGTAAGGTTTTTCACAATACTGCAAATGGTGGGACAATATCTCTCTCAGAAAGTCTTGCTTATGCTAAAATCATAAAAAAGAACTTGCTATTAGGCCTAGTGGTCATATTTGTTGATGACAGGTGTGCAGTTCATGACCAAAGTGATGGAAACATCAATATGGTATCTAGTACTCTAAGCCATGGGTTTTATAGGGTAGAGATTGGCACATAATTCTTGTTCAGTTATTACCACACATTTATCACTTAAATTTTGGTAGTTTTTTGTGCCTTAGAAGGTAAGAGATGGTGTCAGAGGTGTGCCAAAGCTTGAGGACCCCATCAAAAATGTATGTAAGGGGTGAATTTTAGGCAAGATGCAATAGGCATCATCATTGCCAAAATATGGATTAGTTAGGGCACACCTGGATGTATCCGTTTTGAAGGTAAATTTATAGGTTTTAACATGATTTAGACACTTTGTTTCTATGGTTGAAAGTGTGTCTACATGTAAAGTTTGCACCCTTTGTTCAGATTAAGGAGGGGAGTATATATATGGCTAAAAGAGGCATAAAACATCAATGCACAATTCCTTATACACCTCATTAAAATGGTTCATCTCTGCCTTTATGAAGGAATCCAACCCATGTCTAAACATACTTCTAAGCATAAAAGAGAAGAAAAGAGTATAAGCATCATGGTTTAGGCTTACACTTTTTGTGAGCTTGCTTCTTGAGCTTGGAGAGAAGAGTGCAACCTTCAAGAAGAGATAACCTTGAAGAGAAGAAGAAGGAGTCTTAAAAAGAGGGTTCACCTTTAAGAGAAGAGGCTAGACCACCATGGAAAGGAGTAGGCTTCAAAAGAAGAGAGCTATGGCCACCATGAAGAGGATCTGGGCAAGATGAAGTGGTTTAGTGAATCCCAAAAGCTTTCACTAAGGGAGAGGAAGGGAGAAATGAGAAAAATGCACTAGAATGAGGTTACACAAACTTTTTACAAAGGGAGAGGCTCTATTTATAGGGTGGGAGGCCTCCAACAAATCCCAACTAGGATCTAGAGGCTTCTAGCTTTAGTTTGGGCCAAAATGGACAAGATTTGGAGTAATTACGTCCACTTTTTGATCTAGTTTGGATGAGGTGAGAGGAGAGATGAAATATCTAGCCACCGCATGTAGTTTTTGAATTAAAAAATGACCCCTTTGATGTGATTTCTAGTCTCCGCCTTGAAGTGGGACTCTCTCCCCTTGTAAGGTGTCAATTTGCTCTTTAAGACAATAATCACATGCTCCCTCTTCATTTCTTTATTTATCCCCTCCACATACATGGAAAGATTCATGAAAATCTTGATGTACTCTCATGAAACTTCTTCATCTTCATTTCTTTATTTATCCCCTCCACATACATGTAAAGCTTCATGAAACTACTCTCAATGTACTATCTTATGACCATGCCCTTTTGAGAGAGTTCATACCATTGTTCATGGTATTATCTATCAAGCACAAGGGTGAAGTGAAAGACAAATTCATTTCTTTTTTAAATCTTCTCACATGTGTGGTATATTTCCTTGTTTTACCATATACCTCCACCATTTGCAAGCAAAATTCTCCATGTGCAATATGAAGTAAATTGTACCATATCTTGCTCACTTTGGGGCAAAGCTGAAAATAGGTCTCCATCTTAGTAATCCACTCCTCCAGCTCGTGTAAAGCTAAACCATCACCCTTAAACTTGGAGAGGGAAACCTTGTCCTTGATATTCTTTGAAGTACTAGAAGATGAAGTCCTATAATGGATAGAGGGTTTGTACTTTTTCATATCTAAGAAGAGATGTTCCCTTTGTGACGATGAATATCAGCTTGGTTTTGCATGAGCCAATCTATACCAAGAATTCCATCATAAACGCCTAAGGGAAAGAATCAAAACTTACATTTGGTCAGGTTCCATCTAAGGAAAGCTAAATTTCCATGTTAAAATAACTTTTCCACTTGCATTGGTTTACACTACTTTTAGTTGATTTCTAACTTACACAAGCATCATGGCAAAATAAAAGAATGAGTGCTGCTTGAATCAACCAAAATCTTATCATCTTTATGTTGGAAGTTGGTGCGAGTTTAAATCACTAAGAACTATTGGTTCTGACCTTGGTGCTCTAGCCACAGATTTTGTCTCTTTCTTCTCCTTCTTGGTCAGCTAACATTCATGACATTAGAAGGAGTTGATTGGGCTAAAATTGGCCTCCTATGATTTCTCTAATTATGAGGGTGGAGGTCCTTGATTTCTCTAATTATGAGGGTGGAGGTCCTTGATTACTCTAGGTTAAGACCACAAGCCTTTGGGAATGAGATCTTGGAGAAAATAGAGCTAGATATGTGACATCATCTGGATAACTGGGGTAATCATTCACAAAATATCTTGGTTGTTGCCTACTGGCATCTAAAGCACTTGCTTTCCTTTCTGAGCTAGAATTCCAAATCCATCTACATTTAGGAGAGGAAGAGTCTTGAACTCTAGGTCCACTAGCTTACTTGGCTCTGATCTTGACCTTTATTCCTCTTAGACTGGATAACTGGGGTAATCATTCACAAAATATCTTGGTTGTTGCCCACTGGCATCTAAAGCACTTGCTCTCCTTTCTGAGCTAGAATTCCAAGTCCATCTACATTTAGGAGAGGAAGAGTCTTGAACTCTAGGTCCACTAGCTTACTTGGCTCTGATCTTGACCTTTATTCCTCTTAAACTTAGGCATACCAAAATTTGAAGGAGCTCTCTTCGGGGGAGGAGGCAAAGGGCTTCTTACTGGATTGTCTCATTGGAAAAATCTTGGGCAAAATCCTCAGCCATTTTGAATCCTTTAACTGTAGGCAAGGGCTTTGTATTCTTCACTAATTTTTCCAAAGGTGGGTCCAATCTTTTGTTAATCAATGGAGAAGAGTATGATTATACATTGCTAGAGCATATACGATAAGGCTCACATTAAGACTAATGATACACCTTGATAGGTTTGCCAACTTGGGGGCATAGCTCTAAGAACTCTTTTCTGCTTGAAACCCAAGGTGAAAAAATCTTTTGATAAATCAATGGAGAAGAGTCTCATTATACATTGCTAGAGCGTATATGACAAGGCTCGTATAGGACTAGTGATACACCTTGATAGGTTTACCAGCTTGGGATATCTCTAAGAACTCATTCATCTTTTCTGCTTGAAACCCAAGGTGAAAAAATCTTTGATCATGATTATGTTCCTGAGGATGCTCACTACACCAACGTGGTTTTATATGATCATGATGATGTATTACACCCACATACACATGATGATGCATCGTACACACATACTTATGATGATATTGATGCACATGCATATGATGATACATATACACGTGATATTGATATACGTGCAAAGGATAATGACACATACACACATGATGAAGATGTACGTGATTGTGATGTGTGTGAGTTAGATCATGTGGACATGATCTTGAGGGTAGGCATGGCATCAAGCACATCGTTGAGCATTACGAGATGATATTCATATTTCTAGTACCTACCTTCCTCTGAATCTTGATGATGCATTAGTTGATCATGAGTGTCTTCTAGATGATCATAGGCATTCAACTAGTGATACTTCTATTGTTGCATTAGTGGATCATGAGGTATTTTTAGATGATCATAGGCATTCAATTAGTGATACGTCTATTGTTTCATGAGATTGATGATACTTCACATGTTCTTGAGCATATAATAGACGATGAGGAGTATAGACCTGAGTTCTTGGTGTTAGACGTGTTAGGCTACTCCTCTAGAGATTTCACATTTGGAGACAATCCTTATAGGATCAATATTCTTAGTTTTCATAGCTTACCTGGTAGTATTCATGTTGAGATAGTTCATATGTTTGAGAAGTCAAGCATAGTGCATGAGAGTAGTGATGAGCTTGTTGAGTGAGACCTTGTCAAACACACAGATTGATTTACACATGGATCTAGAGTGTTTAACTTTTGATTTGGAGTTTTTTTTAAGATCTAGTATTGATAGAGATTGACTTATTATGGGATATAGGTCATATAGGAGTACCATTGATGGGGATAGATCATACCGTGATTATTAGTGATGTGGTTAATGATGCCACTTATCTCTCATGTGTATACGTATACCTTGTCATTCTTTAGTGATGATTATGATGATCATACTTCTACTTTGGATCATCGTATGAACATAGGGGATTTTAATCATGAAGATATGGTGCATGGTTTGGATCATTCTTAGACACATATTGATGTAATGGATCATACCTTTGATTTTTTGAGCGATGCTACATGGGATGATGGCATGGATTCACATTTGATCTTGCATGATCCTGACTTTGAGTCATGTTGTATAAGGCTCTAGTGTGCTTATTGTGTGTATGAGATGTACTAAGATGCCTTGCTTTATAGTGTGGCTTTTCTATGTACAAAGCAAGGCATCTCAGTACCTCCTCAGTACACACACACACACACACACACACACACACTTACATGTATGTATATATGTATGAATACATACATATATTCACGTGCATGTGTATCAATATCATCATCATGAGTATGTCTGCAATATACCATCATATTTATGTGTGTATAATATATCATCATGATCATTCTACATCCTTAGAAACATAATCATGATGGCTCAAGAATGTAGGGCACTCATGCAAGTCGCCAACAAAAGAACAATCATCCCATGCAAACAATGTCGAACCATCCATATCGAGGTAGCCAACCAATGAAACAATAAAGTTATCATGTACAAACCATTTGTGTGAAGGTAGCCAAGCAATGAATCAATAAAGTTATCGTGTACATGTACATACAATCCGGACCATCTAGCACATACTTCTCTCTCATCAAATAAGTGTCTCAAATGGCTAGGTGCATCAAACCCTCAAGCTCAAATATCCAACCATGGCATGAGTATGCCGCCTCATCATAGCATGAAGTCAAGAATGAGGATCTCGAGGTCTAAGCCTTAAAGTACTAGCCTTAAAGTACTAAAGGTATGTGTGAACTCGATAAAAGAAATATGATCCAAGAAACGAAATGGCAACTCACAAAATGAGCATAGAGATGGCCATGATGACAAAGCATGAGTAAATCTCCTACGATTGGAATTTGAGATGGTAACAAAGTGATGTCCACGAGAAGAGCTCTTTCCATGGTGATCATAAAAAGGATAGAAATAATAACCCATAACACCACCCAAAGTGTGTATCACAAAACACCCAAATTGTGATATCAAGTCCACTATGCACTAATGTGCGTGATTAATCCCCATCACACAAAATACTATGTTGCATGTGAACAACCTCTCACAACTTGCAAACCACATGTGAAATACTCCTTATATCCACATGTGAACACGAATATGCCCAAAACAATGGGTGTGGAAAGGTTAAAGAGGTATGGAAAGGAATGGCCTCAGTATGTAGTGTGGATAGGACAAGGATAAAGGAATGGCCTCAGTATGTAGTGTGGATAGGACAAGGATAAAGGATGCGGCCTCAGTATGTAGTGTGGATAGGACAAGGATAAAGGATATGGCCAGAATGTGAATGGGTAAGCACGTCTAAAAGGAATGGCCTCAGTATGTAGTGTGGATAGGACAAGGATAAAGGATGTGGGCCAGAGTGTGAATGGGTAATGTTGGAATTAGGGTTGCAGGAAAGCACACAAAGCTTGGAGAAGAAGAAGCAAGAATGCACACAACACAAAGTGTATTAGATTGTGTCAATGTACAAAAGATAAGTTAGCCCTAGAGTTATGGGCATATATACAAGCCGGGGGAAAAAAACTCCTAAAGAGGGAAAAAGTGCCCCGGCGGTCCTAAGTGTGTTCACACACGTCACTGCCTATGTATATGGCAACAAATCCCCCCTGGGAGTGATGGTGTGAACGAGAGCTGGCACTCATGTATAGGGGAGTGCCATGCCCGAAGTAGATCAGTCCACAAAGGGGAGCAAGCCCAAAGCTTTGCGGAAAGCTTCGAACTTCTCACGAGGAAGCGCCTTTGTGAAAAGATCGGCGAGGTTGTCCTGTGTTGGCACATAGGCCAAGCTGATCTCTCCTGCTAAGAGTCTCTCCCTGACATAGTGATAATGCACCTCAATGTGCTTTGTGCGAGCATGAAAAACTGGGTTTCTCGCAACTGCCAATGCGCTCTGATTGTCAGTGAAGATAGAGGTGGCAGCCATAAGCCGTTTGAGCCACACACACTCAACCGTAGCTGTGAAAGCTGCCCTGTACTTAGCTTCACAACTAGAAGTGGCCACAGTAGGTTGCTTCTTGCTCAACCAAGATATGCATGAGCTACCGAGCATGAAACAAAAACCACTTGTGGACACCCTTGTGTCATAGCAACCAGCCCAATCTGAGTCCGAAAAAGCATGCAAATCTGGCGGCAACGATCCCCCCTTGGGATAAAACAACCCAAGATGTATGGTGCCACTCAAGTAGCGAAAGATGCGTTTAACTACCTTCCAATGCTGAGACCCTGGGCTATGCATAAACTTGCTCACTGTGAGACTGCAAACTGAATGTCCGGCCTTGTAATGCATACATAAATGAGGCAACCAACAGCTGTCTGATAGAGTGTGACATTAAAGTGATCTCTAGCATCATGAAGACTCAACTCCATTGGAGTAGCAATAGGCTTGTAGTCTTCAAGGCCAAATCTCCGCAACAATGTCTCAATATACTTTGTCTGACACAAAGCAATACCTCCATCACACTGCTTAAATTGTATCCCCAAATAATGATGGAAATGCCCCAAATCTGACATCTTAAAAGAGGCATTCAAATCAGCCTTAAAATCAGCAATATGAGTCTCATTTGGTCCGGTGAGCAGCATGTCATAAACATAGAGAGCAATGATTAGATGCACATCATCCACACGTTTAGCAATATGACTCTCATTTGGTCCGGTGAGCAGCATGTCATCAACATAGAGAGCAATGATTAGATGCACATCATCCACACGTTTAGCAATATGACTCTCATTTGGTCCGGTGAGCAGCATGTCATCAACATAGAGAGCAATAATTAGATGCACATCATCCACACGTTTAGCATACAAAGTGCTTTCTGTTGAACTTTTCTGAAAACCTTGTGCAGTCAAATATGCATGTATCTTTTCATACCAAGCTCGTGGAGCTTGCTTTAAACCATATAAAGCCTTTTTCAACCTGCACACTTTGTTTTCCTGCCCTTTTTGAACAAAACCACGAGGCTGCGATACATACACCTCCTCATGTAAATCTCCATTCAAGAATGCAGTCTTTATGTCCAATTGATGTATATTCCAACCATTATGAGTTGCCAATGCACAAATGCTACGAATGGTAGTCATACGACAAGTGGGAGCAAAGGTCTCATCAAAATCAATGCCCTTTTCTTGAGCATAACCCTTTGCAACAAGTCTAGCCTTATAGCGATCAACACTACCATCTGGCTTTCGTTTCAATTTAAAAACCCACTTACATCCAATGGCCTTTTTACCAATAGGCAAATCACACAAAGACCATGTACCATTCTTCATCCAATGGCCTTTTTACCAATAGGCAAATCACACAAAGACCATGTACCATTCTTCATTATAGCATCATATTCACTTTGCATTGCAGTCAACCAATTTTCTGAATTTTGTGCCTCATCAAATGAAAGAGGTTCTTCCTCTTCACACATACTAGACACAGCCAAAGCATAACAATCTGATGTATAAGAGGCATGCTGAAAACCTGAATGAGTATGACTAGTCATAGGTGCATCAATCTTACTATCACGCAAGGTTTGCACCAGCCATTTTGGCATACCTCTAGCCTGCTCATTTTCAGCCCTATCTTCATGAATTACATCCTATAAATCTGCATCAGAAATAGGCTGATCTATGATGTCGTTTGAAATCTGCATAGGCTGAATATTTGCCTCATTAGGACTTACATTTGAATTCCCACCTGTAAAGAGAGGCAACAACGTATCAAATACATCCCGTGAGCTCACACCTGTCTCTTTGGTACATGATAACAAAGGTTGCACAGCATCTTCCACAAAAACAACATCTCGACTAATCAAGATACGCTTTGACTCTGGATGATACAATCTGTAACCCTTGCTCTCAGCACTGTAACCAACACAAATGCATTTGACAGTCTTATCATCCAATTTTTTGCGTTGTTGCACAGGCACTAAAGCATAGGCCAAGCAACCAAAGACATGCAAGTGACCAATAGAAGGCTTCCTGCCATGCCAAGCTTCGTATGGAGTAATAGACTGCAAGGCCTTAGTGGGACACCTGTTGAGTACATATGCAGCACACATGACAGCCTCAAGCCAAAATGCATGTGGCAAAGCTTGGCTCTTGACCATACATCGTGCCATCTCCATAAGTGACCTGTTTTTCCTCTCAGCAATACCATTTTGCTGAGGGGTATACGGCACTGTACATTGGTGTTTTATCCCACGACTAGCCAGAAATGCATCAAACTCTTTAGACAAGTACTCCCCCCCTCGATCAGAACGGAGGGTGCCCACAGTACAATTGGATACATTTTCAACCATAAGAAAAAACTGTTTGAAGCACAAAAACACTTCGGACTTTGCCTTCAGTGGATATACCCATGCATGCCTTGAGTAATCATCAATGAAAGTCACGAAGTACAAGTGTTTACCAAATGACGGAGTTTGCATAGGCCCACATACATCACTATGTACAAGTTGCAATTTGCGAGTGGCCTTCAGTGGATATACCCATGCATGCCTTGAGTAATCATCAATGAAAGTCACGAAGTACAAGTGTTTACCAAATGACGGAGTTTGCATAGGCCCACATACATCACTATGTACAAGTTGCAATTTGCGAGTGGCCCGCACAGAACCATCCTTTGGAAACACAGAACGCTGCATTTTGCCTAAAATATAGCCTTCACAAACATGTTTCAATGGTGCCTCAAGAGGGGGCAATGAAGCAACTATATCAAATTTCTGCAAACGCAGCAAACTAGCAAAGTTCAGATGACCAAAACGAGCATGCCATAGTTTTGCATCTGAAACTGCCTTTTCATAAAAAACTGCATTTGCTGAATCTTCCACACACTTGTCATAAGAATTGAGCCTATACAGCCCACGAAACAAGGTGCCAGATACAATAATCGTATCACCAAAAGTCAAATCATGAACAGTACATCTGTCATCCACAAATTTGACTACAAGTCCAAGTCTAGCAAGTGCAGAGACAGACAATAGATTCTTCTTTATCCCTGGCACATACAAAGCATCTGAAAGTGTGAAAGTGCTGCCATTTGCAGTAATAAGCATAATTTTACCAATGCCCTTCACTGGGTAAGAAGCATTATTGGCACATGTGACAGTATTCCCATTAGGGACAGCCTCAAGAGAAGTGAACATATCACGATGCGAGGTAATGTGCTTTGTAGCATCACTGTCAAAATACCATACATGAGAGTCAATAGAAACTGCCAAACATGCATCATGTACAGATGGGTCATACTGGCAATACACGCTAAACGCCCATTCTGTATCCTGCACAACATTTACAGAATCTGCATTTGTAGAAGCATCCGCTATTGTGGCTGCATTTGACTCTTTCTTCTTTGCCTCTTTAGCCTTTAGCTTAGGGCAATTCTTAATGACATGATCATTTGCCTTACAATAGTTGCACCTGGTCTTTTTCTTGTCTTTATCAAGAGCCTTCTCAGACTTATTGTTGCTACCTGTGGAAGGAGAAGAAGTTGCAGACCTACTAATAGGAGAAGAAACAGTGGAAGGGGCTGCCTTACCACTTCTTCTCTGCTACTGGGCAGCAATAAATGCTTGATCAACTGCACGCTGCCTAGCCCTGTTTTGCCTGGACTGCGCTTCTTGCAAGAGCTTGTTGACTAAAGTATCATACTTGACAGTATCAGGTCTGTCCTCATTAAGAAGTCTCCACGTGGAAGCAAAAGTCTGATATGTCTCAGGTAAAGCATCAAGAACAGTCTGCACAAGAGAATGATCAGGAATAATCTCACCTGCAGAAATCAACTGTTCTTTGAGATCTTTAATCTCAGTAAGAAAAACATTCATGTCATCATCTTCTTGCATAATCTTCAATTCTAGCTCTTTACGCAGGTAAGCGACCTGCATACAAACCAGCTAGAATATCCCAAGCATGTTTTGCTGTTTTAGCTGAACGAATATGTGGGGTGATGTTACGTTTGACAGAAAGTGCAATCAAGGCATGAGCCTGCGCATCTTTACCATCCCACAACGAGCTTGTTCAGCAGTGGGTAAAACAGCAGCAACAGTAGAGCTGCTAGAACCTGCAACATCCTCAATAGATCCTACATCCACAGAACCTGGACGTACATCCATACCCTGCACAATGTTCCACACTCCTTTTGCAACCAAAACATGCTGCATCATGTATGCCCAAAGTGGGTAGTTGCTGTCTCCATCCAATTTGTCATCAGCAGCAGATAACATGTGAAATACATCATTGTTGTTATCAGCCATGGCCACTGACTGAAACTGATGCAAAAGCTACCTGTAATGAAGCAAAGACTGAACAGAAAACAACTCGTGCTATGTAGCACGGTCCACAATAGAGTACGTATGCCTGTTTTGCAGAAAACTGCACTGTCAAAATTTCTGCAAAAAATGATGAAAACACTATGCAGAACTTGAAATGCAAAAACGGAGCCCGAAACGATCTCAGATGCGATTTCTGAGAACGTGAGTCGGAGGGTGCTGGAAGCGCTCGTGAAAGCTCACCTCAATCGGAGAACATGAGTCGGAGGGTGCTGGCGGCGTAGCCCTGGTGGGAGCCGATGCCTGCTCTGATAAATACCAATTGTTGGAATTAGGGTTGCAGGAAAGCACACAAAGCTTGGAGAAGAAGAAGCAAGAATGCACACAACACAAAGTGTATTAGATTGTGTCAATGTACAAAAGATAAGTTAGCCCTAGAGTTATGGGCGTATATACAAGCCGGGGGAAAAAACCTCCTAAAGAGGGAAAAAGTGCCCTGGCGGTCCTAAGTGTGTTCACACACATCACTGCCTATGTATATGGCAACAGGTAAGCACATCTAAAAGGATTAAAATTTTATGGCTAATGGAGAATGTGAACACAAAGACAAGGAGATTTAAACCCTATCAAGTGCAAAAAAAAAAACTTTCTCCTTCTCCTTCTCCTCCTTCTCCTTCTCATGATGGCAGCAGCCACTCCTCTTCTGAATGAGTTAAAATACTATGAGATAACATTCATTGAGATCTCAGGCTCTCTGATGCTCGGGAAATCTTTGCCCTCATGATTTTCTGGTGGTCAATTTCTTTGCTAAGCTTAGAGCTTCACAAAGCTCTATGATCGCTATGATGCACACGCTTTAGGAAATCACAAAAAGGGTTCTACAAGACCCCTTATCTGTGATAATTTCTTGATGTGGATAAGTTTTTGATGATTACGGTAGAAATAAATTTCAACAAGAATCCAATAATTATACTTTGTGCTTGAGTTTTCAACAATATTCATAGTTTCTTGAAGTTTGTAGAAATTTCTTTAAAAATTTTATAATTTCTTGCAAGAAATGATCAAGATTAAGAAAGATTTGATCAAGAATCACTCAAGATTTTATTTCTGCACTTAATCTTGTAAACTTTATAAATCTGCACCAAGATTCCTCTAAACTCTACTCTCCATAGTAAAGTCTATTTAAATCTACAATAGAACTGTAAACTGCACATAGATCCACTCAAATCTATAATAGAACTGTAATCTACACTTAAATCTGCTCAAGTTTATAACATAACTGTAATATGCACACTTTCTTGATAAATTCTACACCAAGATTTGCACAACAACCACTAGTATCTCCCAAAATGCCAAGAATATAAAAAAACTAGGCAAATGTTGTAGGAAACTAGGGTTTATGAAAAGAATTGATGAGAGAAATCACTAATCAAGCAAATTGTGCACAAGCTTAGAGAATAAGATTTTTGAAATTAGTGATTAGCATACATGAAAAATGATTAACACTAATATCATTATAAATCCACATAAATCAAGATGAAAGCAATCCTTTAAAACAGTGTAAAACTTAATCCAAAAATGATTAAGTCTTAATCACTACCAAGACGAAAGCCAAATGCTACTAAGATCAAAGTAAAGCTCTCATAATAATGCAAGAAAGGGATCTTGATAGAGGTGGAGATTGCACTCATGAAGGGAGTAGCACCATGGATCCACTCATCATTAGGGAGTAGCACTTAGTCTTGGTGGAGATGTTGTTGAGAATAATGCATACATCAATTCTAACTTGGAGATCAATATGTCTATTGTTTGCTATGTTGGTAGGGGTGTTTGCTATGTTGGTAGGGGTGTTGTTGAATTATGTATACATCCATAATAACTTGGAGATAAATATGTATATTGGGGTGTTGTTGAATAATGCATACATTAGTACTAACTTAGAGATGAATATGCCTATTGTTTGCTATGTTGGTAGGGGTGTTTTGAATAATGCATACATCAGTACTAACTTGGAGATGAATATGTCTATTGTTTGCTATGTTGGTAGGGGTGTTTTGAATAATGCATACATCAGTACTAACGTGGAGATGAATATGCCTATTGTTTGCTATGTTGGTAGGGGTGTTTTGAATAATGCATACATCAGTACTAACTTGGAGATGAATATGTCTATTGTTTGCTATGTTGGCAGGGGTGTTTTGAATAATGCGGTGTTTTGAATAATGCATACATTAGTACTAACTTGGAGATGAATATGTCTATTGTTTGCTATGTTGGTACGGTGTTGTTGAAATAATGTATATATTCATAATAACTTGGAGATAAATATGTTGGTAGGGGTGTTCTTGAATAATGCATTCATCCATAATAACTTATGTATATTGTTTGCTATGTTGGTAAGGGTGTTGTTTTTGGTTATAAGTCAAGGGGTATAAGGCTTTACTATGTGTATGAGATAAACTGATATGCCTTGCTTTATAGTGTGGCTATTCTATGTACACAGCAAGGCATCTCCATCTTGATTTAAAGAAATTTTATACATGAAACAAGTTCAACTATGAGTCATGTACATTTTAGGGTCAATGATAACAAGTTGCATCTAGTGGAAATAAAATTAAAATAGCAACAGAAGCTTGTTTGAAATTAACAACGAGAGAAGAAGGTAGGTCTTATTACCTACATCTATACAAACAGACAAAACAATTTGTTAGCCTGAATGTGTATTACAAGTGTCAATGGACCTATCCACATGTTATAGATGTCACCCTATTTCTACAAGTTAAAAACAAAAAAGCCTAACCAAGCTAAATTATGTAAGTCCAAGTAGCACTTAATACCGTGCATGCACTGATACATCCAGTTGTTATGTGTTTATCCACTATTCACCCATTAAATTTATGTTTAAAGAACCTCCATTTAGCAAGTTCATTAATATCTTACAAATCTTATGAATTTTTTAATGAGCCAGCATGTGTCTCTATCAATCTTGAAATCCTGCTATACAGACATAGAAGGAGGACCTAAATAGAACTAAATCAAATAGGTGAAAGGGGAGTGTACTTCCTCTCAGTAGGAGTAGACCAAGTGAGCTGAAGATAGCAAAGTATTCATTGCTATGGATCTAGCAATATTCAGAGCTAAAACACATAATGAGGTCCATGAATATAGTTCTATAGATTAGTTTCATTACTTGCAAAATCCCAGCAAAAAATAATGTTTTTCTTAAGTACTTGTGTACCTGGGCAGAAGAACCCCCTGCAGAGGCAAGGGTGAGAGACATCATGTAATGCTCAATAAGAAGGCAAACATGCTAAGTGAGTTAAAGAAACCACATCCATTCTAATATGTGGGTCATGATTGAGGTAGAGTGGAGGAGTCTTCCATCTTCATCATAGCAGCAAGTGCCACAAAAATGTTACTGCCCATCACCATCCCTTGTAAGATTATGATGAACAATCGTGAGGCACAGCAACCCATAGGCAATAGGTGCCACAAAAACGTAACTGACCACCACCATCCCTTGTAGGATTATAATAGACATTTGTGTATAGAGGCATGGCAGAGTCACAATGACCCATAGGTCCAATGTGAAAGAGTTGTAGAAGTAAAGAACCCTAGTAAAGTAGGCTATCATGCAATTTGTGCAATTACACGTGTCATATGAGCACAAATGGAGAGAGAGAGAGAGAGAGTGTGTGTGTGTAGGCCTCACCTCAAAAAAATCATTACTACTGTCATGTACTATACTTGACTGCTCAAATACATGAACTATATCCACACAACCGCACTGCCAAGTAAGCTATGAGAACTAGTAGTGGGTGAATCAGGAATGAATCCACATGTGTAAGCCCTAGAAGAATAGCCTAACAATCTAATATAAGAAGCTCATGCCTATGCTCATAGGTATCCCATAAACCCACATGTAAAGTACTTAACATTAACCTCATATGGATGCATCACTAATAAAATACTCTCGATCCTCTACTTGATCCCCTCATAATTACCTAATGTATCCAAATGATCCCTAGGAAGGTAGGTAGGCATAAAGGTATCATTAACCATAGTGCAGCTCGATGCTATTCCTACCCTCGAGATCATGTCGACATGATCTAACTCACACACATCACTACCACATACATCATCATATGCATATGTATCAATGCCATCATGTGCACGTGTATCAATAGCATCATGTGCATGTGTATCAATATCATCATCATGAGTATGTGTGCACAATATAACATCATATGTATGCATGTATGATACATCATCATGATCATCTGAATCTATGTCGAAGTAATCTACATCCTCAGAAACATAATCATGATGGCTAAAGAGTGTAGGGCACTCATGCAAGTCACCAAAAGAAGAATCATCCCATGCAAAAAATGCGGAACCATCCATGTCAAGGTAGCCAAGCAAATGAATCAATAAAGTCATCATGTACACACCATCCATGTCAAGGTAGCCAAGCAATGTATCAATAAAGTCATTGTGTACAGACCATATGGACCATCTGGCACATACATCCCTCTCATCAAATAAGTTCCTCAAATGGCTAGGCATCAAAACCTCAAGCTCAAATATCTAACCATGGCATGAGTATGCTGCCTTGTCATAGCATGAAGTCAGTGATGAATGGGGATCTAGAGATCTAAGACTCGAAGTGCTAAAGGTATGTGTGAACTTGGTAAAAGAAATGTAATCCAAGACATGAAATGGCAACTCACGATAATGAGTGTAGAGCCATGATGACAAAGCATGGGCAAACCTCCTATGAATTGGAATCTGAGATGGTAATAAAGTGATGTCATAAACAAGAAGAGCTTGCACCATGGTGATCATAAGAAGGATAGAAATAATAGCCCATGGTCACGTGAACACCACCATAACTGTACATCATAAAACACCCAAATTGTGCTATCAAGCCCACAATGCACTAATGTGCATGACCATTCCACCACATCACACAAACTACTATGTTGCATGTGAACACCCTCTCACAACTCATAAACACCCAGAAATGCAAACTGCACATGAAATACTCCTTATATCCACGTGTGAACATGAATATGCCCAAAATGATGGGTGTGGAAAGGTTAAAGAGATATGGAATAGAATCACCTCAATACGTAGTGTGGATAGGACAAAGATTAAGGGTGTGGCCAGAGTGTGAATGGGTAAGTAGGTATGAAAGGATCAAAAGTTTAGGGCTAATGTGGAATGTGAACATAAAGACAAGGAGTTTTAAACCCTACCAAGTGAAAAATGTGGAATATGAACATAAAGACAAGGAGTTTTAAACCCTACCAAGTGAAAAATAAATAAAAACTTTCTCCTTCTCCTTCTCATGCTACGGCTCTTATGCGTGAGTTGAAATGCTATGAGATAACATTTGTTGAGACCTCGGGCTATGTGATTCCGGGGAATCTTTGTCCTCTTGTTTCTTACTCATGATTTCTTGGTGGTCGATTTCTTTGTTGAGCTTCACAAAGCTCTATGATAGCTATGTGACTGACTTGTTTGGTTGGAACCCAGAGTAGTCATTCCAAATCTCTCCCTCATCCTAGGAAATCACAAGGTTCTACAAAAACCCTTATCTGTGGTGGCGAGAACAACAATTTCTTTCTTGTGATGCTCTTGATGTGGATAAGTTCTTGATGGTTAGTGTAGAAAAAACATTATATGACAGGATGAG
Source organism: Cibotium barometz (assembly GCF_041138505.1). Classification (NCBI taxonomy): domain Eukaryota; kingdom Viridiplantae; phylum Streptophyta; class Polypodiopsida; order Cyatheales; family Cibotiaceae; genus Cibotium; species Cibotium barometz. The sequence goes on from NC_141079.1 coordinate 14,470,722, forward strand.
GGAAGCTTTATCACCTTTCTGTTTTGTTGCTGATTAGCTTTACTTAGACCTCAAATAGGGTTTCCCAATCCTTGATTAGGGTTTTTCAGCTTCTCCATGTCTGCTAGACCACATGTCCAATTTTTATAGGCTTTTCTTCTAGACTTGCCAACTTTGCAATCATCAACTTTGGTTAGCTCAGCCTCTTCAAGTCCTCTTCTATAAGTAAAGAGTATATCGTAGTCATTGACATTTTCAAAGGCTAGCAACTTCATTATACCAATGGCAGTAGAACCTAAAACTTGTAGTGTAGTCAGTTTCCTTTTTAAGCTAAATGAAACCACGTTTATCATGATGTATAGATTCAAATCCTTAACATATCCTGAACATTTTTGTGAGTTGATATACCCTGCTAGTAGAAGGTTTTGCTCAAAATTTCCTCTATTTTGATTGTCTTTGGTTTGAGATTCTTGTACCACCAAAACTCCTCCTTGTCTGCAAGTTCCATGATATTTCAGTCATGTCCTACAGCTACTCCAATGCTACAACTCACCACTTAACCTTCAAAGCATTGTTCTAGTTTTAGAAAGATGTATTGCTCCTTGATCATACTCTTCTTGAAGTCTTCAAAGAATTGTTGATGGTTCTGGCCATAGGCTTTAACTAGCATACTTGTCGACAAAGCTTCAGAAGGTGAAGGCTAGTGACATAGTGATTTCCCTCTCACCTAAGAAATCTAGGTTGATGATCTTATTATAGGACTAACAAGATAAGCCTTCATAATAGATTGGTCATTCCTTTGTTTGCCCTAGTGCAGATTTATGTCAACTGCTCAGAGCATACTTTAGCTGGTTACTAATGATTGAGCAGCATCAAGTTGTATTCTAGTAGCTATTGTCATGGGTTACTCTCTACCCATAATGGTTTTAAACAACAAAAGTAAGCAATCTATATAATGAAGTGCACTGTAGTTTACAGCTATTGTTAGTTTAGAAGTTGTTATTTTGCTGCTATTATTATTGCCACGGGTTCCTACACTTTAAAGTCCCTACAACTCCCAATAACCTATTCTTAGTTCTTGTTTTATTAGTTTGACAACCTCTATTATACTTGAGAAATGTTGTTGTATCTATATGGTTTAAATTGCTTTTTTGCATGTTGTTTCGATTAACTTGTAATCTAAAAGTTTAAATATTGCATAGCACATCCACCTTATTGTTTTGCATACTTATGAAATGAATCGACATACACTTCTTGTCATTTGATGAATGTTGTGAAACTCTTTCAAGTTTTGTTTTCTTTCATCCACCATAAGCTTGTTTATTGACATCTATATGGAGGTATGAGACCCCGAGCACTAGTTGTGCATGGGTGCTTGCACCAAAGAAGGGTTGTGTTTGACACCCAATGGGGTTATACAATCACAACACCTTTGTTTAGATGTTGTCAGGTTATAATCCTCCATTAGCTATGTTAATCCATTTGTTGTATCCTTTGCATAAGTCAAGAGGTCACCATTGTTAATACTAATCTGTACACCAAGATTTACTAAAAGCCGCTCTCAACCTTGATTAAGCTTCAAGCACATACTTAATCTCTCTACATAAGTCCTCAAGAATTATTCTTCTTCTTGTTGTTAAGCACTTTCTTGATCAAGAACTTATTAGATGGCAATAACAATGATAGAAAATGTGTCATAAAAGATTGCAAGTACTTGATCAATCTTGCACCACTTCTACAAGATTCACTAAGCTTTCTTATTTTAGATCAATTTCAATAAGAATCCAACATTTGTACTTTTCTTACTTGAGTTTTCAACAATATTCATTTTCTTGAAGTTTATAGCAATTTCCTTTTAAAAAACACAATTTCTTGCAAGAAATGATCAAGATTACTCAAGATTTGATTTCTACACTTAATCTCATAACCTTTATAAATCTGCACTAAGATTCCTCTAAACTCTACTTTGCATATAGTAAACTCTATCGAGATCTACAAAACAGAACTATAAACGGCACAAAGGTATGCTCAAATCTGTAATAGGACTATAATCTACACATAAATCTGCTCAAATTTATAATAGAACTATAATCTGTACACTTTCTTGATAAAGTCTACACCAAGATTTGCACAGCAACCACTAGTATCTCCTAAAATGCCAAGAATCTAAAGAACCTAGGCAAATGTTGAAGGAAACTAGGGTTTATAAAAAGAATTGATGAGAGAAATCACTAATCAAGATAATTGTACACAAACTCATAGAATAAATTCTTTGAAAATAAATCACTATTTTCAGAGAATAAATTCTTTGAAAATAGTGATTAGTATATATTTAAAATAATTAAGACTAATCTCATATAAATAAGATGAAAGCAATCCTTAAAAACTGTGTAAAACTTAATTAAAGTCTTAATCACTACCAAGACTAAAACCAAATGTGACTAAGATCCATGGATCCACTCATCATTAGAGAGAGTAGCACCTAGGCATGGGAAGTCTGCCATGACACAACCTGGCACTCATTAGCATGGAGTACACACACATGCTACTCATAGAGTAAACACCATAGAAGCTTGGGCCATAAGCTTCAAGAAAGATAAAGTGTATAATATGTCAAAAGGTACAAAGTACATAGGCCATGTGCCCTTTATAGTCCCAAGGCCACATGTGCCCTAGTCCCATATGCATGAAGATGCCCTAAGCCCCATATTCATGTGTATACTAAAATTCATTCATTATACCCATGCTCCTTTGGTGATTAAGAACATGCCCTCACAAATTTTTTATTAAGAGTTGGAAGGGGACTTTACATATAGTGAAGTAGCTAGGTTCTAGTAGAATAAATGGGAACTCCTTGTTGATGTACAACATTTGGTGAACCCATGTGTTTGACCCCCCTTTGGCTTTATAAAATTTGAAACTTAGGAAGAGACCTAACTATAGAGTGATCTATCATATTGATAATTCATGGGATGGTCCACAAATTGCATTGAGGGATCTTAATCAACTTTTCATCATACATCTAGATTTGATGAAGAGATGATGCATGCTAATCTATTTAGAATACAAGTAATCCTATAGAGATGATGTTTACTATTTTATAAAGAATACAAGGTGCCCTACTTAACACCATCTTGTTATTCTATAGAGAATACAAGGTGCCCTACTTAACACCATCTTGTTATTCTATAGAGAATACAAAGTGTCCTATAGATATGGTGCATGTTATTCTATAGAGAATACAAAGTGTCCTATAGAGATGGTGCATGTTATTCTACAGAGAATGCAAGGTGTCCTATAGAGATGATACATGTTATTCTACATAAAGTACAAGGTGTCCTATAGACATGATACATGTTATTCTACAAAGAGTACAAGGTGTTCTAATTAACACAATCTATAATGAGGATGGTTGGATCAAGGACTGGAGTGGGTGGATGGGGCTCCCCTATGCCTCCCTATGGATGGTTGATGGATCAAGAAGATGATTTCACATATTTCAAAAAAATCTAGAGGGTAAATCTTAAACATGTGTTGGGCAAGTAGATGTGTAAGACTTTGGAACTTTGAGATTCCAATATATGCAAAAGATTTCTCACATGGAAGATAATGGAAAGAGCCTTAGCCATGGAAAGTTGGTGGCCAAAAATATTGCTTCTAGGAAATTCTTTATATGCTTGACTAGTAAATAGGACTTTTGGAACAGCCTTTGAAGTTGTCCAACTCTAAGGGGTTTTTGGTCTAAGGTGTTAAGATGGTGTAAAGAGGTGTTTGGGGATCCAATATTTTGGTCTCACTAGTTTCTAGGGAAGTGTGTGGGACACTATGAGGATCACAGTTACTTTTTCTCATTCATGATATTCACATGTTTGTGGGAAGTTTGGATCTCTAGGAACTCTAGGAGTACGTTGGCCTTGGGGCTCATCTCAACAAGGGATAGACTTTAAAGTAGTATTTTATGGGATGAAAGCTAGCACCCTCAATTTTGTAGGTGTAAATAAGTGGAATTTTGATGTCCACAACACTACCTTAGATATGGGTATATCCATATCGATTGTCGAGGTGATGTAGAGCAATGGATTAATACATACATTTGTACTAACTTAGAGATGAATATGTCTATTATTTGCTATGTTGGTAGGGGTGTCGTTAAATATTGAATATATCTATTGTTTGCTATGTTGGTAGTAGGCATGTTGTTGAATAATGGTAGGGATATTGTTTCTGGTTATAAGGCAAGGGGTATAAGGCTCTAGTGTGCTTATTGTGTGTATGAGATATACTGAGATGACTTGCTTTGTAGTGTGGCTATTCTATGTATAAAGGCAAGGCATCTCAATATATGTACACACACACATACATACATATATACATATATATATGTATGTATATAGATATATACATACATACATACTTGTATGCACGTATGCATATGTGTATGTATGTATGTGTGTGTGTGTGTGTGTGTGTGTGTGTGTGTGTGTGTGTGTGTGTGTATATATATATATATATATATATATATATATATATAGAGAGAGAGAGAGAGAGAGAGAGAGAGAGAGAGATCTATACACACACACACACACACACACATATATACATACTACATACATAATATATAGCTTTATATATATACATATACATACACACACACACACACATATATATATGTATGTGTGTGTGTGTGTGTAGAGAGAGAGATATCTCTCTATACACACACACACACACACACACACACACACACACACATATACATACATACATAATATATAGCTTTATACACACACACACACACACACACACACACATAGCTACTTCTCTCATGAAAAAAAATGTGTGCAAACTACATGCTAACTACATAAAAGGCCTACTTGTCAAGTTATTATAGTCATCAAAGTGTAAGTGTACTATATATTAAAGTGTTTTTGTGATGTAAGCTTTACCATTTTGCAAAGTCTTTACATGTATCTAAGGTGGGGTTTGAGTACTTTATAGAGATTATATAAGGAGCTAGCAAGTCATGTTTGTATATGTCATTATTACTAGTGAAGCATTTAGCACCTATTTTGAGGACCCGATGTCCGATGTCAACATGTAGACTTTATTTCTTAAGTCTTTCTAATTTACAAATGCATGGTTTGAGAGTGATTATAGGGTCCTATAGCTTGTTCGTGGTAATAAATAACTTGTTAACAATATGTAGTTGATCTTAGAAAGACTTTATTTCTTAAGTGTTTCTTCACAGTTGCAAGTCCATGGGTTGAGAGTTTGCAATGCAACTGGTGCCATTTGCTGATCAACATACTAATATTTAAGGAATTTTGTAGACGGAATGCTTGAAGTATCTCTCATTTATATGGAAAAGAGATGTTAACGATTTAAACTTGTAATGGGTGATTTTTTTGAATATACATGTCCTTGTTGTTTATGAAATAGATGGAGTGGACAAACGCGTTGCAAACCATAAGCATCATAGTGGCATGTATAACCAGCCTTGCCATCATTTGGTATGAAAAATCAACACTTTAATATTCCATCCCTCATTTCACCATCCTCGTTGACATGACCACAACCGTGTAGTTGTCTATACGTTTGGTTGGAAAAGCAACAAGCAGCCTCTTGTTTAAAAAAACAAAAGTTAAAGAGAATACAAACCCAAAAGTGTTTGTTTATATATATATAAAATAGTGTTTTAAAGCGTAGGAGAGCGTATTTTTTAAAGATTTAAAAAAAGCCCCTTTTAATTAATAAAACTTTAAAAATCGTTTGGGTGCCTTATTTGGTGGATCATATACTTTTTCCAAAGGAAAATAATTCTTCACGACGTGCACGCACACGTTTCCTTGATCAAACATGCACGGACACAGAAAGAGACAGAGAGAGAGTGTGAGTGTGAGGTCGTCGTCGTGTGAGTGATTGATCGATCGATCGATTGCTCTCACAGAGGCGGAGTCGTAGTAGACGACTGTAGTTAGAAGACGACTCAGGAACAAAATAAGAAATGTTGGTGAAAATTGAAAAAGAGCGACCAACAGGTGTCGCTCGTCAGAATTAAAATTTCTGGGCCGTCGGTGGTGGCCCCCCTCCCGGCGCGCGCGGGATGACGTATCTGAGGCGTGAGCTTTCACCTCATCAACTTTGATAATAATAATAATATGATGTCACCACCAACCTACTACTACTACTACTACTCTTTAGCAGCAGCAAGCTACCAACCACCACCACCATCATCATATCATGTGATGTGATTCATCACCAGAACGAAAAACTTAGAGAGCCTAACTTTCATCCTCTTCATCATCATCATAAGAGTCATCTCATCATCATTCATTCATTCATTCGAGAGGGAGAGAGAGAGAGAGAGCGACGAATCCGATGGTTGGGCCCTTCACATTCCCGACACTACGTCACGCTGCCGTCAGCATGATGCGTGCGCGCACTTTGTGTATGGCTGGCTGGGTGGCACAGCTGCACTCTCTGGTGGTGGGGGTGCCAACTTCCAAGGGGAGGGATCTATCTATATAGATATATATATATATATATATATTACTTACTTACTTACTTACATACTAACTATATGGCCTTCCACTAATAATAAATATATATATATATATATATATTACTTACTTACTTACTATATATCTATATAAATATATATATATATATATCTATATAGATATATATATACATATATATATTACTTACTTACTTACTTACATACTAACTATATGGCCTTCCACTAATAATAAATAAGCCACACAACCGAACGTCGTCATGTCTATACGTCAGTGAATGCTTACAAACAAATGTGTTGAGCTTTTTGTTTTTACTTTAGAGAGCAAGCTTTATTTTGTTGAGCATGCAAGGCAACAGAATTATTAAAATCTTATCTAAGTAATCTTTTCATTGATGATTCAAATTATCATAATCATACCACACATAATCAAAATACTTCAATGTGAGACCTACTAAAATTATAATGAAATGGCATGTCAAGCATATTGATATGTGCATTAAATCTCTAGCTTACATAAATCCTTTATGTTTGTTAACCCTAGAGTGCAATTTATATATCACACATAAAAATCACTTGGATTTATGAATCTTGTCCATAAATTTTGATATTTCTATAAGGACAAAGAGATTAAATATGGAAAAAAAGAAAAAAGTGAAGACAAGTTTGTCATTCAAAAAGATTATTTGTACAATATGTCCTATAGTGATAGATAAAGTTAGCGTTCTTCATCAATTTGCACTCAAACCTATATGGAGGTTCACTTTCACTTGTGCTTACTGGTACCTATTCTCATCAAAATTATGGGGTAAACTAGTTGTTATCCATGTGGAGAGTCATCTTCATAAACAATGCTTGCTTGAATTAATGTTTTTGTCAAATAGTTAATCGTGATTATCCAAGTTAATTGATGTTCAACCTAGTGTTAAAAAGATATAATTAGAAAGGGAAAATCTGTTGAGAGCGACTCAACAAAATAATACTCTAGAGGTAGAGACACTAGGAAAGACAGGCATCACCAAACTCTACACTTGTTATTTAATGTGACTATAGATTCACATTTTAAAGTTAAAAAAGAAGAAGCTAGTGGTTAAGTACGTTGTTTGCTAAAAAGGTAGTAGTTAAGTACGTTGTCTAATGTGTATTCTGTAAAGTCAATATTGCATGGGTCTATTATTCGATTCCTTTAAGTGACCCAAACATCCTAGTGGATATAGCACATGGTGAAGTGTGCATGTAAAGACAATATTGCATAAGTCTAGTATTCTATTCCTTGAGGTGAATAATGGTTTCCCAAACATCCTAGTGGATATAGCACATGGGTCTAGGTGGAGTTATTCTATTGCTTCAAATGAATACTACATGGGTCTAGGTGGAGTTATTCTATTGCTTCAAATGAATACTACATAGGTCTAGGTGGAATTATTATATTCCTTTAAGTGAATAATGGTTTCCCAAACATCCTAGTGGATATAGCACATGGTGAAGGAAAGTATTCATGGATGAGGTGGTTTGCAATTTTAAGGCTTGTACTCAGGTTGTTGTACTTGTTGGGAATTTCGAAGTTAGTCTGGAGTCTGGTAAACTCTGATTAAGTGTCCTTAGTGGTGTGAACACACTAGGTGTGAACACCCTCTTATTTAGGGTCAAAAGATAACGCCTTAGTGCCTATTAAAGCATTGTACATAGTGGAACTATTATCATAATATAATCATTCTTGTGTGTTATCATCTCTCTCTCTCTCTTGGTGCACTATTGGCATGGCTTTATTTTCCATATTATCTCTCTGCTTGCACTCTACTCCTACACACCTATCATGGATATCTTTAATTCTCCACAGCTCCTCCTAGGATACCTTGACTCCAATATGGTAATAGAGCTAGGTCAAACAACACCACATTTGCATATTTAGGGTTTCTAAGACCATATAAGGGAGTTTGGAAAAATCCCTATACTTTTGGAATTCCAAATAGTGACACTTTTGAATCTACTTATTAAAGTATCTTGTGCACACTAACTCCAAATTTATCAGAAATTATATATTAGAGCCTATATATACATTGAGCTTCCCAACGATATGTCACATGAGGGGATTTTAACAAAATATTGATAGGGTTAACTGTGCTCCCCATTTGTGAATCTTTGCAAAGCGAGAATTGGGAGTTTTCCAAACTCCCTAATATTGTCTGTTCTACATTTTTAGGGTTTTTAAAGGATTTTTATGTTTTTCTGATATGACATAGCTATGCATTTTACAACTCGTCATCATTTATCTACATTTGTCCAATGCAATGATGCATTTTCAATTGACACACCTCTAATCTATTGCCCCACCATATAAAACTTGTGCTTTTTTGCTTCATGTATTCATAGCTATGCTCCACCATCATCATATGCTATGGATTTTTTTTTTTGGTCTAGCTATTCTTTGCTAACTACACCACGTACAGTTTTTGTGAACTAAGGCATAATCATCATCATCATCATCATTAGATTTGTGTTTTGATGCTAGCCGCCATCATAATCATCAATTAAGGCTACTGCGACTTCCTATACACTATCACCTTGATCTTATAGCAGTGCCTGTAACCTCACATCTGATCCATCTCACCATTGACTTCTTACTTATGATCTGCTCTCATCGCATTGGGCTACTCTTCAAAAGATGCGACCCACTTCAGTCCCACGGTACTCCTCTACAACAACATCATATGTCAGTAAGGTACTTAGTGCTGATATCATTAATATTTTGAGATAAAGTATCATGGAGGACTTTAACCTTTCCTTGGAGTCCTCTGCCCTAGCCTTCATGCCAAAAAGGAATGTACCTAGAAGTACTGCAAGCACCATCATAAAGTATCTACTACAAGCAATCTTTCCCTTGGGTCCTCTACCCTAGTCTTCATGCAAAAAAGGAATGTACCTAGAAGTACTGCAAGCACCATCATAAAGTATCTACTCCTTGCAAGTACACATCCTTGACCATCAAGTTTCAAAATCTTTGAAACGACGATGTAAAAGGATCTTCATTGGCATCGAGGGCAGAATCTTCTTCCTAAACTTCTAGTCCTTTTTTATTTGATAGTCTTAGGTTCTCAGTCCGGGTAGTCCCCCGAAATCCGAGTTATATATTTTTGGATCCTTTTGGATTTTATAACATCTTGTTTTATATAAAAGGCTCCTCTTCATTATTCCCTTAGCACACGTTGTCTTAGGTATTTGGCCAAAATCTATTCTATTGTTCAATTAATAAGTTGAATGGATGAAGCCAATAGATAATGGTCATAAAAAATAATAAGCATAAAAATAGATCTCTCTCTCTCTCTCTCTCTCTCTCTCTCTCTCTCTCTCTCTCTCTCTCTGCTTGGGCCATAGAGGAGGCTGAGGTTGTTAGGGCTTATGAGGATGATGGTGAAGGGGAAGCCATATAGATCAAGAAAATTGGTAAGACAATAATCAGGATCAGGTTTAAAGGATTATATTATTATGGCAAACATGACACTTTGTAGCAGGATGTTGCAAGAAGCAAACTGACATAAAAAGTGGCACGTTGTTGTAGCAAAACAATTATCCATCTTCAATTACCTTAAGTAGCATTTACATTTTGGCTTGGACCTACAAGCATTAAAGTTTCTCATGTCATTATAATTTTAGTGATTTCAGGAGATCTTTCTTGATGTACTTATGTTTAATGATTCTATGAGATCTTTCTTGACGTTCTTATATATAAACAACAATTTAAGTATAAATGTATGCCCATGAATCACTTAATGGTAACACCAAATTTCAAAATCGACAAGATAGTTTCACATCCCAGGATATTGCTCTTGTTATAATCAACCTTAAAGAATACTTTGAGTAAATGTATGCCCATGAATCACTTAAAGATCACCCCAAATTTCACTTAATGATCACCCAAATTTTGTAATTGATAAGATAGTTTCACATCCCAAGATATTGCTCTTGTTATAATCAACCTTCAAAGAAGACTTTAACCAAGTAAAATCTTTTAATAATATTGAAAGTGTCAGTTAACTACGAGCACATGTTCATTCCTTTTAGTGTCCTCCATGAGAAATCTATATAAATATTATTTAAAGTTAAGAATGGTTATGTCCTTTCGACTTACCCCATAAAGTTTCCCTCTATCTTTAGAACACCTTGAAAGATGACATGTAGTTTAACATGCAATTTGTAGAAGGAATAAACCGAGTGGTTATGTCCTTTGGCTTACCCCATAAAGTTTCCCTAGCTTTAGAACCTTGAAAGATGACATGCAATTTGTAGAAGGAATAAACCAAGTGGTTATGTCCTTTTAGCTTACCCCCATAAAGTTTCCCTAGCTTTAGAGCCCTAATTTGTAGAAGGAATAAACCAAGTGGTTTGCTATCCAAAATCTAGCTCTATGTTTAACCTAGATTACTTAATGGATTAGTTACCAATGGAAGGCTTTGATGTTCCCACTCGGGGAGCATTCCCAAGTCTTCTTAAATCATATAACCCACCCAATTTTGGGGAGGTTGGCTTCCCAACTTTTTTCCAGCTTGGACAATAATTCATCAAGCATTGGTTCCATTTTTGGAACAGAGAGGGTTGGTGAGCTAGGCTCTAAATATTTTGGCTTGTATAGCTATTTTACAGCCCACAAGCTAGCTGTGCATTCTTTAAAACATAATCCACCTATCATTTTTTAAAATCCTATTGTGTTTTGATTCTTTTCCATGAGCATTTTTTAAAGTTTAATGAGTCTTCCAGACAGCCTTTTTTTTGTGTGTAAATAATAAGTCTTTTTTTTTTGTTGAATTACCTATTAGTAATGTAAGAAGAGGGTTTAACTTATTTGAATCTTGGTTTCTTATGCTAAATATGCCTACACAACCATACCATTTTAATTGATGCTTAAAAATTTCCCATGTATGCCAAATGCTTTTCCACATGTGTCAGAGCCTTTGGAGTGGGATTTAAATTTGGCCATATGACTTAGAGCTATGGGAGTCCCTTCCACACTTTGTAATATATTAGGCTAGCATTCTATAGATTATGGATGAGGAGGTTATAAGGCTTTGACATGAAGGATTAATCATCCATCGTTAAATTTTGTTTAGTTTCTCTATGTGGGCATCCAAGAGTGTCTAGGTAAAGAGCATGCAGGGGAGAGGGAGAGCTTGAATTCCTTGTGAGTAAACACACACACACACACACACACACACACACACACACACACACACACACACACAAGAAAGAATGATGAGACACAAGAGAGAGATGGATGGCTGAATTTTCTTCTATCTTCTTCTCTTCTCTACAACCATAAACTAAAGAGATAAGAGTACATATGATACAAGAAAGTACTTTCCTACTATAATATACAATGGCCAATCCATAGTGTGAACTTGGCTATATGAGCTGGCGCTTTAACTATGCCATACTCTAGTAATCCAAATGTGACTATCACACATCCTCTCATCCACTACTGGGACATATCAACCATGCCAGTGGCATAAGTGTAAAAGCTATCACCTAGGTAAGTCATCAATGTCTACCACCAGCACTAGTTGAGCTTGATATCTAAATGCTCCCTATCAAGCTCAACTCCACACATTTCACTCCAAGTAAGCTCCTAAACCTATGGAGCTTCTTTGTGTGTATCAAGTGCCTTTGTGAAGTTATCAGCCACTTAATCCTACGTGCTTCCTCACAAAGTGATAATGCACATCAATATGCTTCATATCCTAGCATGATAGACTTAGTTATTATTGGCCATAGTAGTTGTATGATGCTACTTATTAGTGCTACTCATGTTGTCACAATAAATGATATGGTCCTACCCAGAGGCTCACCCATATATCCCCAAGTAGCTTCTAAAACCAAGCTACCTCACAAGTTGCCCCATAGAGCAGCACCCCTGTACTCTACCTTTGTACTTGAGAAGGCAAGTGTCAGCTGTTTCTTGCTGCTCCAACTCATAGTAGCACTCCCAAAAGAAAACATAAAGCCTGCTAGTAGATCTCCCACCTATGACACTATAAGTGTCGGCTGTTTCTTGCTACTCCAACTCATAGTAGCACTCCCAAAAGAAAACATAAAGCCCACTAGTAGATCTCCCACCTATGACACTACTAGCCCAATCAACATTTGTGTGTACCCATGTAGCTGTATCTATGTGTCAACCTTATAGAAAAGTCTATAATCAACTCTAGACTTTATGTACCTATTGAGAATCTATCTAGCCACATCCAAGTGTAGCTCCTTGGGGGCTTGCATAAACTAGCTTACAAGTCGAATAACATAGCTCAAGTATAGTATAGTAATGACTGTCTCATGTAGCGAAAAGCTTTGTGTTTTGCTCTAATTGCACTAGCATAGGCTTATAGCCTGTGATACCATACTTGGACAACATGTCCAAGCCATACTGCCCTTTGTAACAACAAAATACCATGAGTGATCTAACCACCTCTATAGCAAAGAAATATCAAAGCTCACCCAAATCCTTCATCTCAAACTTCTACTTCAAAAGCATCCTAACATCATGTATGTCAGCAATACTATCACCAGTGATAAATCAAGTCATCTGAGAGAACCAATTTCAGTACCTACATTTTTCACAAACTGGAGCTTATAAAAGTCACATACAATCTATGGGAGACACAAAAGGTGTTTATAATCGTGAAGAGCTCATATTTGGTGGTTTAATGGCAAGTTATGGGTAATATTTCACCTCTTCACACGAGATTTGGGGTTTCCTTCAAAATTAGGGTTTCTTAGCTTATTTTCACAAATTAACATCATAGCTTTCATCTACATGCTCTCCTCTTCTCATACATGCCACTAATGTTTCATTTTTCCAAGGAATTAGGGTTTTTTAGTTTTTCCCAAAAATTAGGGCTTCTTTCATGAATTTTTATGTTCCACAGGTTGTTAGTTCTCTTCCTCAAGCTCTTTTCTACCCTCCCATACCATTTTTATGCCATAATGTTCATGATTTTAGGGTTTCTCGAGGGGAACAAGGTTTAGGGAAATTCTCCAAGATTAGAATTTCCAGAGACATTTCTCATAAATTCAATCCATAATCCTCTTTCCCATAGTCTCTTCTATTTAACCATGCATTTCTTGACCCATTTGGCCAAAGGAATTAGGGTTTTATGAGAAAATAGAATTTAGGGCAGAATCCTCATAACCCAAGGGTTTTCTTTGTCTTATGTTTACATTGCCTTAGACCTCTACATGTCATTAATCATTCTCATAAGCCTCTTCTATCAAATTTTATACTACACATAAGAAGAAGCCAACATTTAGATTCATGAAAGAAGGAAAAAGAAGGAATCATAGGACTACATGTGATTTTTACCTTTATTATGCCATGGTGAGGGCATGTGTTGCTATTCTACTTATGGTGGATGTCCATTGGAAGTGTTGGAGCAATGGACTTTGGTGATGGAAGTTGAAAATGAGCATAATGGAAGCATGAGTTCATGCTAAGTTCTTGTGTAAATAAGCACGAGTGCATGCCTTTTATTATAAGCTACACTCGCTACATTGCTAGAATTTCATTTCAAAATGTGCAACTTCATTTCAAGTATGCACAATAGTATCTGGCATGTTGAGAGGGTACCCTTGGCATTTGGTGGAGGGGCCAAGGGAGAGCATGTCTTGAACTCTGCATGCCGTGTGCTTTGGTAAAGTGGTAAGGAGAGGGATAAGTACATGGTGGTGAAGATATGACCCCAATCTTTGCCTTGGAAAGTAAAAGCTCATCAACATTCTACTTCGAATCATTTGGCAATTGGATCACTTCTATGCAAGCAAGAGGAAATGTGTTGATAATGCATGTGTCAATGAATGGGATTATGTGATGCCAGGGCCAGTGACGAAAATTGCCAATGGAAAATTATGGCAATAAGAGCTATTGAGGTTGTGGTGATTGCCTATGCATGTGGTACACATTGGTGATGCCTTCTAAAAGCAATTTTGGTAGCTTTCACCCTAAATAGAAAACCTTGATTTAATCCCAACCTTTTGGACTAAACCTAAACCAATATTATGGGCTTATTCTCATATCACAACCAAAAGAGCCCTAGCTTGCCTAATTCTAACACTCCTACCTCAACCTACCTCAATTTTTCAAAAAACTGTCATATTATGGTCACCAAGCCAAAAGGAAGGCCAAGGAAGTTATCCATTTTACAATAGAGGATATGGAAGGAGAAGAGTTGAATGAGCATGGCACTATGGAAACTATGGAGGATATTGAAGATTAAATGAATGTGGGAAGTGCTCACAAACATACTTCCCAATCCTTAGGTCAAGTCTCAAGATGGGTTGAAGATGAAGTGAATGTAGGAAGTGCTCACAAGCATAATCTCAATGCTCACAAGACATATCCAATGACACTCTCCTATAATTACTTGTGGAAATACTTGATTTCAAACCCCTTATGGATGGAAAGGTTGGATACTATTCATCATACCTTGAACTCAAGATTATGGAGAGTTGAATGAGCATGGCACTATGGAAACTATGGAGGATATTGAAGATTAAATGAATGTGGGAAGTGCTCACAAACATACTTCTCAATCCTTAGGTCAAGTCTCAAGATGGGTTGAAGATGAAGTGAATGTAGGAAGTGCTCACAAGCATACTCCTCAATGTGGAAAGTGCTCACAAGCATAATCTCAATGCTCACAAGACATATCCAATGACACTCCTATAATTACTGTGGAAATACTTGATTTCATACCCCTTATGGATGGAGAGGTTGGATACTATTCACCATACCTTGAACTGAAGATTTGAATCCATGACTACAAGAATGGAAGCTATGGAGGAGATAAATTGGCTCAACCCATGAGTCAATACCATGGAGATTCTATTAAAGGGAGAATTGGTGGTGTTCATGATAGCAAAAAAGCTATGTACGAAGCTTTTTATGGTGGTCATAGCAAAGGCAAGCAAACTATGTAAGAGACTCCTATGAAGACTACGCAAGGGGCTTCTATGAAGACTTCTTCATTTGGATTCATGTTGGATGCTAGGAGGCCTCTCATAAAGGATCTAAGGCCATCTTCAGCTTGGTACATCTCATTTGAATAGCAAGAAATAGCAAGCTTCATTCAAGCCAATGGATTCATACTTCACGGGGGATGTCAAGAGGGTACCCAGTCATCCAAAGGCAAATCCCATAATGGTAAATGAAGAGATGTATTGAGATGAGGAAGAGGCTATGCTTGATTGGGAGTTATTAACCCATTCCTAGGGTTAACAAGAGCTACTGCCATTATCTTACATCAAGGAGTCAAGGTAGATACACCAAAAGGTTATACATTCAAAATATGAATCAATAGTGTCCAAAGCTACAACTTGGATGGGCACCCGTAATGGTGTGATGGAATACTTATGGCGATTCCCGCTTCAATAGCGTGTGGTAGCATGTAGGATGAAGTCCCAAAAGTGACGTACTTCATGGATATATTATGAGAGTAGTCATTGTAATAGCATTAGGCCTCTTATAAGCCTAAATTGCCCAACCACCAAAGTTTAAGTGAACACTTAGGCCTCTTATAAGCCTAAAGGGCCCAACCACCAAAGTTTAAGTGAACACTTATGGCCATGTATATAAGTGAATTTTTCTTATAATACAATATACTCTCCCATTGTGCAATTGAGTCTTGCTCTTGCTAATCTCTCTCCCTAATGCATGAGTGTGTGTGAGTGATGTGAGGTGAGAGGAGGGACGAGTACCCGTAGTGCAATGCGACGGTGTGATAATGCTCGGGAGGTGCGGTGGAATTGCTTCTCAAGGAGTTGTAGAACTTGGAGACCTCAAGGGTTACGAGCTCGGCCATTAGAAAGATCCTCACGACAGTTGCGGTTCACTAGGTAATCTCTTGGGGGGGTTAGGGTGAGCCATAACATCTTTGGCACTGCTGCCAAGGAGCCATCCCTTGGCTTTTTCACCGTTTTTCCTCTAATCTATGCATTACCCACTGCCCATTATCTTGATTAATGGTTTTCCATGAAAAAGATGTGGATTTGATGGAGATTTGTGTGTGATTTTGTGAGAAATAGCTCTCTTTTTTGTTTTGTAAAGAATGTTTTTTAGCTTAATTTATTGTTTTTGTTGTTGTTAATGTGGTTTTTAATGTTCTTAGGACTTGCACATAGTTTGTATTAGGCTTAGTTTGTATCCATTGCATCAAACAATGCAATAAAATGTAATTTTTAGTGAATGTTAGCTCTCTTTAGTGTTAAACATAGAACTAAAATCATTAATTTTAGCTTAGTGTATTTTTTGTTGAATTTTTTTGCATTAAAGTGTTAGCAAGCATTAGGAGTAGCTTAATCCTTCAAAAAATTACTCAAAACCATCAAAAAACCTTTGAATTTGACTAATTTCTCTTAATGGACTGGTTTTTGTCATTAAGGGTGATTAATCTTGTTCAAGAGGTAAAAAATTTAGAAAATGTGTTAATTGGGGTCCAAATTGATCATGTAAGTAGTTGAAATTAGTCTTTTTGAGTGTTTTGAGAGCATCTACATGCTCTCAAAACAGGTGAAATTGATAGTAGTTGAAATTAGTCTTTTTGAGTGTTTTGTAAGCATCTACATGCTTACACCTAATTACATCAATTTCTTCATCAATTGGAGGAATTTGACTCTCTTTCTCTTAATTTTGTCTTAAAAGAAGAGACTAAAATTAAGAGTCTAATTAATCTCCTATTTTAGATTAATTTACACATTTGTTGATGCACATAACTTAGCATTCCCTTGCTCTATCGAATGATGTACTCAATTGTGTGAATTAATTAGAGATTAGTGGTTAATTAGATTTCTTGATTAGTGTAAAAGAGGGAAAGATTAGTAAAAGATTAATTTTTGATTAATTTTAATCACTTTTTTTACATAAGTTATTAAGGCTAATGAACATTCAATGAGTAGATGCCCCCCATGAGTTGTCACATTGTCCATTTTGGGAGTCATTTATAAAGGGTGTAAGGGGGTGTCATAAAAAGGTTGACTTTTTTTATTCCCACTTACCTTTTTAGAAAAATGCCCATCTCTCCTTAATTTAAAAGTAAAAAAATATCCCCCTCAAAAAAGGAAATTAGAATTTCCCATTAGACTCCCAATTTTTTTGAAAATTCCAAAAAATAAAAAAATTCATGCGTGAACCATTTTATGCACTCACACCCTAAGGGTTCATGCCCTAGGGGTCCACGCCCAAAAAAATTCAAAAATTCAAACAAAAAATGGTTTACGCGTGAACCATTTTTTGCACTCTCATGCCCTAGGGGTTCACGCCCTAGAGGTCCACACCAAAAAAAAACATCGCGTGAGCCACGTGGCTCACGTCGTGAATCATTTTTGCACTCTCATGCCTTAAGGGTTTACGTCCTAGGAGTCCGCACCCAAAAAAAAAACCATGTGAGACACGTGTCTCATGGTTCACGGCCTAAGTGTCTCACGGCCTAAGGATCTCACGGCTTAAACATCTTACGGCCTAAGCGTCTTACGACCTAAGCGTCTCACGGCTTAAGGGTCTTACACCTTAAGACCTCACCCTGCTAGTTCACGACGTGAAAGGGGGTCCGCTGGCACCCTTGTTTGGAGGCTCGTATCTCCTAAACCGTGAATCCGATGAAGGCGCTCTAGTGCTCATCGGAAAGCCGACATCGAGCTCTTCAAAATTTTTTATTGGCCGTCCGAAGTCAAAACTGATCGTTTTGGCCTCTAACCAATAGCCTCCAAATTCGACCCAAAAATCGCGACAAAAAACAACCCGAAAAGCACTAAAAATCGCAAAAAAATAGCGCGAACCATATTTGGGCTACTTTTTGAGGGTAAAAACGACAAAATCACGAACGACTCAGAGAGACAAAGTTGTAGCACTCCAAAAATATTACAACTCTCTCATATAGTTTTTCCAAACTCCTTTTGGAACACCCTAAAAAACATGCTACAAAATAGAGAAAAAATTCATAGAAAACATTTTCATCTTGAGATAATGACGAAAAATAGGTTTTAGGATCTCCACTTCCATCTGGAAAGTCACTAGCATGCGCCTTTTCTGGAAAAATATCCCTAAGAGGTCATTCACGTGAGTGTAACGTCTAAGCTAATTAGGACAAACGGAGACTCGTTTGACCCAGCGAAGAGTACGCAAGGCCTCTTGAGGCTATAAAACAGGCTATGAGAAAATCTAAAAAGCACAAAAAAAACGTGCGCTTGCTCATTAAAGAGAAATTGACAACATCCGACATGGCAACGATTAGAGGGACTACATGGGCCGACACTTTCACTGAACCCAATGGTTGACATCTTCGAGCCATTGCCCTAAATGCACCTCCCAATACCATTGGCCATGCCTACAACAAGAGTGTCATCGGGTTTTACACCCCTGTCACTTCAATCCCACTGGGCTTTGGTCCTTTACCTAACATTTCCATAAATCCTATAGGTACCAACCCTTTCCAACCCTTGGATGCCCACACCTTGGACATACTAGCTAGTCTAGGAAGGGGGGTAGCCCAAGGACTAAGTGAGTCCCTACCCCACACAAGAGCACTAACATACGGCCTCAGTCACTCATACAAAAATACGGCCGTATTGATCGCCAAAATTATGGGCAAATACGACGGAACAACTGATCCTGAACAATTTATTTAAATGTTTGAACATAGATGTGAAGACTTGGAAATCCCAACGACCCCACCAAGGTACATGCGTTGAACCTATGCGTAGAGAGAAAAGCTAGTCGATGGTTCATCACATTACCGCCGACGATCAAGACAAACTTCAGAACCTTGAAGTCAGTCTTTATCCATGGCTTTTCAAGACAAGGTGATCGGTGGAGTGTAGCAGGCGAACTCTATTCAATTGAGCGTAAACCATTAGAGACTTTATCCTTCGGATAAAACTCTTGGACTCACGATGTGAGTCATGGGACAAACTAAACGATTCTCAATTGAAGAGATGTTTCATGATGGGGCTTAAAGAAAAACAACTTACACAACTTGATCATTGTATCCAATCCAGAAACATTTGTTCAATGTTGTAAAGCAGCAATACGTTTAGATGACAACATGATAGAAGATGATCATGCTACGAGATGTTCCTCAAATAAACCAAGTGAAGCAATGACAAAAGAAATATTGATATCGGAATGGTCATTCCCTGAATTCTATGCAACCTTATTTAAAAGCTTTCAATCCACATCTCTAAGAGAGGTTTTCATCCTTCAAAGCCAAACATCCTCAATGTCTCTACAAGTAAGGAGTGAAAGGCCTTGTATTAAGTGCAATCACTACGACCATCCCAATCCCCATTGTGCATACATGGCACCCGTCTTTCTGCACTACATATATTGTAAATGCTCTGGTCATGATACTACAAAGTGTCCCAATTTATTTACAAATAACTCAAAACCTCCATCTCCCATACACCAAATAGAAATAATCCAAAGGGTAGAAACTGCTCAAGAAGCAGTTAATCAGACACTTCAGTATTTCTATTATCGTGGACCTCACAAAGTGGTAGACTGTATAGTTTAGAATACTTCCATGCCCATAGTCATCACTGACACTTTACAACCCGTGTGAACGATGTGGCATTGATCACATGTTCCAAGATTGCCCAAGGTGAGTTGCTTCAATGCAACTTGTCTTAAGTGTACAAGCCAAGGCACGAGAGAGTGTAAAAAAGAACGCAAAAGACAATACTTCGAAATGGGTAGAAGAACATGCCTTAAAACAGAGACTAAAAGAGAAAACAAAACCTTCTAAACCCAAGAAAAACAAGGGACAACAAACTATCAAAACAAAGGTTGAATTAAAGGACATGGAAAAGAAGCCTATGGAGGACAGAAACCCAAAAGATCCAAAAGCTACACATGATGCAGAAGCATC
The DNA here is from genome assembly GCF_041138505.1 of Cibotium barometz. NCBI lineage: Eukaryota > Viridiplantae > Streptophyta > Polypodiopsida > Cyatheales > Cibotiaceae > Cibotium > Cibotium barometz. Next base: position 14,491,116 of record NC_141079.1, read on the forward strand.
CACCTCAAAGGCCACCACACAAACCACAAAACCCATATGTGCGACACAGGATACAAAAGCCCGAAAGAAAGTTCGTTCTTGTCACATGGGTAAACATAAAGAAAACCCGACGATCCAAAGAAAGTCAGAAGATGAAACAAGTTCTAGTATGTCACTAATAAGTGAGGATGAAACAAGTTCTGAGTCGTCTCACTAAGTACACTTAATAGACAAATCAAGAAACTAGAAACCCCCAACCACCCCAAATTGAAAATCACGATCACATGACATATGCAGAACACAAAAAGCAATCTTGGGAGAGCATGCTCAGCATGGTTGAGTGTCTTACAGGATCACCGGTTGTAATTGAACCTCATAATACCAATCCTGAAAAAGCAACCAAAATACAAAACCCGAAGGAGTACCGCTTCCCCTTTCAAGAGGAAGACATACTCTTTATAGAAGAGTCATTAGAGACAGATTGCACAAATTATGCGGTTGAGAAAGAACGTGAGGAATTCAATGAATTCCTTACGAAATTAAAGCAGTCTCTCAAAACCTCATTTGGAAGAATTCTCTTCTCTCATGGTGAAGCCAGCATAACATTAGCACTTGCACTTTTAAGGGTTCAACATGAGTTATACCAAGACATAAAGAGCTCCATAGAATGAGACTGTGTGAGGATTTATAAGTTTCCAAACCAGACCTCATTTTTTAGAATTGTGAGAGGACCGAGTGTGCCATTGTACACATTGGGTACTCTTGAAAAAGTTGAGAGCCAAAAAGAGGACAAAAGTGAATGGAAATATGAAACCAAAATGAGATTTGCAGAAACAAAAACTGTAACATCCATGGTTCCTCTTGAAGATTCTATCATAATATGGTTGGATTTCCCTATAGACAATGATGTTAAGCGCAAACACGCGAGCGCAAACACGCATTGATTAGTCCTCGAGCTAGTCATAACATCATGACAATAGACACTTGGGTGTCATTGGGACAATCTAAAATCATCCCTATAGATAATGGTCTTGCAAGAGGAGCCAATGGACAAAACATTTAAGTTCTTGGTTACTTTAGCTATGCTACTCAAATAATCGGTGGAGATGTAGAATTTACATTCCATGTTATCCTAGATTACCTTGAGTATGATGGCATCCTTGGTGAAACTTGGATACATGACTCGTTGTATTCAATTGATGAATCCATGCAAACAGTCACCTTGAACACTCCTCCAGGCATTGTACAATTGCTATTATGGGAGGAAGAGACCTTGGAGGAGTTGGAACTTCCAACATATCTTACTGAAAAGATCCCTAGGATTCTGGTTGGATTGGAGCTTTCCAATAAAATCACCACAGCTCAAGCACGGCTTTATCCAATACGAGAACACAATCTCATAACCCTCAAGTTATGGGATTTGTTAGGTCAACCAACACTCACGGCTCATCGTGAAAAAATTCCCTCTTACAACTTTTGTTGTGGTTGAGTATGTGGTGGAAGTAGATTTGATCTTGGGGCGTAAATGGACTATTGCTACCTAAGCACCACTATGCTTTGCCAATGATAGGGTCATCATAATGGTCAACTGCACAAAGTTGACAATACCATACTGCAAGGAAGAGGATCCAACCCTAATGAATTTCTATGATGCTGAATGCAAAAAGTTACAAGCCTCTTCCACGAAAGCCCCTCTATACAATGACCTATCGTCTGTGTCAACGATTGACTCCGATAAATTATCTACTCCTTCAACCCCATACTCACTAAAGAAGTTGGATGCCAAAACCTCGCAATCAGTAGCTATTCCTGAAGAAGTTCCCCCCGCGCAATCAGTAGCTATTCCTGAAGAAGTTCCCCCCGTGCAACCATCAATCTCTAACAAGGAACTTAAAGGAAAAGCCATGGAGCCGATGCCTCTTCATTGACAAATCTCACCAAAGGAGATGCCAATATGCTTAAAAGCCTCATCATCAAATGCCACTCTGCGCAAGAGACTCGAACCTCATCATCAACAATGCCCATGAGTCTCAAACCTGCAACCTCAGCACGCCAACGAATGTGAAGGAGGGCTCACAACCTCCCACTTCAACTAAAAAGAAAAATCCACCAAGACAACCAAATTCAAGGTATCTTAATGGTATCAAGATGTGGGTGGAGAAGCAACTACTTATAGCTCAGGGTTACTATGAAGGTGCCAACCAAATTTGGGTGCCTCGACAGTCAAAGCCTCTTCCTCAACGTAGTAATCAAAGACTAAGAAAAAATAAAAGTACTCCACAACACCGTCCACAAAAGCCTATGTGAGTTCCTCAAAGAACTCCAAAATCTCAACAAGTATGGGTACCAAAAAGTTTACTACACACACAAGGATACTACTAAGGAAATACCAAAGCTTGGGTTCCTAAGCACATCAAAAGGTCCCATATGCTTGCACAAAGGAAGAAGCCTCATCACCACCAATGCCATCCACCAATTTATAAAGTTCATCAAAGATGTGTGCATGTACATGTACAAGCACATGTACATGTACATGTGCTTCAACAACAAGAGTATTATGATAGTGATCCCTTCATATGGTTACCAAAATCGAACAAAGTGAAGACAACCTCGCTACTATCAACTTTAACCCTAACAGCTCCACCTAAAGTTCGACAAGAATGGAAACCCAAGCAACACCAAGCAAGTCACTCAACCACTCTCATACACACCTACACAAGAGGCACCTACACAAGAGCTTGTGTTCAAGCAACCCCAATGGTGACCAACCTAGCAGTCTTATCTACTGCCTCGACAACATTTGAGCCAAAAATCCAAGAATCAATTTCCACGTCTGCAACATGGAGACTTAGAGCGCATCAAAGACAAACTCACAATGCTCTTTTTACCCCTTTAGATGTGAAGCGTAAGTGCAGAAGCTACGCAGCAGATATAAGAACCTATTCTCTCAAAAAGGAGAGTAGTCACAAGAACTTGTTTCTCATAAGGTGGTAGTCCAAAAAAAAAAAACACGAGGGAGTCACACATATGGCCTACCTAGAAGTGATAAAAATCACAACTCACACAAATATAAAAATGCAATCATTCGCAAAAAAACCCATCCTCCAGAACCCGTTAGGAATTCCAAATAAACCAATGACCTTTTCATTTATTAACTAGCCCTTCTTATTCCTTTCGCGAAGGAGCAAAACACCATTGAAAGTCAATCAACAACAAAGTACCCTATAAGTATCTGAATACTTGCTTTGCAGCTTGCCAATGCTTGCTTCTGGGATTGTACATAAACCTGCTCATTTAGGAGACCCCAAATTGAATATTTGGCCTTGTATTACATAGAAAGATAAGGCACCCAATAGCCTGCTGACAAAGTGATGCATCAAATGGATCACCTCACCTGGATCCTAGAGACTAAGCTAAGAACCTATCTCTACTAGTGTAACAAACAAGCTTACTGTCTTCAAGACCAAACCATGTAAACAACCTGTGTATGTACTTTGACTATAACATCACAATACCATCATCATAGTATGGAAGCAGCCTATGTATGTACTTTAACTATAACATCACAATACCATCATCATAGTATATAAATTACATGCCTAAATAATAATGTAAAGAGCCCAAATCTGATACGTCAACTGACACATGTGATTCAACCTTGAATGTTGAAATCTTCTCCTCATTAGGGCCTGTGAGAGTAGAATGTTATCAACGTATAAAACGATAACCCAAAAACTATCTTAAATTCTATTTACAATAGTCCGAGTGAGAGTACCCTAAGAGGGCTTCCTGCCATTCCCCAAGCTTCGTAAGGGGTAATTGTCTACAAGGCCTTGTTGGTGGGTGGGCCACTTATCTAGCACATAAGAAAGTGGCACACATAACTACCTCTATGAGGCAAATCTTGGTCTTTAACCATGCAACGTGCCATCTCCCATGCGAGATCTATCCTTCCTTTCGCCACACAATTTTACTAAGGTGTATAAGGTATTATGCATTGATATTTCATGCCACTTTAGCTATATATACATGAAACTCCTTCTACATATGCACCCTCCCTCGATCTATACAAAGGGTGCCAACTTTATATGTAAACACATTTATTTTCAGCCAAACGATAATGATGATGTAAATCCTTCACCAAGTACAATGCTTCATAGGCTTAAAGCCTTATCTTATGACTCAATAACCAGTCCCACCAAGACCCTCTCACCCCTAAATTGTCCTCTACCCATCTACCTACTTTCCCCCAAAATCCCCTTAAAGCAAGGCATTCCCAAAAAGCATGCCTCCCTTCCTCAATAGCAGCTTTGCATCTGCTGGGGCATGTTCCAGCACTAAAATTCCTTAGGAGAAGCTTGAACCCAGGAAAGGTAGAGCTAGAAGATAGACTCTCCACAAAAACACTTGGGCTTTCACTAGGATCAGAGCATCCCATATCATATTCCACCTTTTTTTCCAAATGTTCCCATCGAGGTTGCTTTTTGACGTGCAGCCTTGCCCATCAAAACTGACGGTCTTTTTCCATAATCACCCACTTTTGAGCTTCTTAATGTAATTTTTGATGTCGCTCCCAAAAATTTGTAAGTTAATTATGTTCAAAATGGCCAAAAACGTGCATGAGGGCATCCCTGGTTCCCATCCCACCTGATTCTTCCCCTTTACACATTTCTTCATATAATGTCTTTGTATTGATTCTATTCAGTTTAGCCCCATTAAACTAGCTCCAAACCTAAAACCAGGAGTCTTCATTGTATGCTTTAGAATACCACTTCTTTTCCACCTCAACATCTCAACAAGAATTGAGCTTGGAACCTAAATCTCACTTTGTTGCAGTGTGAACTTTGCCCTGATTTGTTGGAGCTCTTTTCTATCCTGCTTGAGAGAGATCCCATATGTTCTAGACTTTTTTTGAAAAAAAATGGATGAAATTAAAATTTAAAGGGAAAAAATATACATAAACCCTATGGAGTGTCGTTTTTTGTAGCGAGGCCAGGCCCTATGTAATCCATAATGAGGCAGTATGTGCGCTGGGGGGCCTGGGGAGTTATCCGCCCATCAACCAAAACCATAGCATCCGTCGCCCCATAAGTTAGTAGTATACAACACCTTAGGAGATGTAATCAATGTCACCAACCTACACCAGCACCTACACACAACTTCCCACTGCCACCGCCGCTGCTTTCTTCAACTACCACCACACCAGCTTTGTCTTGCATCCTTCCTATTATATATACCACGCGCCTCTTCCTGACGCTGTCTCAATTGACACTACTCCCTCTTTTCTGTCCTCTTCGCCTGCTGCCGACGAATCCTAGCTACAGCCCAGGCCGAGCCAGCTGTGCTGCAGCATTTGAATCATGAAATTTCTCCCAAACTAAGCTCTGCTGCCTTGCTACATCGCCTTTTCCGCGAGAGAGCGAGCTTGCATCCCGCACTCCTTGCACAGTAGCGCTTTGCTGTGTGGAAGCCAGCGTAGGATCTCACCATGGCCCCTCCTGAAGGCGCCCAGTTATCGGCGGATGTTGTCCTTTGCTCTCTACAGGACTCCATCAAGCAGAAGGAGGTGCGTAAATTCGACTTTCCAGAAGGCTTCATTTTTGGCGCTGCGACTGCCGCTTACCAGGCACGTATCCAAAGCCTGCAAGAGAGAGAGAGAGAGAGAGAGAGAGAGAGAGAGAGAGAGAAGCTGAGGCATGTTAATGTCCCTCAGTGATCGTTACTGTATATCGTGGTGAGACAAGCTGAGGCATGTTAATGTCCCTCAGTGATCGTTACTCTATATCGTGGTGTGACCAGGTAGAAGGAGGCGCTTGTGAGGGAGGCAGAGGTCCCAGCATTTGGGACACGTTTACACGACGGCCAGGTCAATCTTGTTTGAGTCGGGATTTCTCTGTTTGTTTTATTTCCACAAGAAGAATGTGTGTGTGTGTGTGTGTGTGGAAGCAAAGTAAAATATGAGAGATGGCAAGGTCGATTGTTCTCCCCGGCGGCTGCTGAAATGGTGTGTGGATGCAGGCAAGATAGGCGATGGAAGCACTGGGGACGTTGCTTGCGACCAGTACCATCGCTATGAGGTGATGATGTGGAGGAATTTCGAGGGTGGGCGCTAGGCTGAAGAGTTGCAGCTTATTATAGCTTACGATTGTGGAAATGAATGTTGCAACGCAGGAAGATGTAGATTTGTTGGCACAAATGGGCTTCGATGCGTATCGATTTTCGATCTCCTGGTCTCGCATATTCCCCGGTGAGCAGAGCAACTCGCCGATGTTCATATTTTCTTTTCTTTCAGTCCAGCATACTGGGCTCAGAGCATGGTGTGAATGGTGGCTGTGCAGAGGGAGTACTTAGTGGTTCAGTCAATGAGGAAGGCATAGCATACTACAACGCTCTCATCGACGCTCTGATTAACAAAGGTACGCGTGATTATGTATGGAGTCAGTCTCTATCATAGGATGGATCCTGCCAAGGACCGTTAGCTATGCGTATTCCTCTGTTTCAGGAATCAAGCCTTTTGCTACTCTATATCATTGGGACCTCCCTCAAGGTGTACACGAGGCAATTGGAGGTTGGCTCAGTCCAGAGATAGCGTGAGTATCTGCCGGAGTAGCGGCAAGCAAAGCGTATTAGCTAATTGATGTTGGACCAAAGCTGAAAAGTTGCCACGTTTTGAACTTTGTTTACCCAGAAAACACTTCGCATCATACGCGGAAGCATGTTTTGCTGCATTTGGAGACAGAGTGAAACACTGGATAACCCTCAATGAGCCCCTACGATTCTCATTGTTTGGGTATGGCTTGGGCATTCACGCTCCGGGGAGGAGCTCAGACAGGAGTCGGTCTTTAGAGGGAGACTCTTCAAGGGAGCCGTATGTCACAGCACATAATGCGCTCTTAGCTCACGCTGCAGCTGTGGATGTCTACAATCGGAAGTTCAGGGTATGTATGTGTCCTTGTTATTCAAGTGGTGTGTGTATACGAGAGAGAGAGAGAGAGAGAGAGAGAGAGAGAGAGAGAAATCTACTTACTTGGCAAAGCTAATCCATAGGTTAGCAGTCAGCAGCCTTACTCTCTAAAATTGTCTTGTCAAGGGCCTCCCCCGGTTTTGATGTTGCTTCAATATGTGAAATTCTATTGTGACTGAGTGAGTGCTCTTCTTTTCTTTTCATCTAGAGTGCACTTCTTTCTTTAACGCTCTTCTCTTTGAAGCTTAACCATCTGCTTTCATTCTAGTTTACTACTCAAGGACGACGAAGCCCTCTCCAAAGGACTTCACGACAAGACTCTTTCTGGGCCTCCCACCCGCTCTTTAAGGAACCAACATAAATGGCCTTGAATCGTTTGTTATTCAGGATAGCTGTGCATTCATTTTTTGAAGTTTTAGATTCCAGCGCCTGGCTTGGCTTTTTGAGTCGAGAACTCTGCTTACTCCCTACTCTCAAAAATGGAAAATTTCATGATGCTTGTGGCGGATTTGAGCTCCCTAGGTTTTTTTATGTTTCTTAGTCCTCGGGCCACAAAAGAGCTTAGTGAAACATCTTAGCAGAGGAGGTAACTGGAAAGGCCCGTCGTTGCTGAGCCAATAGTGGGCTATCATGCCAGTGCTTCTTCTTATTTATTTTAGATTCCAGTCATGGATAATTTTTGTGCCCGGTTCAAACCTTGCGCAGCTAGCCCGTTGTGTGCACAAGTTAAAAAAGTGGCCACCGTACTTTACTTTTTCATTTTGAGTGATTGCACTGTTTGTGTATACACAGCAGTTTTCTTCTCAGAATGTAAGAGTATTTCTTTTGTTTAGGCTCAACAAGGTGGAAAAATAGGCATTGCACTTGATTCCGAATGGGGAGAACCCTTGACAAGCTCACAGGAGGACAAAGAAGCAGCTCAAAGGCACCTAGAGTTCCAGCTTGGTTGGTGAGCTTTTGGTTTGCCCTTTTAATTTGGTACTTAAATGTGTTTGTGGAGTGTTGTTTTACTATGTGGGAGGACAAGGGCTGTATAGGTATTAGCATACTCACTGTTCAGTTATAATCGTTCAACAAGAAATATAAAATTATTGGTCTGTTGCTGAAGCATGTAGGTGATGAATGGCCATACAGCTGGGGTTCGTGCTTGTGACTTGAAAAATCATAAATCAGGTGGCTTTGTTTAGGATGTCATGTATTTTTTTTTTGGGACCTTAGAATTCTCCAAAGTACATAAAGCCGACTATTAATTTTTGACTGTATCACCATACATGAAAGTCAACACCAAGCCAAGTATCGTGATTTATTGTTTGCTGGTCGTCAATTCTTTCTCTGCATCACCCGAGACACATCGCTTAGTTGGTTCTTACTGATGATGTGCACTAATTGAACACAATTCAGCTTGCAGTTTTGATATGGTGTTCATGTCCCCAGTTTTGAAAGGTAGCAAGAGATTTACATGTTCACTGTGACTCTTTGCAGGTTTCTAGATCCTATTTTTTTTGGTGACTATCCGGATTCGATGCGAATTGCGGTTCGTGATCGCCTTCCACGGTTTTCTAGAGAAGAAGTTAACTTACTGCATGGGTCACTGGATTTTATTGGATTAAATCATTACACTACCAGATATGTTACACCTGCAATTCCATCTTCAACACCAAGTCTTTTAAGAGGCTGGCCAGAAGATAGCAACACAACGAGGCTATGTGAGTTCGTACCTTTGTCATCAGTGTGACAGACACCATGTCGCACAGCTACGTGCAGCTCAATTTTAATGATGATGTGATTCTTTTTTCTATTGCAGCCGAGGTTGATGGAAAACCCATTGGTGACAAGGTTAGTAATGTCTATACGCAAGTCTGGGGTTTTAATACATGTTTTCTGCATCATGATGTTCTTTCCATAAGAAAACAAGCATGATTTTTGTATTTGGCTACACAAGGTGATGGCGACTTCTATCAAGGGTAGTAAAGCTCGTTATCACAGTGTTGTGATCCTCTAAAACCCTTTTATGCCACGACATCTCAATGGTGTTTGAAGATGCCGCTGGTGGGTGAAGGGTCTAGTTCTCTGGGGTCGGGGACATTTGGCTCTCTTTAGAGACTACACCCTCTCTGTGGTACTCCTGGGGTGCGGATCATTGGCGTGTGCTCTGTTCCGGGCGAGCCTAGGTGGTGGTCGCTGTTGTTGACTCAAAAAAGTCTTTATTGGAGGTCTGAGAGGTCCTGCTGATCCTGTCTCCCTTCATCAGAAGAGTCGCGCGATGACGACAAAGCCCAAACATCTTTGATCTCATTACTGCATCACTCGTAACAGGCTGCCAGAATCATCTCAGAGGCGGCAATGAAATCTCCCTCGTATCTCCTCGTAGTAGATTGGACATCTGCATACATAATGCTCCTCCATCTCAATCTCCCCAGTCTTGCATGAACTGCGTACCCGTGCCTCCCTTGGGATGCCCTCAACTCTCCCAGACTCAATCCGAGGCGGTCTTAATCCAAAGGTGGTCGGAGGACACACTCAATCGGCTGATGGCAATCCTCTTCTCAAGCAACGTGTGTTTGTGGAGATACTCTGGTGCCTCAAGCATAGTCACCAAAAACGAGAAACGGGAACGGAAACGAGGAAACTAGTTTTTAAGGGCATTTTCTATGACAATATCACTTGAGAAACAAGAAATTGCCATGGAAACAGATGGGGTCTTGAAACGGAGACACGTTTCTAAGGATTGAAAGGGCCGTTTCCTGTGACTATGGCCTCAATGAAGCCATCCCCTCAGGAAGTGCAGTGTGTAAAATTGGAGCTTTGTGGAAAGCTCTAGTAGGGACACCCATGTCTAATCGTGTGAAGCTAGGTCACGTACAGGCGGGTGATGTTGCCAGGATAGATTCAAGAATGTGGAGTTCAAGCTGCCCTCAAAAGGGGAGAGGCGCCACGCATGTCGAACTAGCTGATGATTTGCGAGTATCAAGGCGTGTTGTAGCCCTCCTGTGCAAGCTGTCCAGAAGACTCAAATGCCATCCTTGGAATGCCCCCATACAGCTCCAAAAGCATATTCATAGGTCTCATCCCTCTACGTAGGGACAAGCTGTTTGATGGTTTCTGTTTTTGCGTGCTTCAAGGAGCTCCAAAAGCATATTCATAGGTCTCATCCCTCTACGTAGGGACAAGCTGTTTTGATGGTTTTTGTTTTTGCGTGCTTCAAGGAGCTTCCTTTATTTTACTTGCTGCTTCTTCTCCATGGAACAAGTTCGGCGTCTTTCATGCATTCTCTCTTCCCAGTTAGGGAGGCTCTATGATGCGAACTATCACACTTGTCTTCCTTCATTTGTCCCCTTTCACACTTGTCCTGTTTTCCTCTTCAGCCTGCCTTCTCCCATTATTTGCCTCCCATCCAGATTCCCCCCCGCCCCCTTACCTTTTTCCACGGCCTTTCAGCATTTGCCACCTCTCCCCCTTGGGCGGCCCTCTCCTTTGCTCCCTCTTGTGTTCTGTTTGCTAATGAATTACCTTTATTTGGCACTCATTTGGCATTTGCGAGAGGCCCTTGGTTCCCAACTTCGGGGGACTCCATGGCAGTCTCTCCTTTCCTCGATGGAGTGTAACTACACTAGCTAGGTGTGAACGTCCTTGGGCACAGTCTCATGAACAACACCCAAGTCAACACTTATTATGTAAAAGCCACATTGCACAAAACAACTGAATGATACATCATTGCAGAAGATAATTTGCAAAAGAGATAAGCACTGCACCGCACACCACCACTGGGGCCCACCCCCTATCCTTAATACTGAAGTATATTATCGAAGTATTTAATCTAGACAAAGTTCCAAGGGCTATCTTGCCTGATAATCCAATGCAATGTATGAAGTATATTATCGAAGTATTTAATGTAGACAAAGTTCCAAGGGCTATCTTGCCTGATAATCCAATGTAAGTATGAAGACAAGTTGCCTAAAAAAAAGTGTGTCAATGTAGATTGTTGATGTCGGACTCGTTGAATGAGTCCAAGTAACTTGGCGACCAATCTCATACACCTAGAGGGATGTGCATGTGAAATTGTCGTTCTAAGACCACGCACAAAGAGGCGCTCTCGTACTAGAGCTTGGCTCGCATCCTCGCAAAGACCGTGGCTCAAGCCTTCTTGGTATGAGTATACAAACATTTACAACAGGTACGCGAACATGTATTGGTATGCGGTGTCAATAATAGGTACTCAAATAGGTACACTTGGTACCGGTTCACAACACACACATTTGGTATTGTAGTTATAGGATGATGTTTAGCAGGTACCACTTGGTGCCGGTTCACAGCACATACATCTGGTATTGTAGATATAGGATGATATTCAGCAGGTACTTGCTAGTACAGTAAGGTTTTCAGCATGTACTTGTTGGTACAATAGTTTTTATCAACATGTACTTGCAAGTATAATAAGGTTTTAGCTTGTACTTGCAAGCATGATTAGGGTTTTAGAATGTACTTGCAAGTAAAATAGGGTTTCAGCATGCACTTGGAGGTATAATAGTCAGGTACAATTGGTGCATGGTCGGGTATTGTTAGTACAGCAAGTACAGAGTTGGGAATTGTTGGTACAGCAAGTATAATACAATTCCATAGTCAGGTGCAGTGGGTAGTACTCTACGTGCCGTAGAGAGAAGCACTTGGGAGCTAGCATTGCAGAGATAGGGAGAGAGGCACCAGTTGTGCCAAACATGAGATAGGAGGGGAGAGAGCAATCGTGGGAGAGGTTGGTGGGCTTGAGGTGGAAGGGGTCCAAGTCCTAAGCAGTCCACCTCAAATTGGGGTGGCCACCTCTTTTAATAGTTCACACATTGTTTATATGGCTAAGGGTGCCGACAAGTTAGGGGTGCCGACACAAAGGTCTACTGGCCCTGGGCATTGTCCAGGGGTCGGTGCTTGACTTTGATGAATGAGAACAATAAAGGTTATAAAACTTTTACAATAAAGAATAAAGGTCTAGATTAATACTTGCCACCTGTTCACATGACACAAACCATGTCAAAATACAGGGCAGTGGGTGGGTGTCCCCTGCGTGTGAAATGGACACATCATAGTAGGTAGACACACGAAAACAAGTCATGCGATAATAGCTTCAAGCTGGCAAAGATGCGTGCATATGCATTATGCAATGAACCTCTAAATAGGTGGTATTCTCGAGCACAGTACTGGTTTAATGGAAAGCAAACCCTCACAGTGCATTCCACGTCCCTAGCCACACTACGGGTGACATGAGGCATGGCCTCTCATAGGTGATGTGAGTCTTGGCCTCAGTACGGGCAACACAAACCTCGTTGGGCTCCCTTACCTTGGCACGAAATAGGGGAATACCACTTGGTGCATGGGCGGGTATTGTTAGTACTGCGAGTATAGAGTTAGGTATTGTTGGTACAGCAAGTACAATGTAATTACAGAGTCAGTGGGTAGTACAGTACGGGTAGTAGAGAGAAGCTCTTGGGAGCTAGTCGTCCTACAGTCAGAGAGGGAGGGAGAGATGCGCCAGTTGTGCCAAACGTGAGATAGGAAGGGAGAGAGCAATTGTGGGAGAGGTTGGTGGGCTTGAGGTACTGGCTCAATAGAAAGCAAACCCTAATAGTGCATTCCACGCTGTGGCCGGTGGCATGAGGCATGGCCTCTCGTAGGTGATGTGAGTCGTGGCCTCAGTATAGGCAACACAAACCTTGTTTGGCTCCCTTACCTTGGCACGAAATAGGGGAATACTACTTTGGTGGCCAAATGGTGAAATTTTTTCCAGCTTCTAAACAATTGACCTCAATTGTAAAGCCTCCAAATACGCCTCAAGGTGTGGGTAATCTTTGAAGTAGTCTTCTCATCAACCCATTTTGCATCAATAGGCAAATAGTTCTTGAAGTTCACAAGGTATTGCTTGGAAAACTTATCGGTGGCTCTTCTAGCTCTAGCCCCACATATTTCGGCAATAAACTCACATGAAAGGTTATCTTCCAATGATCAGGCAATGCAAGTTGGAAAGCAACCTCATTGATTGGCTTGATCACCCCTTCAAGGGTTTGTAATACCTTGTAGAAAGCTTAGGGCATTGGCCTTTTACTGAGTCTTGCTTTCTCAATTTTCAGAAATACCCAGTCATTCTGTTTATCGAAAAGGGGGGAAGGGGGGGGGAAAGAAGCAAGTTCTAGTGAGGCACGATAGATATGAGAGGAGGACCTTTCTGGCACCTAAGGGGCAGTTCAAGCAATTGTCGAATCCTTTGGGCTCACATAAGGTGAATCCCATGATAAATCATCATAACAATTCCGAGTAGGGATACAGTGGCCAGAGTTCTGTGGGCTGCCTGCGAGTGTTTCTAGTGCTTTAGATGGGGCACATTGCGCGCTTATGTCCATGTGCTGTTTCTAGCGGCAGGCAGTCGCAGCCATGGCTACACAACTTGCTCTAAAAGTCCCACCTCAAGCGGAGGGCCGCCATCAGAGCACCCTCACCCGGCATGCAGCAGGTGACCCCCCCGGCCCCCCCACCTCCCCAAGAAATAAGGTTATGGGGGAAGGTTCTCCCCTGACGGGATGACCAATCAGAGGGAGAAGACTCCTGCTGCTCGCGCCATGGCTGCTGTCGTATCCGAAGGGTCTCGTATCGCCTGTCCAAGATGTCATCTCTTCTCTAGAAGCTCAAAGTACACCTTCGGAAGGCCAAAGAAACATACGTCACTAGGGAGGCCACAGGGGCACTGGGCATAAAACCATAGTGCCATCTAGGAAAGTACGCGTGTGCGCTCTGTACCACGATGGGGCTCAGCTGCAAGGCTATTTCCGCTAGAGCCGCCGGAAACTGCAAATCTGTCCTGGTGTGGATCTAATATGGACAAATCTACAGCTGAAGGTGGTGGTCCCAAGAAGACAATAAGAGCTAGAGCAGCTAAGTGTCACCATTTGGTCGCCCAAATGATTTTTGTTTATTTCGTGCCAAGGTAGGGGAGGTCAAAGAGCTTCATGTCTCCTGTATTGAGGCAAGGACTCGTGTCACTTATGGGAGGCCAAGACTGTGTCACCCATAGTGTTGGTTAGGACGTGGAACCCATTGTCAAGGATCTCAATTTAGGCTTCCATTGAGCGAGTTTCTTGCTCGGTAAGACATGCTATTTACCCGTTCCAAGAATGGGAGATATATCCATTGCATAATGCACAAGCACACATCTCTGCCTGCTTGAAACTGTTTTAGTGTGACTTCTTTTCGTGTGATTGCCTGCAATGACGTGTCCAGTTCATAGGTAGGGGACACCCACCCATGAACCGCGTGAATGCCTTGTATTCTGACATGGTTTGTGGCATGTGAACAAGTGGTAAGTATTAATCTAGATCTTTATTCTTTATTGTAAAGGTTTTATAATCTAGACCTTGGCACTTGGGGGTTGGACCCCTTCCACTTGAAGCCAACCAACCTCTCCCAAGATTGCTCTCTCTCCTCCTATCTCACATTTGGCAACTGGCACCTCTTTCCCTATTTCCTATCTGCAAGTCAACTAGCTCCAAGTTCTTCTCTTTTTGTTGGCTGTAATTTATGCATTGACTATTTGGAAACACTACCTTCTTGGAAGTTGGGGCTGATTTTATGGTCAAGACAGATCATCAAAGCCCAATCTTGATGCAAACAAAGTTTTCGGAGAAGCATATGAGGATGAAAAAATTCTTGTCTATGTTTCATTTTCAGATTATGCACACTCCAGGAAAGAATGTGGTGGCAAATGCATTGTCTTGGAAGCTATATGTGGCTGCAGGGTTAGTTGCCTCACATGGGGACCTGTCTGCCATGCATGAATTGTACCGTACAGATGTTGATTTTGGGCATATATGGACTGATTTAGTGGTTGGGCATACACATGCTTCTTATGTGATCAAAGAGGGGTATCTCATGAAGGATAACTGCCTATGTGTTGTTAAACATGAGGCAAAGAGTCATTGATGAGTGCCATGCTTCTCTATATGCAAGACATAGAGGTATCATACCTACTACGTGCATGATTGAGCGCTATTTCTTTTGGCCTAGCATGTGCAAGAATATTGAGGCATATGTATGTGCATGTATCATATGCCAGGAAGGTCAAGTTTGATAGGCAAAAGGCTTCAAGTTTGCTTCAACCGTTGTCTATTCCTTCGTAGCCATGGGAGAGTATTGCAATGGATTTTATCATGGATTTGTCTCGTACGCAGCAAGGCAATGATGCTATTTGGATCATTGTTGATAGGTTTAGCAAGCAAGCGTACTTCTTGCTGGTCAAAACGACATTAAGTCTGAGCATATGGTACATTTCATTCCAAATGAAATGTATGGTCGCCGTCTTGGTGTAGACCATTCATTTCATTTGGAATGACACCATCACATCCTCCGGCAACTCAGATTATGGAGCAGCAAAGTGGGTCCCTTTCTCACTTGGGATGTTGTCAGTCTCTGGCATTAAAGGTCGGGATCATCTACCCCCCCTCCCTCCCTCCCTCCCTCGCTCCCTCCCTTCCTTCCTTCCTTCCCCCCCTCCTCCACCAAGGATGTAGTCCCCCCGAGAGCAGCCAGCTATGGAGGAAGCCCGCAATCTGCTTCCAGGCAGAAGTTTCTCTTTCTACTAATTGAAAGGTCAATAAAAACTGACACTTGTGTCAAAGCTGTGTTCATGTTTGAATGTGGTGCAGCTTACCGTACTTGTTGGCATTGTCGATTCTATGAAACTTTGTTTGGACTGATTACTTCCTCTTGCCTTGATACTTGTCAGGGTGCTTCTTATTGGATGTATATTGTCCCTTGGGGTATTTTGAAATTATTGAATTGGATAAAAGATCGGTACAACAGCCCCCCAATTTATATAACTGAAAATGGTAACTTCTGATGTTAAAATTGGCGATTTTGAAGCATTCATGCTTGTTAGATTTTTAAAGTAGTATCGAAATCTCATTGTGCAGGCATGGACGATGAAGATAATCCATCAAAATCTCTCGAAGAATTCTTGCACGATTCAAAGAGAGTCAAGTTTTATCAAGATTATCTGTCGTTTGCTGCCCGAGCTATAAGGTGAAGTGCGTTACGTGATTAGTATATGTTTTCTTTTGGTAACCATTTTAAGAATCGGCTAAAATTGTTTGTTAAATTTCAGGGAAGGGACAGATTTGCGAGGTTACTTTGCGTGGTCTTTGCTAGACAACTTTGAATGGCAGCTTGGTTACACTAAAAGATTCGGGCTGATTTACGTAGATTACAGTCGCGATCTGAAACGATATCCCAAGGATTCCGCAATTTGGTTCAGTAAATTTTTGAAGAATGACTGGCCCTGGAAACAGCAAGAGGATTGGAGCTGACCGTCGCTCTCTCTCTCTCTCTCTCTCACACACACACACAACCCAATCAACTCTCTAATGCACATATATTTTTGACAGAAATTATAGTCGTGGTAAACTCCGTAAAAACAGGTTAAACTCCCTGAAAACGTTGTAAACTGGAGAAAAGAATTATGTACATCTATGGCCTGAGAGGGGTCCAGATGTGGTGAAACTGGAGAAAACAATTTTAGTATGTTTCTAGCCTAGGAGGGTCCAGATGTCGTGGTGGATGTACGATTGATGTTTGGGTCAGCGATCACAGGAAAAAACCTGCAAATCTCCACACAATGCACCTTGGGATTTCCACGAGAGTTTTATGCACGGTCATATTCATTATAGCCAGTCTTTGTGTGAGGAAGATCAATATATATTCGAACACACACATACCCATGTTGCGTAACCTTGATGGCATCAAACTTGGGTCCTCTCACTAGAGCCCAACCATTCTACCAACTCAGCTATGTGCCCATTCTACTAACTCAGCTATGTGCCCGTGGGCATGAATGTCTTCTTTTTTATGTAACCATCCATCTTGTTATGGGTTGGTTCATGTAACTCAAACGGATTAAGATACTTAGGTAAAGTCCTTCATGGGTGATAATCAAACATGTGAGCATCCTCCTTCCAAACATAAATATAAAACTCATTACGTTTTTAGGTCTAATCATAGCTTTAGTATTTTAAATCTTTAATAATGCAATTGATGAAATACATGCTGAAAGAGCAACAGGTGAACACATACTTAATGCATACTTAAAGAATTGACAGGCTACACTCAACTTAATGCGTATAATTAAAGTATCTTGACTACAATTGAGACTACACTTGACTAAGGAGGCAAAGATGGAATTACAAAATGTAAGAGATTTTGTGAAAAAATACCTAGAAAAACTTAATATCATCACCAAGATAAGGTGATATAGCTTAGACCAATTAATATCAGTGATATCCATGTATCTTTTTATGCATAAAATCAATTTCATAATTAATATCAGTGATATCCATGCATATTCATAGGTGAATATGTACATGGAGTAATTTTAATATTTTTTTTTAGATGTAAAAATGATAAAAATTACTCTTTTGAAATAATATAAAAAATAAACTTTTTTTTTCAGAGAATTTTAAAAAATTTTGTCATAACCTCTTTTGTATGGTTGACCATTTCTCATTTTTATCTATCTTTACTTAACTTAATTAACCCAATATAGAATTATAGAACTCAAATCTATATAATTATGTAAATTCAAGAGAGTAAACAATAAGAAGAGTTTAATTAATCTCTTAGTTAATCTTTCTAAGATTAACAAAGGCTGGAATGTAAAGAAGAGAAAGGGGTGGTCTTTTCTCAAAGGCATAACATTTGAATTCAATTCAATCATTTACAAAACATAAAAATCAAGAAAATCATAGATTTTTTATTAAAATTTATGAACAAAGTAAAAAAATTAGATTACATGGAGCTTGTAAGCTCTCCTTTGGCTTGAGGGATTGAGGGTTCTACTCTTGTTTGAAGCAAGAGTGGCCACCAATTCACTTTGGGGAGGATTAGGTCAAAAACAATTGAATTATTAAGAAATTCAATGTAAATGGCTCAGGACAGGAGTAGAGTAACAGTGCATAAACACCATTAAGCTTTTACAAAGGGGGAGGCTTTTATTTATAGGAAAAAGTGAGCCTCTAACCAAGCAAACTGATTTTAGAATTTTTTAGATCAGTTTGGTCAAATTTTGATCATTTTTGGGTCAGTTCACCTTACTTTTTGGATCTAGTTTTGAAACAAGAGAGAGGAGAGATAAAAATATCTCATTTTATTGATTAAAAATTGGGGATAATGATGAAAAAAAGGTGCCTACTTCATGAGGGGAGATCCCCAATCTGAGGTGTCAAAATTTAAATTTTTAATTCTTTTCTTTGGTCCTTAGTCCACTCTTCATTTTATGTGAGCATTTACTCATTTTTGGGGGGTTTTTCTTTTATTCTTCAATTTATCTCCTCCCTACATTTGGATTTATCTTATTGATCCATAAGAACCTTAGTTGGACCATAATTTAAAATTTTCAAAAAATCTTGACCCTTAGGCTAAGGTCTTTTGTGCACATTATAATTTATTTCTAATGCACCTTAGGAATTTCTTTTTAAACTTCTGTTCAAGGAGATAGAACTTTCATTTGACTAATTCTCTCAAAATTCTGTTCCTCCTAAGAACCTTCTCTCGAACATCAAGGATTTCTTCAGGTTGGAGTTTCATCTACCCTTGGGTTGAAGAAGTTAAGAGTTCATCATTAAGCACATGATTCGGGCTCGGTACATACTTCTTAAGTAGGCTGACATGAAATATATTATGTACTTTGAGATGAGGAGGCAGAAGAAGTTCATAAGCTAAATCACCTACTTTCTTTGTAATCAGATATGGTCCACAGTATCTGGGGGATAACTTCTTGTAATTCCCAAGAGATAGAGAACTTCTTTTGGGACGTACTCAAATGAAGACCATATCTGCTTCTTCGAATTTTGTGTCTGACCTCTTCTTATCTGTATACTACTTCTGTCTATCCCGGTGGGCAGCTTTTATATCCTTGCGGATTGACTGCATTTGCTTCTTCGTGTCGTCAAGTATCTGTTTGGATATCTCGATCCTACTCAATGGGTCGGACCAAGTTAATGGTGTTAGGCAATCTTGTCCATACAAAGATTTGAAAGGGCTCATCTTGATACTTCGGTGATAAGAAGCATTGTAGGCGAATTTGACTAGGTGCAGATAGCATAGCCACTTCTTGGGTTCCTTGCTACAGCATGACCAAAGTATATCTTCGATTACTTGGTTCACCCTTTCTATTTGACCATCGGTCTCGGGGTGGTAAGCTGTGCTGAGATCCAAGAAAGTTCTTATTGCTTCAAAGAATGCAGTCCAGAATCTTGACGTGAATTTGGGATCTCGATCACTTACTATTCTCCTAGGTAGGCCATGCAATTTGAAGATTTCCTTGAGGAACACTCTGGCCACATCCATTGTAGTGTAGGTTTCTTTTACTGGAATCAAATAGGCAACTTTGGTTAGTCTGTCAACTACCACGAAGATGGACTTGTAACCTAATTGCACTGAAGGTATTCCAATAATAAAATCCATACTGATACATTGGCACTTCATCTGGGGGATGTCTAATGGATGTAACTTCCCAGGCATTTTTACTCTTTCAGCTTTGACTTTTTGACATATCAGGCATTGACGTACATGATTAAGTACATCCTTTTTTAGTCCAGGCCAAAAGAAGCTTTTCTTTACAGACATGTAGGTCTTGATGAAACCTGGATGTCCTGCTATAAGGCTATCATGGGCTTCATTCAGAATTTGACCCTTGGATCCCTCATCATTTGGGAATGCATAGCCTGCTATTATAATACATAATTCCTTCATCCAGGATGTACCCTTGAACTCGGTTCAACTCCTGAGGAGTTTTGCTTTCCTACATAAGTATAAGTAGGATAGCAATAGGGCCAAAGAATCTATCCCGCATGATCTTCTCTTTTGCTTCATTAATCAATGGATTTGACACCACTGTGATTACAAGCAAGGAGGCTTTTCTGCTGAGGGCATCTGCTACCACATTTTCTTTGCCTGGCCGATACTTGATTTCGAAATCAAATTCCTACACGGTCTGCTTTCACCTTCTTTGGCATATGTTGAGATCCTTCTGAGTGAAGATCCACTTTAAGCTCTGATTATCTATCATCAAAGTGAATCTTTGACGACCCAGTAGGTAATGTCTCCACATTTTCAGGGCATAGACTACTGAAAGTAGCTTCAGGTCGTGGACAGCATATTTTCTCTCATGTGTTCTGAGTTTTCAGGATTCATAAGCCACTGCATGACCTTCCTGCATGAGCGCACCTCCGAGGAAAAACCACTAGCATCAGTTTTACTACCTCAAAGGGTAGTGTCCATAGCGAGTATTGATGGCTATTTTTGAGATATCTTGATCATTAATCCTGATCCAGTAATACCCTGATTTGAGATCTATCTTTGTGAAGATCTGGTTTCCATTTAGCCTGTCCAGAAGCTCATCAATTCTGGGGATAGGATACTTATTCTTAACTGTCAGCTGATTGAAACCTCTATAATCCACATAGAGTCTTAACGTTTCATCCTTCTTTTTCTAAAAGAGAACTGGTGCTCCCCAAGGTGAAACACTAGGTCTTACAAATCCTTGTCCTAACAACTGCCTAAGCTGTTCCTCCTTGAGTTCAATGGCTTCAGGAACTGGCATTTTGTGCATGCGCTGGGCTACTGGCTGAGCTCCGGGGGTCAATTCTATCTCATAATCTACTTCCCGAATCGGAGATATCTCAGTTACCTCTACTGGGAATAAATCATCATACTCACTTAACTATTCTGGTTCTTTAACCTTTAACTTTGTGTCTATCGGATTCATTTTGACAACATAGATGAGCTGCTTCTTTCTAAGTCCTTTCAGTAACCTAGAAGCTTTTACTAATTGTTGCAGATTTGGGGATCCTAAAATTCCAGTTCCTTGAACTTTGTTCCTGTGAAGGTCACGGAAGGAAATGGTTCCATTGTGACAGTGAATGTCAGCTTGATTTTTGTGGAGCCAATCCATTCCAAGGATTCCGTTGAAACTCCCAAAGGTAAGACTCTGAACTGGCAGTCAGTTATATTTCCATCTAGATGAAACTGAATACGATCTGTCTCATGGTGATTGAAAAGAATCTTCCCACTGGCTAATTCAACTTGCATAGGTTTCCCTGATTTCTGTTTTAAGACTAGCTTACGCAAGCATCCAGGGAAAATAAATGAATGAGTACTGCCTGAATCAATCAAAATCTTAAATGGCTTACCCTTATACTCACCTGGAGCATGGATGACAGAGAATTGACCATTTGGCCCTTGGTTTTTGATCGCGGCATAAATTTGACCTCTTTTCTCTTCCACTACTTCTGCTATCGTAACTACTCTGGCTGCCCTGCAGATTGGGGCGAAACTCTTTCTCTTTGGTTACCCCAATTGTGGGAGAGAGTTCTAAGATTACTCTAAAAAGAGGCAGATGGTTGAGCTGGAGTCCTCTTGGGATTGCCCTGATTTTGGCGAGACGGACCCTGATTTGAGGGATATGAAGGGGCTGGTCTCTGCACTATAGGTCCTTGACTTCCCTGTCTTTAAGTTGGTGACCGAAACCCTAACACTCAAAACACCTATTCTCACTTCTAAGCTTATCCCTCTGAATCCTTGAAAGAGGTGGGGCTCTTGAGAAAGTGTTCTGAAGGGTCTTCCTTCACTTTTGAATTTCCCAGCATCTTGATTCTGATTAGGGCCTTGCTGCCTCTTTGGGGGTGGAAAGTTTGAAGCACTTCCCAGGGTTTGGAACCTTTTAAAGTTTGAGGGTGTAGGCTTCGGCAGGACCTTAACAACTAATGCTTTGGCAAAGTCCTTTGCCATTCTGACAACTTCTGCCATTGAGACTGGTTTGGCATTTTTCACTAAAGTGTCCAATGGCTCGTTCATCCCTCGAATGAATTTGGCCATCAGCTTCATCCAAAAGTGGAGAATATTTTAGGAGAAGGGCAAATGCCTGATGGTATTCTTCAATCGTCCGGCTATCCTACTTTAATTCCAAGAACTCATTCATTTTGGTTTCCAGGAAGCCCGAAGGACAGAACCTCTTCCTGAGGTAAGCTTTAAGATCTAACCAGGTCTGGATATTTCGGTCGAGACAGTTTGTCTCGCAATGGTTCCTCCATGCGACCTTGGCCGTTTCCACAATTTTCAATCTAGCGAGAGCCATCTTGCTCTTCTCGTTATTATAACCGGTCACATCAAAATACTCCTCCTTTGCCTTGATCCATCTTGTTCTTCTCGTTATAACCGGTCACATCAAAATACTCTTCCATTGCCTCGATCCATCTTGCTCTTCTCGTTATAACCGGTCACATCAAAATACTCTTCCATTACCTCGATCCATTTTTCCACTACTTCTCCTAACAGTTCCCCTTCATCCTTGAAGGGACCAAGTTAGGATCGGTGCAGGGCTTTACGAACGTCCGAATCTAACTCTTTATCATCGAAAAGAGGATCCGGCTGCCTACCACGGCCCGCGTGTCTCATGATTCTGACAAAACGATATTTTTGTCAATTTAACTATCAAATTTATGACTATTTAATTTTTGAGATTATTTCTTAAACAAATAAATATTCCATCATAATTCTTAAAAACAAGATTCACTTTGATAATTTTATTAACCCAACCACAAAAATAATTTGGAATCTTTTGCAAAACATCATTTATTATCAAAAGTTTTTGATATATACATAGAGCGTCTCGGCTGCTCCAAAAGTCACCGCCTCAATAGCGTACGCATAAAAAGGCGATATTGCGATGGAGACATGCTATGATATACACGATTCATCACTGCTAATGGTGTTGTAATTCTTCTCCTAGGAATAAAGCGGCTAAGAAGTCTAAAAATACGATAAGAAATTCTAAAATTCTAGGGTAAATGATTATAGAGTTGTACATAATGAACAACTCCTAGCCTTATCAAGATCATGGCTAGCGAGATATTTTGTCTGAGTCTCAGTCGTTGATTGGTATTGACGTGAATACTTCGCCCTCCAGAGAACCACATATGCTGATGTCGCTCTACTGGATCAGGAAAGTATAGATCCTCAAAGTGACGAGCGAGTCTCACTCTGCTTTCTCAGGTTGTAGTAACGGAGTTGATGAGATTTTCGAAGGCAAAGGTGATCATATCCTGACTCTGGGAGAGTCTAGGAATGCTAGACAGATTTGGGGTATCCATCTAAAAATCCAATTCAATTTATGAAGTTGATTTCAAACATAATCTTAACACAACAAGTGAAAACATTATTTCCCATATTTACTTTAAAATTTTACGCAATTTCAGCTGTGCTGTTTCGTAAGTTTACAACAGCGCTTTGATAGTACCAGCTATGTGAGACCCCTCTGCCCACTCCATGCACCGGGGATTCCAGGTTGCTAGCACAACGGAAGTAGCTTTCTCTTCTGCGGGGAAGGGTTTCCCACTCGGGGCCTCGCCCGGGACTAATCTGGTAGTCGTTCTTATACCGAAACTGGAAAAATTTTCTTTACCCGAAAAACAGGGGCGATTCTACCTTTTTGATTTTCTTAACGAATTTTTTAATGGGATCAAGAGACTAAACTATCCTTCATCTGATTAAACTAGATAGAAGGAAAACTATCATTGACTTAGATTGAATAAATTAACGCTTTTTTTCTAACCGAAATCAGGCACAGTTGTTGATCTAATCATTTGAGGAAATCAACGCTTTTTTTCCTAGCCGAAGTCAGGCGCACAGCCATTAATCTACTCATTTGAGAAATTCTTCAGGTTTTTATTTAACTACTCGAATTCTAAGCGTATTCCTATTATTAAAACTCCACTGATTCTAGTCTAACTCCATCTGGCCCATGGGTACCACTGGAATCGGTAGAATGAGACAATTACTCACCCACCTATAATTGAATGCCTTTTTTAACTTTTGCTTTCGAATACATATACGCACACACTCCTCTTTAAAACTTTAACATATAAAATAATCCATTGAGAAACAGTTATTGGTTACAGATGTCATAACTCAAAAATTCCATCCAGTCTCTTGTTTCTCAAAAAACAGTATCACTCTGGACTCTCTGTTGAGACCAACTGGTCAGCCAACAAGATCCAGTAAACAGATTATGGGTTCTTCTCCAACTTTTTCTCGAATAGGTCCCATGTCCATCTGCATTCAATTGGAAAATAAATAGGACTGATCCTAAGGTACCTTGGAGCTAAGTAGTACTCCTTCCAATACTTGGCCTAGAGAACATAGGGTCATTACCACATTAGTTACTCACCTATGAGGTGGTGTGTTATTGGGGTTGCCTTGGCTTGTGGTCTTCTGTATCCCCCACGGTCCCTCTTGCGAGACGATGAGATCTAGACCACTGATTCAACCTCTACTCCAGATAAAGCTTGATGAGGCATATATCGAGGCAACAATTACAATGATCCTATTGGTATTGGGGGTAAGGCAGGGTTGTTGTCATTGTTCCATGATCTTAGGAGCTTTGTCAATGTCAGTACTATCAAGAGTATCATGCCAGTTGAATGGGTAGTCAACAGGGGGTGCATTTGCTCTACTACTTCTCTCTGATAGGGGGGGTGCTAGGATCTTGCCTGCTTCTAAGACCTATGATGCAAGAGGGAGGTGATCATCGTAAGAGAAGTTAAGGTTTTGGGGAGTCCATTTAGGATGTCCCCTAGAGAGGTAGGGGGTGGGGGTGTTACCATATTATAGTAGTGATGTGTGTGAACACACTTAGGACCGCCGGGGCACTTTTTCCCTCACTAGGAGGTTTTTTCCCCCGTGCATTGTATATACGCCCATTATCTTCTAGGGCTTGTAATCTTTCATTTTTGGCACTCATAATACACTACTGTGTTGTGCTCAAGTTTCCTCATCTTCTTGAAGTTGTGTGTGCATTCCTGCAACCCTAATTCCAACAATTGGTATCAGAGCAGGCTTCCTCCTCCCGGGCAGCATCACCGGCACCTGCCGCTTCATCTCCTCCGATTGCAACGAGGTTTCACGAGCGTCTGCAGGTTAGTATATGCCGTGGGTGAGCCCGTAGGGCTCGGTCGTTTCAGAATTTTGATCTGAAGTCATTTCGCCCTCCGTTTTTGCATTCCAAGTACTGCGCAGGCAAAATTGTCCTACTGTGCAGATTTTCTGTCAAGATTAAAATCTGCAGGACAGGTGCCCATTCGTCTGTTTTGGGCTGTGCTATATAGCACAGGTCGATTTTATACAGGTTTACCTCTTGCAGACAGCATTTACATCTAGTAGTACAGTCATTGGCCATGGCTGACAACAATGATGTATTCCGCATGTTGGCTGCTGAGGATAAGTTGGATGGCACCAACTATCCATTGTGGGCATATATGATGCGACATGTATTGGTAGCAAAGGGGTTATGGAATATTGTGCAGGGTATTGATGCACGTCCTATTGTGGCTGGGAATGCTGCAAACACATCAGAAACAGGTACTGTTGATGATGGTGCAGGCACAAGTGCTGTAGCAGCTGTTCGGGAACCACCACTTTCAGCAGAGCAGATTCGTTGGGATGGTAGAGATGCGCAGGCTCATGCCTTGATTGCGCTGTCTGTCAAACGTACCATTATCCCACATATTCGCTCCTGCAGGACTTCTAAGGATGCTTGGGATGTACTTGCCACATTGTATCAGGCAAGAAATGAGGCTCGTGTTGCTTATCTCCGAAAACAGTTGGAGAATGAGCATATGAACGAAGGTGATTCTATGGATAGCTTTTTGACAAAGATCAAGGATTTCAAAGAGCAGCTCATTTCTGCAGATGAAATCCTGTCAGACAGTTCACTTGTGCAGACTGTTTTGAATGGTCTACCAGATTCTTATCAGGGTTTTGCTTCCACTCTTCGCTTGATGATGAAAGGCAATCCCAATGCCTTATCATTTGAGGAGTTAGTTTCTGTTTTGCTGCAAGAAGACCAGTCAAGGCAAAACAGGAATAGTATGCGTGTCGCAGATCAAGCTTTCGGTGCTAGTCAGAGAAGCGGGAAAGGTAAAGCTGGCTTTTCTTCTAGTAAGCAGAAATCTGCAAATGCTGCGCAACCAAAGAAGGAAGACAAAGATGAGAAGAAGGGTGACAAACAGAAGACATTTTGCAAGTACTGTAAGGGAAATGATCATGTCATCAAAGCGTGTCCTAAGCTGGCTGCGAAAGAGGCTAAGAAGAAAGAGGCTGGTATGGCTGTTGCAGATGCCTCTCCTTCTAACAATGAATCTGCTAATGTTGTGCTAGATACAGAATGGGCATTCAATGCGCAGTGCAGTTATGACCCATCTTTGCATGACACATGTATGTCTGCAGTAGATTCAGATGTATGGTACTTTGACAGTGGTGCCACTAAGCATATCACCTCGCAGCGCAGTTTATTCACTTTCCTTGAGTCTGCTCCCACAGGGAATACTGTCACTTGTGCCAATAACTCCTCTTATCCCGTTAAAGGAGTTGGACAGATTGTGCTGAATGTTGCAAATGGCAACACCTTTACACTTTTTGATGCATTGTATGTGCCAGGGATCAAAAAGAATCTGCTGTCAGTCTCCGCATTTGCCAAAACAGGTTTGGTTGTAAAATTTGTGGATGACAGATGTACTGTTCATGATCTCTCTTGTGGTGACATCATTGTAGCATCTGGTTCACTATGTCGAGGGCTGTATAAGCTCAATATGGATGGCAAATGTGTAGAGGATTCAGCATGTGCTATTATGGATACGCAGGCTATTTCAAATGCAAAACTGTGGCATGCACGTTTTGGTCATCTGAATTTTGCAAGTTTGCTGCGCCTGCAGAAATCTGAAATGGTGTCTTCTTTGCCTAAGCTTGAGGCACCTGTCAAGCATGTTTGTGAGGGCTGCATATTGGGTAAAATGCAGCGTGCTTCCTTTCCCAAAGATGGATCAGTGAGAGCTGAACGCAGATTGCAGCTTGTTCACAGTGATGTTTGTGGTCCCATGCAAACTCCATCATTTGGAAACTACCTTTACTTCGTGACTTTCATTGATGATTTTACCAGGCATGCATGGGTATATCCTTTGAAGGCAAAGTCCGAAGTGTTTTTGTGCTTCAAACAGTTTTTGGTTATGGCTGAAAATGTGTCAGAAAGTAAGATGGGCACCCTCCGTTCAGATCGAGGGGGGGAGTATATGTCTTCAGAATTTAATGCATTTCTGGCTGAGCGTGGGATAAAACACCAATGTACAGTGCCGTATACACCACAGCAAAATGGTGTGGCTGAGAGAAAAAACAGGTCTCTCATGGAAATGGCAAGATGTATGGTTAAGAGTCAAAGTCTACCACATGGTTTTTGGCTTGAGGCTATCATGTGTGCCACTTATGTACTAAACAGGTGTCCCACCAAAGCATTACAGGTTGTCACTCCATATGAGGCTTGGCATGGCCGCAAGCCATCTGTTGGCCATTTACGTGTTTTTGGTTGCCTGGCATATGCATTAGTGCCTGTGCAACATCGCAGAAAATTGGATGACAAAGCTGTCAAATGTATTTTTGTTGGATATAGTGCTGAGAGCAAAGGCTATCGTTTGTATCATCCACAGACAAAGCGCATTTTGGTTAGCCGTGATGTTGTATTTGTGGAAGATGCAGTTCAGCCCTTGGTTTCATGTACTAAGGAGACAGATATCAGCTCACGTGATGTCTATGATACATTGTTGCCTCTTTTCAGTGGTGCACAGTCAAGTGCAATACCTCATGAGGCAGTTTTTCAGCCTATGCAGGTTTTAAATGATGGCACAGATCAGCCTATATCTGATGCAGATGTGCATGATGCACTTGAGGATGAGAGACAAGAGATTGAGGGCTCTAGGAATATGCCTAGATGGCTGGTGCAGACTTTGCGTGACAGCAAGTTGGATGCCCCTTTGTCTAGTCGCACTCGTTCTGGCTCTCATGGTGCCTCTTATGCGTCAGATTGTTATGCATTGGCTGTTTCTAGTATGTGCGATGAAAGTGAGCCTGTTTCATTTGATGAGGCACAAAGTTCAGAAAATTGGATGGCTGCTATGCAAGCAGAATACGATGCTATTATGAAGAATGGTACATGGTCTTTATGTGACTTGCCCCCTGGCAAGAAGGCCATTGGCACTAAGTGGGTATACAAATTGAAGCGTAAGCCTGATGGCACAGTGGATCGCCATAAGGCTAGGCTTGTTGCAAAAGGTTATGCTCAAGAGAAGGGCATTGATTTTGATGAGACTTTTGCTCCCACATGTCGTATGACCACTGTTCGTAGCATCTGTGCATTAGCAGCTCATAATGGTTGGAATGTACATCAGCTGGACATAAAGACTGCGTTCTTAAATGGAGATTTGCATGAGGAGGTGTATGTATCGCAGCCTCGTGGTTTTGTTCAAAGAGGGCAGGAAAACAAAGTGTGCAGGTTAAAAAAGGCTTTATATGGTTTAAAGCAAGCTCCACGAGCTTGGTATGAAAAAATACATGCATATTTGACTGCACATGGGTTTCAGAATAGTCCAACAGAAAGCACTTTGTATGTTAAACGTGTGGATGGTGTACATCTAATCATTGCTCTCTATGTCGATGACATGCTGCTCACAGGACCAAATGAGAGTCATATTGCTGATTTTAAGGCTGATTTGAATGCCTCTTTTGAGATGTCAGATTTGGGGCATTTGCATCATTATTTGGGGATACAATTTAAGCAGTGTGATGGAGGTATTGCTTTGTGTCAGACAAAGTATATTGAAACATTGTTGCGGAGATTTGGCCTTGAAGACTGCAAGCCTATTGCTACTCCAATGGAGACAGGTTTGAAGTTGAGTCTTCATGATGCTGGAGATCACTTTGATGTCACACTCTATCAGACAGCTGTTGGTTGCCTCATTTATGTATGCATTACGAGGCCAGACATTCAGTTTGCAGTCTCACAGGTGAGCAGATTTATGCATAGCCCAGGCATTAAGCATTGGCAGGCAGTGAAGCGTATCTTTCGCTATTTGAGTGGTACTCGGCATCTTGGGTTGTTTTATCCCAAGGGGGGATCATTGCCGCCAGATTTACATGTTTTTTCAGATTCTGACTGGGCTGGTTGTTATGACACACGCGTGTCCACGAGTGGTTTTTGCTTCATGCTTGGAAGCTCATGCATATCATGGTTGAGCAAGAAGCAGCCTACTGTGGCCACTTCTAGTTGTGAAGCTGAGTACAGGGCAGCTTTCACAGCTACGGTTGAGTGTGTGTGGCTCAGACGCCTTATGGCTGATTTGGGTGTTGGGCAGCCATCTGCCACCACCATCTTCACTGACAGTCAGAGCGCATTGGCAGTTGCGCGGAACCCAGTGTTCCATGCTCGTACGAAGCACATTGAGGTGCACTACCATTATGTCAGGGAGAGACTCTCTGCAGGAGAGATCAGTTTGGCTTATGTGCCAACACAGGATAACCTTGCAGACCTTTTCACAAAGGCTCTGCCTCGTGAGAAGTTCGAAGCTTTTCGCAAAGCTTTGGGCTTACTCCCTTTTGTGGATTCGTCCACATAGCTAGACACTTCCCTATACATGAGTGCTAGCTCTTGTTCACCGCATCACTCCAGGGGGGATTTGTTACCATATTATAGTAGTGATGTGTGTGAACACACTTAGGACCGCCGGGGCACTTTTTCCCTCACTAGGAGGTTTTTTCCCCCGTGCATTGTATATACGCCCATTATCTTCTAGGGCTTGTAATCTTTCATTTTTGGCACTCATAATACACTACTGTGTTGTGCTCAAGTTTCCTCATCTTCTTGAAGTTGTGTGTGCATTCCTGCAACCCTAATTCCAACAGGGGGTGGCTTGGGAGATGAGGGGTGTGGGTGACATTGGGAGATGCATGGGAGGGGGGTAATCCATGGAGGAGTGGCAACAAGTGGTGAGGTGAAGGCAACAAGAGGGGAAGTTGATGTTGATGGTTGGTCCAAGGAGGAAAGGGAGGTCAACGTATGTTTGTTTGCCTTGCCATTGGCAAAATCATCTAAAACATGTGCAACTGAAGAGGGGTCGGATGTTGAAGGGCCGTGGAAACTTGGGCCACCCCCCGCCTACTGATCTTATTGGGGAGTCTTCATCTAACATGTCCTTGTTACTAGATGCATCATCATCACCTTTGGCTTTAATAGTGTTGGTTGTATCTTTTTCCTCTTCCTTTACAATGAGTGATGGCTTTATGGATTAATAAAATGCATGGGTCTCCCTGTACTCGTCATCCAAGATGTCTTGGGGATAGGCCACATGCAGTGTTAAACAAGTGGCATTTTCTAGTGGTGATAGGTCTAATGATACAAGGTGAGGATGCCGATGGGCACACAGACAGTGTTGACCTTTTTGTTAAGATGGTGGTAGGCCTCATCCATGGCATGCCATCCATTAAATGGCCTTACTGATGGTATCAATGGATGCACGGTATGGGCATACCTCAACAGGAGCAAAAAGCTTGATGTAGTCTCCCTTATCTAGGCGGTTGGAAAAGTTAAGGACCCCGCACTATGATTGAAGGTTTAGGTAGAGGACGTGGTAAGGGAAATGAAAGATGGTGGAGGGATCAGTGAAGGAGATTGTGTTCTAAAAGAAGAGCATAGTGAGGGTGATGCGGGAAGCATTAGGGATTTAGAGACTATTTTGGAAAAGGTGAGTGTGGGAATCTCCTCATCAATGGAGATGTGTCGGAGGAGGTTGAGCTAGAGGGTCCAATGATGTAGTTTAAGGAGGCCGCCCCATAGGGGGGATGGCGAGGTTTGGTAGATTGGTAGTAGTTGTATCCATTAAGTTGTTGACCTTCCTCTCTATCTCAAAGGCACCGTGCTCTTTATTGGGCCTAGCTTTCATCTTGACAATGTGTTGTTCTAGTTTGGTCCTTTACTTTGATGGAAATCCAAAAATCTTTGTGCTGCTTGTGGACCTTTGCATGTTTCCTCTTGCATTCCATGGTCCATGAGCTGTTGCTTGTTGTGTGCCATGGTATAGGCCTTCTAGAGTGCAGTGGCAGCCTTGGTGAGTTCCTCCTACATTTGCGCTCAAGCATCCCTAGCTCCCTTAACTTCTCTGTGTAGTACCTCCAGCTCTCATTGGTGTAAACGAGTGATCCAAGAGTTGGCTTCAAAGGCCTGTACTTGCAGCTTATCATTTAGTGTGATGGTGATGGTGTTCTTCTAAGCTTCTTTTGCTGGGAAATGTAAGCATGCGCCAAGAGGAGTGCTTAATGGGCTGCATCCACTTGTTCCTTTTGTCACGCCATGAATTCAGTCATGTGTCATGGATCATAGAGGAAAAGGCAATGAGAAAGTTTGACAGACGGCCCTAAGAGTTTAAAAAGGCCTAGGAGAAGCTTTTAAGTGAGGTGAGATATTCTTCCTAGATCCACCTGTGTGTCTCAGTAATACTCTGTGCCTCTTATGAATGGGAGAATTTGCTGCCCTCTCAAAAATAGACTACATGACTGACACTTCCTGGTACTTCCTGAACCCTAGGGAATGATTTGTGGGGTGGGCCATGTGGGTGTGTCCATATGTTTTGTCTCCATAAATTTTACAAAGGTCATTGCAGTGGGAGTTGTTTTTTTGATCCAGCCTTTGCTTCTTAGGCCTGGGAGAGTCTTCAGGGGAGGGAGCAATTAAGGCTTACTGCAGAAAAGGCTTGCTTAGGGTGGCCAAACCTTGGTCATGTATAGTTTGGGAAGCTCTTCCCATCTTGCAACATAATAAAGGACCTTGTTGAGGACCATGGCCACTCCAAACTTATTGGCTAGGTTTGCATATATTTTGTGGAGTTTGTGATGGTGGAAATGGTCGGCCCAGTTCACTATGACAAACCCTTTTTGAGATAGGCTAGGAGGGAAAGGTTGCACGTATTGTACTTGTATGTCCATCAGAGGTTAATGAGCATGGTGAGAACTTGGGCTGGGTTAAGTAGGTTAGGTCAAGAAATATACTCCCATTTGACCACATCCTTATTGAGACTAGGCCTCAAATGATGTCTTTAACCATCCCTTGAGCTTCGCTCTTCATCAGTTTTGGTAGGGCTTTATAACTATGGGCATATACAAGGCTTCATGGACAACATCCACAAGGAGGGCCAAGGTTAAGTTAGCACCTAGAATCGCGGATTGTGCTAGTACTAAGGTGGGTGTCATAAGAGGAAATGAATGTAAAGTAGGTGCATTGAGGTCTAGTCCCCAAGTTTGAATAGTTTCTAGCCCAGGTGTTATAAGAGGAAATGAATCTAAAGCAGGTGTGTTTAGGTCTTGTCCCCAAGTTCGAAGAGTTGCTAGCCCATCGAGTTCGATTTTGTCAAGCTGCTTCATGACTTGTGGCTGTTTGGCGACCCGATTGAATGGTCCGGTGAAGTTTTCGGATCGCGGTGACGCTGGCGGTTGGCCGCTTCTAAATTCGGCCAGTTATCTATCTGACTCCTTTCAAACACTGAGTGGGCTTGCTCAAAGACATCAACACATTCGAATTCTTGAGGACAACACCTCATGATCCCGTCTTGGCCTAAATTCTATGATTTCCCCGCAACAATTGGAAGAGGACTTGTTTTTTGATAAGGCATCGTGCTTTGTCTCAATTGAGGGGTCTCTCTTGAGGAAAACTGCTAGCCAAATAGTGAACAATCTCCTTGGTCCATTTCAGAATAATGCAGAGTTTCAATAGTGGGGCATTAAGTAGTTCATCCTCCACTTCGATCAGCAATTTTCCATTGGGGATGTGCATAACAAATGATTGGCATAGTCCACTGTGAGTTTGATTTCACAGTCCACTATGAAATCAAACTTTAGGAAGATTAGGAGCCATCAGGTTATCCTTCCAATATTGTAAGGCTTATTGACCAAGTAAAGAAGCACCTGATGGTCTACAAAAAAACATGAATTTTTCTGCCAAAGTTAATGACAGTATTTTGTTATAGTATAGACCATTAAGGGTTCTTCCATTTTTAGCTCGTATAGACCATCAAGGGTCCTTCCATTTTTTGCTCTCCTGGTTGTGCCAAAATGTAGCCAACCACGAAAGCGTATCTATGTGCACATGAAAAATAATATCCTAGTTGGGAGATCTTAGAATGGTGCACTTGTTGCTAAGGCCTTCTTAAGGGTGTCATAGGATTTTGACACTCATTCGTCCACTCAAAGATAAGTAGTATGTACAAGGAACTTGCTATGTCAGGGTATATGATTATAAATCTTCTATAGTATCAACATGTCCCATGAAATGTTGGACACCCTTGAAGTTAGTGGGTGGTGGAAGCTTAAAAGTTAGCTTCACCTTGCTGCTGTCATCAATAGAGATTCCATGCTCAGAAATAATGTGGTCTAGTATTACTCTATGCCTCACCTAAAATTGGCATTTAAGTGGGTTAAGGGTATTCTGTAAATCTTCATACCTTTCTCAAGAACCAAAGATGTGCTTTCCATTTGGAATTGATGCAAAGGTCATCCATGAAAACCTCAAATAAGCAACCCACTAGTGAAGCTAAGCAAGGGCAACTTTCGCAGCTATGGTAGATTTTGTATGGTTTTGGTGAAGCCAAGAGGGTTGCAGTGCATGCCATCTCAAATCAACCCATACATGTAAAAGAAGATGCTTATGGGAATAATGCCATGTAATCCAATGAGCATATGAGAATGATGCCATGCAATCCAATGAGTATATACACATGAAAAGGATTGCCTATGGACATTGGATGGAGCTTCCCCCTTATATCAAGAGGGAATACAAATATTTTTTCGATTTCTATCTTCCTATAATCAATGTGGCAAAAGCATAAAGCTTAAAGGCTATGTTAAATCTTCATTGGTTTCTGTCAACTTGTTATCAGCACAGCAGAGAGAATGACAACAAGCAAAACTTACTTGTGATTTTTGACATATAAAGTGCTTTCTATAGGACTATTTTAAAATCCTTATCAATTCAAATAGGCATGAATCTTGTAATACCAAGCCCTAGGGTTTATTTTAAACCATATAAAGTTTTCTTAAGCTTGCATATCTTCTCTTCTTGACCAGTTTGGGAAAATCTAGCTGGTTGACTCACATAAACATCTTCCTGCAAGTCACCATTCAAGAATGCTATTTTAATGTCCAATTTACTGGTTCACTTTCTATCCATGGTGGGCTGTGAAAGCAATAACAAATCTAATAATGGTCATACGAGAAGTGGGGGTAAAGTTTCATCATAATTAATCCCTTTCTGCTGGGCATACCCTTTTGCAACAAGTCTAGTTGTGAACCTGTCCACAGATCCATCAGCCTTTCTCTTGATTTTGTAAACCCACTTAGTATCTATTGCTTTTTTACCAAGAGATAGATCCACTAAATCGCAAGTATCATTTTTCTTTATGGCCTCAATTTCATCTTGCATGGAAACTTAGCAATCTCTTACTGAAGAGATGGTTCTACTATGCAAAGGAGTAGACAATTTGCTATCCTACAAGGTGCTTCAAACCCATCTAGGCATAAAAGGCTCACAAATACAGAGGGAGGATAGTTTTTCATTAAAGATTTTGGAAATCTCTATTACCACAGAGGCGGACAGATATGAACACAGAGGAAGACCAAGGAAATCCCCTCCTCATAGCATGGCTGATGATGATAATGGACAACATATAAAAGCAATTAGACCATGGTGATGTGGAAAGAAAACACAAGTATATGATGGGATTAAGGTGGAGGTGGTGGCTCTGATACCATGTTGGAAAGCATGGTGCCATGATCACAAGAGGCAAGAGTGGAGATGAAGATGGGGATGGTGACCAGGGCTAAAGAGAGAGAGACAGAGAGACAGAGAGTTCAAGTGAGAGAGATTGCACATAAACACAACAAGGATTGTATTATGAATGATAATACTCACATAATGTACAACATATTTATAAGTTCTAAGGCCTTATATTCCAACCCTTACTAAGAGGTGGTTCATACCTAGAATGTTCACACCAAAAGAATCAATAACCCTTTCACACTACTAAGACTCTAATTATTCCAATAAAGAGAAGAGAAGAGAAGAAGAGAGAAATGCCATGTGGAGTAGTTGGGAGTCGCCAAATGAGCGAGCTCCCAAAAAAGTGTGGGTGATAGCATATTTAGAATGCATCTTCATCTTATCATTGCTAAAAATAGATTATTCTCTCAAGGGGGGAAAAAGTCCCCTCTACTCTAGATTGAATGGGGCTTGTTGTGTCGATGTAGATGGAAAAAATGTTTAGGCTACCAACACAAAGGGATTAGAAGATTGCCGAAAACCTAACGATTTTGTAAGCACTCTTTCTTCATATTCAATGTGGATGAGGTACAAGTAGCTCATGACATTCGATGTCAGGGGTCAATCGGTATAGTTCTGGGTAGCTCCGATAGTAAAGCCAACAATATGGTGATTTCTACCTATGAAATTACAAGAACTTGTGCATGAACTTGGAAGCATCTCTCTCTCTCTCTCTAAATATCTCTCTCTCTCTCTCTAAATATCTCTCACCTGATACTATATTCTTGAGAATGGAGCACTATGCATTATTCACAACCAAATTTCTTGAGCAATGTACAAGTTGAGCCCATTTCTCCAAAAAGTTTTTCATGGGATCCCCATTATGTATCTCTTGACCTAATATTGGCCAAACCACCTAAGTGCTAAGCTTCAAAAGTGAGTAGGATCATTTAGCATTACCTCGTAATTGGAGAAATATACAACCGTGTGGCAAGAGCAACGATCCTCTCTCTCTAATGCTCTCAATCTCAAACTCTCAAACTCTCTCTAACTTTAAATTTTTATAACTCTAACTCTGTCTCTAACCCTCTAACTCCTAAATAAGATATATATAGATATAGAATTATATAAAATAGATATAAATATATAATATAATAGACATATGGTATGGATATATAAGGGAAGAGGAGAAGAGAAGAAAACGGCACTGCCGCATGGAGTAGTTGTTGGGAGTTGCCCCATGTGGTAGCTCCCAAAACAGTGTGAGTAATAGCATATTTAGAATATCTCTTCATCTGGTTGTTTGCTGAAAATAGAATATCTCTCAGGAGCAAAAAGAGCTCCCTCTACTCTGCATTAAATGGGGCTAGATTGTGGTTAGGCTATTTACATAAAGGAATGGAGAAGATTACAAAAAATTGGACCATGTTGGTACTCTTTGTTCATATTCATTATGGATGAGGTACTGATAACTCATGACATTCAATGTGAGAGTCAATCATTATGGTTTGCATATTCCAATGGGTAAAGCCAACAATATGGCAATTACTACCCATGAAATTACAAGAATTTGTGCATGAACTTGGAACTCTCTCTCTCTCTCTCTCTCAGATTATTACCTAGACACGGTGCCTTAAATCACATGTGCAAGAGGTTTATGGGCACTCAAATGGAATACAAGTGAGCTCACTCTCTCCTTGTTTTGTTTCTACACTTGTGGATTTAAAAAAAATTCCTCTCCTTTTCTTTTTTGTGTGTCTTTTTGTATTTTCCTTTCCTCATGGAGCTCTCTCTCTCTCTCTCTCTCTCTCTCTCTCTCTCTCTCTCTCTCTCTCATTACCTAGACATGGTGCCTTAAATCACATGTGCAAGAGGTTTATGGGCACTCAAATGGAATACAAGTGAGTTCACTCTCTCCTTGTTTTGTTTCTACACTTGTGGATAAAAAGAATTTCCTCTCCTTTTCTCTTTTGTGTGTCTTTTTGTATTTTCCTTTCCTCATGGAGCTCTCTCTCTCTCTCTCTCTCTCTTATTGTTCTATACTATTTTTTTTCTAGGGAAAAATATCCTTCTATTAGTTAATGAAAAAAACAGCCACAAAGGGCTAGATACAACCATGAAGGGATAAATACAAACTCGCCTCATTAGGAGTGGGAATGAAATGATCAAAAGGGGAAGAGACACTTCTCCCCCTATTGGCCGCTTTGTGAAGAGAAGGCTCTCATACAGGGGGGGAAGGGGGGGACAACCACACAGGTGGTCTGTTATGCCAAGTGGGGTCACCTCTATTTGTGAGAAATGGGCCAGGCCTCCAAAGCCTCAAGAAAGCTTCACGTCGTGAGAAAGCATGATTGACACACTTATGAAGAGAGTTGAATCCCAATCAATCCAAAAACCCTAATCTTAATGACAATAACCCTATTTCTCCCTAAGATTGTGATCATTATTGCAAACCAAATGATATGAGAGGGTAGAGGAGAGATAGGGGAAGAGAACTAACACCCTGGATCTCAAAAATTTGAAGTGAAAACCCTAATTTCTTATCAAGAATGCAACAAGGGTAGCATCTATGGGGAGAGGAGAGAGTGGGGAAGAGCAAGAAGATGCTAATTTCTTGACACTGTGTGAGAAAACCCTAATTTTATGAGAAACCCTTAATCTTGGAAAAATCATGAAATCTCACCATTGAGGCTTACAATCACTTCAAAAGACTCCCATATGATGACAAAAATCAACTCCAAGCATTATTTGAGCATGTAGATCATCCATTTTCCCTCTATCTCCATGAAAACAAGCGTCGATTTCAAGCAACCTTATGTACAAAAATGGTGACCTCATGCTGATAGGTGCTCAATGTGTAGCTCTTTTAAGTCCCCAAGCTTTGCCCTAAGCATTGGCAAGCTAAAGAGGCAAGAATGGTGAGTAATGGCCATGGAAAAATCAAGCACATGGAGGGAGAAGAGGGAAAATGTGGAGATGGAAAAATTTTCGTAATTTCGGTCCATAATTTCTCAAAAATTGGACCCCTACCACAAATTTAGTCCAAAAATTACCAAATTTGGTTCAAACCTTGCCCAAATGCTCCAAAACCTTAGATAATTGATGAGATGAAACAAAAATTTATAACTCCATCTCCCCCATCAACATCAAGAAAATCCAAGAAAATGCAAAAAGAAAGTATAAAGGAAATCAAGAAAATACCAAAATCATATATAAAAGTCCATTTTCTTACAAATCTCTTGCCATATTAGTATCAAACTTCCCGTGATTAAGATTACAGTTCTAATACCAATTGAATTGGAGAATCACTAATGCAAGATTAAGACAATATTAAGAAGCTAAGATATGGGACAAATTATCATGTAGACTAGCATGCAATCAGCAAGAATCACACACATAGCACACATAATGCCTAAGTTTGAAATGAAGGACAAATATTTTCAGAACTTAGGATAGGTAGTCCTAAGTTTCTCGGATATTTTTTTTCCGAGAAAAGATCCTTTCATTAGTTATATAAAAACGCCCGTAGGGCTACAAAAGATCTCTCCTGCTCCTAAGAGAGAGAAGAGCAGTTTCTCGGATATTTGAATGCGAAAAGCTAACTTGCTCTTGTGTGAGAGATTGGTTAAAATTTTAAGTATATATACAAAAATCATAACTGTCACCATTTAATACCAAAAAATTTATAATGGGATTATTAAGACATACTATTTTTTGAAATTTTAATTTGGGGATATACATGTGTAAAAGAAAGTGAGTGGGGTTAGGCTGGAATCAGTGGAGTTTTAATAATTAAATTAAAATAATAAGAATACGCTTAGAATTCGAGTAGTTAAATAAAAACCTGAAGAATTTCTCAAATGAGTAGATCAATGTGGCTATGCCAGACTTCGGCTAGGAAAAAAAGCGTTGATTTCCTCAAATGATTATATCAACGGTTGTGCCTGATTTCGGTTAGGAAAAAGTGTTGATTTCTTCAATCTAAGTCAGTGATAGTTTTCCTTCTATCTAGTTTAATCAGGTGAAGGATAGTTTAGTCTCTTGACCCCGTTAGAAAATTCGTTAAGAAAATCAAAAAGGTGGAATCGCCCCCGTTTTTCGGGCAAGGAAAATTTTCATGGTTTCAGTTTCGGAATGACCACCAAATTAGTCCTGTGTCCGGACATTCGAGAGCAAGGCCCCGAGTGGGAAACCATGCCCCGCGCGCAAGAGGAAGCTACTTCCACTGCTAGCAACCTGGAATCCGGTGCGCGGAGGGGGTAGAGGGGTCTCACAGCTCGTATCAAGGCGCTGTTATAAACTTACGAAACAGCAACAGAAATTGCCTAAAATTTTAAAGTAAATCTATGAAATAAAATTTTCACTTGTTAAGATTATGTTTGAAATGAACTTCATAAATTGAAAACTCATAAATTGAACTGGATTTTTAGATGGATACCCCAAATCTGTCTAGCATTCTTGGACCCTCCCAGAGTCAGGATATAATAACCTTTGCCTTCGAAAATCTCATCAACTCCACTACAACCCGAGAAAGTAGAGTGAGACTCGCTCGTCACTTTGAGGATCTAGACTTTCCTGATCCAGTAGAGCGACGTCAGCATATGTGGTTCTCTACAGTCTGAAGTATTTGCGTCAATACCAATGACTGAGACTCAGGCATAATATCTCCCTAGCCATAATCTTGATAAGGCTAGGAGTTGTTAATTATGTACAACTCTATAATCATTCACCCCGGAATTTTAGAATTTCTTGCCATATTTTTAGACTTCTTAGCCGCTTTATTCCTAGGAGAAGAATTACAGCACCATTATCAGTGATGAATCGTGTATATCATAGCATGTCTCCATCGCAGTATCGCCTTTTTATGCATATGCGATTGAGGCGGTGACTTTTGGAGCCGAGACGCTCTATGTATATATCAAAAACTTTTGATAATAAATGATGTTTTGCAAAAGATTCCAAATTATTTTTGTGGTTGTGAATATAAGTAAATAAAATTATCAGAGTGAATCTTGTTTTCAAGAATTATAATGGAATATTTATTTAATTAAGAAATAATCTCAAAAGTTAAATAGTCATAAATCTGATGACAAAGTTAAATTGATAAAAATATCGGTTTGTCAGAATCATGAGACGTGCAGGCCGTGGTAGGCAGCCAGATCCTCTTTTCGATGATAAAGAGTTAGATTCGGACGTTCATAAAGCCCTGCACCGATCCCAACGTGGTCCCTTCAAGGGTGAAGGGGAACTATTAGGAGAAGTAGTGGAAAAATGGATCGGGGCAATGGAAGAGTATTTTGATGTAACTGGTTATAACGAGAAGAGCAAGATGGCTCTCCCTAGATTGAAAATTGTGATGTTTTGCCAAAGCATTTGTTGTTAAGGTCCCGCCAGCAAGCCTGCACCCTCAAACTTTAAAAGGTTCCAAACCCCGGGAAGTGCTTTAAACTTTCCACTCCCAAAGAGGCAGCAAGGCCCTAATCAGAATTAAGATGCTGGCAAATTCAAAAGTGAAGGAAGACCCTTTCCTCAGAACACTTTCTCAGGAGCCCCACCTCTTTCAAGGATTCAGAGGGATGATCTTAGAAGTGAGAACATGTGTTTTGGGTGTCAGGATTTTGGTCACCAGCTTAAAGACTGCCCGACTCCTGCCATGTCAAGAGGACAGGGAAGTCAAGGACCCAGAGTGTAGAGAGACCACCCCCTTCGTATCAGTCAAATCAGGGTCCGTCGCGCCAAAATCAAAGCAATCCCAAAAGGACTCCAGATCAACCATCTTCCTCTGTTCAGAGTAATCTCAGAACTCCCTCCCAGAACTGGGGTAACTAAAGAGAAAGAGTTCCGCCCCAATCTGCAGCAACCAGAGCAGCTACGATAGCAGAAGTAGTGGAAGAGAAAATAGGTCAGATTTATGCCGCGATTGAAAACCAAGGGCCAAATCGTCAATTCTCTGTTATCCATGCTCCAGCTGAGTATAAGGGTAAGCCATTTAAGATTTTGATTGATTCATGCAGTACTCATTCATTTATTTTCCCTGGATGCTTGCGTAAGCTAGTCTTAGAATAGAAATCAGGGAAACCTATGCAAGTTGAATTGACTAGTGGGAAGATTCTTTTCACTCACCATGAGACAGATCGTATTCAGTTTCATCTAGATGGGAATGTAACTGACTGCCAGTTCAGAGTCTTACCTTTGGGAGTTTTCGATAGAATCCTTGGAATGGATTAGCTCCATAAAAATCAAGCTGACATTCACTGTCACAATGGAGCCATTTTCTTACGTGACCTTCACGGGAACAAAGTTCAAGGAACTGGAATTTCCGGATCCCCAGATCTCCAATTAGTAAAAGCTTCTAGGTTATTGAAAGGACTTAGAAAGAAGCAGTTCATCATGTTGTCAAAATGAATCCGGTAGACACAAAGTTAAAGGCTAAAGAACTAGAATGGTTGAGTATGATGATTTATTCCCAGTAGAGCTAACTGAGATGCCTTCGATTCGGGAAGTAGATCATAAGATAGAATTGACCCCCAGAGCTCAGCCAGTAGCCCAGGGCACATACAAAATGCTAGTCCCTGAAGCCATTGAACTTAAGGAACAGCTTAGGCAGCTGTTAGAACAAGGGTTTGTAGTAAGACCCAGTGTTTCACCTTGGGGAGCGCCAGTTCTCTCTCAGGAAAAAGAAGAATTGAACGTTAAGACTCTATGTGGATTACATAGGTCTCAATCAGCTGACAGTTAAGAATAAGTATCTTATCCCCAGAATTGATGAGCTTCTGGACATGCTAAATGGAGCCCAGATCTTCACAAAGATAGATCTCAAATCAGGGTATTACCAGATCAAGATATCCCGAAGACAGCCATCAATACTCGCTATGAGAACTATGAATTTACTGTCATGCCGTTTGTATTGACAAATGCCCCAGCTATATTCAATCGCCTAATGCAGGACATTCTCAGCGAATACTTGGATGATTTTGTTCTTATTTTCTTTGATGAGATTCTGATTTACTCAAAGAATGCAGTTGACCATGAAGCTCAAGTCCGTAAAGTTCTTGATATTCTAAGGAAACACCAACTCTTTGCAAAAAAGAGCAAATGCACTTTCTTTGTCGACCATGTTGAATACTTGGGCTTTCTGGTATTAAAAGACGGAATTTCTCCAGATTCCGCAGAAGTCCAAGTAGTCATAGATTGGCCTGAACCACAGACATGGAAAGAAGTCAGGGGATTCTTGGGATTAACTGGTTGGTATAGAATTTTTATACCTAAGTATGCTCTCATAGCTTCCCCCTGACTAATCTTCTCAAGAAGAATACCCCATTTCAATGGTCTGCCAGGTGTCAGAGCGCTTTTGATAAGCTGAAGACTGCCTTGGTAAAACCAATCCCGTTCTGAAGTTGCCAAATTTCTCTCTACCCTTTGAGGTAGTAACTGATGCCGGTGGTTTTTCCCTGGGAGGTACGCTCATGCAAGAAGGTCATGCAGTGGCCTATGAATCCCAAAAACTCAGAACGCAGGAGAGAAATACTTTCAGTAGTCTATGCCTTGAAGTTGTGGAGACATAACCTACTGGGTCAAAGATTCACTTTGATGACAGATCATCAGAGCTTAGAGTGGATCTTCACTCTCAGAAGGATCTCAACATGCGCCAAAGAAGGTGGATGCAGACCCTGTAGGAATTTGATTTTGAAATCAAGTACCGCCCAGGCAAAGAAAATGTGGTAGCAGCAGATGCCCTCAATAGAAAAGCCTCCTTGCTTGCAAT
Source organism: Cibotium barometz (assembly GCF_041138505.1). Lineage (NCBI taxonomy): Eukaryota > Viridiplantae > Streptophyta > Polypodiopsida > Cyatheales > Cibotiaceae > Cibotium > Cibotium barometz. The sequence goes on from NC_141079.1 coordinate 14,533,533, forward strand.
CATAGTGGTGTCAAATCCATTGATTAATGAAGCAAGAGAGAAGATCATGCAAGATAGATTCTTTGGCCCTATTGCTACCCTACTTATGTAGGAAAGCAAAACTCCTCAGGAGTTGAACCAAGTTCAAGGGTACATCTTGGATGAAGGAATTATGTATTATAATAGCAGGCTATGCATTCCCAATGATGAGGGAACCAAGGGTCAAATTCTGAATGAAGCCCATGATAGCCTTATATAGCAGGACATCCAAGTTTCATCAAGACTTACATGTCTATAAAGAAAAGCTTCTTTTGGCCTGGACTAAAAAAGGATGTACTTAATCATGTACATCAATGCCTGATATGTCAGAAAGTCAAAGCCGAAAGAGTAAAAATGCCTGGGAAGTTACATCCATTAGACATTCCCCAGATGAAATGGGAATGTATCAGTATGGATTTTATTACTCGACTACCTTCAGCAGGTTACATCCATTAGACATCCCCCAGATGAAATGGGGGATGTATCAGTATGGATTTTATTACTCGACTACCTTCAGTGCAATCAGGTTACAACTCCATCTTCGTGGTAGTTGACAGACTAACCAAAGTTGCCCATCTGATTCCAGTAAAAGAAACCTACACTGCAATGGATGTGGCCAGAGTGTTCCTCAAGGAAATCTTCAGATTGCATGGCCTACCCCAGGAGAATAGTAAGTGATCGAGATCCCAAATTCACGTCAAGTTTCTGGACTACATTCTTCGAAGCAGCAGGAACTCTCAGCACAGCTTACCCCCCCGAGACCGATGGGCAAATAGAAAGGGTGAACCAGGTAATCGAAGATATACTTCGGTCATGCTGTGGCAGGGAACCCAAGAAGTGGCTAAGCTATCTGCGCACCACCTAGTCGAATTCGCCTACAATGCTTCTTATCAACAAAGTATCGGGATGAGCCATTTCAAAGCTCTGTATGGACAAGACTACCTAACACCATTAACTTGGTTCGACCCATTGAGGGTCGAGATGTCTAGACATATGCTTGACGACATGGAGCATCAGATGCAGTCAATCCGCAAGGATATAAAAGCTGCCCTGGATAGACAGAAGTAGTATGCAGATAAGAAGAGGTCAGATAGAAAATTCGAAGAAGCAGATAAGAAGAGGTCAGATAGAAAATTCGAAGAAGCAGATATGGTCTTCATTCGAGTACGCCCCAAAAGAAGTTCTCTATCTCTTGGGAAGTACAAGAAGTTATCCCCCAGATACTGTGGGCCGCCATATCTAATTACAAAGAAAGTAGGTGACTTAGCCTATGAACTTCTTCTGCCTCCTCATCTCAAAGTACATAATGTATTTCATGTCAGTCTACTTAAGAAGAAACTTAAGAAGTATGTACCGAGCCCGAATCATGTGCTTAATATGATGAACTCTTAACTTCCTCAACCCAAGGGCAGATGGAACTCCAACCTGAAGAAATCCTTGATGTTCGAGAGAAGGTTCTCAGGAACAGAATTCTGAGAGAATTATTAGCCAAATGGAAGTTCTATTTTTTTTGAAGACGCCACCTAGGAGAAAGAAGCCGAACTGATGTGGGATTATCCCCAGTTTGCGAGATGAGAACATCTCATGTTTTTCAAGTGGGAGGGGATGTAAGATTCCTCCCCAGCCCCTCAAGATGTCCAGTTTCTTCCCCTGTAATCAATCCCCTTTCCAGAAGAGTAAGAGATCTTGTTTCTACCTGTTTTGGCCTAGAGAGAGAGAAAATGTTCTAGAGAGAGATAATGCAGTTTTTAGATATCTTTGGATGGAAAAATATCCCTTCTTATTAAAATAAATTCCCTCGAAACAGAAGTTTAAAAAGAAATTCCTAAGGTGCATTAGAAATAAATTATAATGTGCACAAAAGACCTTAGCCTAAGGGTCAATATTTTCTGAAAATTTTGGATTATGGTCCAATTAAGGTTCCTATGGACCAATAATATTAATCCAAATGTAGGGAGGAGATAAATTGAAAAATAAAAGAAAACCCCCCCAAAAATGAGTAAATGCTCACATTTTCTCATCATTACTCCCAATTTTTAATCAATAAAATGAGATATTTTCATCTCTCCTCTCTCCTGTTTCAAAACTAGATCCCCCAAAAAGTAAGCTGAACCGACCTAAAAATGGTCAAAAATTAACCAAACTGATCTGGAAAAATCCAGAATCAGTTTGCTTGGTTAGAGGCTCACTTTTTCCTATAAATAGAAGCCTCCCACTTTGTAAAAGCTTAATGGTGTTTATGCACTGTTACTCTACTCTTGTCCTGAGCCATCTACATTGAATTTCTTAATAATTCAATTGTTTTTGGCCTAGTCCTCTCCAAAGTAAATTGGTGGCCACTCTTGCTTCAAACAAGAGTAGAACCCTCAATCCCTCAAGCCAAAGGAGAGCTTACAAGCTCCATGTAAGCTAATTTTTTTACTTTGTTTACAAATTTTAATGAAAAATCTATAGTTTTCTTGATTTTTATGTTTTGTAAATGATTGAATCAAATTCAAATGCTATGCCTTTGAGAAAAGGCCACCCCCTTCTCTTCTTTACATTCCAGCCTTTCTTAATCCTAGAAAGATTAACTAAGAGATTAATTAAACTCTTCTTATTGTTTACTCTCTTGAATTTAAAAAATTATGCAGATTAGAGTTCTATAATTCTAAATTAGATTAATTAAGTTAAGATAGATAAAAATGAGAAATGGTCAGCCATACAAAGGAGGTTATAGCAAAATTTTCTAGAATTTTGTGAAAAAGAAAGTTTATTTTTTATGTTATTTCAAAAGAGTAAGTCCCACCATTTTTGTATCTAAAAGAAATATTCTAATTACAACATGTACATATTCACCTATATATATGCATGGATATCACTGATATTAATTATTAAATTGATTTTATGCATAGAAAGATGCATAAAGAATTTTTATTATTATATAAAAGTGTTATTCTTATTAAATTTGATTTTTATGCATAGAAAGATGCATAAAGGAATTTTTTTAATTATAAAAGTGTTATTCTTATTAAATTTGATTTTTAGGCATAGAAAGATGCATAAAGGATTTTTTTAATTACAAAAGTGTTATTCAAATTAAATTTAATTTTTATGCATAGAAAGATGCATAAAGAAATTTTTTATTATAAAAGTATTATTCCTATTAAATTTTATTTTATGCATAAATAAATGCATAAAAGGATTTTCTTTTTATTAAATTTGATTTTATTCCTATTGAAGTTGATTTTTATGCATAAATAGATGCATAAAGAATTTTTATATCAAAATTAGAATTCTCTTAAATTCTATGTTTAAATTCTATGAGTATTTGATAAATGAATAATCAAATACTCTAAGAGAGAAATTTCTATCGTTTTATATTCACATGGATTGTAAAAAGGAGATTCAAGAAATCTATCGAGATCGAAATATTTAGATAAATGATTAATTTATTCCTCATTGAAATTTGTAACTAATTTAAAAATCAGTTAAGTGAATATTCAAAGAAAGAAATTCAGTAAAATAGTAAATGAATTACCAAACCTTTTCGAGAAAGATAGTTCAGGAAAAATCTTATCCGACTTGAACCTCTATGACCAAGACCAAACTCTTTCGTCAGTTTCGAGGAAAGAAGGTGTGACCAGTTTAGAAAAATACACTCAAAACTCCTGCCAAATCTGAAATTAAGTTTGAGACCCTTCGAATTGATTTGTGGATCAAGGTTATAGAATTCGAGGAATTCTAGTATGAAGTTCAGAATGCCGATCAAGAAGTTTTGGGGATACTGATTCAAGAAATACTCCTTGTATTCAAAAGAAAATCAAACTGAAAACTTGCATAGAAACCCTGTTTTCTTAAAGGACTGTCTTACGCTAGAATGTTGGTGCTAGAATTTTGGAGGGAGCATTTGGTATATGTTTTTCTAAGGGAAGTTTGGTTGCAACAACAGTTGGCGGGGAGTGTTCAAAGGACAGCTCATGTGGCAAAGCCTGCCCAGATCTTGACCCGAAGATATGTACGATGGACGAAATGATTATTATAATTTGTTTACTAGATCTCGTTGTTGCTGAGACCAGTTGGTCTCAACGGAGAGTTCAGAGTGATACTGGAAGATATGTATGATGGACGAAATGATTATTATAATGTGTTACTAGATCTCGTTTTGCTGACCAGTTGGTCTCAACGGAGAGTCCATAGTAATACTGTTTTTTGAGAAACAAGGGACATGATGGAATTTTTGAGTTATGACATCTGTAATAACCAATAACTGTTTGTCAATGGATTATTTTATATGTTAAAGTTTTCAAGAGGAGTGTGCGTATCTGTATTCGAAAGCAAAAGTTAAGAAAGGCATTCAATTATGGGTGGGTGAGTAATTGTCTGGTTCTATTGATTCAAGTGGTTGGGTGGTGGCTAACCCATGGGCCGGATGGGGTTAGGCTACAATCAGTGGAGTTTTAATAATTAAAATTGAAATAATAGGAATACGCTTAGAATTCGAGTAGTTAAATAAAAACTTGAAGAATTTCTCAAATGAGTAGATCAATGGTTGTGCCTGACTTCAGCTAGAAAAAAAAGCGTTGATTTTCTCAAATGATTAGATCAATGGTTGTGCTTGATTTCGGTTAGGAAAAAAGCGTTGATTTCTTCAATCTAAGTCAATGATAGTTTTTCTTCTATCTGGTTTAAGCAGGTAAAGGATAGTTTAGTCTTTTGACCCCGTTAGAAAATTCGTTAAGAAAATCAAAAAGGTGGAATCGTCCCCGTTTTTTTCGGGCAAGGAAAATTCTCCCGGTTTCGGTTTTGGAATAACCACCAGATTAGTCCCGTGTTTGGACATTCGAGGAGGGTGAGGCCCCGAGTGGGAAACCTTACCCCGCGCAAGAGGAAGCTACTTCTGCTGCGAGCAACTTGGAACCCGGTGCGCGGAGGGGGCAGAGCGGTCTCACAACTGGTATCAGGGCGCTGTTGTAAACTTACGAAACAGCAGTAGAAATTGCCTAAAATTTTAAAGTAAATCTGGAAAATAATGTTTTCACTTATTAAGATTATGTTTGAAAACTCATAAATTGAACTGGATTTTTAGATGGATACCCCAAATTTGTCTAGCATTCCTGGACTCTCCCAGAGTCAGGATATGATCGCCTTTGCCTTCGAAAATCTCATCAACTCTGCTACAACCCAAGAAAGAAGAGTGAGACTCGCTCATCACTTTGAGGATCTATACTTTCCTGATCTAGTAGAGAGACGTCAGCATATGTGGTTCTCTGGAGGGCGAAGTATTCATGTCAATTCCAATTAATGACTGAGACTCAGACAGAATATCTCGCTAGCCATGATCTTGATAAGGCTAGGAGTTGTTCATTATGTACAACTCTATAATCATTCACCTCGAAATTTTAGAATTTCTTGCCGTATTTTTAGACTTCTTAGCCACTTTATTCCTAGGAGAAGAATTACAGCACCATTATCAGTGATGAATCGTGTATATCATTACATGTCTCTATTGCAATATCGCCCTTTTATGCGTATGCGATTGAGGCGGTGACTTTTGGAGCCGAGACGCTCTATGTATATATCAAAAACTTTTGATAATAAATGATGTTTTGCAAAAGATTCCAAATTGTTTTTATGGTTGTGAATATGGGTTAATAGAATTATCAGAGTGAATCTTGTTTTCAAGAATTATGATGGAATATTTATTTGTTTAAGAAATAATCTCAAAAATTAAATAGTCATAAATCTGATGACAAAGTTAAATTGACAAAAATATTATTTTGTCAGAATCATGAGACGCGCGGGCCGTGGTAGGCAACTGAATCCTCTTTCCGATGATGAAGAGTTAGATCCAGACGTTCGTAAAGCCCTGCACCGATCCCATCCTGGTCCCTTCAGGGGTGAAGGAGAATTGTTAGGAGAAGTAGTGAAAAAATGGATCGAGGCAATCGAAGAGTATTTTGATGTAACTGGTTATAATGAGAAGAGCAAGATGGCTCTCGCCAGATTGAAAATTGTGAAAACGGCCAGGGTGGCATGGAGGAACCATTGCGAGACAAATCGTCTCGACCGAAATACCCAGACCTTAAAGCTTACCTCAGGAAGAGGTTCTGTCCTTCGGGCTTCCTGGAAACCAAAATGAATGAGTTCTTGGAATTATAGCAGGATAGTCGGACGATTGAAGAATACCATCAAGCATTTGCTCTTCTCCTCAAATATTCTCCACTTTTGGATGAAAAGTAGCTGATGGCTAGATTCATTCGAGGGATGAACAAGCCATTGGACACTTTAGTGAAAAATGCCAAACCAATCTCAATGGCAGAAGATGTCGGAATGGTAAAGGACTTTGCCAAAGCATTTGTTATTAAGGTCCCGCCGAAGCCTGCACCCTCAAACTTTAAAAGGTTCCAAACCCCGGTGGGAAGTGCTTCAAACTTTCCACCCCCAAAGAGGTAGCAAGGCCCTAATCAGAATCAAGATGCTGGGGAATTCAGAAGTGAAGGAAGACCCTTCCCTCAGAACACTTTCTCACCCCACCTCTTTCAAGGATTTAGAGGGGTGAGCTTAGAAGTGAGAACAGGTGTTTTGGGTGTCAAGGTTTCGGTCACCACCTTAAAGACTGCTCGACTCCTGCCATGTCAAGAGGATAGGGAAGTCAAGGATGTACCTGTCACAACTGCTTGTTCATTGTTTAGATGGCACCCATGTTTCCCAATCCTCTTGCCAGACCTTTGCATCTTGCACAAATCAATCCTGTAGTTGATCCTTGCATTTGTGCCACATTTGTCAAGTGCTTCCTTATTGGCCTTTGATTGGCATTTACTTGTGGACTCGGTGTGTGTGTGTGTGTGTGAGAGAGAGAGAGAGAGAGAGAGAGAGAGAGAGAGTTTTAAAAATATGGAGAAAAGAGAAATTAACTCATGCATGCACATTTGCATTGATGCATACTAATCTAAATAACCAAGATTTGATATAGTTGGTCTTTTTAAAGTAGAGCGATAATATTCATGGCGGCCTGAGGTGGAGCATTCAACACTAGGCTAGCATAGCACAAACCTTAAGATATGCCAAGGAAACTCCTAATAGGGGCAATGAGATCCAAAGTCCTTAAAAGCGATCACTTAGTGGAAAAGGAAATAATTCGAAGGAGCCATCCTTCACAGAAAGTGCAAAAGAATAATGGTATTGAAGGAGCAAAGAAAGCAAAGCTATGGACATTGACGTGAAAGAACAAGGCTTAAGTGAGAGAGAAAGAGAGAACCAAATTTGTTTTGAAAAATTCCAGCGTTTTACAAAGGCAGGCAAGCAAACACGAATAGTTCAGCCATGGTGGAGGTGAAAGAGCGCTGGTATTCAGTCTTCGACGAGAAAATTCTTCGGGCTGAGCTCGACGCCCTCAATGTCAACCCTCTGCACATAGAATCAACGTGGAGGTAACCAAAGACAATCTCTTCTTTAGTGAGATGGCATGCTATCTTGTGTTGTCTTTGAGGGACATGAATTTTGAATGTTACCTTTGCTGTGTCCTGCGGAAAGAAGACGTCTCGCTCTTTTTTATTTTTATTTTTATTTATTTTTATTTTTGGGAGGGGGGGGGATCGAAGTGTCAATATTTTGTGTACTTACAGCAATTTGATGCAGACGAGTGAGATTTTGCGGGCACTTGTGTACGGAAACCCGATCGAACTGTCAATATTTTTTATTTGATTTGTGTTCATATTCGTGTGCTTAGAGCAATTTGGTGCAGACGAGTAAGATTTATTGGGCACTTGTGATCTTGTACTTGTAAATCCTTAAAGGGGGGTCGGGGATTGGCCTGTCTTTCCGACCCCTAATGTGGTGTACAGTTTTACAGTTGTTTGTGGATTCGCTGTCATTAGTGTTTAATCTTGTTTACCATTTAATTAATTCCTTGTTACATGCACACAATGTTCCATGCAACATGTAAATGATGTACAAGAAATCCCGGACACTAAATAGATTCCAGTTAGGTGCTCAGACAACTTAGCAAAGTGAGTGGGAAAAGGGTCTTTAAAAACTGGTTGTTTGTGAACTCAAATACTCGAACGGTACTAGCAACATTCATTATAAGAAGGGGCCATGGATGCCTCAGCCCAAGGTGGACAGCAGTTGGCGGTCTCTACTAGGTGCCCAAAACTGTAGGTAGAAAGGGCAAACAATAGTGTAACTATTTGGCCCTCCTAGCTCTATTTCACATAATGAAACCCTTGCCTGGACACTAGACGGCATGGGGACAGGAACTGTAAGGTTTGCTCAAGAAAAAGCACCAGTCTTGGTCAAAAAGTAGAGAAAAGCGAAAGTCAAACTGGGTTGACCGCAAGCCGTGAGCACCACTGGCAAGAGGACACTGAGCCGGACCAAAAAGCAACAAGCAGCTCTAGGGCCAAAAAGCAAGGCCTTGAAGCTAGAAAAGCAAAGTATAAAAGAGCTTTGAAAGGCTGGTCATATTTGAGTAATATTTATTGTATAATGTGAAAAAGGGAAAAGCTAAGAGAAAAGGCAAAGCAAAAGCATGATAGTTGCTTTTTGACAAAAAGTAGGATCCCCCCAAGTATAAAATAAGCATGAATCTCTCCCTTCTCCTCATCATTGAAGCTTGGAGATTATCTTGATTTCTCACCATCATTTGAAGGATGCCACCTTGAACTGGTGGCTAAAAGTGGTACAAGAAGGGACCGAGCCAAAGACATGGACCTACTTCAAGACTATGTTCTACAAGAAGTTTCTTCCTGCAAATTTTGAAGCAGATGTGTAGAAAGAGAGGGATGAGGTAAAGCAGAAAGTTGGTGAGAATGTGGCATCTTACCTTAACAACTTTTTAGTAGTTTCTTTGAAGTTTACTTCATATACTCGTATTCCACCACTAATGGAAGTGTGAAAGTTTGTGAATGGACTACAACCAAAGCTTTTGCAAGCAGTGTATATGGCTGGTCCAAAAACTTTGGAAGAAGCTCAAGACAAAGCTTTGCAAGTCGAGGCCTTGTATATGCCTTGGATGGACGGCAAGACAAAGAACGACAATTGAGATCCACCTCAAAGGAAGAAGTTTAAAGACCAATCCCCATCAAGAGTCGAGCCTCAAGAGAAGAAGGATGGGAGTGGGGACAAACCTCCACTCTTTCGAAGACGATTGTTTCTTGAGCAACATGGGGAAGTGCTTCCAATGTGGAAAGAAGGGACATTTGGCTGTAAATTGTCCCGACAAACCAGTGCAAGAAGCTAGAGAGATCGGAAGATCAACAAATTGACATCATGCCGGGAAGTTCATCAAGAGGATTGTAGTGGATGCTATTCCATTGCAAGTTTTGAAAAAGAAAGCCATGGGAATTTTTGTGAAACAAAGTTGAGATTTTATGCTAGCAAAGGATCAGTGTTGATTATTTCAGGTGTATTTAAAAGTACAGGCATAGACGTCTTGCGAACAAGATAGATTCAAGAGGGAGGGATCGTACCTTTATCCCTCTTCATTGTATATATATATTCTGGGATGGGATTGATCATTATTTTGCTTATATAATGGTTATTTGGACATGCTCTAGTTTGGGTGGCAACGTTGCTAGATAGCCCAAGGAGCAAGATTTATATTTGGGTGGCAACGATGCCAGAAAACCCAAGGAACGAGAATCATATATGGAAGGCAATGATGCCAGATGACTCAATGGACGGAAACGATGCCATATATTTTGGACTTCATGCGGTCATTGTGACCAGATAGCCGAGATGATTGTACCGGAGTTCACAGTCGAGTGGTCATTGCGACCAGATAGCTGAGATGACTGTATTGGATTTCATAGTTGGGCGGTCAATGCAACCAGATGGCCTAGATTACTATTGATGAACTCTCGGGTGGTCCTAGTGACGAGATGGCCTTGAGGATAGTCTGAGTGGTTTCCCTTGGGAGCTAGATAACTTTGCACGGTTTTCAATGAAACTAGACTGGCATGAATAGGAGGATCATTACTTGTGCATTGCATACTGATGTATGCTTGAATTTCTTCGACTTTGTGTGGTGTTTTTGATGTGTGGACAATGCTTGGGTTTATGACATGTGATAGTCCACTAGGCTCCAGACTACCTGGCCAGTACTTGGGAATACCCAGTAGATGCAAACGATGTATACTTGTTTGTTGACTAGTTTCTATCTAGTTTTTGCAAGAGGTAAGTATGCATTTACTTTAACTAACACATGTGACAAGCCATGAAGAAGTACCATCAAGAAGAAAGCCATTGGTCAAACATAAGGCATAGAAATGTTGCCAGATGAGCAGATGACACCACATTTATGGGAAAGACCAGATACACAAGCTCACTAGACAGGGCTACTATTGGGAACATATGGATATACATGGTGTACTTGGAACATATGCATGTACTTGGAAGATATGGATATGCTTGGAACCCTTGCATTCCGCATTTGAGGACAACTGCGATATAAGAGGAGGCAATGTAACTATTTGGCCCTCCTAGCTCTCTTTCACATGATGAAACCCTTGCTCGGACACTAGACAGGTGGAAGAAGGCATGGAGACAGGGACCTTAAGGTTGCTCAAGAAAAAGCACCAGTCTTGGTCAAAAAGCAGAGAAAAGTAAAAAGTCAAATTGGGTTGACTGCGAGCCAAGAGCACCACTGGAAAGAGGAGACTGAGTCGGACCAAAAAGCAAAAGCCGCTTTCTCAAAAAGTAGCTCTAGGGTAAAAAAGCAAGGCCCTGAAGCCAGAAAATCAAAGCATAAAAGAACTTTGAAATGCTGGTCATATTTGAGTAATATTTTATTGTATAATGTGAAAAAGGGAAAAGCTAAGCGAAAAGGCAAAGCAAAAGCATGATAGTTGCTTTTTGGCAAAAAGCAGGATCCCCCAAGGTATATAATAAGTATGAACCTCTCCCTTCTCCTCATTCATTGAAGCCTGGAGATTTTCCTCACCATCATCAACATCATCATCAAGTGGAAGAGGACTTTCATTTTCGTCGCCACCCTCTCTCCATTGCTGTACGGACCTCTTGTCTTCACCACTATACAGAGCCGTCACCTGTGCCAAAGCCGCCACCTGCAATTCAACGCCGTCATTGTACCTCTTGTTGTGTGCTATCGTTTTGTTGAACGCCTACACTTTGTTGCTGTGCACCGCCTCCAGCGCTGCAACTAGCCAACGGCAACCGCCAGCACTGCGCCTCTCCGAGCCACTTGCCGCCAGCCTCTGTGCTACCTGTTCCAGCTGCTTGTAGTAGCGCAACCAATAGTGCAACTAGCCAGCCACCAGTGCAGCTAGTGTCAGTCGCCTGCACCACTGTTGCCAACAGCCTTTGGTGTCGTCTGAGCCACATGTGCCACCTTCTCAGCGCTTGGAGGAAACTTCCTAGGCTTGTTTTCTCAGATGCAACTTCGTCAGGACACAGGTAAGGGAAAGGAAGGTAAAGGAGTCTACATCAACTGGCAAGATGGACTTCAAGCTGAGAAGAGCGTCACGTTTGATGCTTTTCATGGAAAGCGGGATACACAAAAAGCATTATCTTTTGTTAAGCATCCCTTGATATCATCCCTTGAGCACTTGGTGTACAAGTGTCACGGCCCTGTGTTTTCTCTTGACATTATGCAAGTCTGCACAGGAACATGGTGGACAGTGTGGACAAGTGTGAGGATGTATGAAGAGTCAGTGAACATTGTGGTCAGTGTGCAGGACACAAGTGTGCATGACATTTGTTGAATGTTCACACTTGGGGCCAAATGATTAAAGTCCCTTCTCAAAACCCAAGGGAACAAAGGTTGGAGGGGACAAAGGTTATTAAAACCATTAAAAATAAAAGAGCACCCCTTTTTGAAGATGATGGCCCTTCTGGGAGGGGTTACACTATTATTGAGGGGAATGCTTCTTTTGGAGGAGTCGTCGACTACAGCTATGGGGGCGTGTGCTTTTTGGCTCGGGGGAAGGCTGGTGGCTAGAGAGACTCGCTTCTCTCTTGGAACAGGGACTGCTTTTCTCTCTCTCGTGGAACGGCCTGTAGGGAGCGCACAGCCTTCTCCTTCTCCTGGCTATTGGTGGGCTGAATAGCAGGAGTCGGGCTGCAGCACTGGCGGGCTGGCTGCAGGAATCGCACCCAAGTGCACAGTCGAGGGACTGTTCTCTCTCTCTTTCTCTTCCATGGAAGGCAGCGCAGGTCTGCAGGCTGTTGCAGGAGGGGAGGCGCAGGGCTGAACAGGTCTGTCTCTCTCTCTCTCTCTCTCTCTTTCTCTCTCTCACTTGGAAGGAGGCAGGGTGAAGGAGGCGCACAACCGGGACTGTTTTGAGATTGTTTATGGGCTGTTTTGGTTGGTTGCAAGTACAAGGTCACTTGGGTGTGTTTCTTGGCATGGAAGTGATGCAAGCTCGCATGGGTGCATGTTCATAGAGCAGATTGTTTTCTTCCTGCTTGAAAGGAACAGAGGGACCTGCAGTTGTGGGCATACCTATGTTTCCAGATGTTTCATGAGGAAACAAGTCACTGGATGTATGCCGTTGTTGGCACTGTCTTTGAATGGTGCTGTGTATGGTTCTGGACAAAGGTTTCAAGGGCCTAAGGATTTCATGTGGAAACAGGTCGTAGGTTTCTCGAGGAAACATGTTTTTGGTTTCTCTAGGAGATAGGTCACATGCAGGCAGTGGATACAGGGATTGACACATGTTTTGTACAGCCTTGCTGCTAATTGGATGAGGGTCGGGGAATCCATGCCTGAGATGGATAGTACCCTTGGAAGGTAGAGAGGTTTGGTACAGGTATGTCGACTGTATGGTATGCTGTGCTGTGATGCGAGTTCTCTTTTGGGAAACAATTTAGAGTCTTTGTTGTGATGCAGGAGCACTGGATGTATCATGGTGTGATGTTGTTCATAGGGTGAGAGGCTATGGATGGTTGTGGCAGCCTTAATCATGGGAGAAAGCTTCTGTATGTAGGACGCAATGTGAAAGAGTCTTTTGATGTGAACAATAGCTGGAATTGTTTGTGGATGCCGAGTGAACAAGAAGCCATGATGCAGGGTCTTTGCAGACTTTAGGAGTTCTACTGTACCGGCTGCGTTTCCAGCCTTATTGTAATCAAAGCTCTTATAATCAATTAAAGAAATACCGCAAGGGATGCCACTGCGTTTTGGGGCCAATCGGTGTTCGTGTACTGTTTGCAGGAGCACTCTAGCTCCCCCTGTTTGTTTTCCTTTTCTAGGTGTTCGAAGGTGTTGAAGTGTTGTGTGTGCAAGTTTGTTTTGCACCGCCCTTTGGTTTTTGTCTAAAGACCAAGGCCAGTTTACAACAAACTTGGACTTTGGATTTGGATTTGGACGTGGACTTGGAATCATTGGATTTTGGATCTGGTACTAGCCCAGTGAGAGATTCTTGTGGGTCATCCTTGTGGTGTGCTTGGCATCAGAGATCTTGTGCCTCGACATCGACTTCGACTTGGATACTCTCCATTGACATATTTGTTTGATCTTATATTCATTGATTGTATTGATCTTGGCTTGATAAGGCCGTGGATTGTTCTTGAATAAATTCCTGAAAGGGGGCGGGGCCTGTTCCCCGCTTGGTGTGTGTGTACTGTGCAAAGCTTTGTAATCCCTTCTCTCTCTCCCCCTCTGTCTATATTTTTATCTCCTGGATACATGGTTGAATGTGTTATGGCACACCCCGCTGGGCTTACAATAGGGCGTCCAAAGGGCACTTGAGATGGCCAGTGAACATGCCAGCCTTCTAGTCTGCCAAGTCGGCCAGTCCTAAAGAGGTAGACCGGGACATCAAAGCCCTAATTTCAGGGGTTCTAGACCTCCTTTCTTATGATCTGCCATCTCTCTAAGGCGCCAATCTTCCAAGAGCCAAAGGGCTGCCTAGGTGAAGAAAAACCCAAGTAGGAGAGGCTAGAGCTGCAGCCCAAAAACTAATGCACATCTTCAGTGGTGCTGGAGGTAAACACAAGCTTCAAGCAGTCCAAGATTCAGTCCCATTCTTTATACTCATTACGATTGCAGGAATACAATCAAGTACACCGGCAACGATGGGGGTCCTTAAGTGGGTAATCGGGACGGAGTACTGTGTAATGTGCAAAGCTTCATATCTCCTCTCTCTCTCCGATGCGGCACATATTATGAGATGGAGGAACCTCCATAGCGTACCCCCCCCCTCTCACTATATTCACACCCTATAAGGGTTTCTGTTCACCTTCCAGTTCCAGTTTCATTTTCGAGGTGCCAGTAGTATCATCTTTATTTTTCATTTTCTGGTTTTTTATCCAGACATTGTATCAGATCCACCATGATGTAACTTTTTGGTCTCATAGGTCATTATGGCCTTTTGAAGACGTCATTTCATTTCTCTCTCTCTCTCTCTCTCTCTCTCTCTCTCTCCTCTCAATCTATTTCAAATCAGTCATTAACACACCTTAATCACCATTAGAGTGCTTCTGCTACCACTCATGTAACAAAAGGAGGGAAACAACACATGGCAGTGAAACAATGGGGGAAAAACGGGAGACGGAGAGGATGGGAAAAGGCGAAGGAGGAAGCCGAGGGAGGGTCGTGGGGTCAAGCTCATGACCAAACACTTATAAAGGACCCAGTAAAATTGCTGGCTTTTTCCAACAATTGCTGAGTTTGAGGCTTAAGATTGTAAATTATGCCCAAATCTGATGTGTAAATTGTATCTTCAAAATATGTGGTTGAAAATTGATTTATCTTGACCTTTGTAGTGTCTCTGTCACGTAGTAAAGAGAAACCTACTTTAATGCCAATGTGAGACTGCACTAACAAATGTCTAGTTTTTAAAAGACTTTGAAGCACAAAACTAGAAATATGCAGAGAAGAGGTAGAGAGGAAAATGAAATGACACCAAAAGACTTGATTTTCACACCCTATATGTATGTATGTATATACACACACACACACACACACACACAAGAATCTTACTAGATCTACTAAGAACTAAGAACAAGAAAATCTTATGTACTCTCCAAATTGCTAAGATTCAATGCAGGGGGGATTCCAAGAGTGATGTGTGTTGATTACTGCTGTTTGGGCTGCTTTGAGGGAATCGAAGGTGTCTAGATTGGGGAGAGATGGGTTCTGTTTATAAGCCTCCAAAAGAAGGCCAACTTGCATTAGTTAGCATTTCGCATTCACATGTGTTAAATGGGTTGGCGGCCTGTTGTTGCTCACCTTGGCTAAGTGCCTCACACACATAGTCTCCTTTGTTAAAAGTAATAAGGATTTCCATTCTCTCTTCAATGCCTTTGTTGTTTATTTGTATGTAAAGGACTCTCATATGTCAGGGCTTCCTCTTTATCCACCTTTCCCCCTTGACCTGAAAAAAAACCTTGAACTATAATTAACTTTTTCTAGTCTTCAGGAAGCTTTTATGCCCATGCTTTGCCCAAGTTTTCACAATCGCCATTGGCTTACGTAAAACCTTAGGCCAAGGTGGTTGAAAACATTAGGTATAGTACGTGAAAGATACCAATTTGAAAAGTAGCGGTCACGATAAGTTATGTGAGGTACGCTATCATTTTTTGAATAAGAAAAGTATAAACATAATGTACTAATTAGAAATAATTTATTGGAGTAGCTGTATGCGCTGCATGGAGGAAGCATACGGGCTGCCATTAAGGACCAAGAAATTGACCTCAAGTTTTGTTCCATGAGGTAATGCACATGCATCATCCCCATTCATTGGATGCATGTGGGTAGGCTACTTGCGCCCTAATCTAAAAAGGGATGTCTTATATCTTTGAACTTATTCCTGCTTGAGGTATTTCATATCAAGAGATGGCTTGTTATTTGAACAAGATTTTTCCAATCATTAATGATTTGCGCTGCTAATGACAGGTTTATCTTGGCTAACAAAGGTGCTGAAGCATACAATGCGCCTGACATACCTTTGAGGGCGCGTGCTCTTTTCCGTTCAAAATTTAAGGCTATGACATCACATGTTCAAACACGATATGATTCTACAGATGGTCGTACCACAAAGCTGCTCATTATGTTTCAGGTTGCTGGATCTGTTTCTCTTTTTTTTTAGGTGACCAACTTATGCTTATAAAGTGAAATAAAAATTGAGGCATGTGACAAATTAGGTGTATGGAAATTCGAGCAATTGATGGGCATAAGTGTTCAAAGCATTGTGATACAAACAGAGAAGCAGGTGTACACCTGCATGCACATGTATGCATGCAGGGCCATATTTTTATATTAGGTACTTGGCTATAGATATATGTTCTCGTAGGTGGCTAGAGAAAACTATCGATAAGGCAAGTGGCAACCAAGAATGTCTATGCTCAATATCATGAATGTCACTTGCACCAACTAACTGGGTGCCACGTGGACATTATTTGGCTTATTATGGGCAGTTTTGGACCAGTTTCACACACCTAAGCATGTGCAAACTAGCTTGGCCAATGGGCCAGGGTCGGTTAGCTTTTTGGCCGAGTTTGAACACGTTTAGTGATTTTTATGACATTATTTTTGGGAAAGGCTGGCCGATTGGAGTTAGTTGGACAAGAGTGCGCCTATAAATAGCTAGGCAAGGTTCATTATTGAGCATTCAGTATTGAGGAAGCAAACCAAGGCGTGGATCATGAGTTGGTAGCTTTGGGATAGGCACTGGAACACCAAGGAGAAGAGTTATGCATCATAGTTAACGGAAGTTAGCAAGAGTTAAATCCAAGACTAGATCTAGTCCATATCTGAACTCAGCATTGTAAATATTCATAGGTATTCATGGAGTTAAATAGATTTAGTAGATTAGGTGAATCCTCCTGTTTTCTTTCTTGTCTATTGGTATTAGTTAGCATTAATTGCAAGACATAATCAGCAGGCTTCTGCCATGCATTTAACATTGGTATCAGTGTCTTGGTCTTTTCTAGGGAGTTATGAATGCATGTAGCTTAGATTCTCAGCCATAGATGCTAGGGAGAGTCAAGGCAAGTCCAGCTCTAGGTAGTAAGTAGGAAGACTTGCATTTTTCTTTATGGCGGAGATGAACTACATAGTGGAATGATACCGTTGAGAAGACAAATCTTGGAAGAGCAGCATTGTGGAAACCAGAACGGGAGCCTGCTTGGGGGGCCTGTGATTGTCGACGGGAAGGATGGGAAGAATGTAAAGGCCAAATTTGATGGAAAGATGAAGAGCATAGAGCCATATACGTGAAGGAGTGGGAGAACATGTTGGCAGCTTTTCAAAGACCTATTCAAGGCAACATGCCAATGTTGGCAAAAGCAGACGCACTTGACAAAAGCAGAGGGGTGGTAAAGCACCAGTGGTAGAAACTAAAACAGAAGAGAGTTTCTCAGGAAAGGGGTTCCTCACAAATTTTTGAGATCTAGAAGAGCAACACCAATAGACGAGGTTCATGGGGTCCAAGGAACTGGTGGTGATCCGCAAATGAGTGAGCTGAAGTGCTAGGCTCTCTCGTCTATGCAAAGTGATGATGGATGTGTTAAGGTTGTGGGCCGTGGCCATGTTTAAATGTTTTAATATGCATTGATGGTATCAACAAGTGTGACAAAGGCCCTAGTCCCCCGGGCACCGCGAGTTTCAGTGGCCATGTCGATGACAAATCCGACACTGGTTAGGTCTGCTTGCAATCTTCATCCTCTGATGGAAATGAGGCCTCTGAAGCATGATATGATCGTTAGTAGTTGATGCATCAGGAACAAGCACAAAAATCCGGGGTGCACCATCATAAGCTGAGGCGGGAGAGCCCGGAAGGGCCGGTATCTTTAAAACCTAGCCAAAGGATGACCTTATGGAAGCTAAGAGCTTCCAATAAGACCAAGGAAGAGCAGGGAACCGCAATGAGACCGGGGTAAGGCGTTGATCCTCCACCATTGGATCAAAGCCCACTGGTACTGAAAGAAGAAGATGTTCAAAGGGGCAAGAGAAAAGGGGCTGCCAGCCAACACCTGAGAAGTAGCTTCCGGAGAAAGAAAGTCCATCTAGAAGAAGGCTCGACCAAGCATACGTGTATCCCGGAAGTGCACAATCAACTCCGAAGGGAGAAGCCATTCACGGGCTTGCGAGCGAGAGGGGTGGGAGTCATAAACCCTTGCAATAAGGGTGGTCTGGACCTTAATGTCAATGTCGTGTTGGAGAAGGGTGAGCTCGTCTTGCGAAAAATTGATGATTCTCCCGGCCTGTGGGGGTGAAGAAGGATTGGCTGGTGGCGGAAGCTATAAGGCCAATCAACAGTGGGTGGCCGATATGAATTCGATTAAAGAGAGTTGCTGAAGGAAAAGCAAAGAGCAGAGAAGGAGGTGGAAGAGCAGGTAGGAGGCCGTGGGTGTCATATGCACTCTGTACTCAGTGCATGGTGACAAGATGGCTCATCATCAGCAGTGCAACATTTGTACATTATTAGAACCTAGTAGGATGATATTTGTCGTACGCCGTGACCCCATTGTACAACCTCAGTCCAGGATAAGTCAGGCACGAGCTACGTAGGTCATTCCTTAGCCTTAGCGGGTCGGTCAGTCAGTTAGTCAAGTCCCTTAACCCACTTGGGCAGAATCATTCATGCATGTAGAGTCAGTAGAAGCCTTAGGGTTCGCATCAGAAAGCACTCTACATGCTGCATAATGTGCATTCATATGCTTGTGCATCATTTAGAACATCCCAGAAGCTTAGGGAATTTACTAGGATTTATCTGGTATTTTTCCCATAATTTATGGTATTTAGCATTTAATGTCATTTATAAACATAAACTTTATTAAATAAATGACCAGCCAACTTGACCAGCCCCTAGAGTATAAATAGGCTTGCATAGGGCTTAGTTCTACCCTTCAGTCTTCAGAAGCCAGGCGCCTCTCATCCTCAGCCTTAGGAGCATCCATGCCTGCAGCCATAGACTCATCCAGCCCCTTGGAGCTTCTGCGTTTGCTTCTCCAGCCCCTTGAGAACCTGCATTTCTGCTTCAGTCAGCCCTAGCAGTCCAACGCAGCAGTACAGCATCCCTTGTACTCCAACGCAGCAGATTCAGCAATGCCATACAGCAGTACAGTCCCTTCAGACCATAGGCGCAGCCATCTGTACCCTAACGCAGCAGTTCTGTCCTTTCAGCCTACAGGCGCGTGCATACAGCACTCTTTCAGGCCCCAGTTCAGTAGGTACCCTCTGCGTTTGAGGATAGATCACCACCAGCAGGTATTCAGGTCAGTTCAGTCCTGCGTTTGCAGTTCTACAGCAGTTTACGTTGCGTATTCAGCCCTAGAGCAGTGCCTCCACCCTTTGTGCATCATCCATACATGCTACAGTCATCTGGTGAAGGTAACATATCATTCATAAGCATTTATAGCATAGTTACGTAGCTTAGAAGAGTCCACCGCAGTCCTTTCTCAGCCTCAGGTGTGCAGCCCTTCCTCATGCCCTTGGGAAGAGTGCATAGGCTCGAGGTCAGTTCATCGAGGTGTTTCTACAGCCGTGTACAGTTCAGCTAGGATTCCGATCCTCTGAGATCTTGCGTTTGGCTTATCTACAGTCCGCAGTCATTCTCTCTAAAGTAATAAAGCAAATACTATCTCGTTATCGGGATAGGGGGCCCTTCAGTGGGTAATTTGGGACCCAATCTGGTGTACAGTTCTCATATATCTCTCTCTCCTCTCTTTAAAGTTTGAAGTATTAGAGTGGATTGCTAAACTCACGAAACTCAGGATACAGAAGACGGTGTGAGCATTTGTGTGACAGGATCTTCCAATACAAAGACTTTCGCTGCAAGTTATAGCGGAGGGTGGGAAGAGTGGGGGGCAAAAGAGAGGCGGGGCAGTAGGGTAGAGGCAGGGTAGCAACGCAGAGGTTGGGGTTTGCTGCAGTAGCGCGGGCTCCTGTCCTTCCGATCCGTTCACCAATCCCACACTGAGAGCTTTTGCCATGATGCTCCTCAGTGGTTGACCGTTGAGATCACCTTGCATATTGCGGTGATTCTATTCTATTCTGGTTTAGAGCTGTGATTGTTGTATGCTTTTTTCATACTTAACAGAAGTCTCTTTCCAAAAAGAAAAAGAAAAAGAAAAAGCAGGAGCCACAAGTAGCAGAGCTGAAAAGCTGAAGTTTGAATCCAATATATATATATATATGTGTGTGTGTCTGCGCGCGCGCGCCACAATCAAACAAGACTACGATGAGTTGTCTCGCTATCCTTAGGTGCTACATCACTTAAGGAGTCGCTGAGTCCCATCCCTTGAGCCCCTAGCTTAGGGGTAGTGGCTTAACTTCTCGTGTTCTGCAGACAACAATACTAATAACTGGCTTGGGTTGGGGAGACTCTATTGGGTCAACATTGAAACAAATGTTTGGGTTGAGACCGGGATGGAAGGAGTGGATTTCTTGGGGCATTATTTGACGAGATGGCTTGCTGTGTGGTGCTAGGACCAACGGTTTTTGCAGTGATATATTCTACCCTTTGTGTTGGATTTAAAGTGTCCACCTATTATGCCCTTTGTGGCTTTCTCATCTTGGGATAGCTTGGATGCAGGTGTTTCACATGTGGAAGTAGTAGCTTCCGTTGGACGGCCTTGAGGTTTTTCCCTTATTCCCAATAGTCTGGACCTTGGGAGGGTGGGTTTAAGTGGTCTTGGGCTTCCCATCATTGTACATCATTTTTGCATTTTGTGCAAGTGAGATCGCGTGATCAAATGACACGGGCTCAAATATCTGCACATCCTAGTAGATGTTAGCACCAAGCCTTTTACAGGAATGCCCCCTTCTTGTTGTCATCAGTTTTCTACAAGTGTAAGGCCAGGTGAGTAACCCTATTGGCAAACTCCATGATGAGCCGGATGATGAGCTAGCTGCGCACTCTGATGCAAGCCTCAAAACTCATTGTTGAGTCTTTGAAGGTAGTGTGGTCGTAGGAACCACCTTTTCAAGTTGGCTATGAAACTATGGGTGGCCACACCATCCTCGGTGTGGGCTTGGGACCAAGTTTGCCACCATGTTGATGATTCCATGAATGTAAAGTTGAGCGGTTGAGCTCACCATCATACTTACTAAATGTGACCTTTTTTGGAAAAGGGTTCACTTGACTTGGAGCGGTCCTTTGGTTGAGAGCCAAGAGGAAGGCCTCTTGTTGTGCTTGTCTTTGTTGTTTTTCTTTTGTTCGCCCGCTTGTTGTGGTCTCTTCGTTAGTTCTCTTCTACTTGGAGTTTAGACTCCAAGATCATTCCACGCGTCTCCTCTTCAAGTCAGATTCTCTCGAGATTAATGGAGAGAGCACCAAAACTGAAATTATGCGAGAGAAAGAAAGAAAGATATATTAAGCGTCTACTAAAGACCCAATGCGCCTATGAGACCAAAGTGGTACAATAATGTCCATGGCATATCTCATCATGGAATGGAAAATAAAACAGAATGAAAACATAAATATAGCTATGTCACTGGGGTGATACAAAACTGTCCATGGAAACTCGTCATGGAATACTAAGAACATAAAAACATGGGAGCAACATCAACTCCGAGTAGGCTCGGTCCAAGGTAACTCCTCTCGGGCGAGGTAGGTCCAGAGCAGTTCATGGAGGGTCCACAAGATCCACTATGTCGGTGTCCTCCACCTCCTGGATCCGGAAGAAACTGGTGATGGCTGGCTGGCGAGGGAGGGGGCGGGTGGGCTGGGGCTGAAGCTCTCTCAAGAAAGTGTCCCTGTGTTTGCGGAGCTCAAGCAGGAAGAGGCCTGGGCAACGTTGGTCTGGGAAGTCAATGATCTTGGAGAGTGGACCAAATCCCTCATGAAACAGACAGTGAAACCTCCCGCAGATCTCATAGTATACTGGGTAGCGGCATATGTAATGCTCCTTCATCTCAACCTCTATGTGTGAGGCGGTGGGAAGAAACCCGTATCTGGCCAATCACAATCCGCATGGCATGGGACATGTGAACACTCAAGTAGCCCGGCTGCTGGATGAATCCATCCTCAGTGAGTGTGAGGAAGTGGTCTCTGTAAAAGTGCATCTTCGTGGGGAGCTCTGGGGGTGTGATCCATGTGCAGTGTGTGTAGAGGCTAAAGAAGATCTGACCGGATAACCCGGTTGGTATCCTCGTGAGACAGCCGGAAAAAAGGGGAGTCCAAACTGTACTGAAGGGGGAGAGAGAGAGAGAGAGAGAGAGAGAGAGAGAGAGAGAGAGAGAGAGAGAGAGAGAAAGTTGTATTAATGTCTTCAAAAGGCCAAAATGACTTATGAGACCAAAAGGTTACATCATATCCATGAGGTATATAATCCTGGGTACAAAATAGTAATAAAGAAAGATAACAACAATCTAGAACTTTAAAATCTGATCTAGGTACATGAGCATAGAGCTCTCATATCACCCTAATACATCCCTCATGGGCCGTTGTGACATGGTGCTCAAGGTGGTAAAACAGAGCTAGCGCGAGAAGGTCCTGCGATGATGGGAGATGATGGCCCGGATCTTCCTGTGGTGGCGTGGCCGTGGGTGAGGGCCATGGGGTTTGGGGCGTCCAGCTCTGCATAACTCAGTGGCTCTGTTGAGTGTCACACCTCTCGGCCGAGCTCCTACACGAGCCTGTGGTCTGGGTATGATGGGTGGATCGGCCCTCGGAGTGCTGGTATGGAAGAAGTTAGTGAGAGCTCTCTGTGCCGGTCCTCGAGCAAGTACAGCTGATCTAGATCTCACTAAGGACTTCCTGTGTCTACGGAGCTCTAGAAGAAAAAGTCCCAGGCATCTTTGATTTGGGAAGTCCATGATCTTGGAAAGTGGTCTGAACCCAGCTCGGAAGAGGCAGTGGAACCTCCCCCGAATCTCATAGTACACGGGGCATCGGCATATGTAATGGTCCTCTGTCTCAGGCTTTGTGTGACAGAGCTGGCATATCCTGTCCTCTGGTGCGGCCGCCCTAGGCCCATATCTGGCAGTCTCCACTCTCAGCTGGTGGGACGAGGTGCGGATTTGGCCGATCGCACATCTCACCCCAAACGATAGGTGTATGTCCATGTAGCGTGGACGGATGATGAACCCATCCTCTGTCAGGCATATGAGGTGATCTCTGTAAAAGGCCATCTTTGTCCCCAGTGGACGACTAGGTGAACTCCATGTCCTCTGAGTATCCAGCCTGACAATGTCATTCCTGATAACCCTGTTCTGTTGTGTGCGGCTGAGAGAAAATGACGGGGCCTCTATGCTATACTGCAAGGGGGGGAGTGCCTCCATTTGCATACCGTGCATGCCAAACCAAGTGCCTACCTGTGCATACCAGCACTCTATATCTCCCTCAAGTGTCAACTGTCTCAAGGACTCCAGGGCTAGCCGGGGGTATCTATCAAGTGGAAGCTCCCATAGCCTATGCAAGTCTGTCACTGTCTGTCTGGAATAGAGCCTCTGTCACTATCGGTGCAGCCCCCATCTCTGTGGCACTGATGGTTTACTCCTAATCATGCGTGAGATCATCGCCACTAGGGGCCACTCCATCGGCTTCCACCCATCATATACCTCCTCTATATCTGTCTCGATTGGCTCTCTCCTCTATCTCCTCCTATGGTATAAGCTAGGACCCTAGATGGGGGCACCATATAGTAGTGCAGGTGTAACTAGAGTTTCAAATAGCCAAAGCTTCGTCGTCGGCTCCTGAAACTGTTTCTGTGAGCATTGCCTCTCTAGCGAGCCAAGGGCTGCATATCCCCTCATCAATCTACCGTCGGCCGCCTTCCGCATTGAGAACTGAGGTCTAGCAAAAGTGATCCCAAGGTATACATACGAGGTAACATACTCCACAGGCTCTCCACTGTATGTAAACTGTACTCAGATCTACTTATCCACTATGAGGAGGTGTTAAAGATCATGACCTTGGTCTTTCCAAGGTTCACAATAAGGTCCCGGTCCTCGCAAAAGACCTGTAATGCATCCAAATGCCTCTGCAGCCCCTCTAGTGAGTTAGAAATAAGAACAATATCATCTGCATACAAGAGGATCGGTATCAGGACTCCTGCCAAATGTGCTCTTGGTCCTCCCTGTTTGTCTATGTAATCCGAGATCTCGTCAATGTATAGACCAAATAGAGAAGGAGACAAGGGGCAGCCCTGCTTCACCACGATAGTGCTGTGTATGATCTTTGAGTCACCTCTTGAAGCCCGTACTCTACCTGTGACTGACTCATAGAGTTTAATGATCCCCCACAGCATCTCTGCTGGCACTCCCATATCCTGCAGTCTCCTCACCAGTCTGGCCCGTGGGACAATATCAAAAGCTTTGCGGAAATCCACAAAGCATCAGTATATCCATGAACCATAAATCTTGGCCAAGGTGTGACCAATCATGATAGTCCTATAGTTGTTGGAACTTGGGGTCCATGGGGTCACCTGCTTTCAAGATAGGTACAATAGTATTCGATGACCAGCTGATGGGGAAGCCTTCATATAAAGCCCTGTTAAACATGTGAACCAGTAAAGGGGCTAGCGTGTCTCTAGCATGGGAGAAATGCTCGGTGAGGAGTCCATCATGATCCTGTGCTCTCCCAGTCTGCATCCTGTCAATAGCATCTCTCACCATGCTGAGGTGAAAGAAGGAAGAGGGTGGGGGACGAGGTTCGGGTGGATGGGGGAGAGGTGGCTGCTCGGGGACATGGTAGAGAGAGGTGGCATAGGTGTGCCAGGTGTTGGGTGAAGTAATCGGAGTTGGAAGGCGATGATCCTGGAAGATCCTCCAGGCCTCCTTACAGTCCCTTCCAAGAAATAGCTGGTATAGCTCTTGCTCAAGACTTGCTAGGTAGGCTCTCTTCTTTCTCCGTGTGAGACGTCGAAAGATCACTCGCGCCTGCTGGTGAGTGGTGGATCCTAGTGCCATCTCCCGATGTAGACGGGCTCGGGTATCATGACATTCCTCGTCGTACCAGCTATTCTGTGGGACAGTCCCTCCTGGTGATGTAGGGGTGGCTCTGGAGTGTGGGAAGGCGGCTGCAGCGGACGTATGGAGGGTGGCTGAGAGGTGTGTAGTAAGCTCATCAAGTGGGATGTGGGGGTCGAGGTCGGAGAGGATGCGGTAGACGTGATCAGAATAGATGGAAGAGGTCTCTCTGGTGAAGTGGTATCTCGGACGGTGATGGGGCAAAGTAGGTGGTTGCATGGTGTATCGGCATGTGAGTGAGAAGGCCAGGTATGCATGGTCGGCTGCAACACCGATGGGGCGAGGAGAGATGGTAAACTCTGAAATGAGTGGGAGCAAAGAGAGGGATCCCATTAGGTAGTCCACTGTACTAGCTCCATGTCCGAAGGGGTAGGAGATGAAGGAGTTGGATCTAGGCCATCTAGCTAGGCCATTATAAATGGCTAGCCTATGAGCCCTGTCTCGAGGGCTAAGAGATACTCTCCATAGTCTGTGCGGGCTGCTGTATCCTGTGATGTCCGCTCTAGATCTGTACCCATTGTGTCAATCTCCTGGTACATGGGATCATTTGTCTCAAAGAAGGGTACGTGTGCACCTGCGGTGCGGGCATTGAAGTCTCCAGCCGGGAGGATGTCCCCTAGATTGGAAAACTTCATAATGTCACCATAAAGGGGCAGGCATGGGGACTCTCCATGGGTGGCATATTTAGAATTGGAGGGTGCAAAGTAACACACTGCAAGGTAGATGTCTCGGGCCCTCTCTGTCTGGATCCTCACCCACAAAAACCGTGCGGCCTCATCCCGTCCGACCACTTGTATCACATGTTGAAGCTCCTCCCTGTATAATAAAGCCACCCCTCCTGACCCCCGGGTACCCCCTACTGTGCGTGGGTGTGGGCGGTGAACAGACTCCCATCTGTATCCTCTCACCTTTGGAAGCCGACTCCCCTGGCACTGATGAGTCTCTATGTATAAAACTAAGTCTCTCCCTCTTAATGTCTCCTCGAACAGACCTGCATCTGTCCTCAAGGCGCCATTGTAGTTCCAAACCGCAATCTCTAGCTTGGTCTCATAGGTCTCGCACCGTCATTGGGCACGTCGCTCGGTGATGATCACCCTCCCATCTCTGGACACTGCCCATTTCCCTGCCTTCTGTGCATCCAAGATGCGTGGCATGCATTCCCTCCTGTGTGCCACCTGTGCTAGTGTGAGATCGTCTTCGAGGTAAGTCTTTTCTGCCTGCCTTTTGGTAAGGAATGCTTGCCTCGCCTCCAACCCCGCAAACTTGAGGATGAGTGTGCGTTCCTTGGTAGTGTCTTTGCCCACCTTCCATGCCTCGAAGGGGGTATCAGCGATTTCCAGCTTTCTGCAATGCTATGGCGTCCTCTTTCGGCGAGGCTCCTTCCTTCCATCCCACCACTCTCACATTCAATGCCCTAATCTTCCTTCTTTTCTCCTCTTCAAGTGCGTCATTGATGATGTTTGGGGATGATGGTGGGTTCCGTTGCTTCTTGGCAACCTCAATCTAGCTGCCTGCTTCTTCCACTTGTTTTTGTCTTCTTAATCACCTCGGCCCATGTGGTTGCCTCGTTTGCCTTCTTCTCCTCTTGTTCCTGGAGGGCCTTCAATTGCACTCTTAAGTGTATTCAGCTCATCATTGAGGGATAGTTGAATCTCTCCTTCGTATTGAGTACGTGCCCTCAAGGTCTCGTTTTCCACTCTAAGGGTGGCGACTTGGGCCTCCAGCTCCGTGATTAGTGAGGTGTGGTGGCTGGTTTTTGCGTCCAACATTTGGACCATTTCCTTGCATCTTGCTCAGCTGAGTTGCCATGTATGTGTGCATGTCTGCCTTCCACCTATCCATCTCCTCTTACATGGAGGCACGTAACTCATGCCCAAGGTCATCACTATCCTTTTTTTTTTCCCATGAAAAGATCCTTTCATTAGTTATAAAAAGAAAAAAGCCCAATGGGCTACAAACCCTCTCCTGCTCATAAGAAGGCAGAGCAGAGATCCAATCAAGGCAGCTAGGGAGACACTCCCTAGGTGCAGAAAAGTACAAATAACTGAGAGGCTATATCATACAATAGGAGGGGGGAAAATCCAAACAGGTGGCCTGTAGTGCCAGCGGGGGGTACCCGCGTGTAGAGTATAGAAAGGGCCGCTGCGCCAAGTGGTGTGGAAGGCCTGGCGTCGCAAGATCGCTCGATCCGAGTCGCCCCGGATGCGGTCATACTGGCCTCGCAGGGTGTGAATCAACTCCTGCCAGATAGCCCGAACAGCCTCTGCTGGTGGCTCCAGTCTCCCCTCAAAGGCCCTGAAACAACGGGCTCTCGAGGTGAACCATATGGTGAGGCTGCTAAGGAGCTCCCATTGTAAATCCCTTTCCTGTGTCCAGCTGGCTGTCAAGACATCCGGTGCGAGAAATCCGGTGAAGGAACAAGGCGAGGCTGGCTCCCAATGAATCTGATGGCTTGGCTGGCCTGCTCCGTCTCGTATCCCAGAGCTAGCCCTGACGAAGTCGACCAAGCAGCGGCTCGCCACGTATACATTCCCTCTGGAGAGAGGGGGGCCAAAATGTGCACAATCCTTAGCCAAATCTGCTGCGCCTGTGGATAGTCCCATAGGCAATGTCGCTGTGTCTCCAATGGGTGGCCGCATCGGACGCAAGCCGGCGGAAGGCTACTGTAGACAAGCCAGGTGCCAACTGCAGAGCCCCTGTGGGCAACCAGCCACCACTGGAAAGCCGAGATCCTGTGTGCCTATCTGCTAGCCCAGAGCCTGGTCCAAAAATCCTCCAGGAACTCTTGTGAGAGTCCCTGTAGCCGCCAATGCTCCGATGCAGCTGGAGAGACCGTCGTCCTCGCAGTCAAAATATGCCTCCCCAACCGAACAGTGTACTGGAAAAAGGTGATCTCTGTGGCCTCGGGGGACGCATAAGGATCATGCCACTCGTACTCGCCAGGGTCCCACTGGAGCCGGGCCAAGGGACACGCAGCATATGCCCATATGCACCAATTAGAGTCCACATCTGCAGGGTCTGGATCAATATGCCACTTCCGAGAAGCGGCGGCCACTACCCGTATCCTCTGAAAGATGCACTCTGCCACCAAAGGCGACTCCGCCTCCACTCTCTGAAGTCTGCCCTCATCTTGTATCTCATAGTAGAGGCATCTACCATCCTCAGTGCAAGCTCTGACAACAATCAGGATCTCCAACTGTGTAAAGGCTCCCATCCACCGTGGAGCCACTGGCTCAAAAGGCGTGAACCACTCCTCAGTGAGAGCCTCCTGAATGTCATCCCTCATGATCAGCCCCCCTCTGAAGTGACTCAGCCTCTTCGCCTGGATCTCCTCCGGGAGACTGCAAAAGGCCTGCCAATCTCCAAAACTGCGTGCTGGGCCTGCCGCCAATGGTCCCCAGGCTAGACAAGGCCGAGAACCCAGCATATGACCCTGCTCTGTGCGTACCGCGGGGCTCCAGATGAGCGGCTGTCTGGCCCGCTCCTCATCACAAGTGGGAGGTCTCTGAGAAAGCCCCGGTCTCAGCAACTCCCAAGCTCGGAGGATACTCAAGGCAAATCTGTCCTCCCATCCTCTACTAAGGCCTGGCCTCCTCATCTCTGTGAAGATCCACCGTATCTCTGGTGCCCAAGTGCCCCCTGCTGGGGGAGCTCTAGCCTGCAGCCGCCGCTGAAAAAGAAGCACCTTCCAAGGCTCAGCGCTCGGAAGCAACCCACCAACAATAAGCTTCCCCAACAAGGCTCTACTCTGATCAGCTGGATCTATAATGCCCAAGCTCCCTTGGGCCAGCGGAAGAGTAATAACTGCCCAAGCAACCTTAGCCCGGGCCGGCTGACCATCCCGCCCAGACCAAAGAAAGTATGACGCTGCTCTGTGCGTACCGCGGGGCTCCAGATGAGTGGCTGTCTGGCCCGCTCCTCATCACAAGTGGGAGGTCTCTGAGAAAGCCCCGGTCTCAGCAACTCCCAAGCTCGCAGGATACTCAAGGCAAATCTGTCCTCCCATCCTCTATTGAGGCCTGTCCTCCTCATCTCTGTGAAGATCCACCGTATCTCTGGTGCCCAAGTGCCCCCTGCTGGGGGAGCTCTAGCCTGCAGCCGCCGCTGAAAAAGAAGCACCTTCCAAGGCTCAGCGCTTGGAAGCAGCCCCCGAACAATAAGCTTCCCCAACAAGGCTCTACTCTGATCAGCTGGATCTATAATGCCCAAGCCCCCGCCAGCGGAAGAGTAATAACTGCCCAAGCAACCTTAGCCCGGGCCGGCTGACCATCCCGCCCAGACCAAAGAAAGTTCCTGATCAGACATTGAGCACACCAATGTGCTCATCGTGCATCCTCAGAATAACATACTGCGCTCTACCAGGCACAATACCCTCGCGATCCACAATGGCCTGCCGCCATGCATCCGCAATGACCATACATACTCCTCCCTGCCACCAAAGGGGCCAAAACTTGCAGACCAAAAAGTGTCCCATCTACCAGGCATCACCGAATCATATCTCCGAATCTTGCTCTCACTCAAATGGTGCTCCTGCATCATCAGAATATCAATACTGTCCCCAACCAGGCATCTCTGAAGCTCCTGCCTCAAGCAACCACGATAACGTACATTGTGCACCGCCAAGACCCTGTACATTCCATGAGATGATCCTCGATGACCTGCTGAGGTGGAGGCTGTCTCAGCCATACGGTGGGCCTTCCCAAGCGGCTTGGATGGAGAGTAATCCCCATCCGAGCGACTACGAATCTGCCCACCCGGTGTGCTACAATAGACTCGGACCAGGCGCAAGTGGGTGTGTCCCATAGCGACTGCCTCCTGCTTGGAGAAAGAATCCTCATGTATGCATACATAGCCAGGGTCTCGCGCTAGGTCTGCCACTATGCGAACCACCAAGTGTCGATTCCCGGAGGCATCCGCACTCCCGGTATCAAAGAAATGTGCCAACTCCCAGAGTCGGCCTACCATGTCTGTAATCTCCAAGTCGCTCACATGGTGAGAAAACTCAACTGCGTGTGTCTGCAAAATACTAAGAGCAAGATCCAGAGTCCACTCCCGGTCGCGAGTGCCGCAAAGAGGGAAGGAGAAGGCCACCGCTGAATCAAGTGCCTCCTCCCCTCGGGCCGGAAGTATCACCACATGAACTCTGATAGGTGCTGGCTCATGGGGGCCCTCCGCTCCAAATAGGCGTGTAAAGGAGTAGTTGAAAGCCTCTGAGCGCTGTCTAGTGTCGAGACTACTCAGTCGACTGCGGATAGAGGATATCCGTGAAGCACGAATCGGCATGGTAGGTCTCCTGTGCGGTACACGAGCAAGGTCGGTGCTCAGGCCGCCGAACTGCAGGTGAGCGCCAAGGCACTGCCAGTGCCTCCCGGGGAGCTGAGACGAGCGAAGGGGGAGGAGGGGGGGGAGAAGGGGGTGGGGAAGGAGACGCTGAAAATGCGGGAGCGGGAACGGGAGGAGGCGAGGGTGGAAGCAAGGTGGGAGGGGGGGACGGGAGAGGGGGGGGTGGAGGTGAAGGGGGGGGGCGCTGGCATCTCCTGATCCTCAGTCTGCGCTGGGGTCTCCTCCTGGAGGGGAGCAAAGCTAATCCTCACTGGAACCCAATGATGCTGAGGCTGTGTCTGCTGCTGCGTCGGTCTCTGGGCATGCAGCTGTGGCTGTCTCCCTCTACGGTGCCCCTGTCCAGGCTGCCAATCAGAGGTCTCTGTGGGCTGAGCAGCTGTCCCGGAGGCAGCCTGCCGAGCCACATCTGTGGATGGGCCATCGGAGGTCTGCTGCTGCGGTGAAGGTCGGGGTCTCCTGCGAGGGCAGGCCTTGGCCAGGTGGCCGACCTGCCTGCATATAAAACACTGGTTCGGGAGCCTCGAAAACTCCACTCTCTGATCGATACATCCCCCCCTATCCTAGGTAACTGAATGACCTTCGGAAGGGAGGAGATGTCAGGAACCAAAACTCTGACCGAAGGAAGGCCAGCTGCTCTGGCCACCACTGAAGCTGCTGTGGGGCCAGTCTCAAGCACCGAGCCCACCAATGATCCTATCCTAGAAAGGAGCGGAAGGTACTCGCGGCGAAGTCCAGGAAAGCAAACTGTGACATGGAATAGGCGCTCTCCCTGCTCGGCTGCTGCTGGGTCGAAACCATGCTGCCAATGTCTGAAGAAGGCCTGAGCGCCGCTGATGTCAAGGGGACTCATGGCTAGGACCTGGGCCACGCTCTGGGCTGTCTCGAACTCAATCTGGTAGTGTCTGCGGCCCAGTAACTGAACGTCCAAGATCTTGCCCACATCTGCGAGAAGGCGGGCCTGGAGAAGATCCCGGATCTCCCCTCTGCTGGGGCGGGTGCCAACTATACGGTAGATGGTGGAATGTACTTGGAGGCGTTCCACCTCTGCGGCGAGGCTTGCTTCCTCTTTTGGCGAAAGAGAAAGCCTGATGGGGGTATCCTCAGGGGCGGGCGAGGGGGCTGCGGAAGAGTCCCTCTGAGGTGAGGCGGGAGGGGCCTCCATCAGAGTCTGAAGTTGAGTCGAGGGCGAAGCGGAGACGGAGGGTCCTGCAAGAACCAAGCTGCACGAAAACGGGGGGAAGCGCGGAGCGGGGAGGGAAAGACCGAAAGCGAGGGGCGGAGGACAGAGGAGAGAAAAGGGGGGGGGGGAGGCGGGGGGAAGCGGGGAGGGAGCGGGAGCGGGAGCGGGCAGTGGGAAGGGCGCGATAGGGGGCGAGAAGGGCGGGAAAGGGGGGGGGGCGAAAAGGGGAGGAGAAGGGCGCGAAAGGGGGGGGGGGTAGGCGGGTAGGCGGGCGAGAAGGGGGGGCGGGGGGTGCGAAAGGAAGAGGGGGTAGGCGGGCAGGGGCGGGACGCGGAGGGGGGGGGGCGCGAGCAGGCGGGGACGAAGAGAGGGCGAGGGCGAGGGCGAGGGCGCGGGCGAAGGCAGGCAGGCGGGGGGTGAAGACGAGGGCGAAGGTGGGCAGCAGGCTCGAGCAGGAAGGGGGGGGGGCGAGAGCTTCAGCGAGCTACAATTTCCTGTTTTTTCAAAAAAAAGAAAAAAAAGAAAAGAAAAAAAGGTCATCCCTATCCTTGTTCTCCCCGAGCTTCTTTTGTAGGTGCTCAATGTCAGTATCCTGCATTTTGCATACTTATCTCATGGTGGTCAGACATGTTTTGATCGCCGATCTTCTGTGAGCTCGCCCAAATCGAGCTGTATTTCCTCTCCTTCTCACCTCTAGTCCTTGTTGCCGGTGAGCTGTCCATGTTGGATTGAAGGGGTCCCCCTTGTAGTGCTGAATTTGCTCCTCAGCTGGTGGCCCCCATAGATGGCCAGCTGCAAGTGGGGAGGCAAGTAGCAGCAGGTAGGCATGTTGCTGCCTTGGGGGCTTGAGCAAGGGCGCGTCTATGAGACAAATCATTGTACAACTGTCAATGTCTTCTGGATGTCCAGAAAAAAAAGGACAAAATGAACATGAAATAAAGTATGAGAGAGAGAGAGAGAGAGAGAGAGAGAGAGAGAGAGAGAGAGATTAAGCGTCTATTAAAGACCCAATGGGCCTATGAGACCAAAGTGATACAATAATGTCCATGGCATATCTGATCATGGAATGGAAAATAAAACAGAAACAAAACATAAACATAGCTATCTCACTGGGGTGATACAAAAGTGTCCATGGAAACTCATCATGGACTACTAGGAACGTAGAAACATGAGAGTAGCATTAGCTCCCAGTAGATGGTATACCACTCTCCAAAATATCAAGCATGGGGCTAATGAGTATGGCCGAGATGTCTCCCTTAGCTATGTCACGTGGAAAGGTAGCTCGATGGCGGTAGAGCATGTCCTGGATTTGGAGTTGATGAGGGGATCGTGGCCGACAGCCGGGGGGCCGGGGGCGTTGGGCATGTTGGAGTGCGGAGGCCCGGTCCGAGGTAACTCCTTTGGAGCAGCTCGAGGTGGGTCCACAAGATCCACTGTATCGGTGTTCTCCACCTCTTGGGTCCGGAAGAAGCTGGTGATGGTTGGCTGGTGAGGGAGGGGGCGGGTGGGCTGGGGCCGAAGCTCTCTCAAGAAAGTGTCCTTGTGTTTGCGGAGCTCAAGCAGGAAGAGGCCTGGGCAACGTTGGTCTGGGAAGTCAATGATCTCGGAGAGTGGACAGCTAGGAAAAACTATCCAAATAATGGTGATATACCCGGTAGTCCTTTTAGTAAAGAGATGTCCTTTGAGCACATAGTTTCATAAAGAAGTGTGTTGCTGCTATGCTAATTTGGAAGGGTTCCTGAAATTCAATCCACAAGCTTACAGATAACATGTTGAACAATCTGTTGTTTTAGATTTTATTAAACATATTGCACACCTTCACTGCTGTCAACATAGAATATTATTGTGGGCTTGTGTTTGAATGATATTAGGCATTTTTAGTTTACTTCTATTAGTCATCTTGGACCTTGACCGCATAACTGCACTCAATTATATTTTTCTAAAATCATGGACTTACAGCTGGCCACATGCTTTTTGCAGAATGGTTTGGCTGCGGAGGCTGTTATTATTCGACATGATGCATCTGCGGGAAAACATGCCGGTGGTTCTCGCTCTGCAGCTTTTAGGGCAACCCTGTGTGTCTCGTCACAGGTTTGAAATGATTTTTCAACTGGTTCATGTATTCATTAATTGGCTGCTCTTTTATCTGTGATCAAAGTGCAAATTACGTGTGTGGGCAGGTGTGAACTTTCAACATCCACCTCTTCTAATTGGTCCTCAAAGTATGTGTGTGACTAATGACCTGTAGTGTGCCACCTTTTGTCTCGTCAAAATTAAAGTGCCATGGTTGACAAGCAAAAACCCTTCCCATGTTCCATTCACATGTGCATTCTCTATCCTCAAGGTTTTCTTTTTTGCACAAAGAAAGCCACAGTTTTACTGTCAGTGCCTGAGGGTCTAAACCTTGCCAGATGATATATCTTATCCTCTTGTCAGGGAGCATAGGAGTCTAACTTACTAAAGGATAAGAGCTCTAGTGTGCAGGTGTACCTACTATATTCAGCACAAGCAGGGGGGGCGCTCAGCTCCCTAAGCAATTGATATTGCATGAATGAGAAAATCACCAAAATATTTTCAGCTTTTATGCCATAATATAATTCAATCCCAAATGGTGACCGTGTGCTTTGTTGCAGCTTGCCTAGCCCACTGCCTAGCCTGGGTCATCCCTCCTGTCCTCCTTTGCTTGCTTTCTCTGCCCTGCGCTCATTCTGCACCAGTCCCTTTCCTTTTTCCCATTATCGCTTGATGTGTATAATCTCATACCCGACATCCCTTTGTTTATCGTGTATTTCCTCACCTTGCAATTCTTCTACTACATTGATACAATCTTTCTTTTTTTCTATTTAAACTATGCATAATGTTCTATTGAAGAAACAAACAATTATTGGTAGGTGAGAATGGCGATCAGGGTTTTGATGGTTTCTCACACCTAATTAACCCCAAAATCTTAGAATTGTTACAGAGTATAACTTGTGGTGCTTCTTAGGGAGTCTTTAGAAACAAACACTAACCACAAGGCAGGCCTAGAATTTGAAGGGCACCCCTATTTTTTCTTTTGAAGGGCTTTTTTTAAACTAGCTTTTCTTTATGAAGAGATTGGAAGGGCATATAACTAAATTTCTCAAAACCCTTCCTTTCTTTTGAAGGGTAATTGTGTTTTCACCCTTCTTGTGAAGGTTTTGACCCCTTTCGAAGGGTACTGCAACCTTCAAATTCTAGCGCTGCCACAAGGTATCAGTCATGTTTATTGAGCATAACAAAAAACTTTTCAAAACCATACCTTCTTCATAAAGATCAAGTATGTTGTCTTGCACCTCAAGCATCCTTGCCGTTGTGGTCTAGAACAGCTGCGTCCTAGTAGCCAAGCATCACAATCACAGTTTGATGGTACATCTACTTGGAAACTTAAACTTGTAGACTACTATCACTGATAGTCTGTTTGGGCGTGGCCATTAAAAAAACTTGTGTCAGAAAACTTAAAGCTTAGTAATTGTGACGGAACTCAGCAGTGCCATGACCACTTTCCTCACCCCCACTGGCAGATCGCTCTTTCTTCTTCTAGACAGTGCCTGGCTTCTACAGAGTGCGATCTTTGGATCACTAGAGCATGATTCACAAAGGTCAAGGCTGGCATGGCATGCCTTCATGCTTCTTTCGTGCACCAGTCAGAGGAGCTTCCATGGTTAGAGCTCAGGCAGTGGAGTTGGTGACCCTCTGTCAGACCCTCCATTGGGGGACTCTTCTACATCACCCCGAAACCCTCCGTTACTGCCACCACACAGGGATACCAACAATCAGAGGAATTTATTCTTGGGGAAATACAAGGTGCAAGTTACAGAATGCAGAATTGAAGTTTCATGGTTGGAACTTGGTCACATAAACACATGTTCATGCTGGCAGTTTTGCTGACGGAGTCATCAGTTGGTAATATAACTTCACTTTCAGTCAAGATTTCTAGTTCCAATGGTTATTTGTGGTGTGAGAGTGGCTTATTGTCCACTGCACAAACAAGGTACCTTGTCCCACAAAAGAATCTGGAACCATTATTGGATGGGAACAAATGCTAGGGGAACTCAAAGGGTCATGCCGTTACAAAAAACAATGTAGAAACTTGAGATGGTTTGGTGTGTCAAGCACAGGATCATATTTCTCTCTAGTTTGCAGGTAGTTTTTCCTCATAGTTTACTTTTTGTGTGAGGCTAACAGAAGATATGATTCGTGACAAATCTTGACGACTTGCCTCATCCTCCAAGGGTGGACGGACCAGCAGCAATAATTGCACATGCTCAAAATCTGCTTAGAGTGGCAAGAACGTCAACAGATTTTGTGGCCGTAAGAGGAACATCTTATCTCCAAAAAATGTCATCTCAACACTAGAAAACTGTTTTAGATAGGAGACTTGAAGAGGGACATGATTGAGGTATGCATGATCTGGTGAAGTGTTTGAAGTTGACACTCTGGCATCTTGTTTGAGGATAAGGAGGGGGGATTGTCACATGCATCAGGCCTCGAATGCCTCTGCCAGCCCTAGATCAGCCTAGGCAGGCACCAAAGGGATGCACCAAGGGTTGGACACCCTTAAGGCTCAATTCAATGAAGAAAATCATTTGTTTACTGCTTTTGGCATGGCAGGGGGGGTGTTCGCCATTGGGACCTACTGCGACGAGTAGGTCCCAAATGTGCTCTGTTACAATTTTTCACAAATGCTTTGTTACCTCAGGAAACATGTCTTGTGCCTATGAGGATTACCACTTGCAAGATTACAGGCTGCGTACAAGTGGGAAAAGGGAGATGGAGACTGTCAATCAAGGATGGCTGGCAACTTTTGGATTCCACCAGGTTTTTGCGACAAACGAGTTTATATATAACAATGATAGTAATGTTTGAACCAAAGACTTCTAATTGGGCACTGTCACTTGCGCAAAGTGCCGAGTTGAAGTACAACAACGGAAAACTGAAGACCTCGCTAGCTCAAAGTAGCCAAGGCGGCCACTGCCTCTGGCAAGGGCGAGAACTAGACCCAGTCAGGGATCCCGGGAGCCTCTAGCTCTAAGAACTCGAACAATGAACCTCGCCTTACCTAGACCAGAAGGCTGTGGTCGGCAAGAGAGGTGGTAAGCTCAGTCTTGTAGAGCATGAACAATACGAGGGGTAGCGGTGTTTCTTTTGTCATACAAAAGGATACACTTCTAAGGTTTGCCCTAAGAAGGCCTTGCCAGCTTTTGTGATGAGCCAGTCTCGCACACCGACCCTCAAGGTTGTTGCTAGTTCTCTGACTCCCACTCCTACGGTTGATGCCATTGTTAGTTAGTAGCTTGAAGATAAGCAGAAGGAAAACCATGACCAGGAGTATGAGCGAAACAAATTGCTTAAGACATTTGGCTACATAGGTGGCCAAAGAGTTGTCGTCTTGTTTGACAGTGGTAGTATAGTGGATGTGGTCATGAAAAAAGCCGTTGAGCAAGCCCGTTTTTCGTTCACCTCGGTAGATAAGAAAGTGGAGAGATTTAGTACGGGCATGAAAACGAGCATCAAGTTTAAAGCTCGCCATGCTAAATTAGTCATTCAGAGCACATAATTTGTGCGTGATTTCATGGTTGCCCTTGTTATAGCTGCAAACATAATCTTAGGGATCTAGTGGTTTCACAAGTTCACCCTAGACTTTGATTCGGACCAGCACACCTTTCCAATTACCCGAAATGTGGTTGCAGGCAAAGAATGCAAGAAGAGCTCAAGCACGGCGGTTCAAGTCGGCCTTTTTTCTGATCAGCCTCATGGCTATACAACCCAAACCATTATTTTCTCAGAAGTTGAGCTTGCGACCCTTTTTGCCGAAATTGAAAAAGACACAAAGATGACTGAAACCAGATAGGAAACCGGAACAATGTACAGATACTTCAGATGCCAAGCAAAGATATGAAAACATAGTGGAAATAACCATAAACAATGCTAAAGTGAACACAACACTGAGCCGGAACGGCTGGTCCCCCGTAGGAACTGCTTTATTCCGATGAATAAAAGGGTTACAACCAAACCAAGATGCGGGTGCAATGCTGCATTGGATTTTACACAGGCTTCGTCAACAAACACTTGCACAGGAATCAAAGCACAAACTGCACCAAGAACCAATATGAATCAACAGCCCGGTGTGGTGTCAAACCCAACGTCGAACTTTGTGTCAAAACAGCCTGAAAAAGACTCTCAA
Source organism: Cibotium barometz (assembly GCF_041138505.1). Lineage (NCBI taxonomy): Eukaryota > Viridiplantae > Streptophyta > Polypodiopsida > Cyatheales > Cibotiaceae > Cibotium > Cibotium barometz. The sequence goes on from NC_141079.1 coordinate 14,571,141, forward strand.
ACAGTCCCAAAAAGCTCTCAAAAACAGTCCCTAATACCTCAAACCCAACCCTTGAACGGCCCAGCTGCTGTACCACTCTACAACCTGAGCAAAAAGGGAGAGAAGAATCCGCCCGACCACCGTACCACTGTATGGTCTGCACTTCAGGAACAAGAGAGAGAGAGAGAGAGAGAGAGAGAGAGAGAGAGAGAGTGCCAAACTACTGCCTGCCAGTTGCTTGGAAGAGGGAGAAGGTGGCTGTCCATGCTGTACCGCGCTGTTGTACTTGCTGTATAGCGCTGATGTACCTGTTGTATGGCGCAAGAGAGAGAAGGTGAGTTGGTTGGCCTGCTGTCCACAGTACGACCAGCGCAAGAGGAGGAGGGAGCTGCTCGCAACTGTACCTGCTGTATGACCAGATCATAGGAGAGGATCTGCTGCTTACGGCTAGTCCATTAGGAGAGAGAAACAACTTAGGTCGGCATGTAGAGAGAGAAAGCGCCTATAGTATGGTGAAGAGGGATGCACCTCCTGATAAAACAACCCAAACCTGCTTTAATAGAGTCAACTAGCTCTATTTTTGAAGTGCTTTTCCACTTTTTGGCTAAAAGTGGTTAAACCAGACCAAAATATCAAGCTTTATACTTTTCCTTGGCTTGTACTCCAAGTTTTGGCCCAAAAATATCAACTTTATACTTTTCCTTGGCTTGTACTCAAGTTTTGGCCCAAAAATATCAACTTTATGCTTTTCTTGGCTTAATGCCCAAGTTTCATCTAGGCGCCTCCTTTTGTCCATCAATCCAAGCCCAAAATTAATAATATGTCCAGCCCATCATTAATGATATGTGAACACACGGACTTATAAATGTTATAAGTCACTTTGATGAATAAAATCCCATGCTACTCATGCTGTATGGCCATCTTTAAGGCCAAACCATGCTAGTATAATGCTGTAGCTTTCTTCTGTGGGAAATCCCCGTTCACACCTTGGTTCCAGACAGTGTGTGAAACACTGTTCAAGACTAGTGAGAGGACCAAATTGGTGACAACGACCCTCATTGCCAAAGTGTTTGGGTCTCATCCCTCCCATCTCTAGGTCTGTGGCGTTGCCCTCCGACCTTACTCTGCACTTCAAGGATGTCAGATTACTTGGGAGAGGCTTGTTCCAAGTCGACTTTGATGATGAGGATTCGAGGGCAGCCCGTTCTCTCTGGGCCCGAGGAAGCGTTCTTCCAACCTTATTCCAGCTACTTCGATCTCGTGGTAGAAGATTGGAACAATGTCCCCATCACTCTCAGATTCCCAGGTCTTCCTCGTGCATATTGGCCTATGCTGGAGGCCATCGAGTCATCGTTTGGACAAGTCCTTCAGGTGCCGCCCTACCCTACCTTACCGACTTCATCAGCACAGGTGGTCACTGGCTCGACGGATGCTGTCCCCAGCTCGCTGGTTGTGATGAGCCTCTTGATGATTTTGTGTTGCTTTCGGGACCTAATGGTTCTCTGAAGCAACGTATGGAGGTTGCTGGTAAACTTGACCAGTGCCGGGTTTGTCACCAGCAAGGGCACTTTGCTCGGGATTGCCCTAGAGCTAGAGGCCATAAGAGGTAGTGCAGACACGCCGCCTCCTCGACACAGCCTATGGCCCCAGGCCCCATCCAATGGTCCGTCAGGTGTGGCGGATTGTGTCACGTGCCCATCCTCCGCATGGGGGCGCTGGGACCCCTCCCTCAGGTCATACACAACAGGATGGTGATGCTTTGGATCATAGTGGTGAGACCGCTGGATCATCTGTGCAGAAGAGCGTCAGGCGAGGATAACTTTGTTGAGTCCTCCCTGCTTGGGCAGGGCAGTTTGTAGGATGTACAAGGCTTGAAAGATTATGGAGATAAACAACAAAATGCACAACAAGATGTATCAGGTCACGGTGCCTTGCATGGCAATTATGTATCTTGCACTTATGCAGACACTGTGTGCAGAGTCTTGGACATTGAAATGATAGTGGACTTTGTCCCAAAGATTACCCCTCCTTCAGCATTATGAGAGGAGGGCTCCGACCCCGGCCCAACGTTTGCTTTGGTCACAGGTCAAAACACCATCTTGTCCATGAGGATTGCCCCATGGAATGTGCAGGGCCTAGGGGGGCTTGTCTTGGGACAGATTCAATATGGTTGAGCTGCCTTCCGATAAAAAGGGTGGCCATGAGGGCATAATTCACCCCTTGGAGCGTGCCTCATGGGAGAGATTTACACTTTTCTTATATGGCAGGGATTGTTGGACAGAGGATGACTTCCAGAGGAGGCCTAATTTTCTCGCACCATCGCTATTATGCATGGAACCACCAAATCAGATCACTGCCCAGTTGTTCTTTGTCTTAGGGAGCGTGGGACTTAGAATGCCTCCCCTTGTGTTGGCATCCCTGATTCTCTTTATTTGGATGCAGAGACCTCACTTGTGATCAAAGAGATTTGGAGGTCATGTGATGATCCTGACCCTCATCACAGGGTTACCATGGCTCTAGAAAGGACTAGCCAGCACTATCAGTCTGTTGTGTTGGCCAAGAAACACGAGATCTTGGAAAAGAAGAGAGCTATCAGACGGAGCATTGCAGGGCTTCAGAGGGAACATGAGAAGCATCCTCATTCTCCTTGGATTTCAGATCTTTTATCTACAGTGAGAGCTGGTGGTCTTGGATAGGCGTTTTGAGTTCTCGTTTCATGCTACTGAGACATTTTGGGTACAGATGGGTGGCAGATGCAACACACAATTCTTCTCCTTGCATAGACCTACCCATACTAGCAGGGAATCTGTCAGGTGTGTTGTAGGACTTGGCGGGAGTGATTCAGACTGAAGCGAATACGGTGAGGAGTATTGCCTCAGAATTTTATCGGATTTTGTTGTCTGCAGAGGCACCCTCTCCGCACAGGGATGTTGCACAACATAAAGTTTGGGAGTGCATGCCCAAACTCATTGCAGATGATATGTGTTCCTCTCTGGATGCTCCTGTCTTGACGGATGAGTTGAGGCTGGCTTTGCCGGCTCTCCCAAAAGGAAAATGCCCTAGGGATGATGGTCTCTCCCCATCTTTCTTTATTCAGTTTTGGGATCACTCTTGCCTTGCAGGAGATGTGGTGTACAGGTATGATGCCAACCCATCTTACGGAGGGAGGGCCTTATCCACCTTATCCCAAAAGGTGGGGATAAGACCAACCGTAGGCAATGGAGGCCAATTACGTTATTAGGTTCTGCATATAGAATCCTAGCTAAGGCTCTGAGCATGAGGCTGCAACCGGGCCTCCAAAGGATCATTCATGACACACATAATGGTTTTCTCCAAGGAAGGAGTATTTTTGATAATATTTTTTCATTTTGGGAAGCTGATCCTTCTATTGGATTCTGAAAAGAGCATACTATAGAGTGGATTGGGGTTTTTTGGAAGGTAGAATGGCACATATGGGATTCTCCGAGGATTGGATCGGAGGGGTCTCTTGCCTTCATAGGGAGGTCCATAGCATGGTTTTGGCCTGTGGGGGACAGAGTGAGCGCTTTCAGATTTCTCGCTCGGTGTGGCAGGGTTGTCCCCTTGCTCCCCCACTTTTTCTCATTGTGGTAGAGGCCATGAGCAGATTTCTTTGGGCTACCCCAAGGTCACGGGTCTTAGATTTGCCTTTATGCACAGAGGATGAGCTTGTGGATTCAGAGTTAGCAAATGACACGCGATGTTTCTGGAGGCCTCACATGCTTGTCTTTGTGCTCTTCGGACAGCCTTGGATATGTTTTGTTTGGCTGCAGGTGCCAACATTAATTGGCAGAAGTCTGTCGGATTTTGGGTCAGTGACTCCCCACAAATAGATTGGGGCTTAGATGTGGGGTTTACTTGGATTGAGAGAGGATGTACTGCCAGGTACCTTGACTGTCAGGTCGGCATTGACATTTCCCTAGCACAATAGTTTGCACCTTTACTCATGAGCATTAAGAGCAAACTTCAGCATTGGAGCAGCATAAAGCTTGATCTGGCATCCAGAGTGTTGGTGGTTAACCAAATGCTGCTGGCCACGGCTTAGTTTATCACCTGGTGTTGGGTTTTTCATAGAGGATGCATTTGCCAACTTCGCTGCCTCATAAGGAACTTTTTGTGGTGAGGGTTGGATGGCTGTCCACACACCTGGGCTAGAGTTGCCTGGGAAACCATTACCAGACCTAAGCATAAGGGGGGATTGAATATCATTGACCTAGAGGTGTAGTGTAAGGCGTTGCTTTGCAAGTTGATTGTCCGAGGATTTCTTCCTAGCACTGAGCCTTGGAAGGACTTTCTCATGCAATAGGTTATGAGATGCACTCTAGTCAGGGGTGGCGACTTGCTCTACAGCTCACGGTTCATCTTTTCTGAGGTGTCCCCCCCCCTCCCCCCCTCTCTCTCCCTTGGTTAGGTCCCTTCTTCGGGGCTAGGAGTGCATGAGAAGTTTTCTAGTTCATACACCTCCTCGATCAGCTAAGGAGGCTTCAGGGCGGCCCATTTTGTGTAACTCGCGGCGGTGCCCGGGGGACTAGGGCCTTTGACACACTTGTTGATACCATCAATGCATATTAAAACATTTAAACATGGCCACAGCCTTAACACATATCCATCATCACTTTGCATAAAACATAAAGCTGGACAAAACATCCACAAATGCTGAAAATGGAGCTTGCACGTGTGACACCGCATAGAGGCCGGAATGGGCCGACCCCCCCCTTGGAGTATTTTATTACCCAAGGAGAATAATATCATGTACAAGCTTTGAGCGCCTTACTCTCCCCACGGGAGATGCCGGATTATCCATATACAAATGTCATAACACAGCCCAACACGAGGCTACCAAGCCGGAACATAGGCTGTAGAAATGCCGAGCCAACAATATAATCTATATACCTGCGTGTGGATACTGATTCTTCCCCAGAAACCACGGGTCTTCATGCAATAGAGCTGGTACAGCAAGTACAACTCTCCATTCAGCCGGTACAGCAGGTACAATGGCTGGTCCAGCCGGTACAGTGGTACAATAGGTACGGTGGTTGGTACAATAGTTACAAATGCTGGTACAGCAAGGTTAGAAGCTGGTATAGTCGGTACATGGGTGATACAGCAAGTACAACAAGTACAAGGACTGGTACAGCCAGTACAATGGTTGGTACAACAGGTACAAAGATTGGTACAACAAGTACAATGGCTAGAAATCATAATAAATGATTAAATACCCTTGCCTTCAGTATTTCTTCACGATGGAAGCCTCCAAAACAGTCCCTAACAGTCGGTATTCTTCATGGGCAGCCTTCAAGAGAGAGAGAAAGAGAGTAGCCATCATTAGGGCAGCCTGTAACGGTGGTAGAGGCTAGTGTGCAGCAAGAGAGCCTCGATTAATGAAGAGAGAGGGCTCCAATTTATAGATTTGGGCCTCCCATGAGCTAAAATGGCAAGAGAAGGCTACAATGACAAGTGGAGAGCCACACAATAGCTGAAGTGACAAGTGTGAGGCCACTTGTCTCACTTTGATCCACTTTATAACAAGTGTCAGGCCACTTGTCTCACTTTGGTCCACTTTCTTGCCACATCTCCCAATCTAAGAGATGGGTCCTTCCATAATCTTTACCTCTAAAAATATCCCAACTGGTAGACATTCTGTCATAGGCACTTTGCCAACTCTTGGTATTTGCTCAATTCCAAATGTAATGACGCGAACAGAATTTCCATCGGAGTCGGGCCAAAAATAGCGACTCTCCTAAATTTTAGGAGTGTGGTCCTTTGTATTCTAGGATAATCCCCCATTTCCAAAGCTTGTACTTTCCAAATATTTAGACATCTTGGAGTCCACCAGACCCCTTTCATACGGGGAAATGTCCAGGCTGGTGACATCCTCCCTAGCTTCTTAAAAGTTGTCCGCAACTTTAATCTTCAAGCCATATATTCATGATATAATCATGTCCCATGAAGTGGGCGAGACGAGACAGTCTCAAAAATCCAATATATCTGAAGAATCCATGTCCCAAAGGAATGGGTGAGACTAAATAAGTCTCCATAATAGCAATATCATGTCCCAAAATAAATGGGCGAGACAAATCAGTCCCATAAGTCCAGATATCATAATCCATGTCCCAAGTAAATGGGTGAGACAAAATAAGTCTCCTGCTAGCAAGGCATCGGTCCACATGACCCTTGGCATAGACATAAGTCCTGTGCCAACCAGGCGTCATGTTCACTTTACCACTTGCACTCCGTGTTGGTACTCTGACCACACACCTTGGATGAGAGGTGGGCTCAAGTACCAAGATAAAACAATCACTCGTAGGCATAGATAGCGTGGTGTTCCATAAGCATTTCTGCTACACATAGTTTATAGGCATTTTGGCCACCAACTCACACTACCCTCTCAAGTGCCCATGTTCCCTTCCATCTGCTCTCTATTGTTCCATCCACACATGGTAGAAACAATCTTTAAGAGAGCACGTAGGACAAGAGAACACTACACACGGCATGTTGTGCTCGACACTACCCTGTGAAATGCCCATGTTCCCTTCCATCTGCTCTCTATTGTTTCACCCACACATGGTAGAAACAATCTTCAAGAGAGCACGTAGGACAAGAGAACACTACACAGGATATGTGAACCATGAGTTTCATAAGTCCAATGCATCCCAAATAAAGGGAGCTATAAAGAATAATCTATCCTAGTAAAAGGGAGTCATAAACATAATCCATAAACCTGAGGATGGATCCAAAACCCTAGAAAAGAAGTCCAGGAATCCATAGACCTGTATAACATAACTCTTAGCACATACTCTGTGCTAACCACACACCTTGGAGTAGAGGTGGACTTTATCCATAAAAGCATCATATCCATGAGATATCCAAAAATTTCTTCTCTATAAACTCGGACACATTCGTCCATAGAAATTACTTGTGAAACCCAATATCTATATAAATCTCGTCCAAGAAAGAAATCTCCATAGATATAATCCATCCCAATAAAGGGAGCCATAAACAATGTTTCCCTGTCACCATCTCAAGGCAAACAACACCACCCTTCTTCTTGCATGGCTATGCAAGGTTTAGTGAACATCAAAAACACTTCATAGTAAATAGCAAAAGCACCAACTTTGCAAACTCAAAGTATACTTAGCTTTTCTTTGCCAGGTTGGTCATGAAGCCAAAAGAAATATCTCGTCACCATATCCTTAAGATATCCTGAGATATATCTCCATATAGCTTGCCTGTAAGCTTGATAATATAATCCACAATATTCATATGGAAAGAGTGCTAAATGTGTGCACATAAAGCCAACTCCATACTTCCAAGATAAATTTTGTGAATTCATAAATCCTTAGATCAACAAGCTGTCTACTGCTCATGCTCTTGCTTCATAAGCTATGAAGCGGCTGGCCATGCTTAACAGCAATAATGGTAAGTGTGGTCCCCACTTGAGATCTTTTCTCTTTCTTATTGATAGAAGGAAGCCTCCGCTTCCAAGAAAGCCTATGCTCTGATACCAATGTAACTCGCGGCGGTGCCCGGGGGACTAGGGTCTTTGACACACTTGTTGATACCATCAATGCATATTAAAACATTTAAACATTTAAACAAGCCACAGCCTTAACACTGTAAGATTCCTCTCCCAGCCCTTCAAGATGTCCAGTTTCTCTCCCTGTAATCAATCCCCTTTTCAGAATAATAACAGATCTTGTTTCTATCTGTTTTGGCCTAGAGAGAAAATATTCTAGAGAGGTAATTCAGTTTCTAGATATCTTTGGATGGAAAAATATCCCTTCTTATTAAAATGGTTTCCCCTGAAACAGAAATTCAAAAAGAACTTTCCAGTGTGTAATTGGAAAAAATTGAAAATAGCTAAAAAGAACCTTAGCCTGAGGGTCCAGATTTTCTGAAAATTTTGGATTAAGGTTTCTATGGACCAATAAGATTAAGGGAGGAGATAAATTGAAGAATAAAAGAAAATCTCTCAAAAATGAGTAAATACTCACATAAGATGAAGAGTTGACTAAGGACAAGGTTTATTAGTTAAAAAAGAAAAGATATTCAGAGTAAATGATTCATTTTTGACACCTCAATGTGGGAAATTTTCCTCATGAAGGAGGCGCCTATTTCACATGTGTGGATGAGTTTTAAACTTACAAATAATGAGATATTTTCATCTCTCTTCTCTTCTGTTTCAACTAGATCCAAAAAGTAAGCTAAACTGACCTAAAAATGGATCCATAAAGTGACCAAACTGATGTGGAAAATTTTAGAATCAGTTTGCTTGGTTAGAGGCTCACTTTTTCTTATAAATAGAAGCCTCCCCCCTTATAAAAGGTTAATAGTGTTTATGTACTGTTACTTTACTTCTTAAATTCTATGTTTAAACGAATGTGATGAGAATAGATGTGATAAGATGTGATGAGAATCAGATAGATGTGAATGAATGGATGGATGGATGTGATATGAATAGAAGTGATGAGAATGTGATGTGGATAGATGTGATGAGATGTGATGTGAATCAGATAGATGGGAATGAATGGATGGATGGATGTGATGTAAATAGAGATGATGAGAATGTGAGGTAGATAGATGTGATGAGATGCGATGTGAATCAAAGAAATGTGAATGAATGGATGCGATGTGATGTCATGTGAATCGGAACGAAATGAATGATATGGGATGTGAGTGAATGTATGTGATGATAATGAATGTGAATGTGTAGGTGAAGAATGGATGTGAATGAGTATATGAAAGAATTAATGTGGATGTATGTGAAAGAACAGATATAGATGTGTATGTGAAAGAATGTGATGTGATATGAATATATATGTGGATGTGAAGTGATAGATGTGTATGTGAAAGAATGTGATGTGATGTGATATGAATATATATGTGGATGTGAAGTGATAGATATGAATGTATGGATAGATATGAGTAGTCGTACATGTGAACGATTGGATGGATGAATGAGATATGATGTGGATAGAAGTGATGTGATATAATGGTGATTAGAATGAATGTGATGGATATGAATGAATGTCAATGTGATGGATATGAATGAATGTGATGTGATGGGATGTGAATGAATGAGATGTGAGGTAAAATGAATGGATGAGTTGTGAGTGAATGTGATGTGGTCTGAATGGATGAGATGTGAATGAATGTGATGTGATGAGATGTGGATATGGGTAGATGCGAGTGGATGAGATCTGATGAGGATAAATTGAGGAAAGATGTGATGAGATGAAAATGATGTGATTGGATGAGAATAGGAATACTTGTGAAATGGTTGTGGAATTAAATAATGTGGTTGATGTGGAACAATGTGAAAAGACGAGATTTTGTTATAGAAACTGTTTTTATGACCTCAAGCCAAAGGAATGCTTACAAACTCTATGTAAACTTAATTCTTACTTATTGTGAATTTTGAATCTATGGTTTTCTTAATTTTATGCTTTGAAAATGTTTGAATTATGATCTGATGCTATGCCTTGATGGAAAGGCCACTCTCTTCTCTTTTTTACAATTCAGTCCTTTTTAATCCTAGAAAGTTTAATTAAATGACTGATTAAACTCTTTTCATTGTTTACTCTCTTAATGTTTGAAAAATGGAGTAGATTAGAGATATTTGAATTCAAATTGGATTAATTCAAGTCATAAATTGGATTAATTCAAGTTAAAATTGAGAAATGGTCAGCCATACAAAGAAGGTTATGGTAATTTTTTTTAAAATTTTATTGAACTAAAGTTTATCATTAGGTTATTCTAAAAGAGTAATTCCTTCCGTTTGTGCATTCTAAAAGATTTATTTTTATTTCAAAAGTGTTATTCCCATTAAAATTGAATTTATGCATAGAAAGATAGATGCATAAAGGAATTTATTTTTATTTTAAAAGAGTTATTCTCATTAATTTTGATTTAATGCATAGAAAGATGCATAAAGGAATTTATTTTTACTTCAAAAGAGTTATTCTCATTAATTTTGATTTTATGCATAGAAAGATGCATAAAAGAATTTATTTTTATTTCAAAAGAGTTATTCTCATTAATTTTGATTTTATGCATAGAAAGATGCATAAAGGATTTTTTTTATATCAAAAGTTTTATTCTCATTAAAATTGAATTTATGCATAGAATGATGCATAAAAGATTTATTTTTATTTCAAAAGTGTTATTTTCATTAAAATTGATTTTATGCATAGAAAGATGCTTAAGGGATTTATTTTTATTTTAAAAGTGTTATTTTCTTTAAAATTGAATTTATGCATAAATAGATGCGTAAAGAATCTTTATATCAAAAATTAGAATTCTCTTAAATTTTATGTTTAAACGAATGTGATGGTGATGAGATGTGATGAGAATCAGTTAGATGTGAATGAATGGATGGATGGATGTGATATGAATAGAAGTGATGAGAATGTGATGTAAATCAGATAGATGGGAATGAATGGATGGATGGATGTGATGTAAATGGAGGTGATGAGAATGTAAGGTGGATAGATGTGATGAGATGCGATGTGAATCAGATAAATGTGAATGAATGGATCAGATATGATGTCATGTGAATGGGAACGAAATGAATGATATGGGATGTGAGTGAATGTATGTGATGATAATGAATGTGAATGTGTATGTGAAGAATGGATGTGAATGAGTATATGAAAGAATAGATGTGGGTATGTGAAAGAACGGATGTAGATGTGTGTGAAAGAATGTGATGTGATGTGATATGAATATATGTGGATGTGAAGTGATAGATATGAATGTATGGATAGATATGAGTAGTCGTACATGTGAACGATTGGATGGATGTGGATGAATGAGATATGGTGTGGATAGAAGTGATGTGATATAATGGTGATGAGAATGAATGTGATGTGATGGGATGTGAATCAGGATAGATGTGAATGAATGAGATGTGAGGTAAAATGAATGGATGAGTTGTGAGTGACTGTGATGTGGTCTGAATGGATGAGATGTGAATGAATGTGATGTGATGAGATGTGGATAGGTAGATGCGAGTGGATGAGATCTGATGAGGATAAATTGAGAAAAGATGTGATGAGATGAAAATGATGTGATTGGATGAGAATAGGAATACTTGTGAAATGGTTGTGGAATTAAATAATGTGGTTGATGTGGAAAGACGAGAGTTCGTTATAGAAACTGTATTTATGACCAGTTTTTTAATGAATGTTTTATGTCAAGAATGCTGGGGAAGTATTTTGACCGTCTTGTGAATGAATGTTTTATGTCAAGAATGCTTGGGAAGCATTTTGACCGTCTTGTGAATGAATGTTTTATGTCAAGAATGCTTGGGAAGCATTTTGATCGTCTTGTGAATGAGGTCGTGGAGACCCAATCTAATAAGTTGCAACAACTGACGGAGAGTCAATGGAGGACGTCTCGCGTAGCAAGGTCGGCCAGGGTCTTGATTAGCCTCAGTTCGATTAAAATAGTGAGCTTCCGGTACGGTAGATGAGGGACCAAGGAAGCGGCCTATGAGTGAAGCGCTAGGTCACCTGCGAAGGATCCTAGAGGACACTGACCATACGGTGCTGGGGTTGTGGGTCGTCGACGATACCCACACGTGCGTCGTGGAAGATATTGGAACAAGGAGTAAGTTGTTTTCTGAATTCGGGTATACATCTAGTTGATTGATCTTGCTGGTCCTCAACGGATGAGTCCATGGTCCTTTTATATGGATCCGTTGGTTGATCTTGCTGATGATCTTCAACGGATTTTTCATTTTGATATGTGAATATATTGCCGGTTACTATGAGCTAGGAACTATCGAAAAGGCCCCTGAGTGGACAAGTTGTGAGCGTTCTGGTTGCCAATGATGCCATAGGTACACCGATGAAGGAATAATTGGAAATAAGGATTTAACCGGAGATTTTGAGGATTAGGATTAGTGACTCAATGGTTTCATTAAATGATTGTTTTTAAAGATAGCTGATTCTGTGAAAAAGGTAATTTCATATTGGGTGTGTAAGTGGTGTGACTAGTTTTAAGTTTGCATGAATATCCAGTTAGGGAACCTGGGAACTCTTTTCCCTGGTACCCGTGACAAAACCTAACCAAATTCCTAATTGGATCCCATCACTACAGTGGTTGGGCGGTTGGCTAACCCATGGGACTGGATGGGGTTAGGCTAGACTGATGGATCCCTAAATTGAGACTCAATTCTGTTATGGTACGATAGATGAAGTAAACCCCGAACAAAAATTATTTTATGGAAAAGAATCCACGGCTGTCTCTCAATGAGAAAAAAAGCGTTGGTCTCTATGATCCAAGTGCAATCTTTTCCCTGATCTGACTATGGGACTTACGGGTTTGGTTAGATCAGTTCTGTCAGATAAGGCTTTTGACTACGTTAGAGAAAAGTTATCCTGGAGGAATCGCCCGTGCTTTCCGGACAAGGGAAGTTTTTTCGGGTTTGGTTTTGGAAGAACCGATGGATTAGTCTCTTGTCCGGATATCCGTGGGCGAGGCCTCGAGTGTGGGACCCTGCTCCGCGCAAGAAGTGCTACTTCCGCTGCTAGCATCCCTGAATTCATTGCGCGGTGGGGACAGGGATCTTACAGCTGGTATCAGAGCAAATTTGGCTAATGTGGATCAACCAAGAAGCCAAAAATGTCAAAAATTTATGAAGAAGCAGTAAAAGATTGTAATTGTGTGATAAAATTCATACAAATTGTTATTCAGACTGAAATTCATAAATTGATAATTGAGTCTTCAGATGGAAGTACTGTAATTATATGGAATCCCTGACTTGCTTGAGGCCTAGATATGATGGTATTTACCTTATAGTTCCAAGGACCGTGACTACCCGTATATACCGAGGGTATAACTGCAGCTCTTTACTGGCAGTATATATGAGTAAATCTAAGATCTTGAAATTATAAGCTAAAATGCTATCCAGATGATGAATTCGAATGTGGTTGATATGATTTTAGAGTTCTGATTGAGATGAGTTGAATTGGATTCTGATTGAAAAATGATGATTCTTGAATTTTTGGTTGAAAAGCGATAAACTGAGCAAAACCACAATGAGGATGAATGGGACGAGTCCCTGTGTTGTTGTTCGTAACTAGAATAACGATAATGACTTCAGCAAATCACTATGAGATTAGTGGATTGTGCTGACAGATTCCTACTGTTAACTCTTGATCCAATGGATCAAGTTAAGGGATGTCAAATTAAAAATCTATAAAATTGAAATCTCTCATGGAGGACTGTTCAGATGAAAATTTTGGTCTAATAGACTATTATTGTGTTAAAGATATGAATGTTATGTTCTGAATGAATTGTTATCTGATAATGCGAGTATCTTTATCCCACGATTCTGTGTGGGGAGCCGACCTATCTAAAGAACCCCAGAATCAGATGAATCAAAAATCGGATTTGAATCATAAATAAAGGGACTTAACAAGATTTTTCGTAGTGATAGGAACATGGATCGAGGTCGTCGTGGTAGAAATGATAACCCCCAACTCGATGAGGAAGAGCTCGACTTGGATGTTCGTAAAACTCTTCATAGTTCGCAGCCTGGGCTTTTCAAGGGTGAAGGGGAAAACTCGGGCGAGGCTGTGGAGAAGTGGATCGAAGCTATGGAAGAGTACTTTGATGTCACCGGGTACAATGAAGAGCAAAATGGCTCTTGCAAGGCTGAAGATAGTAGAAACAGCCAAAGTGGCATGGAGAAACCACTACAAGACAAACCGTCTGGATCAGAATACCCAGACATGGAATGATCTCAAAATTTATCTAAGGACGAGGTTCTGTCCTCCCGGCTTTTTGGAAACAAAGATGAACGAATATTTTGGTGAAGAACGCCAAGCTAGTTTCCATGGCCGAAGCAGTACGGACGGCAAAGAATTTCTCCAAGGCCTTTGATGTCAAGGTTCCACCAAAGCGAGCACCATCACCTTTCAAAAGGTTTTAGGTTCCAGAAGGCGATTCCAACCTTCCACCGCCTAAGAGATATCAGGGTCAAGCCTAGGATATGGGAAGTTTCAGAATGGAAGAAATGTCCTTTTCCCGAAACTCAATCCCTTGGAATTCAACTTCAGAAGTTCCATCCTTGAACAAGGGAGTGAAATGCTATAATTGACAAGGATTTGGACATCGCAATATGGATTGTCCAACTCCTTTTGGATCAAGGTTTTCAGGGCAGGGAAATCAGGGATCAAGATTCCACACTCGAGCTTCTTTCTTCCAGAGTAATCAGGTTTCTATCCGCCAAAATCAAGGAAATCCCAGAGGTAGACCCTCTAACCAACCCGCAGTTTCAAACCAAAGTAATGCAAGATCTCTGCCTCAGAATAGGAAAAGTCAAAGAGAATTGTTCCCAAATCGACTATCCACTTCCAAGGCAGTAACGTTGGAAGTGATTGAAGAAAAAGAAGATGAAAGAGATCATACTCCACCTGCGAGATGAGGACATCTCACGTTTTTTAAGTGGGGTAGGATGTAAGATTCCTCCCCCAGCCCTTCAAGATGTCCAGTTTCTCTCCATGTAATCAATCCCCTTTTCAGAATAATAACAGATCTTGTTTCTATCTGTTTTGATTACATATTAGATACAGATGTACTTACAGCACAACTGAGCAAAGTAGTCCTCTTCGTGGACTTAGGAGACTCTATCTCTATTATAGTAAAGGGTACACAGGCATAAGTCTCCTATATGGACAACAATGAGAAAATAGCAGTGATGAAGCAAACAAGGTCTCTCCAAGGGACAAAGGTATGGATAGCTGATGAACTCACCCCGCTACAACTCAAGAACAGATCGGCAGAGCTGAATAAAGTTAAAGAAGCAAGAAAGAATGGCAAATGGGCAATATACAGAGAAGGACAAGCAATCATTAAAGAATTCCGTACCCCACCCCCCTCAAGAGCAAATCCATCCATGGATGAAATATAGCTATTTTTATTTTGAACCTCAATTTCGAGATGCAATAGAACCCATTGTAATTTAAACTCTTAAGAGTCTTAAGAGTTCATTTTGAGTTTTTTTTTTTTCAGTTTTATGCTTCTTTGGCATCGATACCCAGAGTGGAATGTAAATGGATGTACCTGATCTGTCCCATAGGTCGGATTCGGCCTCCCGTGGACGTTAATATAACTCTCTCTCTCTCTCTCTCTCTCTCTCTCTCTCTCTCTCTCTCTTCAAGTTTAAGTGATTTAAATTGTCTTTAAGTGCTTGTGTGTGGTGAAGATTTTGTCTACTGCCCGTCGGTTTATTGAAGGCCAGTTTCAAGGTTGCATTCTTCCTCGGTTGCGCTCCATAGTGCAACCAGAACGTCCAAGTTCAGCCACCCTAATATAGAACACCGCAAAGAAAGATAAACACAAAACAGGTGTCATCAAAAACCAAGCATCCACTCCATGAAATATACATGTCTCGAAGTGATGTCCCAACTGGTCCAAAAGATGTCCATCCCGCACGACCCATACTTAGCACTATCATCACAGACAAATACATGCAAGATGCTCCACATTTCCATACACAAATATGAGTACATTAAAGACCATATGGTAAAGATGAGTGTTCCAATCTTTTTCTAACCATACCCAATTCAAAAGATACCATAAACCATGTGACTAGTACACATATCATAGAAGTCCCGCAAGTAGATGTAGTGTCAGTCCTTAGTACCTCGGGTGAACCATAAAGAGATCACCAAGTGTAACTGTTTGGCCCTCCTAGCTCTATTTCACATAATGGAACCCTTGTTCGGACACCACACAGGTGGAAGAAGGCATGCGGACAGGGACCATAAGATTTGCTCAAGAAAAAGCACCAATTTTGGTCAAAAAGCAGAGAAAAGCAAAAAGTCAAATTGAGTTGACCGCAAACCAGGGGTACCACTGGCAGGAGGAAATTGAGCCGAACCAAAAAGCTAAAAGGCACTTTTTTAAAAAGTAGCTCTAGGTCCAAAAAGCAAGGCCCTGAAGCGAGAAAAGCAAAGCAAAAAGAACTTTGAAAATTGTTCTTATTTGAGTAGGATTTTATTGTATAAAGTGAAAGAGAAAAACAAAGAGAAAATGGCAAAATCAAAAGCATGGAAAAGTTGTTGGCAAAAAGGAGGGCCCTCCTCAAGTATAAAAAGGCTTTAACCTCTCTTGTAGCACCATGAACAAGATCATTGAAGGGTAGTATCTATCATCAAAGCTTGAAGATCATCTTCTTCATCCTCATCATCAACGACAGGGGTCTGGATATCATCAAGAACATTGTTAACTTCTTTGACATCATCATCGTTAACATCATCTTCTTCGCGCTAGCGTGGGAATTTTCTCCAACGCCACCTTTCTTGGCTGCGTCACCTTTCTATAGCCACTTGCTTGTGCGCCACCATCTGAACTACTGTTTGCAACCGCTGCCGCCTAGTTGTGCCGCCACTGTCGCAACTGCCAGGCAGTGCCGCCCCCACCATTTGCTGTGGCCGCCGCTGTATTGATGCCACTTGACCGTGCTGCTGCTGACGCCACCTGCCAGTTCTAGTATTTCCGCCTCTGCACTTGTGCCAACGAGCGCTAGCGCCAGCCAAGCCAACAGTGCCACCAACACCTGTGCTGTTGTTGCTGTCGCCTGCCCTACTCAGTGCCGCCGAATGCTGTCTCCTTTTGTGCCCACTGTACTATGCGCCAGTGCACCACCTGTCATCCGCAGGTTGTACCAACTAGACTACTCGCTAGTGTGCGCCATCGCTGCTAACAACATCACCACATAGCACAACCTCCAGAATTGCCATCCATATAGGTCACCAACTCCTATTGGGTGCCGTACTACTGTGTGGCTGTGGTCTTGTTTTCGTGTTAGCTTCCTTGTATGACCTTCTTGTAGATCGTCTTCCTCTTCTTCTTGTGTTTGGACAACAAGATTACGGTGGATTATCATATACTTCGTCTTATATACACATACTACTTGTGTATCTTGCTTGGGATACCTTGGCGGCATTGTATTTAGGTCGCAATGAGGCTCATGTAGCTTATCTTCGAGGCAAGCTTGAGACTGACCGCATGCTTGAAGGTGACTCTATTGATCAGTACCTTACGCATGTGAAAGACCTTCGAGAGCAACTCATTAACATTGACGAGGTCTTGACAGATGGCTATCTTGTTCAGACACTCGTGTAATTTGCCCGACTCTTATCAGACATTTGGCACCACTTTGTGGGTTGTTGGCTGGCAATGCACCCAATGCGGTCACTTTTGACAACCTTGTGACTCTCTTGCTTAGTGAAGGGCAATCCCGTTCCAACAGGAACTGCATGATGTCTGCTGAGTTAGCAACGACTTCTCCCTTTCGTGGGAATCGATCTGGGCCTAAACCTAGCCCATCGGATCCTCCCAAATCAGAGGACAAGCCTGAAAAGAAAAAGCGCTGTAATTATTGTAGGAAAACAGGACACACCATAGAGAAATGCAGGAAGCGTATTGAGAGTGAAAAAAAGAAACTGGCATCTTCTTCCATATGTGCAGATTAGGCTAATTTGGCTACACATGTATCAGCCTTGGCCATTACATCTTCATCACTTGCAGAGATGTCTTTTGATGCCGTTGCTTTTGATGACTATGCTCTATAGTCAGTACTTCTTGGTATGCATTGTTTGGCAGATGCATTTCAGGGGGGGATTTTACTTGCCCACATGCAGTTGGTGATGTGTCATGGTCACTTATGCTTATTGACCCTTATGCTTGTCTATGCTAGACGCTTTCTCTTATGTGATGTCTACTGGAGATGCCTTTTATGCTGCTTTCCCTTATAGTGGGGTTGTTTCTACAGTGTTGACATTGTCACTTTCTCACATGTGATGTTTACTCGGAGTGCCTTCTACACACTTGGCCAGTGTTGGCTTGCTCTCATGGTTTTGACATGTCACATGTATATTACTCATTGTGGGATTATGCATCTTTACACTTGCCATACATGCCACTGATCATGGCATCGTTGAGAGTTTACCCATCCTGTCATAGCATTGGCTGATGCCCGCCCCGAGCCCCCACTTTTTCTCCCGATTTTCAGCTTTCCCCATTGCTGAATTTTTTCTTTTATCAGTCCTACCATTGCTGATTTTTTCTCATCGGGCCCTCCATTGATGAGTTTCTCTCTTGCAGCTTACATTGCATGTCTCACAAGCATGACTTCTGGATCCTGTTGCCTTTACACATGCGTACACTACTACATCTTCTTATGCTTATCAATGGTGCAGTTACAGAGCTATGCTTTGCTCTCTTGTTATCATTGATGTGGATTACATGCAGTTCAGTTTGGCATTTGGATGCCTTCAGGGGGGTATTATGCGATGCCTCTTGATTAGATGCAGTTGATGTCCACACGATCCTTGACATGCATTCAGGTGATGCGTTTATGTACTACTGTGCTCTAGCTTTAGCACTATGACATTGGGGTTTCTCATCTTCCTCATCATATACTGCTTGCTTTTCCCATTGGCACTGCAATTCATCTTTGCCATCGTGATCTCTCTTGATCACTCTTACTGTGGAGCACAGTACAGGGCTGCTTTCACAGCTTACACACCTTGTACTCGTTCACATTGTTGACTTGAGGGGGGTTTGTTGGTCATGTTAGTCCATGGCCACTGGCCGTTTATGGTATGACTACGGAGGAGGGCATCCCAGCATAGACGGAGGTTGCAGCGGCGGATTCGGATTATTCTTGCGAGGCATGCGGGACACCCAGTCAGGGTGCTGACCACAGAGGATATTGAGGAGATCCGCCAGTGTCCGATGCGGCACATATTATGAGATGGAGGCACCTCCATATTGTACCCCTCCGTCCCACATGATATTGTATCCCCTCACTATATTCCACTCACCTCCATAGCGTACCCCCCCCTCACTATATTCACACCCTATAAGGGTTTCTGTTTACCTTCCAGTTCGAGTTTCATTTTCTAGGTGCCAGTAGTATTATCTTTATTTTTCATTTTCTGGGTTTTTTTATCCAGACATTGTATCAGATTCACCATGATGTAACTTTTGGTCTCATAGGTCATTATGGCCTTTTGAAGACGTTAATATAACATTTCATTTCATTTCATTTCTATCCCCGGGCACTTTTTACCCTGACTGGACATGGTTTTTTTCCCTGTGGGAACACACTTTAGTGCGTGGACACTTTGCCCTAGAGTACTCTAGTACTCATGCATTTTACTTTTTTCTATTATTCATCGAGTACATCTTTCCAGCTCCCTCACATTTCTCCTTGTGCTTGAGCTTGTGTATGTGTGTGCAGGCTAGCTGCCCTCCTACCCAACAATATCTATCAAGAAATCCATCCGATTTTCTCTTAATTTTGTAAACCCACTTTGTGCTAATCACTTTCTTACCATCATGGAAGACTACCAGATCCTGTGTGATTTTCAAAATAGAGTTATATTCTTCTTGCATGACTGTCACATCCACTGCTCATGCTCCTCTGCTTCCTCAAATGAAGCAGGCGCATCCATATCATAGAGATGACTCGTAAATGCATAATTTGCACGTTGAGAACTTCATGCACTCCTTGATTCAGCCCATATTCTACATGTGAGTGGAGCTGAAATTTCGCTCTCTTGCACGGTACAGGGAAGCCATCTAGGCACATTTCTTGCTTGTATGGTTGTTGGATTGTCTCTTACAACCATTTCTAAATCCTCAAACCCATAAATAGACAAGGGTAATATCAAATCAAACATGTCTTGTTGGCTTACATTCAAGTGTTTTCTTGCATCTAACATAAACACCACATCTCTACTCACAAAAATTCTATGCGTGACTGGGTTGTAGAAACGGTAGCCTTTACTTTCGCTACTTTAACCCGCAAAAATTCAATGACGTGTTAAGGTAAGCATTATCCATTGTAATAGCCTGTAGGGAAGGGTTAGTATAGCCTATAACATATACTTCTACTGAGCAGGAAGCATTGGTAATGGTTTATGCTATTAAGAAGTACAAACATTACCTGCTTGCAAATAAATTTGTGTTCTTTGTCTAGGGCACCTGTTAAAAACATATGTTGCACACATGATAGCTTCCATCCAGAATTTGTATGGCAACTTCTCCCTTACCATGCATCTTGCCATCTTCATGAGAGACCTATTCTTCCTCTTTGCAACACCATTTTGTTGTGGTGAATATGGCATTGTACATTGGAGCTTTATCCTCTCTATCTGTATGGAGAGTTTGCACTTTGCAACAAGTTTCATTTTCAGTCCTAGCTACATAATGGTGAAAGGATACAAAAACATCTGATTTTGCCTTTAACAGATATACTCAAGCAACTATGGAGTAGTCATCTATGAATGTGACAAAGCAAAGATGCCTTCCCATGGATGGTGTCCTCATTTGACCACATGCATCATTGTGTATAAGTTGTAGCCCTTACCGATCCATTCTTTGGGAATGGTTTTCTATGTATTTTGTCCAAAATACATCCCTCACATACATGTCCAAGAGGAGACTCCAAGTGAGGCATGCTTTCTACCATTTGATGGTTTAGCAAAAGCGTTAAACTGCCAATGTTTACATGCCTAAAGCGAGCACGCCATAAGTTTGCAGTATCCATGATAGGAGTATTGGCAGTAACTGGATAACTCCGCACGCATTGTGTACTTGTTTCTGTCACTAGCATGGACATTTCCCAGTATGAAAGGGGTCTGGTGGACTCTTAAGACGTCTAAATATTTAGAAAGTACAAGCTTTGGGAATGGGAGATTATCCTGGAATATAAAGGATCACACTCCTAAAATTTAGGAGGGTTACTATTTTTGGCCCGACTCCGATGAAAATTCCGTTCACGTCATTACGTCTGGGATATCTTTATAGGTAAAGCTTATTGTAGAAATTATCTCTTGGATTGGGACATGTGGCAAGAAGGTGGGTCAAAGTGAGACAAGTGACCTCACACTTGTTAGAAAGTGGATCAAAGTGAGACAAGTGGCCTTACACTTGTCGCTTCAGCTATTGTGTGGCTCTCCACTTGTCATTATAGCCTTCTCTTGCCATTCTAGCTCATGGGATCATATGCAAATTCCACAACTAAAACTTGTTTAGTGATTGCGGAAACTGAAAGTAGATTCCCTTTTTATCCCGGGAACATAAAGTATTGGTGCATGTTCCAAACTCTTGAGTACCTCTCTCCTTGAGGTAACGTGCTGAGGCACTACTATTAAAATACCTTAAAAATTAATATCATGAAAGGGTGTAAAACTCTAAAAAAGCACAAAAATCGATGATTCTGCAACTCCTGAAGTATGTAGCCAATTTGTGGAAAATTCTTCAATTTGTCGAAAACCCCCAAATTTCTTCTAGCTTCTTCAATTTGTTGAAACCCCTTGCAAAGGAGCCAGAAGAAGAGCCAATAGTTCCAGTGAAGGTAGTAGTGGTAGGGCCAAAGAGTTGGGAGATGAGCTGCTTATGAATGGACCAACTCAAGGACAGAGCAAAGGTGTATGGTTTGCTCCATTGCTCCAAGTTTAGCAAGAGGGGATGCCATGTGCACACCTTAATGGAGTGCCATGTAGACTTTATTATTCTCTATGGTGCCTTAAAGGCCAATTCAGATGAAGATTATGAGCATATAGGAGCCATTTTCGCAGCTTAATAGGGGCCTGGAGGTGCCCAAGACATGCACCAGTGGTTGGGTTATATTTTGGGCATAATATGAACATGTTTTGGTGATCCTTTTGATGATGTTTAATGACTTGAAAAGAGCTGTCTGACCAGCATACGACTTACCATCAAAATCCCTATATAAAGGAGGTCTAAGATCATTCTTCATTCATTCAAGCATGGGAAAGGCAAGCCCAGAGATGGATGGACAGTAAGCAGCCCCAATCAGGAGGTTTCAGCTCTGTAAAGCTTTGGAGCAACAAGTAGAAGCAAGTACATTTAGTGTTATGCATTGTAGCATTAACACACATTAGTCGGGAATTCCAAATCTAGTTTTATATCTTAATTCACGGCATTGTATATACTCGTTTTTGGTGGTATACAGTAGGAGCAGTATAGGCAAAGTGTCTCTCTCTTCTACTCCTGTATGAGTCATCATTGCATATGTGATAAGCGCTAATCTCTTTTGCTTAGCATTAATCATCATTAATTACGCTTTTGCATAATTAGCATGTGACAGGTTGCTCTTTTCTTTCTTTTCTTCCGATGACCGGAAGAACATAGTTGTATTATTTTTTGTCTCATAGGCCGACTTTGGCCTCTCGTAGACGTTAATATATCTTTCTTTCTTTCTTTCTTTCTCTATGTGAACTTTTGCAAACCTTTCATTCCATGATCCTGTCCTTTTCAACAGTTTGAAACAAATTCTAGCACGCAAACAACACCCTTCCCCCCCCCCCCCCCCCCCCCCCCCCCCCCCCCCCCCCCCCCCCCCCAAGCGGCGCCCCCAAACCCCCTCCAAAGAAAAGGAAAGAGAGAAAAAAGGGTAACGAGAAGAAACAAAAATTTTGAAGTAGTTCTGGAATTTGTTATGCCTTGACTACTAAAAGTGATGAACATAGTGTGATGTTATTATAATGAAGATTATCAGACAAAAGCTTGATGAAATGCTGTTGTTATGAAAAACTTTATTAATTTCAGGTCGGGTGCAAAATGGGTTGCACATTTTGTGCAACAGGCGCAATGGGTTTCAAGGGGAACCTCTCTACAGGAGACATACTTGAACAACTAGTGCACGCCTCTCAAGTTACACCAATCAGAAATGTCGTGTTCATGGTAGTTTTCATTCTTATGCTGCTTCTTAATTCTATTTCTCGGAGGAGTGGTAAACTTCCTTTCATGATAAGTGTCAGTCTCACGATCTATTAAAGGGCAAGAGTATTGTTATAAACTTACCACTGAGAAAAACCTTGGGATTTGTCCCAGGGTATGGGTGAGCCTATGAACAATTATGTGGCTGTTGTACAAGCTGTCCAAATCATGACTGGACGATGCTTTCGCTTGTCTCCAAGGCATATTACTATATCAACGGTATGTTTTATCCCCTCATGTCTTTCAGTGAAAGATTTATTCTTGCGAATGAGAAATGATGGGAGCAAAGAAGTGTTTCTTTTTTGCAAAGGAAGGAAGTAAGACATTGTCATGCAGGACTTCATGTTGAGCTACGCATGATGCATTGCAAATTGCACTTAAATTGGACTAGCTAGGGAACCTATTTGCGAACTGTAGGGTATGTGTCCAGGTTTGCTGAATTTGAAGTATGAGTCGATAATTTTAGGCCTCCTTATAAGGTGGAGAAAGCACTGAAATTTTTAAAATGTCATGCTAGCTAGGGAACTTAAATTGCGAACTGTAGGGTATGTGTCTAGGTTTGCTGAGTTTAAAGTATGAAAGGATACTTTTAGGTCTTCTTCCTTCATAAAATAAGGTGGAGAAAGCACTGAAATTTTCAAAATGTCATGCTAGGTTTGAATGCCTTAAAAAAAAATGCATAATATGAGCATACTCTTTTGTTGGTTAATTGGCTTCTGGCGTGTAGTCAGAAAAAGAGCCACTCTAGTCTCATAATTTTAATCTTTGTTATAAAGCTGGAGAACATCTAAATTTATGTAATATTAATATTAGGCTAAAAGGTTTTCAATTGCAAAATGAGGTCACATTCTTTTATTAAGTATTTTATAGCTGGAATTTATTGCTGGAAAGGAGCTAATCCAATCTTAATAGTTTTAAGTTCTCTTTCTGAAACGACCAAGTAGTAATTCTAGTACAAAATGTATTCTTGTAAAAGCCTTTTTATTTTCTTCTTTTGGTACCAACGTTAACTGTGAGGTGCTCACAAAAGGCCTGCAATGCCATGAAGTGTTTCTGTAGCCCTTTAAGGAATCTGAGATCAGCACTATGTCGTTTGAATAAAACAAATTGAGTACCATCAAATCACAGTGTGTGGAGCCTGACCACCAACTTTGTCAATAAAGTCACAGATCTCATCTTTGTAAAGGCCAAAGAGTGTCAGAGAGAGGGGCATCCCTGCTTCACCCCTAAAGTGCTAGTTATCACATCTGACATGCCTCTTGCGCTTGGACACTGTTTGCCACAGACTCATACTCCAGATATCATCTCCACTAGAAGGGCCAACTCCTCAAAGACATCTAAAAAGACACGCAGGCCTTGTGGAAGTCCACAAAGCAGCAATAGACTTTCCGCCCCTTGGATTAGGCCTCCTCAATGATGGCTCTCACTGTAAAAATATGATCCATGGTGGAATAGGTCCTTTGAAAACCTGCCTGTCCCCTAGCTTTATGCCCGTGTCTCTCCGTAAAGGCGCTGAGCTCAGACACAAGTAGTGACTCGTAAAGTTTGGCCAATGTGTGGCCAATCATGATGGAGCGGTAGTTATTTGGATCTAATGTGGGGCCTGGCCTTATGGCTTGGCACAATGGTGTTACTAAAACATGAGAGTGAAAAGCCTTGGCAAAGGAATATGTTAAACATATCAGCTAGGAAGGGTGCCAGAGTGTCACAACATTATGTATTGTAAAGAGGGTGGCAGTAGTGGGTCGGGAGGTGTGACATATGTAGATGGGGAATGTGGTAGAGCTTTTGGAGGAGGCATGCCAAATGGCTAGATCTGTGATGGGGGTGGGTGGCTTGTGCTCAAGGAGTTTCCTCCAAGCCTCATTACTATTGTGACCATAGTTGTCACGGTACGAAAATACGATACTGTACGGGAATTTTTGGTACGATATGAAATTTTTGGATACCGTACAATAAAATACGGTTTTATTTATTTATTTATTTATTTTAAGAACACTTACAACCTATGGAGCTTCAAGCTTAAATGTGAGGGAAGGTTGGGGGGGGGAGGAGTCTACAGTGCTTGAGGAACCAGAACATGGATATGTGTCTCTCCCAGTTGGATCTCCCGATTGTCTCCAAAAAAGAATCTGGATGGGTAATGCAATTCCAAAGGTCTCCTAGTGTAGCGTTTATGACTAAGGGACCGTCCTTGCACACATACGAGCAGTGCATCTAGGGTGATAGGTTTAGGGACTCCTCTCTAGATCAAAATGGCCATGTCCAAATCTTCTCCCTCGTACATAACTTGAGAATCTAACTGTCTAGCCTACCTATACCAGGGATCTCCAAGTGATGCAGCAAGATTCTCTCATCCCACCAATCAAGTGTACACTACCAGTCTACCTTGCCAAATTTTTTAGCTCTGTCAACAACCCCATATGGAATACTGAGTGGACACGAAAGTTGCGAAGTATCGCGGGCATTTGGGATCTTCGTTAAGCAGGGTTTCTATAATCTTTTTAAGCATTTGGATTTTTTTTTTCAAAGTTTTTTTTTTGGGGGGGCTCGTACCGTACGAAATTGTACGATATCGCACGGTACCGTACCGTACGAATCGTACGGCACGAATGGATTCGTACCGGTACGAGAAACAACTATGATTGTGACTTAAAAAGGATCAATAGAAGTCATCCTCGCACTTGACCAAATACACCACCTTCATACGGCGTGTTAGGATTTGGAACATCCTTTGCACTTGGGACTTAGTGATTTGTTCCGTCTTGTTGCTTTATCGTGCAAGATGTGTAGCCACATGGGGTTGCATGTGTTGTGCATGCATATTTTTAGCCGGCAATGGCATTTGACATACATTTTGACCACTACCATAAACATTGCATTCTGCAGGGGCTACATAAGGTTTACATGCAAGGTGTGAAGACACCGATGGTGCCTCTCTAATTTTATGAGGGTTCATCTTCTTAGACATGTGCTCTTGTTCAACCACCTATGGGGATACCAAGACATGTGGAATAGTTGCATTATCTCCATAGGCATCCTCAGTACCAGCCAAGTATGCACGCGTTGCATCCCTTGGTTGCATGTGCAACTTTTGAGCTATCATTGCCATGGCATGATCCATAAATGATTTAGCTTTCTTGGCCTTCAAACAATTATGTACCAATGAATCCTGGCGGTAGAGCTTCAATTCTGTTTCTTATGCATAAAGAAAGCTTGCATACGAGTAAGTTCAACCCTTAAGGCTATGGACTCTCCTTCCTGTATTTTCTCTTTACCACGGGACAACTGTTCCACATGTTCCTGTTCCTTGGCATACCGTATGCACCACATGAGTATGTTCTTCTTGTAAAGCATTGGAAGCATGCGTATCATTATCGTTGTCTCTTGTGTGGCATTTTCAACATTCTCTCTATGGATATCCATAGTGTTCTAAGTGTAGAGATAGCTAGTGTTTGCGGTGATCGTCTTTCATGGTGGAAGTGAAAGAGAACCGTATGCTTTGATACCAATGTAATTCCATTGGTCGGAGTGGAATGTTCGGTTGAACACAATGCTAATCAATATACTTAAATACACTAAGCTTTAATGGACAACAAGTACAATACAAAATGTAACTTGACAAGAGACGCATAATGAGCCGGAACGCTCGTCCCCAACCCCCTCTCTCCCCCACCCTCATATAATATTCATTAATCTTGGAAGAATCAAGTTCATAGTGTCATGGGCATTTCTGACCAGATTTCCATACCAATACATATGAATACATTATTGCAAACAATATGGTTGTTAGTGAAGATTTTCAACTCACACTACCCTCTCAAGTGCTCATGTTTCTTACCATCTTCTCTCTATTGTTCTACCCACACATGGTAGAAACAATCTTCAAGAGAGTACGTAGGACAAGAGAACACAGTGTATGTGAACACGAAGTCTTGCTCCTCCCGCTTGCTACTTGCTTTCATAATTGATCATTAAAGCTTACCAATTGCAATTAGAGTTGATGTCAGTGGAAGTCTTTGCGAAGGAAGCATATCGAATGTTGAAATCCTAAACATGTCTCGATCCTTCGCGACAAAAGTCTTCAAGTAGTGACAGGGAACCTAGGAAAGCTTCCTCTATGGTTCAATTTTAGAAAGGAATCTTCCAAGACCGGTGAGAGCGGGGACACATGACCGGCCGGAACCTAGTGACCTTTAGTCCCAATCTATTTACTCAATTTCCCATAATGTTCCAAGCAGCACATAAAAATGCTCTTGTTCGGCAAGCTCTTCCCTTAAAGGGTTACTTCCTAGCTCCTAAATGCTATGCCTTGGTTACGAAAGGCTCTCCTAGCAAACGCAGCGGTAATCGTAAAGGTTGAGGCCACCCCGTCCTCCTAACTGGACGTGAGGGAGAAATTAGGGTTTTCAGCCGAAAGACCAGAAATTACAGCAAATAATCATTGTGAGTGTGAACGAGAATGAATATGACTTGGAAACACTCTTGGAAGCTTGGAAAACACTTTAGCAAGCTTGCATATGGTCGAATGCTGAAATTCTCCACATGTCGTGATCCTTCGTGACAAAAGTCTTCAAGTAGTTTCAGGGAACCTAGGAAAGCTTCCCCTATGATTCAATTTTAGACAGGAAGGGAGAAATTAGGGTTTTTAGCCAAAAGACCAGAAATTACAGCAAATAAAAGGGCTATTTTGCTGAATTTGAGTCATTGTGAGTGTGTAGGAGAATGAATATTACTTGGAAATACTCTTGGAAGCTTGGAAAACACTTTAGCAAGCTTGGACATGGTGTAAGGAAGGAAGAAGTGCAGAAATACAGCCATAACGTCTCCTTCAAGAGGGCACTAACTTCTAGAGAGAGGGGAGAAGAAATGAAATGATATATTAATGTCTCTAAGAGGCCATAGTGGCCTATGAGACCAAAACTGAGAGTATATCTGAAGTTTGTGTCTCATCAGAGAGAGAGATGATGAGATGTCTCCCTTAGGTGTTAGGTAGAGAGGGAAAGTGAGTTGGTGTCCAAGTTGGGAATGACACATGGCTGGTTGCTTTCTTTGAACAAAGGGGATAAGGTCTTGGTGGTGGACATTGAGCTTTGTTCACCTTGGGACATCAGTGTGTGGCTGATCATAATTTATAAGTGAGTTTTGGTCGCCCAAAACATAATAACGTGTGTACACTCACTTATAAATTAATGCTAGATCCTAAGGCTCAACTTTGATCAATACTTACCACCTTTCACATGCCACATAACCATGTCAACAGAGAGTTTCACACGCACGGTTCATGGGCGGGCATCCAACTACACGGTCAAGCAAGCATGAAAACAACATGAAAATGGCGGGTGAAGATCTGATCACAGTGTGTGCCGTATTGTTTGGGGTAGCTCGATCTTCTACCCATTTGGTGGCGACCAAGATGTATTGTACTTCCTAGGTTGCCCAACGGAGTCTATTGGGCGAACAAAATCAATGTCCCTCCATTCGAAGGGACAGTAAACAAGAGAAATCTGGAGGGGATGGTTAGACTGGTGGGTTGGTTTTTGTCCGCACCTCTGGCAGTTGTCACAAGCTTTGGCAAAGGCTATGGCATCGTTGAACATGTAAGGCCACCAAAGCCTCTGGCTAGCTTGCTTGTGTCGATTTGAGATAGGTGGTCTGCCATGACATGTTTGCTTTCCGGGTTAGAGTAGGATTTCAAAGTTAAGAGGAGAAACCATCGCCACACTCGACCCGTCACTAGGCATTTGTGAGAAGGTATTTCAAAGCATGGTGGTCCAAAATGACTGCAAAGTGGGTGCCCATAAGGTAATGCCTGAACTTTTGGCAAGCGTAGACAATGGCAAGACCTTCCAAGCGTAGACAATGGCAAGACTTTTCCGCTCTGTGATGCTGTAGTTTTGCTCAACCAATATGAGAAGGCGCCTTGCATAGTAGATAGGGCGGTCCATTTGGTATTCTTGGCTAGGTTGGGTGAGGACGAAACCCACTGCTGTTGAGCTAGCATGTGTGTGGACATGAAAAATTTTAGACCAATCTAGGGTGATCAAATGAGGGGCCTCAATCAGGTGCTATTTAAGGTAAGTGAAGGCTTCAGACTCACTAGTAGACCATTGGAAATGCCACCATTTGGCCACCCAATTGGTCCACCCGTGCTTTCTCAGCATGTGTATACATTGGATTGGCGTTTGTGGCTGTTATGCGGGAGATTGATGCCACTTATGTGATCCTGTGGATTTGGCTTGCCGTTGGGACTTGTGCTTGTGTGTACATGCACGGAAATGCATGGAGGATTGGTGTTCCATTGGGTCTAGTACCTTGTGTACTGCTGGAACACATCTATTTTGGTATAGTCTTGTGAACGGGGATTGTCCATACCAATGTTGCATTACATAGCACCTTTACCTACTAGTTGAATTTACATGTTGTTTTCATGCTTGCTTGACCAATGTGTAGTTTCGGGTAAGAGGAGGATGCCCGCCCGTGAACCGTGCGTGCGAAACTGTCGGCGGCTGATGTAGCATATTCGAATGTGTGAAACAACGAGGCGTTCTTTAAACCTGAGTTCAGTGAGTCTTTAGCAATCCTTTAAACAACATACATGAATTTGACACAAGATGGGGTCCCAAATTACCCGTTGAAGTGCACCCCTCCCCCTCCCCTCTTCCCTGCAAGCAGGAGTGTTATTTCTTCTTCCGGAGAACTGAATACAAGCTGAAACTGTGTCTAGAAGACTGAGCGGACAAACTGACTGACCGCCAAACGCAAGGACAAAGTGACCAAATGCTGGGCAAAACTGTGCATAAGCTATCTTTGAAGAGGATACACTGGCCTGAGACTCAGGGTTGGTGTGCTGAGATCTCTTGAAGAGGCTGAGCTTCTTTTGTCCTGGGCTGAAAGCACAAGAGTGGTTGTAAGTATGCAAAGGCTGAAGCCTATGCACACATGCTTGAATGAATTACTTGATAACTCTGATTCTATTTTGATGATTTTTGGGATTGATGATGGCTGGTCGGCTGCCAGAACTGTTGTCGGCCTGTTGAAATAATACCACGATCTGTTTTGTTAGCATTTAATGCTTGTTTTTAATATGTGGCTGGTTTGGCTACTGAACGACTTTGTAACACTTGGCCAAGGCCCATAGGCTACCGATTGAATGCCTAGAGGGTGGCTAGGGGTATTACCCCTCGCAAGGTGGCCCATTCTTTGGGGCTGCCTTGGGGCTGGCCCGTGCTATATGAGTGCAACTAATATGCCTATAATACATACTACTCCTATGGCTGGCATCTACACACAGCTTTCTGCTTTACCCATCTTACTTTTCAGTATTAAGTTTTTTAATCATGTCTTAAAGCACTAATAGACTGAGAAGTTCTCACAGTGGTATTAGAGAAGACAAGTTCCAAATTCTAGGATGCCCACATCTAGAAAACCCTAACCCTAATAATCAAAACCTCCAAATCAGTAAGTGAACCCTAAAATCAGCCATAGCAAGATTTGTATGGAATAGAGGGAGAGAATGCCCCACTCAATTTTGCCCAATTTTAGTTTGCCCCCCCCCCCCCCAATTTTCTATCACACAGGAAAAAAAACGATTGCGAGCTCACCAAGGTAGTCATAGCATAATATTGGGTATTCTCTTCCATCTTTTCAAGCGCCGGTTGGTGATGGAAGCTCCTCCAGGCTGAATCGTCATTATGCAACAGTTGCCTCCTTTCAAAGTGAATCCTTAAGCTATAAGGCTTGGAAAGCCTTAGGCTTACTCTTTTTATAAAAAAAGACTTCAACAGCCACGTACGGTGCCCAGTAGGCAGGTCTGACTAGCCACAAAAAAAAGAAGTGGTGTCCAACGCCAGCCAAGCCCGTTTCTCCAACAAAAAAATAAAAGAGTGCAGCCGCCCAGTGTAACCCACGGACATGCACATAAAAAAAATGGCGAATCGTTGTCACCTTTTCCTCGCACCAAAACGGCCGCATCTCTCTCTCCCCTCGGCGCTCTCCACGTGTGCCTTCACAGACGGATTCCTTCGCTACAACTATGGCACGTTTCCTACAGCGTACCAATTCAACCGGAATATCTGCAACATCTATACACAGGTGTGAACTTTTCATAAAAACAATTAATCACAATCTTTCCAATACAAAAAATGTGGTTTTTCCATGTTCAAGAAACTTGGTGTTTCATTCTTCTCTGGGCACAACATTCTTCGAGAGCCAACATTACCTTCTACGGGCTAAAGACACCTACTCACATTCACTGGACACATCTTACCATTGTCTAGTGAATCCCTTTTATTGCAGCAGCTTATGTGCGAAGGGAGTTACAAGTTTAGTTACATTCAGGACTCCCCTCCTCGGGCACCTTCTCTGGCAACAGCTCCGGTGCCTTCTCGTGTACCTTACCTCCCACCACACATCTTTCGAGTACATACACTTACCTCAAAGCCTCGCCAGTACGACATGTGGATCTTTGTGGTTACAACTTCCGAGGAATATCTGCACCATTATACCTTTCTTCTGCGGCGGTTCCCATACGTGGGCCTTTCCATTCGGTGTGCCAAATCCTCGTCCATGAGCTTGGTCTCTATCCAGAGGGACCACCTTCCTTGTTTATTGTACGTGCTGCCTCACCTAATTATTCTCCTCACACCTACACCGTACCCGAGAGTCCTAGCCCGATCACGGTACTTGTTGACTCCCCTCGCTACACCGGGTGGTCTATTCCTACTCCCCCATTGACAACCTCGCCCCGACCTTCCTCCATGGCATCGACTCACCCTCCAGGCGGTGGTTCTTACTAGGGCACAATAGTGCCAGCAGGAGCTGCAGCAGTGCAATCTAGTTCCATCTTCTACCATGGCGGATGAACCAATCATTGAGGACAAACTTGTTTTCATCCGATGGCAACAGGAGATGCAGAGCCAGATGGTAGCTATGCAAAGTCAATTCCAGAAGACTTTGGAGACTCTCACGTCATAGATGCAGTCCCAACATTCTCAACCTACAAGTTCCACGGCTCCAATTGATGTACGAGTTCCAGACACCGGTGATACCCCCAAAGGTAGAAGCCGATGACCTAAAAGTTATTTATTACTTGTTAACAATACAAGCATCAAAAACTAAAAAATAGGACATTGAACCTATTGAGTCGTTGTTCAGCCAACACAATAAGCATACACTTGACCAATGACTATCTAGTCTTCTTTGAAGACCGAAGAAGAGCATAGAGCTTATTTGACTATTGTTTTTGAAGAACTCCGTAGCATAAACTCTTCAAATGCAAAGAAGAGTGATTTCTTCTTGTTAGAGATACACTTTCGTGGGCATTTTGTGTCCAAAGATGGAGTGCGGATGGATCTTGCAAAAATTGATGCAACTCGAAATTGGCCTTGAATTGAGATCGGTGCATAAGATCCGTAGTTTTCTTGGATTATGCTCTTACTACCGTAGGTTCATTCGGCACTTTGCATGTATTCTTCTCCTTTGCATGACTTGACAAAGAAGAAGGCTATATTTAAATGGACTGATGTGTGGAGAGAGATGCATTCCTCAAATTGAAAGTTGCAACTACACATGGTCCAACGTTGATCATTCCGGATTTGCAAAAGCCATTCAGTGTAAAATGTGATGCATCTGGAAATTGCATAGGAGCTGTCCTAAATCAAGGGGGACATGCTGTGGCTTATGAGAGCCGTAGACTACACGATGTAGAGCTCTCTCTTAGCATTTATGAGAGAGCTCTTGGCTATGATTCATGCACTAACCATATGGAAACATTGTGTGGGAGAAACAGAATTAGGGTTAGGTCATGTGTGGGAGACATACACAGAGAAGCACAAGGGAGAGAGAGAGAGAGAGTTGTGGGGATAAGTCAACTCATGAGGCATGAGTGTGTGACTCCCCTATCACACATGTATATTGCACTAGTACACATAGTGCACTTAGTACATTAAAAGTACTAAGTGTACTATGTACTATAACTTATGGGCTTGTACACACTATAAGGGTGGGCATAATGCCTTTACCCCAACAACCTCCCACTTAAAGGCGAAGTGCCCTTAAGTAAAGGAAAAGAAAAAATCAGCATGTACATGATAATATACAAGGCCATATCAAGGCTGAAACTGGCCTCATCCAATGCCCATCAAGTGTCTGCAATGAGCAAACCGCTCCGGAGGCAAACTCTTTGTCAACAAATCAGCCGGGTTGTCATCCGTATGAATCTTAACAAGCTGAATTTGCTTGTTCTCTATCACCTCTCTGATGAAGTGATACTTCACATCCACATGCTTCGTCTTTGCATGAAAAACAGGGTTCTTTGCCAACTGAATGGCACTCTGACTGTCACAATGCAACAATGGAATATCCCCTGTATAGCCCAAATCAACCACTAACCGAGATAGCCATAATGCCTCCTTGCAAGCCTCTGTGGCTGCAATATACTCGGCCTCTGTAGTAGATAAGGCAGTGCACTTCTGCATCCTGGATATCCATGACACAGCACCTCCTGTGAATGTAAACACATAACCGGTAGTAGACTTCCGGTTATCTGGATGACCGGCATAATCCGAATCCGTGTAACCATGCACTAATGCATCCTGTTTGCCAAAACAAATGCACATATCCTGTGTGCCCTTCAGGTATCTCATGACACCTTTCACTGCTTCCCGATGCTTCTTGCCAGGGTTGGCCATGTATCTAGAAACCACTCCCACTGCAAATGCAATGTCCGGCCTAGTAGCAACCATGGCATACATGAGACTGCCACAAGCTGAAGCATACAGAATCTTGGCCATATCAGCCCTGTCTCTATCTGACTGTGGGCTGTCCATAGCACTGAGTTTCACATATGGAGGCAAAGGAGTACTAGTCTTCTTCCCCCCGTCCATATTGAACCTCTGCAAGACTTTGCCAATGTATTCCTTCTGAGACAAATACAACACATGCTGATTTCTGTCCCGAAGTATCCGCATACCCAAGATGTGATTTGTATCACCCAAATCCTTCATATCAAAGGTTTGATGCAGCCTCTGCTTCAAGGCATCCATCTCCTTACGAGATTTTCCGGCAATCAACATATCATCAACATACAAAATGAGGATCAATAGACTGCCATCCAAAGCTTTCTTGGTGTACAAGCAGTGATCTATGTCACTTCTCCTGAATTTCTGAGATTTCATGAATGTATCAAATTTATGATACCATTCTCTTGGTGCCTGTTTGAGCCCATAAAGACTCTTTTTCAGCTTGCATACAAGCTTCTCCTTTCCACTCACTGCATAACCCTCTGGCTGCTGCATATATATCTCCTCATGGAGATCACCGTGAAGAAAAGCAGTCTTCACATCCATCTGAATCAAGTCCAGATCATCATGCGCAACCAAAGCTAACACAGCTCTAAGTGTGGTCATTTTGACCACTGGAGAGAAGATCTCCTCAAAGTCCACACCATATTCTTGCTTGAAGCCCTTAGCCACTAACCTGGCTTTGTATCTTGGCTTTGCATCTGATGCAACTTTGAGCCTGTATACCCACTTGCATGGCAAAACCTTCTTGCCTGCAGGCAAATGCACCAACTTCCAAGTTCCATTTTTATGCAGAGAATCCATCTCTGACTTCATGGCACGCTCCCATAGAGCTTTGTCTGCCCTCTGTAAAGCCTCCTTATAACATGAGGGCTCCCCACAGTCAGTGAGCATCAAGTAGTCAACCCCTGGAACAAACCTGTCAGGGGCTCTGGAGGGTCTAGTGGACCTCCGTACCCAATGACCATCATTTGCAGGTTGCTGTCCAGCCTGCATATCACCCATTGGTGGCTCTTGTTCCATGCCATAAGGCTGAAAAATCATGCCAGGTATTTCTTCTAACTGTGGTATATCCATAGAGATATCTTCTGCCATCTCTGGCTGTCCATTTGGACCATTTTCAGCACCATTTAAGGGCTGGTTTTCCTGCTGTAATGGCTGATTTACAGCCCTTTGTTGTTGTCCATGATGTCCATCATCATCAAAGATGACTCTGCCAGGCTCCTGTTGCCTTGCAGGCTCCTTATACATGCATGTTTCATCAAAAATGACATCATTGCTGCGTATGATCTTTCTGTTCACGGGATCCCAAAGTCTATACCCCATTTCACCTCTGTCACCATATCCTAGGAATATGCATTTGTGAGACTTAGGATCAAGTTTGGTGCGCATTTCCCTGCGTATGTGCATTTGTGAAACGGGGGTGCGGAGCACGGCGGGAAACGGGGTTTCGGAGTTTCGGCCTTCGGGAAGAAACGGGGAAACGGAGTTTCGGTTTTAGGGTTTAATACATACATATATAATTAATAAAAACATTACAAAAGCTTGAAAAATACATCTTTGCTCAAGTAGAGGGCGTGGTAGAGGGCTGATGTGGAGGTAGAGGAGTAGAGGGCAAGGTAGATGGGTAGAGCAGCTCCAAACAGGCGGCGGAAAGAAGGCGCAAAATGCCGGCGAAAGAGAGCACGCGGGTTTCTAAACCCTGGAAAAATTAAAACTTGGAAACGCCGTTTCCGTTTCTGGAAACGTTTCCGAAACGTGGAATTCGGTGGTCCAGAAACGCCGTTTCTGGAAACTATGGTATGTGCACGTACGCAACGCAACCAAACACTCTCAAGTGCTTGTATGACGGAGGCTTCCCTGTCCATACTTCCTCTGGCACTTTCCCACCAAGCCTCGTGTTAGGTGACCTGTTTATAAGGTGAACGGCTGTCATAACAGCTTCAGCCCAAAAACCATGAGGTAATGCAGCATGTGACAACATAGAACGGACCTTCTCCTGTATGGTCCTGTTCATCCTCTCTGCTGTCCCGTTTTGTGGAGGATCATAAGGAGTAGAGAGCTCCCTCTTGATGCCTTTAGCATCACAAAAGTCCTGAAACTGTTTGGACATATACTCTCCACCATTGTCGGAACGCAAAGCCTTCAGTGTTTTGCCAGTTTGATTCTCAACAAGAGCAACAGACTTCTGAAACACTGAGAATGTATCACTCTTCAAACGAAGAGGATAGACCCACACCTTGCGTGTGGCATCATCAATAAAAGACACAAAGTATTTTGCCCCTCCCAAAGAAAGCTGAGGCATCTCACATACATCTGTATGCACAAGCTCTAACTGAGCATCTTTCTGTCCAAGAGCTTTCTTGTGGGGGCACTGTAGTTGCCTACCATATATACAATGCTCACAAAACTGAAAACTTGAAAACTTTAGAGAAGGCAAGTAACCCAAACGAGACAATTGCTCCATTCCCTTGACACTCATGTGTCCCAACCGGCTATGCCACATAGAAATTTCCGGCAGCTCGGTTGCATTTACATTAGCATGGTGACAAACACCTGCATGCATGAAATAAAGAGTGTCCACCTTAGAGCCTCTGGCAACAACCAGTGAGCCCTTAGAAATCTTCCACTTTCCACGACCAAATGTGGTAACATAATCAGCATCATCAAGCTGTCCAGTAGAAAGCAGATTCTTCTTGATCTCAGGCACATGCCTGACATCATGGAGCATAAGCTGTGAGCCATCTGAAAATACAAGCCTCACATCACCTCTGCCAAGAATCTTGCATGCATGGTTATCACCCAAATAAACCACTCCTTCATTGCCAGCAGTATACCTGACAAACAAGTCTTTGCAACCTGTGACATGAAAGGAGGCACCTGAATCAATGATCCATGAGTGCATACCATGACCACCTGTAAGAAGTGAATGGGCATCAAGTGAAGACGTAAATAGGACCTCATCCTCACTGCCACCTGCATGTGACACATTGATTTCTTCAATCTTGACTCCACTTTTGCCCTTTGGCTTTACATCTTTGGCTTCATCTTTCTCTTTGTCTTTGCCTTTTCCCTTTTCTTTTTGATCATTTTTCCATTTGTAGCATTGCTTTTTAATGTGTCCCTTCTTGCCACAATAATGGCATTCCAAATCCTTTTTGGAGCGAGACTTGCTCCTTCCCCGTTCTTGGCTTTTTCCCCTTTGCTGGGATCTCCCACGTGCATTCATTGCATTGGACTTTCCAACAGAGTTGTTTTTCCTGTTCATCTCTTCTTGAAGAAGAGCACCCTCAACATCTGCATATGACAGCATAGCATTCGAATTGCTAGTGGCTGTCCTGAATGTGTCCCAACTCTCTGGCAAAGTGCATAACAGAAAAGTGGCTTTGAACTCATCGTCCATTGCCAACTTTTGATTAATGACCTGGCTGACAATACCATTAAACTCATTTAGATGGGCTGTCATAGACGCCCCTTCCTTCATCTGAAGACCTATGAGTTTCTTCAACCAATACACTTTGCTTGAGGCACTTTGTTGGGCATACAAGTCCTGCAATCTCTGCCACATTCCCCACGCTGTCTTCTCTTCACGAATGCTGAAAAGTAAAGAGTCTGACACAGACAACATGATAGTAGATCTTGCCAGCTCATCCATATCTTCCCACTCTTCAGCAGTAAGAGAAGCGGGCATCATACCCCTTTCTTTGATAGGCTTGTGCTGCTTTTTCTGGAGCAACACATTGTAGCACTGGGTTTGCCAAATATCATAGTTATGCGAGCCTTCAAGCTTCTTGATGTGAAGCAATGAAGAGCTCTCACCTGTGGTTGCCATAGCAATATGCAACCTGTCAATGCCTGACTCCCTGCAAAATGTGCAAACACTGCACCAAAAGCACACAAAGTGCTCACAGTTGTTCTCCCAAGCTTTATCTCCCAC
Source organism: Cibotium barometz (assembly GCF_041138505.1). Taxonomy (NCBI): domain Eukaryota; kingdom Viridiplantae; phylum Streptophyta; class Polypodiopsida; order Cyatheales; family Cibotiaceae; genus Cibotium; species Cibotium barometz. The sequence continues at coordinate 14,608,647 of NC_141079.1, forward strand.
TGCGGAAGCACAAATGCAACGTTTCTCCCACTTTATGTGATGAAATCACCAAAATCTGGTTGCTGCAGATTTTGGACAGCACCTTAAATGTGCTCTGTTGCCCTTCCAAAGTACTGTACAGCAGTACCAAGTGCTCACCAATGATGTACCAAACCTGTACCGGCAAGTACAGCAGCTGAAATTGAACCTTTTGGTCACTCAAAACAGTGTACAGCCATGCCAAAACTTGCACAAAGCTGTGCCAAATCTGTACCAGCAGGTACACTAGCAATAAATGCTCTCCTGGCTGTCCAAATGAGTGAAAATCAGACTTTTACAGTCCCGTACACTGCATACAACAGTCCCGAACAGAAATTGGGCAAAAGCCCCTTGACTGCAAGCTGATTTTTGAGGATTCAAGGCATAAATGTCTTGCCTGCTGCTTTGCCAAGCTCAACAAGCATACAAACTTGAAAAGCCCCTTGATTTAAGATCAATTTTTGATCATACATGGTACATTGACGCACATGAAGGCATCCAGAGTGTTCACGATGCTTCCCCCTGGCCACATATACATCAAATACATGAAACCCCCTTGATTTACAGGCACATTGAGTGCTTGTAAGGCATCAACACATTATCCACAGCATCAAATGCGATTGCCTGCATGCAAATCAACCAAATCGGCACAAAAGCCCCTTGATTTGCACTGCAATTTGCTGCAATTTTGCCCAAATGTGCGATTTCTCACATCATACAGCATGTATGAGTGCTTAATTGCACAATTACATCAAAAGCCCCAAATTTCAACATCCAATTTCCTGCAAATTGATCCTGATTGTGACCAATTTCCTGCAAATTGATCCTGATTGTGACCAATGTCACCCAATTTTGTCAATTTTGCTCAAAAATTGAGCAATTGGGCACCTGTACCTGCTCAATTGTTGATTGTACTTGCTCAATTGCAAATCCCAAAAAAAAATTGAAGCAAAATACCTTGTAATTTTTTGAATTTCTCTGATCTGCAGGCTGAATTTTAGTTGTTGCAGGAGAAAAAGGGGGGGGGCACTTCTTGTTGATGTTGATGCTGTTGCTCCTGCTTGTTGCTTCTTCTACAGCATTCCATTGAAGCACGAGGCTAACGAGTCCATAGGTTAAGATCACCCACTGCAGTCCAACAGAAGGAGATGGAGTAGGAGAGGGCGAGGACCAACGTGAGCGAGAGAAGGTAGGTGAGGCGGCCACGCAGCTTGCTCCGCTTCTTCACGATCACGCGGTGCGTGTTGACAAGGCGGAAGCACCTCTCCTCCCCGTGCTCGCACAGGTACAAGTAACGCGAGTTGCTAGATGCTTGCTCACGATCCAGTTGCCGCCGCCTTCGCCTGTTTTCGCTCGCCTAGCGCCAGCCTCCTCGCTTGACGCCCGCTATGCTGCCTTCGCCGTCTTTGCCAGCAGCGCTAGAACTCCACGATTACACGCAGCCTGTTGACGCCCGCCTTGTGGACCAGCCTGTTCGTCCGCTTCGCCTAGCGAAGGTAGCCGGTTGTATTGTCGCCCAGCCTACGCTCGACACCTACAAGGTTGATGCGCTGGCTTTTTATTCGCTCACGCCTGATTGCTGCCCAGCTTCTTGTTGCCGCCGACTGGACCCCTCCAGCCTCACTCACTGTCACCTATTACACCCAGCACAGTTTTGGAGCTGAAGCCTTCAACGACACCTTATTTGAGGCTTGGGTTGAAAAAGGCATTGCCAGCCATCTCCCTGCATCGGTCAAGCTCTTCTACAAGCTCTGATACCAGTTGTGTGGGAGAAAAAGAATTAGGGTTAGGTCATGTGTGGGAGACATACACAGAGAAGCACAAGGGAGAGAGAGAGAGAGAGTTGTGGGGATAAGTCAACTCATGAGGCATGAGTGTGTGACTCCCCTATCACACATGTATATTGCACTAGTACACATAGTGCACTCAGTACATTAAAAGTACTAAGTGTACTATGTACTATAACTTATGGGCTTGTACACACTATAAGGGTGGGCATAATGCCTTTACCCCAACAAACATTACCTTCTTGGAGTTGATGTTGCTTTGAAGACATCAACAAAGTTTGAGGCATTTTCTTACTCAAAGTGAATTGTCAGAGAAGCATACGAGGATGGCCAATTTTCTCATTTTCGGATTTTCCACACCCTAGGAAAGAAGAATGTAGTGGCAGATGCATTGTCAGAAAGCCGTATGCATAGTTCATAACATTCGCGTTTGCTTCATGAAGCAAACGTTTGCAACATACGCGTTTAAAACTCGTCTTTCATACTTGCTTTTAAACAAAAAAAAAAGCTTTTGTAAGGTTTTACTTTTTTTGAAAGTTGCTATGTTTTTTTAATCGAAAATCGGTCCACGCAATGACCATTTATGTAAGTTGTAACTTTGTAAGTTTTTATAATGGAACTTGAAGAGCTTGAGTTTACAATGTATATTTGTATCTATTTGTCTAAATCTCGTCCTTTCTATGCGGTATTATATTGGCCACGTATGTTACTGGGTCCGGGATTGAAACATACTCGAAACATTCTTACATATCCGAATGCGTATGCGCTTGCTAAACGTATGTTATGAACTATGGCCGTATGTAGCAGCTATCTTGGTTGCCTCTCATGGGTCTACCATGTGTGATTTGTATCATACAGATGTTGATTTTGCCAGTATTTGGGTTGATTTGATGGCTGGTCATGCACATGCCTCGTATGTGATCAAAGAGGGTTATCTTATGAAAGATAGTTGCCTATGTGAGGCAATAGGTTTTGGATGAGTGCCATTCTCCTCCATACGCTGGTCATAGAGGCATAATGTCTACTACGCACATGATTGACTGGTATTTCTTTTGGCGAGGTATACTGAAGGACATAGAGGCACATGTACGTGCATGTATCTCCTGTCAAAAGGTGAAATTTGATAGGCAAAGGTTGTAAGCCCAACGGGGCATGCCGTGATAGACTCAACCACGTATCGAAGAGATAAAGATATAGAGAGAGTGGGAGAGAGAGAGAAGGGTTTAGGGATCTTTGCACAGTACACCACATTGAGTGGGAATCCATGGGCATGTTGGCCAAGATCAATACAACAATGAATACGAAAGCAAACAAATTTTCCGATGAAGTATATCCGAGTCGATGTCGATGTCGAGGTACGCGATCTTTGATGCCGAGCACACTATGGGGACGACCTACAGGAATCTCTCACCGGGCTAGTACGAGATCCAATATCCTAAATCCAAATCCAAGTCTAAGTCTAAATCCAAGTTCCAAGTCCAAGTCCAAGTCCAAGTCCAAGTCCAAGTCCAAGTCCAAATCCAAGTCCAAATCCAAATCCAAGTTCCAAGTTCCAAGTTCCAAGTCCAAGAAAACTCAATATCCAATGTGTAGAAAATCCTCAAGAAAGCAAACACCAAGTTGGCGATGGATCCCTTAACCCTGATGGCGGATTTATGAATCTGAAGTCAAATCTCTTGCCGAAAAGCTGAAGTGTACACGTGGCAACGCCGGCCCGGTTGAGGGCGGCGCTGTTGGTGGTGTTGGGAGCACTGGTGGCAGTGGTGGTGGTGCTGGGTAGAGGTTGAGGGAAGTGCAAAGGGCAACAAGGAGCAGCACAGGTGGCGGCGAAACTAGGTGGTGTAGGAGGCAGCCTTGGCAGAAGACAGCCCTAGGCCTGGCGGATGGATAGGTTGGTGAGGTTGAGGAGGATGATAAAGATGTTGATGATGATCTCCTTGCTGTCCACACACTTCATGCCAAAAGAGAGGCTCGAGGTTCTTTTTTGTACTTGGGGAGTGTCTCGCTTTTTGCCAAAAAAGCTCTAGCCAAGCTTTTTGCTTTGCATTTATCTTTTTGCTTTTATATTTTAATAATAATAAAATATTACTCATCTTTTGCCAAAGATCTTGAATTATTGCTTTTCTAGCTTCAGGGCCTTGATTTTTGGCCCTGGAGCCACTTTTTGGAAAAGCGATTTTTAGCTTTTTGATCAGCTCAGTCTCCTCTTTCCAATGGTGTCTTTGACTCGCGTTCAACTTAGTTTGACTTTTTGCTTTTTCTTGCTTTTTGTCCAAAACTCATGCTTTTTTCATGAGCCAACTTCATGATCCCTTTTTGCATGCTATCATCAACCTGTCTGCGTGTCCGGGCATGCATTCCATCATGTGAAATAGAGCGAGGAGGACCAAATAGTTAGATTCCTCCCTCATATCGCAGTTGTTCTAAACTGCGAACTGCAGGTGTTCCAAGCATATCCATGTGTTCCATGTATATCCATGTGTTCCAAGTACATCAAGTACATCCATATGTGTCAAATATTTCCCAGTACTAGCCCTATCAGGTGAGCTTGTGAATCTGGTCTTTCCTATATTTGTGGTGTCATCTGCTCATCTGGCAACAACCAATGTCTTTGTTCTTGATGGTACTTCTTCATGGCCTTTCACATGTGTTAGTTAAAATAAATGCATACTTACCTCCTGCAAAAGTAGACAAAAGCTAGTCAACAAACAAGTATGCATCATTCGTGTCTATTGGATATTCCGCGTACTGGCCAGGTAGTTTGGGGCCGAGCGGACTATCACATGCCATAAATCCAAGCATTGTCCACACATAAAAAACAGCACACAAAGTCCAAGAAATTCAAACATACATAAGTATGCAGTGTACAAGTAATGACCCTCCTGTTCATGGATTGTCTTGTTTTGTTTCATCAGAAACCGTGCAGAGCTATCTGGCTCCTGAGGGAAACCGCTTAGACTATCCTCAAGGCCATTTGGTCACTAGGACCACCTGGGAGTTCATCAATAGTTATCTGGGACATCTGGTCGTATTGATCACCCAACTATGAAATCCAATATAGTCATTTGGGCCATTTGGTCACAATGACTGCCCGATTGTGAAATCCAATTCAGTCATGTGGTCCATCTGGTCACAATGACCACCCGATTGTGAAATCCAATACGGTCATCTGGGCGCAATGACCGCGTGACTGTGAAATCCGATACAGTCATTTGGGCCATCTGGCCGCAATGACCTCCCGACTGTGAAGTCCAAGATATATGTCATCATTGCCGTCCAATGGGTCATCTAGCATTGTTGCCACCTAAATACAAATCTTACTCCTTGGGCGATCGGGCATCGTTGCCACCTAAACTAGAGCATGTCCAAGTAACCATTATTTATATAAGGAGAATAATGATCAATTCCAGTCCAATATATATACAATGAAGAGGGTTACAGGTACAATCCCTCCCTCTTGAATTATAGAGAGGGGAAGAGAGAGAAGGGTTTATGGATCTTTGCACAGTACACCACACTGAGGGCGGAACAGGCCCCGCCCCCTTTCAGGAATTTATTCGGGAACAATCCATGGGCATGCTGGCCAGGATCAATATAATAATGAATACAAAAGCAAACAAATTTGCCGATGTAGTATATCCAAGTCAAGGTCGATATCGAGGAACGAGATCTCTGATGCCGAGCACACCACAGGGATGACCCACAAGAATCTCTCACCCGGCTAGTACCAGATCCCTAAATCCAGGTCTAGGGGTCCAAGTCCAGGTCCAAAATCCTTAAGAAAGCAAACACCAAGTTCGCGATGAAACCCTTAACCTTGATGGCAGATTTATGAATCTGGAGTCAAATCTCTTGCCGAAAAGCTGAAGTGTACACGTGGAAACGCTGGCGGTTGAGGGCGGTGCTGTTGGCGCTGTTAGCGGCGCTGCTGGGCAGAGAGGCTGAGGGCAGCCAAGGAGCAACACAGGCGGTGGTGGTGGCAGCACAGGCTATGTTGGGCGGGGGCGGCGGGACAAGGCACAAGGCGGCATACAGGCGGCGCAGGAGGCAGCCTTTGTGGAAGATCCTAGGCCTGATCGATGGAGAGGGTGGCGAAGTTGAGGATGATGATAAAGATGTTGATGATGATCTCCTTGCTCTCCACACACTTGATGCCAAAAGAGAGGCTCAAGGTTCTTTTTTACACTTGGGGAGAGCCTTGCTTTTTACCAAAAAAGCTCTAGCTAAGTTTTTTGCTTTGCTTTTGTCTTTTTGCTTTTATATTTTAATAATAATAAAATTTTACTCATCTTTTGTCAAAGTTCTTGAACTATTGCTTTTCTAGCTTCAGGGCCTTGCTTTTTGGCCCTGTAGTAGCTGCTTTTTGGAAAAGCGACTTTTAGCTTTTTGATCCGGCTCAGTCTCGTTTTTCCAATGGTGCCCTTGGTTTGCGGTCAACTCAGTTTGACTTTTTGCTTTTTCTTGCCTTTTGTCCAAAACTGGTGCTTTTTCCTGAGCCAACTTCATGATCCCTGTTCCCATGCTTTCAACAACCTTTCCATGTGTTTGGGCATGTGTTCCATCATGTAAAATAGAGCTAGGAGAGCCAAATAGTTGCAAAGGCACGAGGGTTGCCTTGGCCATTGCCTATTCCCACGCAGCCATGAGAAGTATTACAATGGATTTTATTATAGACTTGCCACAGATCCAACAGCGTAATGATGCTATTTGGGCAATTGTGGACAGGTTTAGCAAGCAAGCTCACTTCTTGCCGGCCAAAAAGACTATTAAAGATAAGCATATGGTTAAGATATATTTTGCACAAGTGTTCAAGCATCATGGAATGTTGAAGTCCATTGTAGGGAATAGAGATTCCACGACTACATGTCTCTTTTGGCGGGCCTTGTTTGATAATATGGGCAACAAATTAGACTTCTTATTAGCTTATCACCTTCAAACGGATGGCCAAAGTGAGGCTGCAAATTTAGACGTGTTGGACCTCCTGAAATGTTAGTCTTCTTGGGAGAAGTACGTACCGCTTGTGGAATATGCATACACAACACATTGCATGCATCTATGGGAAAGACCCTGTTTGAGATTGTTTATGGTAAGGTGGTTTCGCCACCCATCCTTTGCACAAAGATGACTGATGAGTATATAAGAGACTTGGATATTGCCTTTGCCAAGGTATGCAAGGTCACAAAATAAACATAAAAAGGTTGTCGATATGCATAGAATGCAATTTTATGTCAATGAGAATGATTGGGTATTGTTGGAATTCGAGAAAGCAAGACCTAGCAAGAGGCTAGCAAATAGTGCATATCCTAAACTTGCAACCAGGTACTATGGGCCATTTCGAGTGATCAAGAAGATCGATGAAGTCACTTTCAGGTTGGCATTGGTCAATCATTGGCACACGCAAATCTTTTCATGTCAGTCTCTTTCGCAAGTATGTAGGGCTAGAGCCCAGTGAACCGGTCATTCAGGGTCCACAAGAAGTGGATGAGCTTGAGGAGATTTTGCAGCCAAAACTGATTATGTATCACAAGGAACATAAGCTTACTGGAGGCAAACATGTCAGGCGTACCTTGTGAAGTTTAAGAACTATCCTCCCATTGATGCTAAATGGGTAGATGAAGAGTTCTTTAGAGAATGCCCGCACTTGCTTCAGACGTATATGGATGCTTTTCTGTCGCAAACAACTATTTAGAAGCCAGGGGGGATGCTACCATTTGGCCACCCAACTAGTCCACCCGTGCTTTCTCATCATGTGTATACATTGGATTGGCGTTCGTGGCTGTTTTATGCAGGTGATTGATGCCACTCATGTGACACTGTGGATTTGGCTTTCCGTTGTCTCTGTGTACATGCCCGGAAATGCGTGGAGGATTGGTGTTCCATTAGGTCTGGTACCTCGTGTACTTGCCTAGAACGTGTCTAATTAGGGCTGCGATTAAGGCATGAAGGCTTCCGCTATGTCAGACCAATAGTGAGGTTATGCCAATAATAACCCATGTTTCACTTACATAGTGCCCATTGCTGCTATAAATAACCATCCTGTTATAAATAACCAGTACACATGGATTCATTAATAATAACCTTAGCTGCCCATATTAGCCTGTGTTCTCCTAATCCCAGGGTTACCCTTTCCATGCCGGATATGTAACATGCACTTTCCAGACTACTGTCGGCACGATTGTCATGATTATCACCCTCGATACAATGATTCATTCCTACATCCTTGCATCGAGGAATAACATCAATCTCAAGTTAAGGGACCTTGAAGATTAGTGCAATAGCTTGATTACATGGCCTAATGTGTTAATTAGTATTATCCCATAAGCTATAGCTATTTATAGGTCTAGAGTGGCTATATAAGCGGGGTGAGTCTATTGAGTAGATTGTTGTATTCTATTGTGTTGCCGGATGATAGAGGCCTATGACTAGGCCTGGGACACCGTCCATTGCGCATGTTAGCCCTTGTGCTCTTGGGTGGTGTGCCGATGTAGACCTATGGTTGGGTGGTGAGCTAGCCTACACAACCCCTAGTGTGGAACCTAATCATGTTTGTCCTGTGTCTAGGAGAGATCTATGAGCATAACACATTAACGTCTACAAAAGACGTAAGGGTGTATGAGATAAAAACTGTTGCAATGTGTCCATGGAGTGAGAAAATCACGGAAAACCATGATTAAAAAATCCAACAACGAGAGAGAGAGAGAGAGAGAGAGAGAGAGAGAGAGAGAGAGAGTCCTATTAACGGGTACGAAAGGCCAGATGGTCTATGAGATCCAGTACATAAATGGAGGCCTTAAAGATCTTATGCCAAATTGGTTGTCCGCTCTTATCAGCGTGCTTGTGTGGGGTGTTCTGGGGGAGGATGCATATTATAGGGAGGGTTTAAATAAAGTTTACTTGGCGATTTCTTGGAATACACTTTTTACTAGTGATCTTTTTTGATAGGTGGGCATCATTCCCAAAATATTGTCGTTGAAAGTGGATCTTCCAGAGGTGAATCTTGCAGTGTCATTGCATGCACCGACTCAAGAACTTCGTTCCCAAATTGTGCCTGCCGCTCGGGCTTTTCCAATTTCAAAATTGATTGCTGCTTTAGATTCTTATTTGGTTGGAAGGTGTTGTCATCGCTTGAAGCTTTTCCATTCGAATTATGTGTTAATCCACTTTTAGTAATTCTCTATATGGTTTTGTGAATTTGTTAGCTGCTTATAGTTTATGAAATTACTGGGTAGAAAAAGCACGCTTCATGTACACTTGGCGTAAGTTGAAATTTATAGATGGCTGTTCAAACTCATCATGGACTCAATGAGAATGCCTTGAGTGAATGGTCTTGCAACCTTAAAAAGGCAGATAATTATTGTCATAAAGTAATATATGCCTTCCATGTCACTAAATGAGCCTTCTAGCAATGCCCATTGTAGGTACATGTTTTTGATCAAAGATTAGCTTCTACACACACAATAAATATTTTTCGTATTAGAAGCTACCAAACTAAGCAGGAAATACAATCAGATAAAGGAATTGTGACGGTCTCTGGCCAACATATCTGTCCTGCAGCAGCAACCAAGTTTGCCCATGCCTTCTGAAAATCTTCATTGTTTGACTTGAGGCACATGTGATGAAGCTGAAGGATGCTGCCTCAAACTGGATATCTTTTGTTAGCAGCTCAATATTCTTTAGTAAGACCTTCAAAGTTTGAACCTTCCATATGGCCTACAGAAATTGCAGGCTGGATTCGGTTCCATCCATATTACGTTTCTCCCTGTAGGTTTCCTGTAAAGAAAAGGATTTTCTGCATCCGAATCCTGACTTGTGATAGCTTGGGTGCATAGCATTTCAAAGCCAAAAGCTCTCTACATCTGCGGCAGACCCAAGTACTTGGCCTTGCACCGTATCTACCCAAATTGACGTGCTTTAAGTCCACACATTGTTCTGGAGGCTTCTTTGTTAGTATATGTTGAATGCCCGCCTCTTAGCATGTATCTCACATTGATGTAAGGTGCACATTTGTACAGCCCCAATTATGAGGAGAAGCCATTGGTGCACACGTCTTTAGTGGGAACCCCAGTTTAGATGCTAGTTGTGACCGTTGATGGTTAGGAGATGATGAGGGGTACAACAAGGGAGATTTCAGACCAAGCAAGGGGGAAATCGCAGCCAATATGGTGCCTTATGCTGCCAGTAAGGTCCCATATGAGAGAGAGTGAAAAAGATGCGATGATTCCATTCTCGCATGAATTGGCCATGTTTTTTCTCTGCAGCCTTTGAAGATCCCGAAATCCTGGCCCGAGTGGCCATGAGCATGTGGATAATATCACACTAGATCTTGCAAATGCACTGTGTATCATAAATCAAATTGCCCTCCATGGCCTCAGTACATCTAGCCTTCTAGATGTGCTAGGCTATGATGCTAGCAATGATCTCCCATGTCCAATTTCTGTGCTGGAGATATGTAGCCTGACTCTGGCACGTCTTGAAGATGTTGGTGTAGAGCTGCTAGGGTTAGGGTTAGGCACCTATGGATGCTCATACATAGGTGCCATGGCTATGGATATGCAGACGACAGAGATAGAGTGAGAAAAGAAAGTACAATGCTAGAGAGAGAGTACACGGCTGTAAGATGTGATGGTTCCTTGTCGATATTTTCCATGAAAGTACAGTAACCTTTATAGGCTACAAAGGTTGCCTGCTGGCATCACTGCTTATGTCATTACACACACAAATATCTAGTTATCATGCACACCCCTCTAAGAGGTGGTTCACACACAAACACACACTTACATACTTAAATGAGTGTCCACACGCTGTTAGGGGTTGTTCCCACACACACGTACACACATGTACGCTTAGTAGCCTTTCACACATAGAACTAGGCTTTAATAGCCTTACACATAAACATAGGTAAGACGTTGATTTCCCAACAATCCCCCTCAAGGGATTACCTCAAACTCTATCAAGGATAAATCTTAGGCTTATGGCCTAGTTTCTCATGCCAGTTTATGGGGTCCCAAGGGTAGAGAGTACACACGGGATTAGGTCACTCACATTCACAACTCAGGACTCACATCTGAACAGTGAACAAGTTACAACACATAACTGAACAGAACATATCTTGGAATATTATGGTTTTCCAAAAATTTAGGGTTTTCAAAAAATTAGGGTTTTCTGAAATTGATATGAGAGGAGACTATTGAACCCCTTCAATGCTTGTAATGCACCCTCAATTTCTAAAAATGATGAAAAACTTGAGATTAATGCCTTGGTTAAACCGGTCTGCAGAAAGCCCCACTGTTGATTTTTGTACCTCTTGATGATTTCTGCAAGTGCTTGCTGATCTTTCCAGCTCTTCAGATAGCTTGTACGAGGGCTTCTCTTGCACCAGCTTCTTCTTGCACTCTTGCTATTGTTGACTCTGAAGTCCTTTTTATACCTTTTTCAGAGGAGTTCCTTGATATCTCTGCAACACACATAGGTCTAAAGCACAGGACAGGCTGAGAGTTGACCTTGAGAGCACACTGAGGCCAGCTGGAGAGAGCGAGGCGATTAGCAGAGGGCCGTCTTCGAATAGGGCTTTATGAAGCTTTATAATACGGCTTTATTAAGGGTTACTCTAAGGCTTAAGGCTTAAAGCCTTATGTGAAAGCCACGGGGGGCTGCTGACGTGGACCAGAGCTCAGGTGATGTTGGTTGAGCAGCAGACACGACGCATGACGACGGGCGGTGAAGACGGACGAGGAAGGAGCTGCTGTAGGTGACGTCACTTGTCTGATGCACAGTAGATTACAGGCTCTGATGGCGAGGTACAGCTATGCAGATGCTGCAGTGGATGCTATGCATAGGTGGACAGCAGTAGTAGAGGGTGATGCAAACTTCGAAGGGGGTTGCTGTAGTATGCAGAGGCGGTAGTTTTAGCATGGACAAAAGCGAGTAAGAGCACAGAGGTGGGAGGAAAGGTATGCTCTGATACCAATTGTTGGTGTAGAGCTGCTAGGGTTAGGGTTAGGCACCTATGGAGGCTCATACACAGGTGCCATGGCTATGGATATGCAGACATAGAGAGAGTGAGAAGAGAAAGAACATGGGACTGCCTACTATAAGATTCTTGCTAAGGCAGTGAGCATTGCAGCCAATTTTGCAAGATGTTATTCATGATACCCAGAATGGGTTCTTACACGGTAGGAGCATCTTTGATAACATTTTCTCGTTTTGGGAGGCCGTTGAATGGGCTAAAGCGAGCAATCAGCCCTTAGCCATTCTGCTCTTGGATTTTGAGAAGGCCTATGATAGAGTGGATTGGGACTTCCTTGAGGGTACTCTTAGTCATATGGGCTTCTCTCAGAGATGGATCAAGGGAGTTTCATGCATGTATCGTGATGCCCACAGTAGAGTTCTTACTTGCGGTGATCGAGGAGAGCGGTTTCAGATTTCTCACTCAGTACGACAGGGCTGCCCATTAGCCCCTTTATTATATATCATAGTTTTCTCCGCTCCACTGCTGGTATTTTAGGATTGAGGTTGCCTCTTCGTAGTCATGAGGAGTTGGTTGATGTTGAGTTAGCTGATGACATAGCCCTATTTTTGGAGGCTTCACATATATGCTTATGTTCCTTCTGGGTAGCACTAGAGGAGTTCTGTTTGGCAGCAAGGGCACTCATTAATTGGCACAAATTTGTTGGTTTTTGGGTCAGTGATTCACCGAGAGTTGATTGGGGTGCAGAGCTTGGTTTTACTTGGATCAACAGAGGATGCACTGCTAGATATTTGGGATGCCAAGTTGGGATTGATATTTCTCCTGCAGAGCAGTTTGCTCCGGTACTTGTGAGTATCCGGAAGAAGCTCCTCCATTGGAGCTCCAAGAGATTAGATTTAGCCTCCAGAGCTTTGGTGGCTAATTAGGTTTTGCTTGCCTCAGCTTGGTTTATTGCCTCTTGTTAGTGCTTCTCTCGTGCGTGCATTGGCCAATTGTGGCCGCAATTTTCTCTGGTCGGCCTTGAATGGCACCTCAGACACTCGTGCCAGGGTAGCTTGGCTCACAGTTATTCAGCCCAAAAGAGAGGGGGGACTTGAATATTATGGATTTGGATGTTTAGTGTAGGGTGTTGCTTTGCAAACTTGTGGTCAGAGGTTTCCTACTAGGCACTGAGCCTTGGAAGGATTTTTTCTTGTCTCAGATTTCCAGATGTACACCCAAGGTCGGGAGAGACTGGATGCCCAGCACACGTTTTTTGTTCACAGAGGCTGATATTAGGGCACCATCTTCCCCTCTTATTGCAGCCATTGTCAGAGCATGAAGAAGCATGATATATTTTTTGTGACAAAGGCTTCCTAGGTCTTTGGACGAGGCTGACTGACAACCTATTATGTGGAACGAGTTCATTAGGGATGAGACTGGTCGGCCACTTGGTGCATCTCGTTATATGCAATGGTCAGGATGGGAGAGATGCGCATACACAGTCACCTTTAAGAGTCTTCCGGAGGATCGGAGAGTTGCATCCACTCGGCATCTTAGGGGCTCTCGCATTCGTATTGATCAGATTGATGCAACTATTCCGCATGAGTGGCTTTCTAGGACCTTTCACGGAGACTATCATCCGAGTTGGTTGGGAGTTTTTTCGAGGATAGACATACCTTTGCAGGTCATTGCTCTCCCGGGCGAGGAGGATATAGATTGCCTCATTTATTCTATTATTATGCCTGGTGGGAGATTGAGGAGATGTAGTATGGAGGAGATCATCCCAAATACTAGGCTTAGTCCAGTGAGGATTGTTGGTCGATCGGGGAAGCACTGGTATATTGACCCTTCTCCTCAGATAGTGACTCATGGCTCTTGGTGTTTGTGGCTATATGGTGGCAGTCCTATGAGATATCTTTTGTGGGATCCAAGAGAGTGGGAGTGGATTGATGTCCTTGGTCCTTTGAAAAGCCTTCCTTTTTTCAGTTTCACTGTTCGGAATGCCAGGCTTCTCTCACTCGACAGATGCATAGGATCCCTACTCTCAGGCCTCATTGGGAGAGCTATGATATTTCTCCAGTGATACACCGCAGATATTGGCATAGACTTTGGCACTCATACAGAAGGAGCCAGATATCTCATTTCAAATAAATTTTCTTTGTATACAAAGTTGATTCAATGGTTAAATTTCACTACAAGAGAATCACTGTTGTACTTGCTCTACCACTCATTGTATCGGCTGTACCAGCTTCTGTACTTGATGTATCAGCCACTGTATCTATTGTACCAACATTTGTACTTGCTGTACCAGCATTTGTACTTGCTGTACCTACCATTGTAGTGGTTGTACTAACCACTGTACCGGTTATACCAGCCATTGTACCGGTTGTACCGGCTGAATGGAGAGTTGTACTTGCTGTACCAGCTCTATTGCATGAAGACTCGTGGTTTTTGGGGGAAGAATCAGTACCCACACGGAGGTATATGGATTATATTGTTGGCTCGGCATTTCTACAGCCTATGTTCCGGCTTGGTAGCCTCATGTTGGGCTGTGTTATGGCATTTGTATATGGATAATCTGGCATCTCCCGTGGGGAGAGTAAGGCCCTCAAAGCTTGTACATGATATTATTCTCCTTGGGTAATAAAATACTCCAAGGGGGGGGGTCGGCCCATTCCGGCCTCTATGCTGTGTCACACGTGTAAGCTCCATTTTCAGCATTTGTGGATGTTTTATCGCTTTTATGTTTTATGCAAAGTGATGATGGATATGTGTTAAGGCTGTGGCTATGTTTAAATGTTTTAATATGCATTGATGGTATCAACAAGTGTGTCAAAGGCCCTAGTCCCCCGGGCACCCGCCGCGAGTTACATTGGTATCAGAGCATAGGGTTTCTTGGAAGCAGAGGCTTCCTTCTATCAATAAGGAAGAGAAAAGATCTCAAGTGGGGACCACAGTTACCATCATTGCTATTAAGCATGGCCAGGCACTTCAGAGCCTATGAAGCAAGAGCATGAGCAATAGACAGCTTGGTCTAAGGATTTATGAATTCACAAAATTTATCTTGGAAGTATGGAGTTGACTTTACACACATTTAGCACTCTTTCCATATGGATATTGTGGATTATATTGTCAAGCTTACAGGCAAGGTATATGGAGATATATCTTAGGATATCTTAAGGATATGGTGACGAGATATTTCTTTTGGCTTCATGACCAACTTGGCAAACAAAAGCTAAGTATACTTTGAGTTTGCAAAGTTAGTGCTTTTGCTATGAAGTGTTTTTGATGTTCGCTAACCCTTGTATAGCTATGCAAGGAGAAAGGTGGTGTTGTTTGCCTTGAGATGGTTTCAGGGAAACATTGTTTATGGCTCCCTTTAATGGAATGAATTCTTTTCATGGCTCCCTTTATTGGGATGGATTATATCTATGGAGATTTCTTTCTTGGACAAGATTATGGACGAATCCGTCCCAGTTCATAGAGAAGAAATATTTGGATATCTCATGGATATAATGCTTTTATGGATAAAAGTCTACCTCTACTCCAAGGTGTGTGGTTAGCACGGAGTATGTGGTAAGATTTATGGTATGCAAGGATTATGGTATACAGGTCTATGGAGGATTCCTGGTCTTCTTTTCTAGGGATTTGGATCTATCCTTAGGTTTATGGATTATTCTTTTTGGCTCCCTTTATTTGGGATGCATTGGACTTATGAAACTCATGGTTCACATACCTTGTGTAGTGTTCTCTTGTCCTATGTGCTCTCTTGAAGATTGTTTCTACCATGTGTGGGTGGAATAGTAGAGAGCAGATGGAAGGGAACATGGGCACTTCAAAGGGTAGTGATAAGCACAACATACCCTGTGTAGTGTTCTCTTGTCCTACGTGCTCTCTTGAAGATTGTTTCTACCATATGTGGGTGGAACAATAGAGAGCAGATGGAAGGGAACATGGGCACTTGAGAGGGTAGTGTGAGTTGGTGGCCGAAATTCCTATAAACTATGTATAGCAGAAATGCTTATGGAACACCAGGTTATCTATGCCTGCGAGTGATTGTTTTATCTTGTTACTTGAGCCCACCTCTCATCCAAGGTGTGTGGTCAGAGTACCAGCACGGAGTGCAAGTGGTCAAGTGGACATGACGCCTGGTTGGCATGGGACTTATGTCTATGCCAAGGGTCATGTGGACCGATGCCTTGTTGGCAGGAGACTGATTTGTCTCGCCCATTTACTTTTGGGACATGGATTATGATATCTGGACTTATGGAACTGATTTGTCTTGCCCATTTACTTGGGACATGATTATGATATCTGGACTTATGGGACTGTTTTGTCTCGCGCATTTATTTGGGACATGGATTTATTTATCTTTATGCCATATTAGAATCACTATCTCCCCATACAGAGGCCAAGAGGTTCATTGTTCATCTCACCATGCATGTGGATTCATGTTGGGATTGTGAGAGGGCAATTCAATGAACACTCCACCATACACGTGGTTTCGTGTTGCGATTGTAGAGTGAGTGTTTCATTGTTTCCACATCATGCTTGTTGATCAGAGTTGGGATTGTATGAGAGAACATGGGAACTGTTGGGATTGGGAGAAAGGATTGCCAGAACTATGGAGAACCAGCTTTTCTGTCACCATGGTTTGTGCGCTTGAATGGCACCAGTTTGTGTGCATAGCACATGTTTCTGTGCGAGGCACTAGTTTCTTGTGTATGAAACTTATGTAAGTGTCTTAGCACCTGGTTGGTGATTTTCATTGGCATATGATTATCTTATTGATATTGGTGATTGAGACACAATTGGCTCTTGTGCCTGTGTCTAGCATATCTTCCATGGAATTCTCGCCCAATTATTTTGGGACATGATTTTGATATTGGTATTATGGAGACTTATTTAGTCTCACCCATTTCTTTGGGACATGGATTCTTCAATTATATTGGATTTTTGAGACTGTCTTGTCTCGCCCACTTGATGGGACATGATTATATCTTGTCTCGCCCACTTGATGGGACATGATTATATCTTGAATATGTGGCTTGAAGCTTAAAGTTGCGGACAACTTTTAAGAAGCTGGGGAGGATGTCACCAGCCTGGACATTTTTCAGTATGAAAGGGGTATGGTGGACTCCAGGATGTCTAAATATTTGGAAAGTACAAGCTTTGGGAATGGGGGATTATCCTAGAATACAAAGGACCACACTCCTAAAATTTAGGAGAGTTGCTATATATATATATATATTTTTCAGAAAGAGACTTCTATTAAGTATGAGAAAAGCATACAACAATCACAGCTATAAGCCGGAAGAGAATAGAATCACCCCAATATGTAAGGTGATTTCAACCATTGAGGAGCATCATGATGCCAAGACCTGTGGTACTAGAGGAAAAGAAGGTGCCATGGTCCCATTCCCGCATAAATATCACACGCTTTGCTTGCGCAGAACGCGAGGGCCCCTGAATGCGAGCCCAAGTAGCCATAAGAGTGTGGATGATATCACCCCATATAGTACTAATGCACTGAGACCCAAAAATCTGGACACTCTCAATAGCCTCCGTGCATCTAGCTCTCCAGATCTGCCATGCTGTAATACTGACAATAATCTCCCAACTGGTGTCAATCCTTTGTCTAGGGGGTGTGTAATCAGAGTGAGGAACATCCTGCAATAAACCATGCTGGGCAATACCTCTACGAATGAAAAAAACAGAATCTGTACCACTGTCCTCATAAAAAAGTTGCAGACTAGACTGGGAGAGCCAAGCAACTGCCCCCCAAGTCACATGCATGGCTCGGCCACTCAATTTGCGCATAAGTTGGGCTACAGGGCCCCAAATCTGTTGTGCAATGCTGCACCCCCATAGACAATGTTGTACGGACTCAGAATCTGCCGCACATCTAGGACAGGAAGGTGCTACACCGAAAACTGATCTCCACTGATTGGTGGAGAGACCACCAATGTAAGAATAACCAAAAGAAATGAGAGATCTGGCTCCTTCTTACATGGTGGGGAGACCACCATGTCAGAATAACCAAAAGAAATGAGAGATTTGGCTCCTTCTGTATGAGTGTCAAAGTCTATGCCAATATCTGCGCTGTATCACTGGAGAAATATCATAGCTCTCCCAATGAGGCCTGAGAGCAGGGATCCTATGCATCTGTCGAGTGAGGAGAAGCCCGGCATTCTGAAGAGTGAAACTGAAAAAAGGAAGGCTTTTCAAAGGATTGAAGGCATCAAAGGATTGAAGGCATCAATCCATACCCACTCTCCTGGATCCCACTGAAGATATTTGATAGGACTGCCACCATATAGCCACAAATACCAAGAGCCATGAGTCACTATTTGAGGAGAAGGGTCAATGAACCAGTGCTTTCCCGAGCGACCAATCCTCACTGGACTAAGCCTAGTGTTTGGTATGATCTCCTCCATACTACATCTCCTCAATCTCCCACCAGGCATGATAGAATACATAAGGAAATCTGTATCCTCCTGGCTTGGCAGAGCAATGACTTGCAAAGGTATGCCTATCCTGGAAAAAACTCCCAGCTAACTCGGATGATAGTCTCCGTGAAAGGTCCCAGAAAGCCACTCATGCGGAATAGGTGCATCAATCTGATCAATACGAATGCGAGAGCCCCTAAGATGCTGAGTGAATGCAACTCTCCGATCCTCCGGAAGACTCTTAAAGGTCTTCCAAGCAAGAACTGTGTATGCGCATCTCTCCCATCCTGACCATTGCATATAACGAGATGCACCAAGTGGCCGACCAGCCTCATCCCTAATGAACTCGTTCCACATAATAGGTTGTCGGTCAGCCTCGTCCAAAGACCTAGGAAGCCTTTGTCGCAAAAAATATATCATGCTTCTCCATGCTCTGACAATGGCTGCAATAAGAGGGGAAGATGGTGCCCTAATATCAGCCTCTGTGAACAAAAAACGTGTGCTGGGCATCCAGTCTCTTCCGACCCTAGGTGTACATCTGGAAATCTGAGACAAGAAAAAATCCTTCCAAGGCTCAGTGCCTGGTAGGAAACCTCTGACCACAAGTTTGCAAAGCAACGCCCCCTGCATTGAACATCCGGATCGATAATATTCAAGCCTCCCTCTCTTTTGGGCTGAATAACTGTGAGCCAAGCTACCTTGGCACGAGTGTCTGAGGTGCCATTCAAGGCCGACCAGAGAAAATTGCGGATCAATCTCCGCAATTGGCCAATGCACGCACGAGAGAAGCACCAACAAGAGGCAATGAACCAAGCTGAGGCAAGAAAAACCTGATTAGCCACCAAAGCTCTGGAGGCTGAATCTAATCTCTTGGAGCTCCAATGGAGGAGCTTCTTCCGGATACTCATAAGTACCGGAGCAAACTGCTGTGCAGGAGAAATATCAATCCCAACTTGGCATCCCAAATATCTAGCAGTGCATCCTCTGCTGATCCAAGTAAAACCAAGCTCTGCACCCCAATCAACTCTCGGTGAATCACTAACCCAAAAACCAACAGATTTGTGCCAATTAATGAGTGCCCCTGCCGCCAATGAGAACTCCTCTAGTGCTACCTGGAAGGAACATAAGCATATATGTGAAGCCTCCAAAAATAGGGCTATGTCATCAGCTAACTCAGAGTCAACCAACTCCTCATGACTACGAAGAGGCAACCTCAATCGTGAAATACCAGCAATGGAGTGGAGAAAGATGCTCATGGCCTTTGCAACTATGATATATAATAAAGGGGCTAATGGGCAGCCTTGTCGTACTGAGCGAGAAATCTGAAACCACTCTCCTCTATCACCACAAGCAAGAACTCTACTGTGGGCTTCACGATACATGCATGAAACTCCCTTGATCCATCTCTGAGAGAAGCCCATATGACTAAGAGTACCCTCAAAGAAGTCCCAATCCACTCTATCATAGGCCTCTCTCAAAATCCAAGAGCAGAATGGCTAAGGGCCGATTGCTCGCTTTAGCCCATTCGACGGCCTCCCAAAACGAGAAAATGTTATCAAAGATGCTCCTACCGTGTAAGAATCCATTCTGGGTATCATGAATAACATCCTACAAAATTGGCTGCAACCTGATGCTGACTGCCTTAGCAAGAATCTTATAGGCAGTCCCAAGTAAGGTGATAGGTCTTCATTGGCCAATCAATGTCTTATCCCCGCTCTTAGGAATAAGATAAATAAGCCCTTCAGTGAGAGAAGAAGGCATAGAAGCTGTGTCCCACATCTCCTGCAAAGCCGATGATCTCAGTCCCAATCTCATCCCAAAAAGGAATGAAAAAAACAGGGGAGAGGCCATCCTCCCCTGGACACTTACCATGAGGTAAGGCATGAAGAGCATGACTGAACTCCTGCATCCAAAGCAACACACATCTCCTCAGTGATCAAATGTGGCAATGCATTCCAAACCTTCCTCTGTGCCCTGTGTCTCAAATCAGAATGCGGCTCAGCACTAAGAAGCTGGCAATAGAAATCTGTGGCAATTTGTCTAACCATAAGAGAATTTGAGTGAAGAGTGCCACGTGAATCCTGCAACTGCCTGACACTATCTCTGGCATGAGATGGGCCATGAGAAGCAAAGAAATGTTTGTTACATCTGCCACCCATCTGTGTCCAAAAGGATTTCTGGGGATGGAAACGGTACTCCGCGCATTGCTCAAGAGAGTGATGAAGTTCTGCTCTAACAGTACATAAAGAATCTGCAACCCATTGAGCATGAGGATGTTTCTCGTGCTCTTTCTGCAAGGCAGCCAATCTACGTCTAATAGCCCTTTCTAACTCCAAGGCCTCTTGCCTCTTAGACAGGGCACATGTGTGATAAAAGTCACTAATATCACAGAGAGCAGAGGCCAGGCTTTGAGAGGCCTGTAAGAAGTCATGAGATCTCCAAATATCAAGCATACGACGCGATAGTTGTGCATCTGAAAACAAATGATCAGGGATGCGTACATGGGGTGCTGATCCGTGGTTATTCGGATCTTTAATACATTAAACCAATGGACAATGATCCGATTTGGAGGTGCCTGTAGCAATCAAAGTATGTCCACCTCTGTCAAGCACCCAATCATCCACATAAAATCTGTCTAACCATGCATAGATACATCCTACATCTCTTCTCCTATTAGACCATGAATAAAGAAGAGTGGATGGACTCCTCAAAATGTCATCCTCATGCCAACAATCTCTACCATGAATGGAGAGTATAAACCTCTCCCAAGACGCTCTTTCAAGAGGATGCACCAAGCCCTCATGTCCACCTCTTTAATCCGTTGGCATCTCAACCATGTTAAAATCCCCACCAATAATCCAATGGTCGGCAAGAGGCATCAATGTAGTGAGAGATTTCCAAAAGGCAATCCTCTCACCTCTATGGTTAGGAGCATAGAGGTTGAGAATACCAATGCGTGTAGTACCCTGCATAAGAAGGATCCATTGCGCTCTCGCAGGCAAAATGACACCATGTCCAATGATGCAAGGCAAGATCAAAGCTGAAACAAAGATACAAACACCACCCTTGGTAACAACAACCGGTGACCAAAAGGTGTGTCTTGAGAGAAGCTTGCCTGATCTCCCACATTGACTAGCATCCAGTTTATGCTCTTGCAAGAGCAATATATCCATAGGTCCATCTGTGACTGCACAATGAAGCTGGGTTTTTACAATTTGTTTCCGTCGACGCGGAATAAAACCCCCAAGACCCTGAATGTTCCAAGAGACAATCCTCATAAAGACTCAGAGTAGGAACGATCAGATCTCGTGGTCGACAAAGGACCCCCTTTAGAGGCGGAAGTACGTCTCGCAGAGGCAAGGGAGGGAAAATCTGACGATGTAAACCTTACCTCGCTCTCCCACTCCGGGGAAAAGCCAGGGCTAGTCCTCAGAATTGGAGAGGTACCATGAGAATGCGAATGTGCAACATCATCCTCAAGGGTGCAATCATCCTGTAACTGTAATGCAGCATCCTCCTGTGAGGGATCCAGATCATGTGCCTGCAAGGCCTCATCCTCCCAAAAAGGATCAACATCCTGTGAGGCAAGAGCTGCATAGCGGTTAGGGTGCTCCACAGGGAGTGTGGGTGAAGGGGTGGGGTCTGAGGGTGCCTGCCATCCCTAACCACAACCCAACGCTGTGTGGTCTGATGTGGCAAAGGAGTAGTTGGAGTCTCGGCAACAAGGGTAGTCTGGACCTCAAGGTCAATGTCGTGCTGAAGAGAGGTGAGCTCATCTTGTGAAAAATTGATGATTCTCCCGGCCAATGGGGGTGACGAAAGATTGGCTATGGCAGAAGAAGCCATAAAGCCAATCAAAAAAATGGGCGGCCGACTTGAATCCAGGTAAAATTGCTGCTGATAGAGAGGCGGGTGCAGAAGAGAGAGGCAAAGGCAGGAGCAGAAGGGCGGGAGCAGCTGGGGTAGCAAAGGCAGTGGGGCAGCAGAGGGGCAGGCGGGGACTACAGAGGGGGAGGCGGGGGCAGCAGAAGGGCTGGCAGGGGTTGAAGAAAGGCAGGCGAAGACAGCAGAGGGCGGGAAGGGGGTTGCAAAAGGGCTGGCGGGAGTAGCAGGAGGGGAGGGGAGAGCAGGCGGGGGTAGGAGGAGGGCAGGCGGGGGGCTGCAGAGGGGCAGGCGAGGGTAGTAGAGGGGCAGGCAGGGGCAGGAAAATCAGCAGCGCAAGCTCACCAGGTCATTGCAGCACACTCTCGCATTTCATCGTCATATCAAACATTCTCGGAGAGTTGCTATTTTTGGCCCGACTTCGATGGAAATTCTGTTCACGTCATTACATCTGGCAGATACCAAGAGTTGGCAAAGTGCCTATGACAGAATGTCTTTTAGTTGGGATATTTTTAGAGGTAAAGATTATGGAAGGACCCATCTCTTAGATTGGGACATGTGGCAAGAAAGTGGACCAAAGTGAGACAAGTGGCCTGACACTTGTTATAAAGTGGATCAAAGTGAGACAAGTGGGCTCACACTCGTCACTTCAGCTATTGTGTGGCTCTCCACTTGTCATTGTAGCCTTCTCTTGCCATTTTAGCTCATGGGAGGCCCAAATCTATAAATTGGAGCCCTCTCTCTTCATTAATGGAGGCTCTCTTGCTGCACACTAGCCTCTACCACCGTTACAGGCTGCCCTAATGATGGCTACTCTCTTTCTCTCTCTCTTGAAGGCTGCCCATGAAGAATACCGGCTGTTGGGGACTGTTTTGGAGGCTTCCATTGCGAAGAAATACTGAAGGCAAGGGTATTTAATCATTTATTATGATTTCTAGCCATTGTACTTGTTGTACCAGTCTTTGTACCTGTTGTATATCAGCCATTGTACTGGCTGTACCAGTCCTTGTACTTGTTGTACTTGCTGTACCACCCATTGTACCGGTTGTACCAACTTCTGTACTTGCTGTACGAGCCAATGTATCTACTGTTCTAGTCACTGTACATGTTGTACCAGCATTTATACTTGTTGTACCTGCCACCGTACCGGCTGTACCAACCACTGTATTGGTTGTACCAACCATTGTACTTGTTGTACCGCCTGAATGGAGAGTTGTACTTGCTGTACCAGCTCTATTGCATGAAGACCCGTGGTTTTTGGGGAAGAATTAGTACCCACACGGAGGTATATGGATTATATTGTTGGCTCGGCATTTCTACAGCCTATGTTCCGGCTTGGTAGCCTTGTGTTGGGTTGTGTTATGGCATTTGTATATGGATAATCCGGCATCTCCCGTGGGGAGAGTAAGGCCCTCAAAGCTTGTACATGTATTATTCTCCTTGGGTAATAAAATACTCCAAGGGGGGGTCGGCCCATTCTGGCCTCTATGCGGTGCAACACGTGCAAGCTCCATTTTCAGCATTTGTGGATGTTTATCGCTTTTATGTTTTATGCAAAGTGATGATGGATATGTGTTAAGGCTGTGGCTACGTTTAAATTTTTTAATATGCATTGATGGTATCAACAAGTGTGTCAAAGGCCCTAGTCCCCTGGGCACCCGCCGCGAGTTACAGGCCAAATAGAGGGCGGAGACACCTCGGACCCACGTGGCGGGGAAGCCCATCCTGCACATAGTTGCCTTGAGAAAGCCCCAGTCCAAGATGTAAATGGGCCGTGGCAGTCGCCTCCTAGAAGGTGAACATGTTGTCCAAGAAACTCCTATCCTGGATAAAACATGTTTGCATGCCATGGATTAGATTTGAGAGGTGGAGCTGCAGTCGACTGCTGATGGTTTTGGCTAGGATTTCAGGTGAATCAGGCCCTCCACCAGTCTCATTGAAGGTCGCCCTTCATTAGCTCCCACTTATGAAGAAACACAGAAACCAGCCATCCTCACCTAGGCACTTGCCCCTACGGAACGTTACAATGCCTCTACAATCTCGTCAAAAGAGTAGGGTGTGATCAAGAAACTCTGGAGACCCGATGGGACCAGCTCACGGGTGTCCTGCCACACCCTCACTCTCTCGTCTTGTACGTGTTGGAAGTGGAGCTCCGTAGTGAGTAGGGAACTGAAGAAGCCAGTGGCTATGGCCCAAACCCAGGCCGGTTTGGAAATAATGTTGTCATTTGATCCTCTAGATCCCTGCCCCAGTATAATGACAGTTGCGGCCGCTATCAGCAGCCTCTGTAGGGAGGCGGCCCACAGACCCCTGTGAGAGGTTGGAGATCATCAACAGTATAGCAGCATGGCACATTTGGCATGCTCAGTGTAGTGAGGCCATAGAGGGCACTACCACACCACCTGCTGAGTCCATCAGGAGCATATGGACGGACATCATACACACTCTCCAATGCCAGTGGGAGAAGCTTCAAGGCAACTCTGAGCGTATGCAGAAGCGTCGAGAGACTTTTCTTTGGATTTGGAGCAGCAGTCCTTTCCTCAAGGTCAGAGACAACGAAGGCTGCTTGGCATTACATGCCACGTGTTTGGCTGTTCTCCCCTCCCCCCCATTGTCTGAGATAGCCTTTCTCAAAGAGTGACCAGCCAACAAGGAAGAGCCCCTCTGTGTCTTCTGTTGTTTTTCTTGGTCATGTACTTAGCCGATTCGTCTGCATTTTTGGTAACTAACGGAAGCATCTTTCTTGGAAAATAATAATAATGGATCTTTCAAGCTTGTACTTCATTAATCTAAACTCTGGCATGGCCATACCGGAGCATGCCTCTCTGCGGTATTTACCCAAACATGGGAGTCCATCCAATGGATGGGTGCAGACACTAGTGTGGATAACCAACAAAGCGTTGCGGGCATCTCCCATAGCCATGATCTTGGGGTTAATGTTTTTTGGGGACAGATGTTGGGGCTGTCCTCTTCTCTTTCCCAATGAGTGTGGCCCCGACAAGAGATGGGACAATTTGTTAGTGGCTATCTCTATCTATGACAAGGCCATCGGTTTTTACGAGTTAATTGGTGACCTTCACATCACACATGTCATCAGCTAGGCCTAGGCATCGCGGCTTGCACAATGTGGAGGCAAAGGAGGCCCACGCCTTCATCCTCTTCCAAATCAGCTTTGTGGCAGAGGCGGAGATTTGTAGGTACATGCAATGCGACGATATTCACTACAGAGTTGCCTGGAATAGGGCCAACCCCAAGTGAGTTAGTTGCAATAGCATGGATCCGTTTCAACCTTAAGGACCTCCACACCTAGACAGCCTATCAATACTCGTGCAATCCAGCCCCCTAGGGCTGGAAGCTTTTGAGCCCTGGTGGACTTGAATAAAGCCCCCGTCGTTTTTTTTTTCCAGGAAAAAGATACTTCTATAGCAGCCTGGAAGGGCTAAATACAACCACAAAGGGATAGATACAAATTGGCCTCCATGTACGAGGTGAGGATCAAAGAACAAGAGGGGGAGAAAGATACACTTCTCCTCCAGTCGGCCGCTCTATTTGGAGAGGGCTATCTCATACAGGGGAAGGGGGAGGGGGAGGGAATAACCAGTTACCACACAAGTGGTACTGCTGAAATGTGAAGGTGAGAGACCTGAAGAGCTAGTCCCCCACCTTCCTCCTCATAAGCCATAACAAACTCAGCCTCAGTGGCCCAAGTAACCGTGCCCCATGACCGATGAGGTCGCAGTCTTGTGCATCGTGAAAATGCGGAGAATCCGTTGCCAAACTTGCTGAGGCTTCGGGCAATCCCAAAGACAATGTCGCTGAGACTCCTGAGGGTGGCTGCACCTCGGACAAGCCGCTCATCGACCGCCAGTGGTGGCCAACCACATGCCAACCGCCAAAGTCCTATGTGCCAGGAGTGAAAGAAAGAGGGTGATCTTTTGAGGCCAAGAATTGTCCCAGAGCCTCTTCCAAAAATCTGAGAAACCGGTGAGAGGCCTTGTGTGATTGCGAGCGTACTGCTGCTGCCTTGGTGCCCTGGACCTCGGGCATGTGGATCCAAAGGCCTAGCCGTGCGGTGTATGCAAAGGATGGTGTACGCAATGTCTCTTCCCTGTTAGCAGGATGTGAGGGGCCGGCTCTCCTACACTAGAAAGCCTCAACTGTACGCCAAGTCGGGGCGGTTGGAGAGCCAACCCAAAAACCACGTGACTTGTGCCGGTTGAGCTGCACTCTTGATGCACGACAGAAGATCTCTATCACCTCTACGAATCTTTGGAGATTCCCCACATCTCCGAATAAGTATGCTGTTGTGTCATCTGCAAACTCTGAGTCCAGTAGCTCCTCCTGAGTACGGATGGGGAGAAACAATCCCTCAGCGACAAATAGGAAGAGGTATGGTGTCAGAAAGTGTCACCTTGGGCTCCTTGAATGAGAACGTGACTGTGAGAGGCCGAGTAGAGGCCTGAAATAGCACGGGTCCACTCCACTGGGAACCCCATCCGGTACATCGTGCCCTCCAAACAGCCCTAGTTAACTCTATCATAAGCTTTCTCAGAATCCAGAAGGAGCACAATGACGTCCTACTGCCGCATCGTGGCTATTGGGAAAACTCTCCTGAAGATGTTGGAGAGAAGCAAGACCCCACCGAATGCTTCTCTCTTGTTCACGGAATCCCGTCAATCTGCTCTATGCTGCCTCTTGCAAAAAGTTGTTGATCTTGCCAAGGCCCGCATCTAAGGTGCGTGTGGCAGAACCTGAGATAAAATTCACTGCCTCCCATATCTGCTTTATCCTATTGCAGATCTGAGTCTTGTATGAGGCTGTCCGGAATCCTAGTGCTCAAGTGCGTGTCTTGCAAAGTAGTGGCTGCCAAGATACCAATCATGTCCGCGTGACTGCAAGCCCACTCATCCACATAGAATCTATCAAGTCGAGAAAGATTGGGGCCGGTGCTCCTCTTGTCAAACCGTGATAATCATAGACTCTCGAGGCTGCGCCCGAACTCTGGCGAGTGCCAAAGGTCTGTCCCCTAAGTCCCACGATTGACTCCTCCCAAGCAGAGTACTCTAAGCGTGAGATTGTAGCCGTGCCTCCTCTGAGTCTATCCTCTGGTGACTCGATCATGTTTAAGTCTCCACCCATGGACCAAAAGTGGACCTGAGGGAGGGACTGGCATATTGTACTCTAGAAGGTGGCTTTGCTTGTAGCAACGTTCAGGGCATAATTATTGAGGAAGCCCACACAATCCTCTCCAATCCTAATGGTAACCCACTGAGCGCCTAATGTCTATGACACCTGAGCCGATCACTGCCAGCAAGGGCTGCTTACTGACAAAAATACGAACTCTCGCTTGAGTCCCGGAGGGGCCAAAGGAGGGAGACCAAAAAGTGTGACTCCTACTTGGTAAAATCTTCCTGCAACAACGGGGGTACGCCCCTTGGAAAGATGGTGCTCCTAGAGGAAAAGAATGTCCATGGCATAGTTGTTACGAGGCGCGCCTCTAATAGTTCGAGGCGTACGGGGCGTACGACTACCTGATCGAGGCGTCCACACGAAAAAAAAAAAAACAAATTTGCTGGCTTGAGTCTTTAGACTGGGCCTTTAAGAGCCCAAGACAGCCCCTCTCACACACACTCTTTCTCCCTCATTCTCTCCCTCCCTCGCTTAAGCCTTTCTCAAGACCCAAAGTTCAAAGTTCTTCATACCCACTAGGATGAAGATGTTTTTTATACCCATTTTTGGAGCTATCTCTATACTCTACCGGTTCATTTCATTTTACTTTGTACCCTTGAATCTTGATGATGTATCCAGATGATGAGGATGGACTACTTTGGTCTCATAGGTCATTTTGGCCTTTTGCAGACCTTTAATACAGCTTTCTTTCTTTCACACACACACTCTCTCTCCTCTCTCATACACACCCTCTCTCTCCCTCCCTCAAGGCTCATACATACACACTCTAGTCTCTCTCTCTCTCTCTCAACTTTCACTATATATCTATCTATCACTATATATATATATATAACCGATGTCTCTAACACGCCTCTAACGTCTCTAAAAAATACGAGTCTTTCGAGGCGCGTACCATACCCCCCTCGTACCAAACGCCTCTGATGCCTCAAACAACCATGGTCCATGGGTTCCATGACTGCTGCTCTATGGAGCTCTCCTCTAAGGACACCTCGCCTCTGAAAGCATTGAGGCCCCCCCAAACCCTAAATGTACTATAAGGCAATCCGCATATCAATCTCTGTGGGAGGTGGGACTATCAGAACTTCCCTCCACTCGAAGAGTCTTGGGCGTGGGTTTCGATGGGGTGTAGTCACAGTCAGCCTTGGGACGAAGGCGCGCTAGGTGGGCGTGAATCCTGTCCTCCATTTGTTGCCATCTTGTCCGAGCTCGAGAGTAAGCGTACTCTGAACTCCATCAGTCACAAAACTGAATCCTTAGCGCACACAGCGATCTTGAAGTCGGCTGGTAGCCTCGGCGCGGGCCAACGAGCTGGCACTCTCCAGCTACAGTGTCGTCGGCAGTGGGGTCGTGGTGCTCTGCTGCCTGAGGGCCTGCATCTCTCCCGGCCCCTTGAGGATGATCTAAGCTTTTGGGGGGGGACCATCGGAGGCGCTCTCCTGGATTGGCGATGAGGACAAGCAATTGCCTTGGAGGCCTGAGTACTCTACTCTCTGCAAAATGGGGTCTCCTTGGAGACAAGGATGGAATCCCGGTTGCTTATGCGAGGGCCAAAGCGGTGTAGGGGGGGATTCCATCACTCTCCCAATGGCTCCACCAATCGCCGGGAGAAGAGGAAGGTATTCCTTCTTGAGGCGTGGGAAGAAGACTCTCACGGGAAAGCTTGAAACGCGAGGTAGTGGGTCGAAGCCGTGTTGCCACCTCACAAAGAAGACTTGGGCTGTACGCAATGCGACGGGGCTCAGCTGCATGGCTCTATCTGACGCCGTTGGCGAGTCAAACTCAACCTAGTAGCCGCGCCCCAAAGGATGAATATCGGTGATCTTTACAGGAGCTCCAAGGAGGCTAGCCTGTAGAAGATCCATGAGTTGTCCACCCGGAGCCATGAGTTGTCCGCACGCCAGGCGGCTATTAACAATCTTGCACACTAGAGTGGAGGCCTCTAGGGATGCAACCGTCTGAGAAGGATAGGCAGGGACGGCGGCCTCGGTCGGGGATGATGGAGCGACTACCATGGAGTCCTCCTGAGGGGTGAAGAGCAGAAGGGGCGGAAGCTTGCTAAAGGATAAAATGCCCAAGAACTAGAAAAACTGTGAGATGACAACGGAGGGATAGGACGGGAATGGAGAGTTGGAGCCGAAAGGGAGATGGAAAGGGGAGGGACTGGAGAGGCCGTGGGCGAGAGGAGGAGGGAGGCAAGGGAGGGGGAGGGTTAGCACTGCAGAGGAGGGGGCGGGGTAATAGGACAGGGGCGAAGAGGGGAGGGGGAGTTTGGGGGAGGGAGCGCAGGCAGGGTCAGCGTGAGACAGAGAGGGGGGGCAAAGGCGGGGGCAGCGCGAGAGAGGGGCTGGGGGGGGGGGGGGGGGGGGGGGGGGGGGGGGGGCGCGGCAGATGGAAGGGAGGAGAGAGCGCGCAGGCGGAGTGGGGCGCAAACTGCTCGAAGGCAGCAGGGGTAGCGCGAAGGCTGGAGAGGCAGAGGCAGTGCAGTTCGAGAAAGGAGGGGGGGGTGGCTGGTGGGGGGCGCTCACAGCTCTTGATGATCACATCAACTTTTCCGAATGCTGAATTATGTAAAGCCCCCATTCTCTTCCCCTAGCCATGCGGGTTTACTTATGGGGTTGGCCCCTCTCTTGCTTGCAGGGATGGTGTGTCTTAGTTTTTCCCCCAAGAACACCCCTCCCCCCTCCTTTCCCCATTTCTCTCTCTTGAAAGCTCTTCCGCTTTTTAGAACCCAAACACATCCCCCCTTAGTGGCCTGGCCATCGACATGCCTGAGAACAATCCCTTAGACACAATGATTGGATCTGACTCCGAAGCCCCCCTGCCCTGCGGCCGGTGTATTTGGACTCGGAAAAGGCTAAATCTTGTTTGCATCCATCTGTGGCCCTGTCTTGGGGAACCTCTTTGCCTGCCCTTCTCGCTCCATCTTTTCTTGCGTTGTACTTTTGACTTCCTTGGAGGGTTGTAGGTCTCTCGTATGTGGACCCTCTTTTTTAATGTAACTAATGGAAAGATTTTTTCATGGGAAAGCAAAAGATTGTCATAACAAAATTGAAAACACAATCCTTTATCTTTCCAAACAAGACCTCACGAGTCTATGACACATAATTTCCTGTCATGACTATGACACAACGCTATTTGTCTGAAAGTGTACGGACGACTAGCACCTGACCTTATACAACCCAATCATTATGCATTACATGCTTTGATCCACAATATATGATGAAAGTAGCTATAACAAAACCCAAAACAATGTAAAGGAGTAACTTAAGATCTTGGAAGGCTTTCCTATCCATTATTGGGAAGCCATGCTTTATTTTTATTTTTATTTTATAGTGAAGTGACCATGATGCAGCTGTTGAAACAATGTGTTCAAAAATTTCATATATTTTCCGAAAAAATTAGGTTTTTTACCAACAGCTTGATCTATTTCTGCAGCAAATCGAAAGTGTTTATTGAATATGTAATGCTTGCGACTATAAACGATGGAGAAGTACATGCTCATCAAATGGGAATGCTGCTGTACGGCCGGAAAGTGGTATGCTTTAAAGCTTTAAGTGGTATGACTGAAAGTGATTAAGTGCTACACCCTCCTGCCTCCCTTCCTTCCCTCTTTTGCTTCTGTACACTCTTTCTTACCCTCTCTGCAGCAGTAACCCATGTCCTCTTCCGTTTCCCCCCCAACTTCCTCCACCACACCCCCCAACACACACACACACACACCCCTCCCAGACGACTCCATGTGTAATGTACCTGATGCTAATTGCAGGGTAAGACGGCCTAATCTTGGGTTAGAAGACCGTGAAGATTAGTGTACCGGGATGAGTACTTGGGCTAAGGTGTAAATTAGAGTTGTCCTATAGGTCTCTAGTGGCTAAATAAGTTGGCTGAGCTGCCAAGGGAGTTGTAGCCCAGCCGTTAGGTGCACTTACTTAAGGCTGAGAGGTCCTTGGTTCAAGCCCCAGCTGGTGTCCCTCGGATAGCACCCCATGTGCCTTGAGCACCCATGGAAAAATTATGTTCGGGCGGGACTTGGGCACATGATGCACATAAAAAATTAACTACCAGAAGGATCTACCACCCAGCAAAAAAAAAGTGGGGTGAGCCTATTGAGTGGACTATTCTATTATATGGTGATGTTAGATGATATGCCGAGCCTTAGCCCTTGTGCTTAGGGGTGGGCTACTGATGCAGACCTATGGTTGGGTGCTGAGCGAGCTTGCATGACCCCGAGTTTGGAACTAATTATGTTTGTCTTGGGTTTAGGAGATCTAGGGATGCAACAGTTGGTATCAGAGCATGCCAAAACTGCAAGAGGACAACGATGAAGCAGGAGCAAGGTTTCTGTAAGCAAACCGAATTGTGTTTTTTAGGGTTTGAAAAAACCAGGTAGGTGAGAAAATGGCATTGCTAGAGAGAACAGGATCTACCGATTCTTTTCACTAGAGGTGCCCAGTGTAGTATGAGATTGGAGGGAGGTATCATTGCCCCTCTAGGAAGGGATTTGGTCCATTGGCTCATTGATTTCCTAGACCAGCGATGCCTTGGAGTTATTGTTGAAGCTGTGTCAGCGCAGAGATCAGCTTTGCAGAGAGGCACATATGTAGATCCCAGATACCTCAGTCCCCCATCACAAGTTTCTTTTCAGTTAGCCAAAGAGGTGATAGTCCAAGTGGTAAAGTGTTTGCCTAGGACTGAAAGGTCTTGGGTTCAAACCCTGCTTGGACCCCTCGGCGGCACCTCTCATCCGCGCTCTCCATAAGCTTCCCTTTCGGCGTCGATCGTGTTCTGGCCGCCTTTCCCAGGAGGACTCCAGTGTAGCCCCTCTGCTCTCTGTGGTCGAGTGTGCTCGTCGCCCTCTTCAGAGGGCCGCGTAGATGATCTTGTAGCTCACGACACCAGCGTGGCTGGGACGTTGAGCGAGTTGTAATGTTAACTATTAGTAGGATCTCTCTCCCGGAAAAAAAAAAAAAAAGAAGTTTCTTTCAGTCAACCAAGGATGAAGAACGCCACAGAAGACCATGAGAGAGCTCATACCAGGATGCTCCTACTCGATGGACCATACAGCACACACGGACAATCCATGAGCTGCAGGTGCCTGCCCGCCTCTCCAAGGCATCTCTCTAAACAGTGCGTTACAGGTGCAGTGAGCTCAACGCCCAAGACCCACTAATCCTGTATAACTCTGTTGCTAGGGTTTGATGCATACTGGTTGCCTGAACGTATGTTTATACTCGATTTTTGCTGCTGTACTTGCATACGTCTGATAGCGGGTTTGTGATGCGCAGAAAAGAGAGGAAAAGATGTTTGGCCTGTTGTTTTGTTGAACTGAGTGTGCTGTTTGCCCAAATTTATGAAGGCATGAATTGGAGGAGGGGGGAGAGAGAGTTGTATGCGATTTTGTCTGTAAGTTTTGCTGATGTAATACCTCGCCTGCTGTCCATCTAACTGCTGGGTAGAGAGGATGCACAAAGTGGGAGCTGGGTAAGAAGAGGGCGCCTTGAAGAAAGTCCAACCAGGTCTTGTGCGCCTTGAAGAGCCCTTCCTACAGGGATAGCACTCTATCGACCAGCCCCTGTAGAGAGGGGAAACCCACAGCAAGAGACTAGTGGGTCTGGACTGTAGTGCACATGCCACCTAGGCAGTGCAGCAAGGCAACCAGGTCTTGTGCGCCTTGAAGAGCCCTGCCTACAGGGGTAGTACTCTATCGACCAGCCCCTGTAGAGAGGGGAAACCCACAGCAAGAGACTAGTGGGTCTGGACTGTAGTGCACATGCCACCTAAGCGTAGGGAGCAGCTAGAGAGGGCGGAAGTAGTGCTTGGGTACAGCTGTACAAAACACACAAGCGTGTGCCCTGTGGGTGCAGCAAGGCAACATGTGGAAGTGTCAGCCAGTGCGCTGAATAGTCGTGGCATGCGTAGCAGCCGCGTGAAAAGCAGCAGTGTCAATCTTCAAGCAAGACAGGCATCATGACTGACGCAACCTTTGGGTAGATATGGCGCACATGCGACGCTATGAGGGGTCCTGATTTGGTGTTACCTCTATTTTTGAGGAAAAGCAGGACCCAATTTCAGGTGGTTCCCATCCTGCAAAGGAAAAAAAAAAAAGAAAAGAAAACAAAATAGCATACTTCTTGATAAAAGACCACTGCACAAGGTATTTTTCTAAAACACAAAGCATAAAGTTGAAAAACACCTCTCAATATCTGAGTTTTTATTTAAAAGACTCTTACAGGGGGTGTTTCATACGCTTGTGAGCATGCTCCTTCGGATTATTATTATTTTTAGAGCATCGCAGGTCTTGCTTGAAAGAGCATGGGCACAGGAACCCATGCAAAAAAAAGGCATACACATGGAAAAGAAACCATTAAACCCTGACTTTGGTTTAAAGTTGGGAATTTTCTAAGCTTAATTTGAAAATCCGAGACTTGCTCCCACAGCCCCAACAAAGGCTCCCCCTGCAAGGGAGGAGGTCCAGGAGCTCAACACAGCCCCTGTTCCCATCCCGGAGAGATGACGGTCAGTCATCCCGACACTTAGGCACAGGTGGAAGCTGCCGGCTGGCGGCAGCACGACGGCCCTGCAGATGCCACCATGAGCCTCCGCAGGGGTGCTGACAGCTAGAGCATGATGAGAGTGGGTCGCCGAAGGTAACGGTGCCCACTGGTAACTGTTATGAGCATTTATCTCCAGATCAGGAGGTGGGTGGTGCCCAGGAGGTGCCAAATCTGGCTCTTAGTCTCTGAATCCCCAAGGTTCTGTCCCACCCGCATGCTTGCCGTTGGCAGCTCATGATCGCTCCCGAACCCAGCAGTTCTGCTCTGCTTGCCATTTGATTCACCAATTCTCTGATCTTGTGTGGAGATGATGATTGGAACATCCGTTGTGGCTGCTCTTCCTCTAGAGTCTCTTGTAGTGCCTCCAAACACACATCCTCCTCACCCTGCCCTTTGCCTCCCCCAATCAGGGACCCAAGTGGATTGCAACCTCTTCAGATGCCTTCCAGTGGAGGCAAGTGAGTTCTCGGAGACGGTGGCTCAGCTCCAATTCTGTGTGATTTTCCATCACTCTTCAGCGGCCCCCCCGGACAGTGGCGTGGTGATATATTCATTCATGCTCAGCATTGCCCCTGGCAAGGAGTGGGACTTTGAGATGGCATCCTCACCATCCACACTCAGGCAGTCGCCCTCTCTCCGCATTTATTCGCCCTCTCTCCGCATTTGGGAGACGGACATACAGATCGTTGATATTGTCACCCACTCGCATATATAATGATTAGGTGATTAAACATGGTATGCCAAGCTAGGTTTGGTTTAGCTATTTTTGAAGTTCTTTTGTCTCACGTTTTTTGCATGAGGCTTGAATCAAAGAGCCAGGGCAGCTTGCATGGAGGCCTAACAAAACGTGGGCTGTAAATCCAATCACCTGCCTGAATCAGAGTACACCTCGCAGTCTGCTGCAGAAGAGGGCCCTTCCAAGGCTCAGTGCTAAGAAGAAATCCTCTGACAAGAGCTTACAAAGTCGAGCCTTACATTGTGCCTCCGAGTCTATGATGTTCAATCCTCCCTTTCGCTTAGGCATAATAATGGTATCCCAAACCACTAATCGTGACCAAAGGAACTTCCGAATAAGCCAACGAAGCTAACCAATGCATTGCTAATGAAAAACGCAGCATGATGTGACAAACCAAGCAGTCACCACTTGCCAGCAGCACTTGGTTAGCTACCAAGGCAGTGGAGGTCAAATCAAGCTTCCTGCTAGTCCAATACTACACGTGGAAAGCTTCCCTAGACCGTGCACATTCCATGAGATAATCCTCATGGTAAAGAGGAGGTTTTGATTCTTGACTTGAGCAACTGCTTGGCTAGGGTTTGGACCTGCCTCCCATAATGTTGCAAGAGGGGGTAATCCTTGGAGCAAAGTCCAGTGGCAGTATGTTCATGCTATCTTGGACTTTGCACAGTCTCTGCATACGTGCACAATGCATGGGTGCCCTGCAGGGCATCGTGGCATATATCCTGTTGTACATCCTGCAAGGCCTCATAAGATGGCAACGTGTCGTGTGCATCCTACATATTATTGTCCATCCCAAGCAAGGACTCAACATAGTCATTCTGCCTTGAAGCAACATCCTTTTGCAAGGATGACATTGCAAACTCATCAATCTAACCCAATACATCACTGTGTACGTTGTCTTTGGGAGAGGCATCATGCTATGCCCACCTAGAGGGCGG
The DNA here is from genome assembly GCF_041138505.1 of Cibotium barometz. Classification (NCBI taxonomy): domain Eukaryota; kingdom Viridiplantae; phylum Streptophyta; class Polypodiopsida; order Cyatheales; family Cibotiaceae; genus Cibotium; species Cibotium barometz. Next base: position 14,644,153 of record NC_141079.1, read on the forward strand.
CCATGAAAGACGACCTGCCACACCTAGCGAAAGGTTGGCCGAGGCGAAGCATTAAGCTGTGTCGCTTGGGGAGCGCGTTTGCGCTGCCTCCTATGACCCTTGGCCCTAGGGCAATCTTGCACAACGTGGCCCATCTATTGACAAACCCAGCACTGGCTAGGTCTGCCTGACGTCCCCATATGTTGCTTCAAGGGACCATTAGGTCACGGAAGCAGCACAAAGGCCTTAAAGGACTCACTCACAAGCCAACACCATAACCCTTGGGACCTACACCAGCCAAGGCAGTGACTACTGAGGTAGCAAAAGTGGGAAAAGCTGGGATGGTAGGCACTTGTAGGAGGTTGCCTCAATGGCCTCCAATAATGGCCAATAATCATGAGGGAGACCTGGGAATCTGAGAGTGATAGGGTAATGGTTCCGGTCTTCTTCGACAGGGTCGAAGTAGTTTGGTGTATGGTAGGAAGAAAATCTTCCTAGGGCCCAAAAGAAAAGGACTGCCCTTGAGCTGCCTCCTCTGCGTCAAAGTCTACTTGGAAGAATCCTCTCCCAAGTAGCCTTACGTCTTTAAAATGGAGCGGGAAGCCAGAAGGCAAGGCCGCCAATACCTAGTCACAGCCTGGATACGTGAGGGGTGGGAACCAAAGATTTTTCCAATGAGCATCGTCTTGGAGTCTTTCGGCACAGAGGGCTCCAAGCTCGTCTTGAGAGAACTGGATGGTTCACCCAGCCGGAGGGGATATTAGCCATGATGCTAATGGGGAAAAAAGGCCGACTTGAACCTTGATTAAGTGCAATCCATACTTGAGCAAGACGGAGGAAAGGGCAGCGAAGAGGAGGAAGGTGGAGGGGAAAGCAGGAAGGGCAGGAGAGGGCAGGGAAGAGGGGCAAGGCAGCTAAATAGGGCAACAGGACAGGCAGGAGAGAGAAAGGCAGGCAAAGGAGCAAGGGCGGAGGAACAGATGGCTGGGCAGAGGCGGAAGGGCACAGTGCGCGGGGGCGGGGGGATGGGGCAGCAGGAGGGCAAGGAGGGAAACAGGCCGGAGGGTGCTAGTGGGCAAGAAGGGAGCTGAGGAAAAGAGGGCGGGGAAGAGAAGGGAGACGGGTGAAGGGCACACATAGAGGGGGGGCACAGATCAGCAATATGGGGAGCTCACGGAAAAAGATTGTGTGCACCTTCATGATGCATCAGGCTACAATGACTTTGTTGAGTCCTCCTTGCTTGGGTTAGACAGTATGCGAGATGTAGATGGCATGGGGGATCATGTAGATGCACACTAGGACAAGTCACCCTCTCAGAGGCTTTGCAGGATGTACAGCATGATGTATGTCGTCACAATGCCTTGCAAGGCACTCATGTATTGCGCATGGATGTAGAGACTGCAGAGTCCTGGATATGGGAAAAACAATGGACTTTGTTCCAACGATTACTCCCTCCTTCAGCATTACGAGAGGCGGGCACGGACACCAGCTAAGTGTTTGCTTAGGTCTGGGGTCAAAACCTCATCTTTACCACGAGGGTTGTCTCATGGAATGGGCAAGGCCTCGGGGGCTTCCCACCCACAGTAGGAAGCACCTCGTGAAGGACAAGATCCATCTTGTCTGAAGAGAGTTGCATTGGCCATGGAGAGGACCAGCCAATATTACCATAGTGTTACTTTGGCCAAAAAAAACAAGAAGCCCTGGACGAGGAGAGAGCTATCAAGCGCTGGATTGCTGCACTTCAGAGGGAGCACGAGAAGCATCCACATTCTCCTTGGATCCGAGAGTGATATCATCCACACCCTCATGGCTACTTGGGCCAGAATCCAGGGATCTTCGAGGGCTACAAAGAGAAAATGCACCCAGTTTATGAAAGTGCTGGGATCATCACACGTTTTTCAATGCCACTCATATGGGACCTTGTTGGCAGCACAAGGCACTTGATTCCCCCTTGTTTGGTTTGAAATCTCCCTTATGTATATTTTTTCATACTTAATAGAAGTCTCTTAAATAATAATAATATAATAACTGTTTTTATCAGTCCTGAGTGGTAGGGACTGTTTTTATCAGTCCTGAGTGGTCGCAGACCTGATAAAAACAGGCTCAGTGGTGCATCGAGCAAGCGTGGGGAATACTTGGTGGGTGTTTCTGTGTGGTTGAAGCAAGGCCGTGCTGCCTGTGATGACTTTTTGAAGCAAGGCTGGTTGCCTGTGAAGACTTTGGACGGAGGCTATCATGTCTAAGGGCTGTCACAAGCACGTGAGTACTCAAGGGATTAATGGCTGGTGGTGAACGGAATCCTCTGCGTGTTTTGTGAAAATGCTATTTTTGATGCATTTTGGAAAATCTAGTGTGCGTGGGTTGAGGACACTTCATGGCACTTGCATCTTGTACAAGGAGCAGACTCCTTTCGGTAATATCGATACCTTGAGAGAGAGAGAGAGGGAGGGGGGGGGGGGGGTGTTGTTGCATCTTCATCGACACCTAGTGTGGTGTGAATGTGCAAATCTGAAATTTCTGGTTTGATGTCTTTAATCGTGTGTTTAATCAGGCTCACTACTAAGTGCTCTAAGAAATGTGCCTCCCAGTTACACTTTTTAAGCTGCCCCTTGTGCTATTATAAAATCTGACTTGCCTATGCTACTTTGAAACAACCTTGTGCATATTTTGGCGGACAAGATAGTAGCTCGCAATACTTCTCTTCAAGAATGTTCAACTTTCGGAGTGCACCACTTTGACAAGCAAGGGTAGTGTAACCAGGGATCTCCCATTTTGGGTCCAAACCGCAAATTTTTTCTCAACTTACATTTTTCAACTATAATTTTGTGCAATTTTTATTTCCTTATTTAATTTAGCATATGATGCTTTCATTTTCCTACTTTACTCGTGTTGTATGGATGGACTCGGTCGTTTAGCCAGTACATTCTTTTTATCCCCTTCAATGGACCAGCATATTTCAATTCAACCTATGCATTATCTCGTGTGAGAATCTATATTGGTTTCAACTATGTCGCTGGGATCCTCTCTGAGCCCCAAGTCCAGTACACTTGACAGCAAGCGTGCATGAAAACAAGCTTGGTACATAGAGAAGCCTCTCAAGCAGCAACAGCAAGAGCAATCATATGCTAGCAAGAGCCGTCTTAGTTAACCTAAGAAACTTTAAGACCTGAAATGTATACGAGGACAATAACCTTCTGAACCTTATCTACAAGCCACTGCCCTTTTATTAGGATATGAATAGAAACCTGTACATTATTTTTCTTTTGTGCAGTCATCAATGACCCAACTTTGAGCTTTGTGGCATCAAAAATCGTGTGTACAGGTAGTTAACTTGATACCCTACAATCCAACAATGGTCTCAATGCAGTTGAAGGCTAGTGGGTCCATGGAAGTCCTGCGTTTTCAGAAAATACTAAAGGAGGTGTACCATTTGCGCACAATCGTCAGGCAAGAAATGGGCCAGGACATTGAAGGAGCGTGCGGCCAACTCTCACTAAGCAAACGAGAAAAAATCATGCAGCAGATAACCGTAGTGGATATTGAAGATTTGGGCATTTTGAAATGATATATGGTATATTTTAAGTAGCAAGTCAATCGTCCAGAGTCTAAGTTAGTATTGTCAATGATCTGATCCTTCTTAGGTATGACAAGCTGCTATAATAACATGCGAGTGCAAAATCATGAATTTTCCTTCATGAAATCCAATCCATCCATCCTGCACGTTAAGAAGCCTCAAGTTTACCCTGACCAAGGTTGACAGTCGGGTCAAAAAAAATATCCCGCGAATTTAACATTATGTGAATGCTTGAGTGAAATACTCACATTCTTGCACTTTTTCAAGTAATGTTTTTTCAATGAATATTTGGTACAAGTGACAAAATTTTTGGAAAAATGAGTTTAAATTGAATCCGTAAGACCAAGTGTCTTCAGTTTAGTTTCCCAGCATGGCCAACATATGTGGGACCCTGCTGCATATGGGCATGTATGTGTGTGTGTGTGAGAACACTTTTTGGAGGTTCTGATCAAGGGAGCTGGCTCTAGTAGGTGCTGCTGTTTTTTTCGCGAGGCTGAACTACCATTTCATCTGCACACTGGGAATGCGGTGGTGTCCGATCCAGCACCTCAGGCTGCCAAACGTCCAAGACTCGGTGGCGGCAACATTTTTCTTCCTTGACACGTTAGAACTATACACGGGAGTGTTTAATTCTGAAGTTAAGTGGCTGTGGGAGAAGAGTTCACTGCAGAGTGTGAGATTTTGATGATTGGCAATGCCAAAAAGGACACAAGGGCATCAATAGATATAGTAACAAGCTATCAATAATAATGATTATATACCCTGAACCAGGCACTAAAGTGTGCGTCATCTCGATTGATATTGTGCAATGAAGACGGGTCTCGTTGCCTGTAAATAGCACAACCCATCCGGACCTTGCAATGCAGCCCGTATATATACACATACATATATATACATGCATGTATATGTATGTACATATGTATGTATAGATAGATTGATACACAATGATTGTGTATATATATGTGTGTGTGTGTGTGTGTGTGTGAATAGGTCAATGAGTGTAACAAAGCAACAACTTTACTAGTTAGGCCTAGGTACATGGGGTTTAGGACACATTTACACGTGGGATTTACGGCACATGGACCTTGGGACACATGCGTTCTTCGCATATTGTACCTTTTATGACCTTTTACTTTCTTCATTACCTTTCCATGACATTGATCATGTTGACTCTCTTGGTTTACATTTGGCTTATGGAAGCCTATTTCCATCCTCTTGGTGAGGCTAAACCACTTAGGCATCATGGATGCAAAGCTTTGATGCAAGCTTCCATGGTGATTTGTCCTTAATCTTAGCTTAAGTTCCACTCCATTACATTTGGTATCAGAGCTCTTGGCTTTGATCTTGATATTTGGATTTAAGAGTGATTAGAGCACTTAATCATTTTCACATTAGAGATTCTGCAAATTATGAGTAATCATTTCTTTGATTGTTCTTGATCTTTAATCTTTGATTAGGACTTAGTCATTTTTGAATTCTGTTTTACACAATTTTTCAAGGTTGGTGTTATCTTGATTTGTGTGGATTATCATTGAGATTAGTGTTAATCATTTTCGAATCTATGTTAAGCACCTTTTATAGAACTCCTTTTCTCTACACAATTTTCTTGATCAGTGTTTCTCTCTATCAAATCTATTCATAAACCTTAGTTTTCTTCTATATTTGCTTAGTTTTTGGAGAATCTTGGTAGGTTGGAGAATATTGACGGTGGTTGTGTAAATCTTGGTGCAAAGTTTATCAAGAATTTTTGAGATTGTAGTTTTGTAGCAAATGTAAGCAGTTCTATGCGAAGATTGTGGTTTGGTTGAAGATTTTATGTAGTTTACTGTGCAAAATGAAGTTTACAGGTAAAGCTTGTAAAGACAAGAGTGCAAAAATAAAATCTTGGTGCAAACCTTAACAAAAAAAAAAAAGAAGGCTAAACAACATTTTCTTTAAGCTTTTTATAGAAATATTGCAAGAAGAAGACTATTGTACAAGGTTTTGATGGAAATCTTAGTGTTGGAGTGTAACAGAAAGTTCGAGAAGATTTTTCTAGGTGTTTCTTGGAGTTGTTCTACAAATCTTTGAAGAGAAGTCAAGAATAGATGATGTGCAATCTACAATCGTTTCAATAATGGAAAGCTTCATCAGATTATAAATCTTTGCCTAGATAGAGTTGTGTATATAAGTACGTAATCAATCTCTCATTCTTTTACAATTCTTGTTCATTTCCTTGCAAAAATAACTACTTGTACAAGCAAAGTTTGCAAAGAAAGGTTTAGAAAGAGACAAAACAATGGACGAACAATATTTGGTGCATGTACTCAATCCAGAAAAGTGCAGAATATGTAGATTCAGTACATATTTGTGAGAACAATGCCATGCAAAATACATCTCAGACATTTTCATGCAAGTGATTGATAGATTTTAGGGAAAAAATAGTTGGCAACCTTGTTGGGAGTTGAACCCAACCCTTTTGGTGTAAGCACTAGTGCACAACTGGTGCTTGAGGTTCCGTACTTACATACAAGCGTCAGTAACAATTGGAGAGAAAAAGGCGAAGCATAAAAAGAAAGGCATATCAATAACAAGATGGTACAGTAAGAGAATTTTAGACTCTTGGTTGATGCAATTGGATAGGCACTCATCAGTTTAACTATAGACTTGGTGCAACAAGAAGGAAAAACAAAAGATGTGCATGCTAAACCCTTGAATAGAAACCTTACAGGAGCCTTGTGAACTTGAAAAGGCAACACAAATCTTGCTAGTTTGGAGGAAACCTCTTTAATCAGAGGACTATATGCTCATTAATGGACTGCACATGTATTGACAAGAAGGCGTTCTTGGGTTCTAGAAGTGCATGGTCAAAATGGTGAAAACATTGAGAAGAGCATGTGTTTTTTTTTTTCACACACCGGAAGAATGGCCTAATACTCCTTGCCCAACAAGATGTCACCTAAGCATGGTCCATCGGTCACCTAATACTTAACAACCAAGACCGTTTGGTTGTACCAAGTTCATAAACACGGGGATCCCACAGGAGTTGTTATTCAAATTGCAAACAAAGTGGCGAAGTGAACGGGCCAAGCACCGTTAGGTGGACGGACCAAGCAGCCAAGCACCGTTAAGTGGACGGCGGGCCAAGCAGAGACAAGGGAGAGGGAGTCCCGAATGCTTTTGTGCAAAAGAAAACCAAAACACACACTAGGTGACTTGACAGTGGATTCTAGGCAGCCCCCTCGTAGGGGAACCAAGATTACTCCTCACTTGAAGGAGAACCGAGCTAGAGTATCTTGGGGGGAGAGAGAACTGAAAGACTTCGTTTAGTGTGGCAGTGTTGTGAAAGGCTCGGGGATCGGCACGCTTTTCACAGAACACAATGTGTTTCTGATCATGGATAGCCATACTAAGAGCCTTTCTTCAGATGGCAGACGGGCTTAACACACCAAAGCTTATTAGGAAAGACCATAATCGTCGTACTAGCCGCTTCCAACTGAAAGAGCAAAGCACATCCTGTCTTTTTGCTTCACGCAAAGATCAAGCACAAGCACAAGGAGTTCATTTGTAGCGCTAAGTAGCAAACAAAGGAGAGAATTTCTAACGTAGCAGTGCGCCATGACAGACAGCAAACTTCACTTCATCACCACCTTCTTCTTCAAGGCTCAACATAACACAGATCAGAGGCTTGGCAGCTTCAGGTTTCATAGCCTACAGATCACCAAGTGCGGCACTTTTAAAAATTTGCCTTCTTCGAGGCTTCATCGCCTTCTTCAAGGCTCGACCCACTAGTGCAGCACAACGTGCAACAAAAGTGGTGGAATCACAGTACAGTAGCCAGCGCTTCAAATTGGTGGAATCACACCGTTTCAGTGCACACAAAACGGTGGTTTTTCCTTACTGTTAGCAGCGCAGAGAGGATAAGTGTTGTCAGCTTCATTGAACTCTCAGCTCCAGCAAGCAGGGAGCTCAGCTTAGCACGTAAAGCAAGACAAGGGAGCAAGCCAGCGTAAAGTATTTTATTTTTTATTTTATTTACAAGCATCATCAAGCTTCATTTCAGTCGCCATCGCCAGCGTTTAAAAAATTTACTTGAGCTAAAAATAAAGACGGGCGCTTAAAGCCTTAGGATTTTTTCTTCAACCGTTCGTATCTTCCCTTTTCCACGTCCTCCATCCTCCTAAGTCCTTGACATCCTTATTCATGGACGCATTATCTCGTGTGTTCACATACTAGGTTTGAGGTGTTTACATGCCTTGTAATTTGTAGATTTTTTTTTTCACATGTGCTTCACATTCAAGGTGGTTTTGTGTTTGTTCACACGCTTTGTGATTGGTGTAGTGTTTTCACACGCTTGAGTGTGATTGGTGTAGTGTTTTCACACGCTTGAGTGTGTTGTGTGGTGTTTGCACACACCATAAGTTATTCGTACTATTTCTACCTTTCATATGATCATCGTGGTGTGAGTTCTCATCATCATTGACATTGCTTTGTTACCATCTCAAATGTTGATTCTAGGAGACGTGCTCATGCACAATATTATCATGGCTCTACACGTTATCTTGAGCTGCCACTTTGTGTCTTGGTACATGTATTTTGTCGCATTCACACACAACTTTGGCACTTCGAAGCTTAGACTCACACCCTCACTTGCAGACTTCATGCTATGATGAGGTGTGCTCATGTGTTATTATCATGGCTCTACGCTCTTTATCGTAGGAGTCGTGCTCATGCACTATTATCATGGCTCTACATTTGTTATCTTGAGTTGTTACTTTGTGTCTTGGTACACGTATCTTTTGCCGCATTCACGTACACCTTTGGCACTTCGAGGCTTAGACTTCCACACCCTCACTTGTCGACTTCATGCTATGATGAGACAGTCTACTCATGCCACGAGTGGATGCTCGAGAGGAATTGATGCGTAGCCACTTGAGGCATCTTTTCGATGAGAAAGATGTACTTGCTACCACTTGGTCCACACATGGTGATTTCGTAGTTTCATTGCTTGGCTGCCTCGACATGAACAATGGGATCACTCTTCTTGTGGTGACTTGTACGAGTGTTCCACACTCGAGCCATCATGACTACATCCTTGAGGTTGTAAACGACACTGACAAAGTTGGATGATGATGATAATGTATCTTATAGCCATCATGATTACGTTTCTGAGGATGTAGATGACACCGACATTGAGTTGGATCATTGAGTTGGATGATGATGATGTGTATCTTATACTCATATACATTATGTATTGCACACATATGATGATATTGATGTATCACACACACGTGCACATGATGATATACATGCACATGATGATGTATGTAATAGTGATGTGTGTGAGCTTGATCATGTTGACATGATCTCAAGGGTAGAGATGGCACTAGCATTATGAGTGTTGATGTGTACAACTAGACCTACCTACCTTCTAGAGATCATAGTTTGGCATTAGATAATCTTGTGGGTCAGCATTCGATTAGTGATGCATCTATTAGCACACACGAGGCTAGTGAAACTTCACATGTGGAGTCATGGGATACACATAAGAATAGGCCTAAGTTTCTTGTGTTAGATATATCATGCTATTCTTCTAGGACTTTCACATGTGGAGACATTCACGATAGCACTACTCCTAGTTCTCATAGTTTACTTGGTAGCGTTTATGTAGGTATAGTGTATATATTTGAGCAGTCAAGCATTGAGCGCGCGAGGGTAGTGATGACTTTACTGCGGTGAGATTTGGTAGGAGACATATGATTATACATATAGATCTAGAGAGTTTTACATTTGACTCAAACATTTTCTTAGATCTAGAGAGTTTTACATTTGACTTAGACATTTTCTTAGATCTAGTATTGATGGAAATAAACCCTCTCTATGAGGATTACTTCAGTGATCTTGGAGATTCATGGTTAGTGACTCTATGGATGATTCCACTTATCTCTCAATCTTAGAGAAACCACAAGAATCGTATGTGGAACTTGTATCAAATAGTGAACTTAAGACCATGAGTAAAAAAGCATTAGCATAGAAAATCTTGTAGCATAGAGCCTTGAACCATAGAGCAATGAGTAATAAATTAGATGAAAAGATTAGACTACAAGATACAAAAACTTAAGAACTTTGTCTTTAAAAAAAAATTGAGTATGTACGAGACAAGGATTAGTGTGGTGTTGTCAATCGATAAGCTATTTAGAAAAAAGTACATTCACGTTATAAATATATTTTTATATTTATTTATTTATTTACATATGTTATTACATATTATACATATATGTATGCGTGTATATATGTATGTATAAGTGTGTATATATATGAGTGACTTGAGTGTGTATATCAGAGAATGTGGGTATGTCTACATGAGAGTGTGAGAGCTAGAATATGCATATGAGTGTGTATGTGTGTGTGTGTGTGTGTGTGTGTGTTGCATTTACCAATCGATAGAGAGCTAGACCACAACTATTACACCACTAGAATTCCAAGTTAGCATTATCCCCTTGACTCATACAAGAGTAAGCAATCATAAACTTGGAGCTTGGTTACCACAAAATAAGACATCAACACATAGCTATTTTCTTTACAAAAAAATAATATCAAGGACCAAAATAACAAATCTTCATAGAGTATAGAGGGTGTTAACCACTTCATTGGTTAACATGGTTTCACCCATCGGACCTATTGTAAGGTGCTTTGTCATTTTACTCACTCGAATGTGCACTTATCTTTGTGAGATGGCACTGGAACAAATAAAGTAACCTTACCTTGACATTAACGTCAAATACAGAAAGTCTAAGGACTTCACGTACATATTTGCTTAAGATTAATAATGGTGGTCGGACCATTTTTAAGTTTGATTAGCCTATTGTCAAAACTAGTCACTTGTATATAAGTCAAATTTGACATTAAGAGATGTATATTCATTCCCTTGCAATAGAATACTTGTGAGTCTTTCTCTTCTCAAATCTTACTTCCAAGTGTACTACTAAATTCTTGTATGCTAGATGGTTGTTCACTTGAATAGGTTTCTTTATTGTAGGTTACTCCCTCTCAATAGCTTCTTTCTCCCTCGCCTGTCTTGGTGAAGAATCTAAACTAGTATTTGTAAGATCCCTGTTCCCACCGAGCAACAGATTCGGGATACTAGCAGCGAAAGTAGCACTTCTCGCGCGGGACAGGGGTCCCACATTCGGGGCCTCACCCACGGATATCCGGATAAGAGACTAATCCGTCGGTTGTTCCAAAACCGAACCTGGAAAAACTTCCTTTACCGGAAAGCACGGGCGATTCCACCAGGATAACTTTTTACTCTAACGTAGTCAAGATCATTTCTGATCGAGCTGATCCAATTACATCTATAAGATACTTGGTCAGATCAAAGGAGAAACTTGCACTTGGATCATTGGGATCAACGCTTTTTTCCCCATTCAAGAGGCACAGCCGTTGATTCCTATCCATAGAACAGTTACTATCCGAGATTTATTTTATCTATCGTAAAAACGAAAGTTTGAGTCTTGATTTACGGATCCATCAGTCCAGCCTAACTCCATCCAGTCCCATGGGTTAGCCAACCGCCCAACCACTGTAGTGACGGGATCCAATTAAGAATTTGGTTAGGTTTTGTCCCGAGTACCAAGGAAAAGAGTTCCAAGGCCCCCTAGCCGGATGTTCATGCAAAAATAAAACTAGTCACACCACTCAACACACCCAATATGAAATTGCCTTTTCACAGATTCAACCATTTTAAAACAATCCTTTAATAAAACCATAGTATCACTGATCACAATCTTTCAATTTATCTGGTTGATTCTTAAATTTCCCATCATTCCTTCATCAGAGTATCTATGGCATCATTGGCAACTAGGACGCTCACCACCTGTCCACACAGGGGCCGTTTCCTAATCCCTAGCCCATAATACTCGGCAATATAATCTCTTATCAAGATGGACTCTCGTTGAAGATCAGCAAGATCAACCAACAGATCCATATAAAGAGCCATGGACTCATCCATTGAAGACCAGCAAGGTCAATCAACCAGATCCATGCCCGATTTCAGAAAACAACTCCTACTCTTGTTCCAATATCTTCCTCGACGTACGTGTGGGTATCCTAGGCGACCCAGAGCCCGAGCACCGTATGGTCAGCACCCTCTAGGATCCTTCGCAGGTGACCTAGCGCTTCACTCATAGGCCGCTTCCTTGGCCCCTCATCCACCGTACCGGAAGCTCACCATTTTAATCGCACCGAGGCTGGTCAAGACCTCGGCCGACCTTGCTACGCGAGACGTCCTTCATTGACTCTCCGTCAGCAGTTGCAACTTTATCAGTTAGGTCTCCACGACCTTAATCACAAGATGGTCAAAATGCTCCCCCAGCATTCTTGACATAAAACAGTGATTTACAAACAGCATTTACAAACAGTTTACAATACAGTTTCTATTTTAACTTTCATTTTTCCACATTATCCCTCATCAATCCACATTACTTATTCCATATTCCATTTATATATATACTCATCCCATCACATCATTTTCCATCTCATCACTTCAGATTCCTTCACATCACATATCATATATTCACATCCATACATATATCCACATCCACATCCACATTCACATCCATACATTCACATCTACATCCATACATCTATTTTCACATCCACATCTACATGCACATTCATGCATCCACATCCATACATCCACATCTACATGCACATTCACATCCATACATCCATATCTATATGCGTACATTCACATCTACATGCATACATCCACATCCACATTCACATTCACCTCCATACATCTACATCTACATGCATACATCCACCTCCACATTCACATCCACACCTCTACATCTACATCTACATGCATACATCCACCTCCACATCCACATCCACATCTACATCTACATGCATACATCCACCTTCACATCCACATCCGCATCTATACATCTACATCTACATGCATACATCCACCTCCACATCCATATCCACATCCACATCTATACATCTACATCTACATGCATACATCTACATCTCCATTCACATCTACATCTATACATCTACATCTACATGCATTCATCCACATCTCCATTTACATCCTCATCTATACATCTACTTCTACATGCATACATCCACATCTCCATGTATACATCCACCTCCACATTCACACTCACATCCATACATCTACATCTACATACAAACATCCACATCTCCATGCATAATAAAATTCTTTTAATTAATCTAGGATGATAGTTCCTAGAATATGGTAGGAAGTCCTCTTTTTATGCTTTGAATGAAATTATTTTATGCGTAATTTCTATAAAAATTTTGCCATAGCTCCGCTACTATGACTGATAAATCTCAATTTTTTCTAAGGGATAAGGCTTATCATTAAGGAAATAATTAGAATGGTCTCTAATTGGATCATCAATCCATAATGGATTGAATCATCGATATACATAAACTAAAAGCATAGAGAAAAGCCATTAATTTGGCCTCCAGCATAGCTTAATCTTGGATTAAGGAAAAGCCTTATGAAAAGCTTCATCTGGATTGAAAAGGGTCATGAGTATGACCATTTCTTAAGTGAGAGAGAGAAAAACCATTAGAATTAAATATAAATAAAATTTTATGTAATTCTTTACTATCATTAATTAATTAACTTCAATAGCATTTCAAAAACCATACCAATTAAGCTTCTCAAGCTTGAGAGGGGTTGAGAAGAGAGAATCATTGAGAAATTATAGAAAAGATCAAAATTCACTATACTTATCTTATAATTTGCTTGATTCTTTGATTACGGTAGAGGCCCCCAACCAATCAATTGGTTTAGTATGTTGATGGAGCCACCAATGGGGATTGAAGAAAGAGAGAAGTATCAAAAACTAGTGAATTATTAAAGAATTCACAGTTCTTGGCTTAGGTAGAGTAGAGTAACAATGCATAAGACACTATATCTTTTTCAACAAGGAAAGGCTTCTATTTATAGGAAAAATTGAGCTCCTAACCAAACAAACTGATTATAGAATTTTTCAAGTCAGTTTGGTTGAATTTGGACTAGATTTGGACCTAGTTTGGTTACTTTTTGATTCGATTTGGTTCCATTTTGATTTGGTTTGGTTCAAGAGATATGAGAGATAAAAATATCACATTATTTTTGAGTTTAAAACTCATTCAAGCATGTGAAATATGCACCTCCTTTAAAGAACTCCCCTTCCTTACATATGTGTCAAAATTCTATTGCTCATAGTTTTTTTACTAATAAACTTTGTACATTTTCAACTCTTCATCTTATGTGAAATATGCACCTTCTTTAAAGAACTCTCCTTCCTTACATATGTGTCAAAATTTTATTGCTCATAGTTTTTTACTAATAAACCTTGTACATTTTCAACTCTTCATCTTATGTGAAATATGCACCTTCTTTAAAGAACTCCCCTTCCTTACATATGTGTCAAAATTTTATTGCTCATAGTTTTTTTCTAATAAAACTTGTACATTTTCAACTCTTCATCTTATGTGAAATATGCATCTTCTTTAAATAACTCCCCTTCCTTACATATGTGTCAAAATCTTATTGTTCATAGTTTTTTACTAATAAACCTTGTACATTTTCAACTCTTCATCTTATGTGAGCATTTACTCATTTTTGGATACCCAAAATATCTCATATTTTTAATATTGCTCATAGTTTTTTACTAATAAACCTTGTACATTTTCAACTCTTCATCTTATGTGAGCATTTACTCATTTTTGGGTATCTTCTTTTACAATTTGGATTTATCTCCTCCCTACACATGGATTGATGCTATTGGCCCATAGGAACCTTAAATGGACCATAATCCAAAAAAAATTCTGAAAATCTAGACCCTTAGACTAAGGTTCTTTATACCTATTTTCAATTAATTCCAATTGCGCATTGGAAAATTCTTTTTGAATTTCTGTTTCAGGAGAACTTATTTTAATAGAATGAGTTATTTTTCTATCCAAAAATATTCATAATTTGAATATTCTCTCTCTAGAATAATTTTCTCTCTCTAGGCTAAAACAGTTAGAAACAAGATCTTTATATTTCTGAAGAGGGATTGATTATAGGGGAAGATACTAGACATCAAAAAGGGGTTGGGGGAGGAATTTTACATTCTACCCCACTTAAAAAATGCGAGATGTCCTCATCTCGCAAACTAGGATAATTTTGCAAGATGCACGAATATGAGACTTAGAGAAAAATTTTAATCAAGATTAACCACCAAGAAAAGTCTTAAAGAAAGCAAGATAAGAACAAGATTTAAACTTTATTCATTCTCGGAACTTATACAGTAAAGATAGAAGAACTCTTTACACTTCCATAAGCCCGTCCATCATATGGTCACAAAAGTAGCACTCACAAGCTGCACAAGTATAGGGTAACTCATCTATGGGAATGATTCTGCTGGTTATTGCCGCACCTATCTCAGTGGTATGAGGTGATCTAATAAAAGGACCTCTGAGAGGCAAGCCAAAAACGGGATAAAGGCATATCTTCTCATGAGAAAGAAAACACGCCAGTAAGAAGACCCGCTCAGAAAACCCAAGATGCCTTGATCTCATGACGCAGTAGTATCGGGGACCCAAACCCAAAGCTTCAATAACCATGGCCAAGCAGACATTGTTACAAAAGTGCTGCTGACCCCAGGG
The DNA here is from genome assembly GCF_041138505.1 of Cibotium barometz. NCBI lineage: Eukaryota > Viridiplantae > Streptophyta > Polypodiopsida > Cyatheales > Cibotiaceae > Cibotium > Cibotium barometz. The sequence goes on from NC_141079.1 coordinate 14,659,361, forward strand.
TGTTACCCTAGTTACGTTTTGATAGGTCCGCCATTTGGTCTGAGCTACAGAAGTTCCTAGGTCAGGAAAAAGTGAGCGCTCATACTGTTCTATAAAGTCTTTCTTCACAGACTCTCTTGCGTCTTGAAGGTGAGAAATCATCACGGATAAAACTAATTCCTGTTGCCAAGCCATGAAGGAGATTAAGAAAGAAAGGAGATTGATGGGAGTAAGATTACTGTGAGCGACAAGTAAAAGTTACGACTTATATAAAGGAAGGAGCTAGCATAACCTAGAAGCCAACGGTAACTTACCACTGAAGTTTTACCGTCTTTCCATGATTTGTGTTTGACACATTTTTCTATAGAAGGTATTAAGAATTTTGAGATGAGAAGATAAAAGAAGCTTGTAGGCTAAGTCACCTACTTTCATTGAATTCAGATATAAGGGTCACAATATCTGGGGGATAACTTCTTATACTCCCCAAGAGATAAAGAACTTCTTTTGGGCCGTACTCGAATGAAAACCAAAACCTTGGTATCCAAAACACCGATTCTCACTTCTGAACTCATTGTTCTAAATCTTTAAAACACGTGGGACTCCTGAGAAGTATTCTAGGGAAAGGGTCTTCCTTTTTTAAACAGAAACTTTCTTTTATTTTAGAGAGGGAATAATTATAAGATCAGAAAGAAAGATTCTTACTCCAGTATACCTCGAAGGTTGGGGAGGAATCTTACATTCTACCCTACTTAAAAAGTGCGAGATGTCCTCATCTCGCAAGGTAGAGGACAGCTCTTTTTCTTAAGATCCAATTTTATTCTGGGGTTCCTTATATTCTGGTCAACCCAACAGAACACTGGGATAAATATCCCTTATATAGAACTCATCATTAAATAACAATTCATACAGATCATATCATTCATATCTTTAACATGATAATGGTCCATTAGACCGAAAAGTTTCCTTCGAAACATTCCTCCACGGAAATTTCAGTCAAGCAAGTTCTCAATTTGACATCCCTTAACTTGATCTACCGGTCAAGTATTAACAGTAGCAATCTGACAGCACAACCCACTAATCTCATAGTGATTTGCTGAATTCGTTATCATCATTCTAGTTATGAATATCATCACAGGGACTCGTCCCATTCCCCCTCATTGTGGTTTCATTATATTTCAACTAATTTTTAAAAATCAACATTTTTCAATCAGCATTTTTCAATCAGAATCCAAATCAATTCATCAATTCTCAAACAGAATTAAAAATCATATCAATCACATTCGAAATCATCATCTGGATAGCATTAACACTTATAATTTCAAGTCTTAGATTTACTCGTATATACTGTCAGTAAAGAGCTGCAGTATACTCTCGGTATATACGGGTAGTCACGGCCCTTGGAATTATAAGGTAAATACTATCATGTCTAGGCCTCAAGCAAGTCAGGGATTCTATATAATTGCGGCACTTCCATCTGAAGTCCCAATTACCAAATTACGAATTTCAGTTTGAATATCAAATTGTATGAATTATCTCACACAATTATAACCTTTTTGTGTTTCTTGATAAATTTTTGATATATTTGTCTTCTCAGTTGATCTTTATTAACCAAATGCTCTGATACCAATTGTAAGATCCCTGTTCCCATCGAGCAACAGATTCGGGATACTAGCAGCGAAAGTAGCACTTCTCGCGCGGGACAGGGGTCCCACATTCGGGGCCTCACCCACGGATATCCGGATAAGAGACTAATCCGTCGGTTGTTCCAAAACCGAACCCGAAAAAACTTCCTTTACCGGAAAACACGGGCGATTCCACCAGGATAACTTTTTACTCTAACGTAGTCAAGATCATTTCTGATCGAGCTGATCCAATTACATCTATAAGATACTTGGTCAGATCAAAGGAGAAACTTGCACTTGGATCATTGGGATCAACGCTTTTTTCCCCATTCAAGAGGCACAGCCGTTGATTCCTATCCATAGAACAGTTACTATCCGGGATTTATTTTATCTATCGTAAAAACAAAAGTTTGAGTCTTGATTTACGGATCCATCAGTCCAGCCTAACCCCATCCAGTCCCATGGGTTAGCCAACCGCCCAACCACTGTAGTGATGGGATCCAATTAAGAATTTGTTTAGTCTTGGGTACCAAGAAAAAGAGTTCCAAGGTCCCCTAGCCGGATGTTCATGCAAAAATAAAACTAGTCACACCACTCACACACCCAATATGAAATTGCCTTTTCACAGATTCAACCATTTTAAAACAATCCTTTAATAAAACCATAGTATCACTGATCACAATCTTCCAATTTATCCGGTTGATTCTTAAATTTCCCATCATTCCTTCATCAGAGTATCTATGGCATCATTGGCAACTAGGACGCTCACCACCTGTCCACACAGGGGCCGTTTCCTAATCCCTAGCCCATAATACTCGACAATATAATCTCTTATCAAGATGGACTCTCGTTGAAGATCAGCAAGATCAACCAACAGATCCATATAAAGAGCCATGGACTCATCCATTGAAGACCAGCAAGGTCAATCAACCAGATCCATGCCCGATTTCAGAAAACAACTCCTACTCTTGTTCCAATATCTTCCTCGACGCACGCGTGGGTATCCTAGGCGACCCAGAGCCCGAGTACCGTATGGTCAGCACCCTCTAGGATCCTTCGCAGGTGACCTAGCGCTTCACTCATAGGCCGCTTCCTTGGCCCCTCATCCACCGTACCGGAAGCTCACCATTTTAATCGCACCGAGGCTGGTCAAGACCTCGGCCGACCTTGCTACGCGAGACGTCCTTCATTGACTCTCCGTCAGCAGCAGTTGCAACTTTATCAGTTAGGTCTCCACGACCTTAATCACAAGATGGTCAAAATGCTCCCCCAGCATTCTTGACATAAAACAGTGATTTACAAACAGCATTTACAAACAGTTTACAATACAGTTTCTATTTTAACTTTCATTTTTCCACATTATCCCTCATCAATCCACATTACTTATTCCATATTCCATTTATATATATACTCATCCCATCACATCATTTTCTATCTCATCACTTCAGATTCCTTCACATCACATATCATATATTCACATCCATACATATATCCACATCCACATCCACATTCACATCCATACATCCACATCTACATCCATACATCTATTTTCACATCCACATCTACATGCACATTCATGCATCCACATCCATACATCCACATCTACATGCACATTCACATCCATACATCCACATCTATATGCGTACATTCACATCTACATGCATACATCCACATCTCTATGCATACATCCACATCCACATTCACATTCACCTCCATACATCTACATCTACATGCATACATCCACCTCCACATTCACATCCACACCTCTACATCTACATCTACATGCATACATCCACCTCCACATCCACATCCACATCTACATCTACATGCATACATCCACCTTCACATCCACATCCACATCTATACATCTACATCTACATGCATACATCCACCTCCACATCCACATCCACATCTATACATCTACATCTACATGCATACATCTACATCTCCATTCACATCTACATCTATACATCTACATCTGCATGCATCCATTCACATCTCCATTCACATCCTCATCTATACATCTACTTCTACATGCATACATCCACATCTCCATGTATACATCCACCTCCACATTCACACTCACATCCATACATCTATATCTACATACAAACATCCACATCTCCATGCATAATAAAATTCTTTTAATTAATCTAGGATGATAGTTCCTAGAATATGGTAGGAAGTCCTCTTTTTATGCTTTGAATGAAATTATTTTATGCGTAATTTCTATAAAAATTTTGCCATAGCTCCGCTACTATGACTGATAAATCTCAATTTTTTCTAAGGGATAAGACTTATCATTAAGAAAATAATTAGAATGGTCTCTAATTGGATCATCAATCCATAATGGATTGAATCATCGATATACATAAACTAAAAGCATAGAAAAAAGCCATTAATTTGGCCTCCTCCATAGCTTAATCTTGGATTAAGGAAAAGCCTTATGAAAAGCTTCATTTGGATTGAAAAGGGTCATGAGTATGACCATTTCTTAAGTGAGAGAGAGAAAAACCATTAGAATTAAATATAAATAGAATTTTATGTAATTCTTTACTATCATTAATTAATTAACTTCAATAGCATTTCAAAAACCATACCACTTAAGCTTCTCAAGCTTGAGAGGGGTTGAGAAGAGAGAATCATTGAGAAATTATAGAAAAGATCAAAATTCACTATACTTATCTTATAATTTGCTTGATTCTTTGATCACGGTAGAGGTCCCCAACCAATCAATTGGTTTAGTATGTTGATGGAGCCACCAATGGGGATTGAAGAAAGAGAGAAGTATCAAAAACTAGTGAATTATTAAAGAATTCACAGTTCTTGGCTTAGGTAGAGTAGAGTAACAATGCATAAGACACTATATCTTTTTCAACAAGGAAAGGCTTCTATTTATAGGAAAAATTAAGCTCCTAACCAAACAAACTGATTCTAGAATTTTCCAAGTCAGTTTAGTTGAATTTGGACTAGATTTGGACCTAGTTTGGTTACTTTTTGATTCGATTTGGTTCCATTTTGATTTGGTTTGGTTCAAGAGATATGAGAGATAAAAATATCACATTATTTTTTAGTTTAAAACTCATTCAAGCATGTGAAATATGCACCTCCTTTAAAGAACGCCCCTTCCTTACATATGTGTCAAAATTCTATTGCTCATAGTTTTTTTACTAATAAACCTTGTACATTTTCAACTCTTCATCTTATGTGAAATATGCACCTTCTTTAAAGAACTTCCCTTCCTTACATGTGTCAAAATTTTATTGCTCATAGTTTTTTACTAATAAACCTTGTACATTTTCAACTCTTCATCTTATGTGAAATATGCACCTTCTTTAAAGAACTCCCCTTCCTTACATATGTGTCAAAATTTTATTGCTCATAGTTTTTTTCTAATAAAACTTGTACATTTTCAACTCTTCATCTTATGTGAAATATGCACCTTCTTTAAATAACTCCCCTTCCTTACATATGTGTCAAAATTTTATTGTTCATAATTTTTTACTAATAAACCTTGTACATTTTCAACTCTTCATCTTATGTGAGCATTTACTCATTTTTGGATACCCAAAATATCTCATATTTTTAATATTGCTCATAGTTTTTTACTAATAAACCTTGTACATTTTCAACTCTTCATCTTATGTGAGTATTTACTCATTTTTGGGTATCTTCTTTTACAATTTGGATTTATCTCCTCCCTACACATGGATTGATGCTATTGGCCCATAGGAACCTTAAATGGACCATAATCCAAAAAAAATTCTGAAAATCTAGACCCTTAGACTAAGGTTCTTTATACCTATTTTCAATTAATTTCAATTGCACATTGAAAAATTCTTTTTGAATTTTTGTTTCAGGGGAACTTATTTTAATAAGATAAGTTATTTTTCTATCCAAAATTATTCATAATCTGAATATTCTCTCTCTAAAATAATTTTCTCTCTCTAGGCTAAAACAGTTAGAAACAAGGTCTTTATATTTCTGAAGAGGGATTGATTATAGGGGAAGATACTAGACATCAAAAAGGGGTTGGGGGAGGAATCTTACATTCTACCCCACTTAAAAAATGCGAGATGTCCTCATCTCGCAAACTGGGATAATTTTGCAAGATGCACGAATATGAGACTTAGAGAAAAAATTTAATCAAGATTAACCACCAAGAAAAGTCTTAAAGAAAGCAAGATAAGAACAAGATTTAAACTTTATTCATTCTCGGAACTTATACAGTAAAGATAGAACTCTTTACACTTCCATAAGCCCGTCCATCATATGGTCACAAAAGTAGCACTCACAAGCTGCACAAGTATAGGGTAACTCATCTATGGGAATGATTCTGCTGGTTATTGCCGCACCTATCTCAGTGGTATGAGGTGATCTAATAAAAGGACCTCTGAGAGGCAAGCCAAAAACGGGATAAAGGCATATCTTCTCATGAGGAAGAAAACACGCCAGTAAGAAGACCCGCTCAGAAAACCCAAGATGCCTTGATCTCATGACGCAGTAGTATCGGGGACCCAAACCCAAAGCTTCAATAACCATGGCCAAGCGGACATTGTTACGAAAGTGCTGCTGACCCCAGGGTGTTACCCTAGTTATGTTTTGATAGGTCTGCCATTTGGTCTGAGCTACAGAAGTTCCTAGGTGAGGAAAAAGTGAGCGCTCATACTGTTCTATAAAGTCTTTCTTCACAGACTCTCTTGCGTCTTGAAGGTGAGAAATCATCAGGGATAAAACTAATTCCTGTTGCCAAGCCATGAAGGAGATTAAGAAAGAAAGGAGATTGATGGGAGTAAGATTACTGTGAGCGACAAGTAAAAGTTACGACTTATATAAAGGAAGGAGCTAGCGTAACCTAGAAGCCAACGGTAACTTACCACTGAAGTTTTACCGTCTTTCCATGATTTGTGTTTGACACATTTTTCTATAGAAGGTATTAAGAATTTTGAGATGAGGAGATAAAAGAAGCTTGTAGGCTAAGTCACCTACTTTCATTGAATTCAGATATAAGGGTCACAATATCTGGGGGATAACTTCTTATACTCCCCAAGAGATAAAGAACTTCTTTTGGGCCGTACTCGAATGAAAACCAAAACCTTGGTATCCAAAACACCGATTCTCACTTCTGAACTCATTGTTCTAAATCTTTAAAACACGTGGGACTCCTGAGAAGTATTCTAGAGAAAGGGTCCTCCTTTTTTAAACAGAAACTTTCTTTTATTTTAGAGAGGGAATAATTATAAGATCAGAAAGGAAGATTCTTACTCCAGTATACCTCGAAGGTTGGGGAGGAATCTTACATTCTACCCTACTTAAAAAGTGCGAGATGTCCTCATCTCGCAAGGTAGAGGACAGCTCTTTTTCTTAAGATCCAATTTTATTCTGGGGTTCCTTATATTCTGGTCAACCCAACAGAACACTGGGATAAATATCCCTTATATAGAACTCATCATTAAATAACAATTCATACAGATCATATCATTCATATCTTTAACATGATAATGGTCCATTAGACCGAAAAGTTTCCTTCAGAACATTCCTCCACGGAAATTTCAGTCAAGCAAGTTCTTAATTTGACATCCCTTAACTTGATCTACCGGTCAAGTATTAACAGTAGCAATCTGATAGCATAACCCACTAATCTCATAGTGATTTGCTGAATTCTTTATCATCATTCTAGTTATGAATATCATCACAGGGACTCGTCCCATTCCCCCTCATTGTGGTTTCATTATATTTCAACTAATTTTTAAAAATCAACATTTTTCAATCAGCATTTTCAATCAGAATCCAAATCAATTCATCAATTCTTAAACAGAATTAAAAATCATATCAATCACATTCGAAATCATCATCTGGATAGCATTAACGCTTATAATTTCAAGTCTTAGATTTACTCGTATATACTGTCAGTAAAGAGCTGCAGTATACTCTCGGTATATACGGGTAGTCACGGCCCTTGGAATTATAAGGTAAATACTATCATGTCTAGGCCTCAAGCAAGTCAGGGATTCTATATAATTGCGGCACTTCCATCTGAAGTCCCAATTACCAAATTACGAATTTCAGTTTGAATATCAAATTGTATGAATTATCTCACACAATTATAACCTTTTTGTGTTTCTTGATAAATTTTTGATATATTTGTCTTCTCAGTTGATCTTTATTAACCAAATGCTCTGATACCAACTGTAAGATCCCTGTTCCCACCGAGCAACAGATTCGGGATACTAGCAGCGAAAGTAGCACTTCTCGCGCAGGACAGGGGTCCCACATTCGGGGCCTCACCCACGGATATCCGGATAAGAGACTAATCCGTCGGTTGTTCCAAAATCGAACCCGGAAAAACTTCCTTTACCGGAAAGCACGAGCGATTCCACCAGGATAACTTTTTACTCTAACGTAGTCAAGATCATTTCTGATCGAGCTGATCCAATTACATCTATAAGATACTTGGTCAGATCAAAGGAGAAACTTGCACTTGGATCATTGGGATCAACGCTTTTTTTCCCATTCAAGAGGCACAGCTGTTGATTCCTATCCATAGAACAGTTACTATCCGGGATTTATTTTATCTATCGTAAAAACAAAAGTTTGAGTCTTGATTTACGGATCCATCAGTCCAGCCTAACCCCATCCCAGTCCCATGGGTTAGCTAACCACCCAACCACTGTAGTGATGGGATCCAATTAAGAATTTGGTTAGGTTTTGTCCCGGGTACCAAGGAAAAGAGTTCCAAGGCCCCCTAGCCGGATGTTCATGCAAAAATAAAACTAGTCACACCACTCACACACCCAATATGAAATTGCCTTTTCACAGATTCAACCATTTTAAAACAATCCTTTAATAAAACCATAGTATCACTGATCACAATCTTCCAATTTATCCGGTTGATTCTTAAATTTCCCATCATTCCTTCATCAGAGTATCTATGGCATCATTGGCAACTAGGTCGCTCACCACCTGTCCACACAGGGGCCGTTTCCTAATCCCTAGCCCATAATACTCGGCAATATAATCTCTTATCAAGATGGACTCTCGTTGAAGATCAGCAAGATCAACCAACAGATCCATATAAAGAGCCATGGACTCATCCATTGAAGACCAGCAAGGTCAATCAACCAGATCCATGCCCGATTTCAGAAAACAACTCCTACTCTTGTTCCAATATCTTCCTCGACGCACGTGTGGGTATCCTAGGCGACCCAGAGCCCGAGCACCGTATGGTCAGCACCCTCTAGGATCCTTCGCAGGTGACCTAGCGCTTCACTCATAGGTCGCCTCGGCCGACCTTGCTACGCGAGACATCCTTCATTGACTCTCCGTCAGCAGAGCAGTTGCAACTTTATCAGTTAGGTCTCCACGACCTTAATCACAAGATGGTCAAAATGCTCCCCCAGCATTCTTGACATAAAACAGTGATTTACAAACAGCATTTACAAACAGTTTACAATACAGTTTCTATTTTAACTTTCATTTTTTCACATTATCCCTCATCAATCCACATTACTTATTCCATATTCCATTTATATATATACTCATCCCATCACATCCATACATATATTATTCATCTCATCACTTCAGATTCCTTCACATCACATATCATATATTCACATCCATACATATATCCACATCCACATCCACATTCACATCCATACATCCACATCTATATCTATACATCTATTTTCACATCCACATCTACATGCACATTCATGCATCCACATCCATACATCCACATCTACATGCACATTCACATCCATACATCCACATCTATATGCGTACATTCACATCTACATGCATACATCCACATCTCTATGCATACATCCACATCCACATTCACATTCACCTCCATACATCTACATCTACATGCATACATCCACCTCCACATTCACATCCACACCTCTACATCTACATCTACATGCATACATCCACCTCCACATCCACATCCACATCTACATCTACATGCATACATCCACCTTCACATCCACATCCACATCTATACATCTACATCTACATGCATACATCCACCTCCACATCCACATCCACATCCACATCTATACATCTACATCTACATGCATACATCTACATCTCCATTCACATCTACATCTATACATCTACATCTACATGCATCCATCCACATCTCCATTTACATCCTCATCTATACATCTACTTCTACATGCATACATCCACATCTCCATGTATACATCCACCTCCACATTCACACTCACATCCATACATCTACATCTACATACAAACATCCACATCTCCATGCATAATAAAATTCTTTTAATTAATCTAGGATGATAGTTCCTAGAATATGGTAGGAAGTCCTCTTTTTATGCTTTGAATGAAATTATTTTATGCGTAATTTCTATAAAAATTTTGCCATAGCTCCGCTACTATGACTGATAAATCTCAATTTTTTCTAAGGGATAAGGCTTATCATTAAGAAAAAATTAGAAAGGTCTCTAATTGGATCATCAATCCATAATGGATTGAATCATCGATATACATAAACTAAAAGCATAGAAAAAAGCCATTAATTTGGCCTCCAGCATAGCTTATACTTGGATTAAGGAAAAGCCTTATGAAAAGCTTCATTTGGATTGAAAAGGGTCATGAGTATGACCATTTCTTAAGTGAGAGAGAGAAAAACCATTAGAATTAAATATAAATAGAATTTTATGTAATTCTTTACTATCATTAATTAATTAACTTCAATAGCATTTTAAAAACCATACCAATTAAGCTTCTCAAGCTTGAGAGGGGTTGAGAAGAGAGAATCATTGAGAAATTATAGAAAAGATCAAAATTCACTATACTTATCTTATAATTTGCTTGATTCTTTGATCACGGTAGAGGCCCCCAACCAATCAATTGGTTTAGTATGTTGATGGAGCCACCAATGGGGATTGAAGAAAGAGAGAAGTATCAAAAACTAGTGAATTATTAAAGAATTCACAGTTCTTGGCTTAGGTAGAGTAGAGTAACAATGCATAAGACACTATATCTTTTTCAACAAGGGAAGGCTTCTATTTATAGGAAAAATTGAGCTCCTAACCAAACAAACTGATTCTAGAATTTTTCAAGTCAGTTTGGTTGAATTTAGACTAGATTTGGACCTAGTTTGGTTACTTTTTGATTCGATTTGGTTCCATTTTGATTTGGTTTGGTTCAAGAAATATGAGAGATAAAAATATCACATTATTTTTGAGTTTAGAACTCATTCAAGCATGTGAAATATGCACCTCCTTTAAAGAACGCCCCTTCCTTACATATGTGTCAAAATTCTATTGCTCATAGTTTTTTTACTAATAAACCTTGTACATTTTCAACTCTTCATCTTATGTGAAATATGTACCTTCTTTAAAGAACTCCCCTTCCTTACATGTGTCAAAATTTTATTGCTCATAGTTTTTTACTAATAAACCTTGTACATTTTCAACTCTTCATCTTATGTGAAATATGCACCTTCTTTAAAGAACTCCCCTTCCTTACATATGTGTCAAAATTTTATTGCTCATAGTTTTTTTCTAATAAAACTTGTACATTTTCAACTCTTCATCTTATGTGAAATATGCACCTTCTTTAAATAACTCCCCTTCCTTACATATGTGTCAAAATTTTATTGTTCATAGTTTTTTACTAATAAACCTTGTACATTTTCAACTCTTCATCTTATGTGAGCATTTACTCATTTTTGGATACCCAAAATATCTCATATTTTTAATATTGCTCATAGTTTTTTTACTAATAAACCTTGTACATTTTCAACTCTTCATCTTATGTGAGCATTTACTCATTTTTGGGTATCTTCTTTTACAATTTGGATTTATCTCCTCCCTACACATGGATTGATGCTATTGGCCCATAGGAACCTTAAATGGACCATAATCCAGAAAAAATTCTGAAAATCTAGACCCTTAGACTAAGGTTCTTTATACCTATTTCCAATTAATTCCAATTGCACATTGGAAAATTCTTTTTGAATTTCTGTTTCAGGGGAACTTATTTTAATAAGATGAGTTATTTTTCTATCCAAAAATATTCATAATCTGAATATTCTCTCGCTAGAATAATTTTCTCTCTCTAGGCTAAAACAGTTAGAAACAAGGTCTTTATATTTCTGAAGAGGGATTGATTATAGGGGAAGATACTAGACATCAAAAAGGGGTTGGGGGAGGAATTTTACATTCTACCCCACTTAAAAAATGCGAGATGTCCTCATCTCGCAAACTAGGATAATTTTGCAAGATGTACGAATATGAGACTTAGAGAAAAATTTTAATCAAGATTAACCACCAAGAAAAGTCTTAAAGAAAGCAAGATAAGAACAAGATTTAAACTTTATTCATTCTCGGAACTTATACAGTAAAGATAGAAGAACTCTTTACACTTCCATAAGCCAGTCCATCATATGGTCACAAAAGTAGCACTCACAAGCTGCACAAGTATAGGGTAACTCATCTATGGGAATGATTCTGCTGGTTATTGCCGCACCTATCTCAGTGGTATGAGGTGATCTAATAAAAGGACCTCTGAGAGGCAAGCCAAAAACGGGATAAAGGCATATCTTCTCATGAGAAAGAAAACACGCCAGTAAGAAGACCCGCTCAGAAAACCCAAGATGCCTTGATCTCATGACGCAGTAGTATCGGGGACCCAAACCCAAAGCTTCAATAACCATGGCCAAGCAGACATTGTTACAAAAGTGCTGCTGACCCCAGGGTGTTACCCTAGTTACGTTTTGATAGGTCCGCCATTTGGTCTGAGCTACAGAAGTTCCTAGGTGAGGAAAAAGTGAGCGCTCATACTGTTCTATAAAGTCTTTCTTCACAGACTCTCTTGCGTCTTGAAGGTGAGAAATCATCACGGATAAACTAATTCCTGTTGCCAAGCCATGAAGGAGATTAAGAAAGAAAGGAGATTGATGGGAGTAAGATTACTGTGAGCGACAAGTAAAAGTTACGACTTATATAAAGGAAGGAGCTAGCATAACCTAAAAGCCAAGGGTAACTTACCACTGAAGTTTTACCGTCTTTCCATGATTTGTGTTTGACACATTTTTCTATAGAAGGTATTAAGAATTTTGAGATGAGAAGATAAAAGAAGCTTGTAGGCTAAGTCACCTACTTTCATTGAATTCAGATATAAGGGTCACAATATCTGGGGGATAACTTCTTATACTCCCCAAGAGATAAAGAACTTCTTTTGGGCCGTACTCGAATGAAAACCAAAACCTTGGTATCCAAAACACCGATTCTCACTTCTGAACTCATTGTTCTAAATCTTTAAAACACGTGGGACTCCTGAGAAGTATTCTAGGGAAAGGGTCTTCCTTTTTTAAACAGAAACTTTCTTTTATTTTAGAGAGGGAATAATTATAAGATCAGAAAGGAAGATTCTTACTCCAGTATACCTCGAAGGTTGGGGAGGAATCTTACATTCTACCCTACTTAAAAAGTGCGAGATGTCCTCATCTCGCAAGGTAGAGGACAGCTCTTTTTCTTAAGATCCAATTTTATTCTGGGGTTCCTTATATTCTGGTCAACCCAACAGAACACTGGGATAAATATCCCTTATATAGAACTCATCATTAAATAACAATTCATACAGATCATATCATTCATATCTTTAACATGATAATGGTCCATTAGACCGAAAAGTTTCCTTCGAAACATTCCTCCACGGAAATTTCAGTCAAGCAAGTTCTCAATTTGACATCCCTTAACTTGATCTACCGGTCAAGTATTAACAGTAGCAATCTGACAGCACAACCCACTAATCTCATAGTGATTTGCTGAATTCGTTATCATCATTCTAGTTATGAATATCATCACAGGGACTCGTCCCATTCCCCCTCATTGTGGTTTCATTATATTTCAACTAATTTTTAAAAATCAACATTTTTCAATCAGCATTTTCAATCAGAATCCAAATCAATTCATCAATTCTCAAACAGAATTAAAAATCATATCAATCACATTCGAAAGCATCATCTGGATAGCATTAATACTTATAATTTCAAGTCTTAGATTTACTCGTATATACTGTCAGTAAAGAGCTGCAGTATACTCTCGGTATATACGGGTAGTCACGGCCCTTGGAATTATAAGGTAAATACTATCATGTCTAGGCCTCAAGCAAGTCAGGGATTCTATATAATTGCGGCACTTCCATCTGAAGTCCCAATTACCAAATTACGAATTTCAGTTTGAATATCAAATTGTATGAATTATCTCACACAATTATAACCTTTTTGTGTTTCTTGATAAATTTTTGATATATTTGTCTTCTCAGTTGATCTTTATTAACCAAATGCTCTGATACCAATTGTAAGATCCCTGTTCCCACCGAGCAACAGATTCGGGATACTAGCAGCGAAAGTAGCACTTCTCGCGCAGGACAGGGGTCCCACATTCGGGGCCTCACCCACGGATATCCGGATAAGAGACTAATCCGTCGGTTGTTCCAAAACCGAACCCGAAAAAACTTCCTTTACCGGAAAACACGGGCGATTCCACCAGGATAACTTTTTACTCTAACGTAGTCAAGATCATTTCTGATCGAGCTGATCCAATTACATCTATAAGATACTTGGTCAGATCAAAGGAGAAACTTGCACTTGGATCATTGGGATCAACGCTTTTTTCCCCATTCAAGAGGCACAGCCGTTGATTCCTATCCATAGAACAGTTACTATCCGGGATTTATTTTATCTATCGTAAAAACAAAAGTTTGAGTCTTGATTTACGGATCCATCAGTCCAGCCTAACCCCATCCAGTCCCATGGGTTAGCCAACCGCCCAACCACTGTAGTGATGGGATCCAATTAAGAATTTGTTTAGTCTTGGGTACCAAGAAAAAGGGTTCCAAGGCCCCCTAGCCGGATGTTCATGCAAAAATAAAACTAGTCACACCACTCACACACCCAATATGAAATTGCCTTTTCACAGATTCAACCATTTTAAAACAATCCTTTAATAAAACCATAGTATCACTGATCACAATCTTTCAATTTATCCGGTTGATTCTTAAATTTTCCATCATTCCTTCATCAGAGTATCTATGGCATCATTGGCAACTAGGACGCTCACCACCTGTCCACACAGGGGCTGTTTCCTAATCCCTAGCCCATAATACTCGACAATATAATCTCTTATCAAGATGGACTCTCGTTGAAGATCAGCAAGATCAACCAACAGATCCATATAAAGAGCCATGGACTCATCCATTGAAGACCAGCAAGGTCAATCAACCAGATCCATGCTCGATTTCAGAAAACAACTCCTACTCTTGTTCCAATATCTTCCTCGACGCACGCGTGGGTATCCTAGGCGACCCAGAGCTCGAGTACCGTATGGTCAGCACCCTCTAGGATCCTTCGCAGGTGACCTAGCGCTTCACTCATAGGCCGCTTCCTTGGCCCCTCATCCACCGTACCGGAAGCTCACCATTTTAATCGCACCGAGGCTGGTCAAGACCTCGGCCGACCTTGCTACGCGAGACGTCCTTCATTGACTCTCCGTCAGCAGCAGTTGCAACTTTATCAGTTAGGTCTCCACGACCTTAATCACAAGATGGTCAAAATGCTCCCCCAGCATTCTTGACATAAAACAGTGATTTACAAACAGCATTTACAAACAGTTTACAATACAGTTTCTATTTTAACTTTCATTTTTCCACATTATCCCTCATCAATCCACATTACTTATTCCATATTCCATTTATATATATACTCATCCCATCACATCATTTTCTATCTCATCACTTCAGATTCCTTCACATCACATATCATATATTCACATCCATACATATATCCACATCCACATCCACATCCACATCCACATCCACATTCACATCCATACATCCACATCTACATCCATACATCTATTTTCACATCCACATCTACATGCACATTCATGCATCCACATCCATACATCCACATCTACATGCACATTCACATCCATACATCCACATCTATATGCGTACATTCACATCTACATGCATACATCCACATCTCTATGCATACATCCACATCCACATTCACATTCACCTCCATACATCTACATCTACATGCATACATCCACCTCCACATTCACATTCACATCCACACCTCTACATCTACATCTACATGCATACATCCACCTCCACATCCACATCCACATCTACATCTACATGCATACATCCACCTTCACATCCACATCCACATCTATACATCTACATCTACATGCATACATCCACCTCCACATCCACATCCACATCTATACATCTACATCTACATGCATACATCTACATCTCCATTCACATCTACATCTATACATCTACATCTGCATGCATCCATTCACATCTCCATTTACATCCTCATCTATACATCTACTTCTACATGCATACATCCACATCTCCATGTATACATCCACCTCCACATTCACACTCACATCCATACATCTACATCTACATACAAACATCCACATCTCCATGCATAATAAAATTCTTTTAATGAATCTAGGATGATAGTTCCTAGAATATGGTAGGAAGTCCTCTTTTTATGCTTTGAATGAAATTATTTTATGCGTAATTTCTATAAAAATTTTGCCATAGCTCCGCTACTATGACTGATAAATCTCAATTTTTTCTAAGGGATAAGACTTATCATTAAGGAAATAATTAGAATGGTCTCTAATTGGATCATCAATCCATAATGGATTGAATCATCGATATACATAAACTAAAAGCATAGAAAAAAGCCATTAATTTGGCCTCCTCCATAGCTTAATCTTGGATTAAGGAAAAGCCTTATGAAAAACTTCATTTGGATTGAAAAGGGTCATGAGTATGACCATTTCTTAAGTGAGAGAGAGAAAAACCATTAGAATTAAATATAAATAGAATTTTATGTAATTCTTTACTATCATTAATTAATTAACTTCAATAGTATTTCAAAAACCATACCACTTAAGCTTCTCAAGCTTGAGAGGGGTTGAGAAGAGAGAATCATTGAGAAATTATAGAAAAGATCAAAATTCACTATACTTATCTTATAATTTGCTTGATTCTTTGATCACGGTAGAGGTCCCCAACCAATCAATTGGTTTAGTATGTTGATGGAGCCACCAATGGGGATTGAAGAAAGAGAGAAGTATCAAAAACTAGTGAATTATTAAAGAATTCACAGTTCTTGGCTTAGGTAGAGTAGAGTAACAATGCATAAGACACTATATCTTTTTCAACAAGGAAAGGCTTCTATTTATAGGAAAAATTAAGCTCCTAACCAAACAAACTGATTCTAGAATTTTCCAAGTCAGTTTGGTTGAATTTGGACTAGATTTGGACCTAGTTTGGTTACTTTTTGATTCGATTTGGTTCCATTTTGATTTGGTTTGGTTCAAGAGATATGAGAGATAAAAATATCACATTATTTTTGAGTTTAAAACTCATTCAAGCATGTGAAATATGCACCTCCTTTAAAGAACGCCCCTTCCTTACATATGTGTCAAAATTCTATTGCTCATAGTTTTTTTACTAATAAACCTTGTACATTTTCAACTCTTCATCTTATGTGAAATATGCACCTTCTTTAAAGAACTCCCCTTCCTTACATGTGTCAAAATTTTATTGCTCATAGTTTTTTACTAATAAACCTTGTACATTTTCAACTCTTCATCTTATGTGAAATATGCACCTTCTTTAAAGAACTCCCCTTCCTTACATATGTGTCAAAATTTTATTGCTCATAGTTTTTTTCTAATAAAACTTGTACATTTTCAACTCTTCATCTTATGTGAAATATGCACCTTCTTTAAATAACTCCCCTTCCTTACATATGTGTCAAAATTTTATTGTTCATAGTTTTTTACTAATAAACCTTGTACATTTTCAACTCTTCATCTTATGTGAGCATTTACTCATTTTTGGATACCCAAAATATCTCATATTTTTAATATTGCTCATAGTTTTTTACTAATAAACCTTGTACATTTTCAACTCTTCATCTTATGTGAGTATTTACTCATTTTTGGGTATCTTCTTTTACAATTTGGATTTATCTCCTCCCTACACATGGATTGATGCTATTGGCCCATAGGAACCTTAAATGGACCATAATCCAAAAAAAATTCTGAAAATCTAGACCCTTAGACTAAGGTTCTTTATACCTATTTTCAATTAATTCCAATTGCACATTGAAAAATTCTTTTTGAATTTTTGTTTCAGGGGAACTTATTTTAATAAGATGAGTTATTTTTCTATCCAAAAATATTCATAATCTGAATATTCTCTCTCTAAAATAATTTTCTCTCTCTAGGCTAAAACAGTTAGAAACAAGGTCTTTATATTTCTGAAGAGGGATTGATTATAGGGGAAGATACTAGACATCAAAAAGGGGTTGGGGGAGGAATCTTACATTCTACCCCACTTAAAAAATGCGAGATGTCCTCATCTCGCAAACTGGGATAATTTTGCAAGATGCACGAATATGAGACTTAGAGAAAAATTTTAATCAAGATTAACCACCAAGAAAAGTCTTAAAGAAAGCAAGATAAGAACAAGATTTAAACTTTATTCATTCTCGGAACTTATACAGTAAAGATAGAAGAACTCTTTACACTTCCATAAGCCCGTCCATCATATGGTCACAAAAGTAGCACTCACAAGCTGCACAAGTATAGGGTAACTCATCTATGGGAATGATTCTGCTGGTTATTGCCGCACCTATCTCAGTGGTATGAGGTGATCTAATAAAAGGACCTCTGAGAGGCAAGCCAAAAACGGGATAAAGGCATATCTTCTCATGAGGAAGAAAACACGCCAGTAAGAAGACCCGCTCAGAAAACCCAAGATGCCTTGATCTCATGACGAAGTAGTATCGGGGACCCAAACCCAAAGCTTCAATAACCATGGCCAAGCGGACATTGTTACGAAAGTGCTGCTGACCCCAGGGTGTTACCCTAGTTATGTTTTGATAGGTCCGCCATTTGGTCTGAGCTACAGAAGTTCCTAGGTGAGGAAAAAGTGAGCGCTCATACTGTTCTATAAAGTCTTTCTTCACAGACTCTCTTGCGTCTTGAAGGTGAGAAATCATCAGGGATAAAACTAATTCCTATTGCCAAGCCATGAAGGAGATCAAGAAAGAAAGGAGATTGATGGGAGTAAGATTACTGTGAGCGACAAGTAAAAGTTACGACTTATATAAAGGAAGGAGCTAGCGTAACCTAGAAGCCAACGGTAACTTACCACTGAAGTTTTACCGTCTTTCCATGATTTGTGTTTGACACATTTTTCTATAGAAGGTATTAAGAATTTTGAGATGAGGAGATAAAAGAAGCTTGTAGGCTAATTCAGATATAAGGGTCACAATATTTGGGGGATAACTTCTTATACTCCCCAAGAGATAAAGAACTTCTTTTGGGCCGTACTCGAATGAAAACCAAAACCTTGGTATCCAAAACACCGATTCTCACTTCTGAACTCATTGTTCTAAATCTTTAAAACACGTGGGACTCCTGAGAAGTATTCTAGAGAAAGGGTCCTCCTTTTTTAAACAGAAACTTTCTTTTATTTTAGAGAGGGAATAATTATAAGATCAGAAAGGAAGATTCTTACTCCAGTATACCTCGAAGGTTGGGGAGGAATCTTACATTCTACCCTACTTAAAAAGTGCGAGATGTCCTCATCTCGCAAGGTAGAGGACAGCTCTTTTTCTTAAGATCCAATTTTATTCTGGGGTTCCTTATATTCTGGTCAACCCAACAGAACACTGGGATAAATATCCCTTATATAGAACTCATCATTAAATAACAATTCATACAGATCATATCATTCATATCTTTAACATGATAATGGTCCATTAGACCGAAAAGTTTCCTTCAGAACATTCCTCCACGGAAATTTCAGTCAAGCAAGTTCTCAATTTGACATCCCTTAACTTGATCTACCGGTCAAGTATTAACAGTAGCAATCTGATACCAGAACCCACTAATCTCATAGTGATTTGCTGAATTCGTTATCATCACTCTAGTTATGAATATCATCACAGGGACTCGTCCCATTCCCCCTCATTGTGGTTTCATTATATTTCAACTAATTTTTAAAAATCAACATTTTTCAATCAGCATTTTCAATCAGAATCCAAATCAATTCATCAATTCTTAAACAGAATTAAAAATCATATCAATCACATTCGAAATCATCATCTGGATAGCATTAACACTTATAATTTCAAGTCTTAGATTTACTCGTATATACTGTCAGTAAAGAGCTGCAGTATACTCTCGGTATATACGGGTAGTCACGGCCCTTGGAATTATAAGGTAAATACTATCATGTCTAGGCCTCAAGCAAGTCAGGGATTCTATATAATTGCGGCACTTCCATCTGAAGTCCCAATTACCAAATTACGAATTTCAGTTTGAATATCAAATTGTATGAATTATCTCACACAATTATAACCTTTTTGTGTTTCTTGATAAATTTTTGATATATTTGTCTTCTCAGTTGATCTTTATTAACCAAATGCTCTGATACCAACTGTAAGATCCCTGTTCCCACCGAGCAACAGATTCGGAATACTAGCAGCGAAAGTAGCACTTCTCGCGCAGGACAGGGGTCCCACATTCGGGGCCTCACCCACGGATATCCGGATAAGAGACTAATCCGTCGGTTATTCCAAAATCGAACCCGGAAAAACTTCCTTTACCGGAAAGCACGGGCGATTCCACCAGGATAACTTTTTACTCTAACGTAGTCAAGATCATTTCTGATCGAGCTGATCCAATTACATCTATAAGATACTTGGTCAGATCAAAGGAGAAACTTGCACTTGGATCATTGGGATCAACGCGTTTTTTCCCATTCAAGAGGCACAGCTGTTGATTCCTATCCATAGAACAGTTACTATCCGGGATTTTTTTTATCTATCGTAAAAACAAAAGTTTGAGTCTTGATTTACGGATCCATCAGTCCAGCCTAACCCCATCCCAGTCCCATGGGTTAGCTAACCACCCAACCACTGTAGTGATGGGATCCAATTAAGAATTTGGTTAGGTTTTGTCCCGGGTACCAAGGAAAAGAGTTCCAAGGCCCCCTAGCCGGATGTTCATGCAAAAATAAAACTAGTCACACCACTCACACACCCAATATGAAATTGCCTTTTCACAGATTCAACCATTTTAAAACAATCCTTTAATAAAACCATAGTATCACTGATCACAATCTTCCAATTTATCCGGTTGATTCTTAAATTTTCCATCATTCCTTCATCAGAGTATCTATGGCATCATTGGCAACTAGGACGCTCACCACCTGTCCACACAGGGGCCGTTTCCTAATCCCTAGCCCATAATACTCGGCAATATAATCTCTTATCAAGATGGACTCTCGTTGAAGATCAGCAAGATCAACCAACAGATCCATATAAAGAGCCATGGACTCATCCATTGAAGACCAGCAAGGTCAATCAACCAGATCCATGCCCGATTTCAGAAAACAACTCCTACTCTTGTTCCAATATCTTCCTCGACGCATGCGTGGGTATCCTAGGCGACCCAGAGCCCGAGTACCGTATGGTCAGCACCCTCTAGGATCCTTCGCAGGTGACCTAGCGCTTCACTCATAGGCCACTTCCTTCGTCCCTCATCCACCGTACCGGAAGCTCACCATTTTAATCGCACCGAGGCTGGTCAAGACCTCGGCCGACCTTGCTACGCGAGACGTCCTTCATTGACTCTCCGTCAGCAGTTGCAACTTTATCAGTTAGGTCTCCACGACCTTAATCACAAGATGGTCAAAATGCTCCCCCAGCATTCTTGACATAAAACAGTGATTTACAAACAGCATTTACAAACAGTTTACAATACAGTTTCTATTTTAACTTTCATTTTTCCACATTATCCCTCATCAATCCACATTACTTATTCCATATTCCATTTATATGTATACTCATCCCATCACATCATTTTTCATCTCATCACTTCAGATTCCTTCACATCACATATCATATATTCACATCCATACATATATCCACATCCACATCCACATTCACATCCATACATCCACATCTACATCCATACATCTATTTTCACATCCACATCTACATGCACATTCACATCCATACATCCACATCTATATGCGTACATTCACATCTACATGCATACATCCACATCTCTATGCATACATCCACATCCACATTCACATTCACCTCCATACATCTACGTCTACATGCATACATCCACCTCCACATTCACATCTACACCTCTACATCTACATCTACATGCATACATCCACCTCCACATCCACATCCACATCTACATCTACATGCATACATCCACCTTCACATCCACATCCACATCTATACATCTACATCTACATGCATACATCCACCTCCACATCCACATCCACATCTATACATCTACATCTACATGCATACATCTACATCTCCATTCACATCTACATCTATACATCTACATCTACATGCATCCATCCACATCTCCATTTACATCCTCATCTATACATCTACCTTTACATGCATACATCCACATCTCCATGTATACATCCACCTCCACATTCACACTCACATCCATACATCTACATCTACATACAAACATCCACATCTCCATGCATAATAAAATTCTTTTAATTAATCTAGGATGATAGTTCCTAGAATATGGTAGGAAGTCCTCTTTTTATGCTTTGAATGAAATTATTTTATGCGTAATTTCTATAAAAATTTTACCATAGCTCCGCTACTATGACTGATAAATCTCAATTTTTTCTAAGGGATAAGGCTTATCATTAAGGAAATAATTAGAATGGTCTCTAATTGGATCATCAATCCATAATGGATTGAATCATCGATATACATAAACTAAAAGCATAGAAAAAAGCTATTAATTTGGCCTCCAGCATAGCTTAATCTTGGATTAAGGAAAAGCCTTATGAAAAGCTTCATTTGGATTGAAAAGGGTCATGAGTATGACCATTTCTTAAGTGAGAGAGAGAAAAACCATTAGAATTAAATATAAATAGAATTTTATGTAATTCTTTACTATCATTAATTAATTAACTTCAATAGCATTTCAAAAACCATACCAATTAAGCTTCTCAAGCTTGAGAGGGGTTGAGAAGAGAGAATCATTGAGAAATTATAGAAAAGATCAAAATTCACTATACTTATCTTATAATTTGCTTGATTCTTTGATCACGGTAGAGGCCCCCAACCAATCAATTGGTTTAGTATGTTGATGGAGCCACCAATGGGGATTGAAGAAAGAGAGAAGTATCAAAAACTAGTGAATTATTAAAGAATTCACAGTTCTTGGCTTAGGTAGAGTAGAGTAACAATGCATAAGACACTATATCATTTTCAACAAGGGAAGGCTTCTATTTATAGGAAAAATTGAGCTCCTAACCAAACAAACTGATTATAGAATTTTCCAAGTCAGTTTGGTTGAATTTGGACTAGATTTGGACCTAGTTTGGTTACTTTTTGATTCGATTTGGTTCCATTTTGATTTGGTTTGGTTCAAGAGATATGAGAGATAAAAATATCACATTATTTTTGAGTTTAAAACTCATTCAAGCATGTGAAATATGCACCTCCTTTAAAGAACGCCCCTTCCTTACATATGTGTCAAAATTCTATTGCTCATAGTTTTTTTACTAATAAACCTTGTACATTTTCAACTCTTCATCTTATGTGAAATATGCACCTTCTTTAAAGAACTCCCCTTCCTTACATGTGTCAAAATTTTATTGCTCATAGTTTTTTACTAATAAACCTTGTACATTTTCAACTCTTCATCTTATGTGAAATATGCACCTTCTTTAAAGAACTCCCCTTCCTTACATATGTGTCAAAATTTTTTGCTCATAGTTTTTTTCTAATAAAACTTGTACATTTTCAACTCTTCATCTTATGTGAAATATGCACCTTCTTTAAATAACTCCCCTTCCTTACATATGTGTCAAAATTTTATTGTTCATAGTTTTTTACTAATAAACCTTGTACATTTTCAACTCTTCATCTTATGTGAGCATTTACTCATTTTTGGATACCCAAAATATCTCATATTTTTAATATTGCTCATAGTTTTTTACTAATAAGCCTTGTACATTTTCAACTCTTCATCTTATGTGAGCATTTACTCATTTTTGGGTATCTTCTTTTACAATTTGGATTTATCTCCTCCCTACACATGGATTGATGCTATTGGCCCATAGGAACCTTAAATGGACCATAATCCAAAAAAAATTCTAAAAATCTAGACCCTTAGACTAAGGTTCTTTATACCTATTTCCAATTAATTCCAATTGCACATTGGAAAATTCTTTTTGAATTTGTGTTTCAGGGGAACTTATTTTAATAAGATGAGTTATTTTTCTATCCAAAAATATTCATAATCTGAATATTCTCTCTCTAGAATAATTTTCTCTCTCTAGGTTAAAACAGTTAGAAACAAGGTCTTTATATTTCTGAAGAGGGATTGATTATAGGGGAAGATACTAGACATTAAAAAGAGGTTGGGGGAGGAATCTTACATTCTACCCCACTTAAAAAATGCAAGATGTCCTCATCTCGCAAACTGGGTTAATTTTGCAAGATGCACGAATATGAGACTTAGAGAAAAATTTTAATCAAGATTAACCACCAAGAAAAGTCTTAAATAAAGCAAGATAAGAACAAGATTTAAACTTTATTCATTCTCGGAACTTATACAGTAAAGATAGAAGAACTCTTTACACTTCCATAAGCCCGTCCATCATATGGTCACAAAAGTAGCACTCACAAGCTACACAAGTATAGGGTAACTCATCTATGGGAATGATTCTGCTGGTTATTGCCGCACCTATCTCAGTGGTATGAGGTGATCTAATAAAAGGACCTCTGAGAGGCAAGACAAAAACGGGATAAAGGCATATCTTCTCATGAGGAAGAAAACACGCCAGTAAGAAGACCCGCTCAGAAAACCCAAGATGCATTGATCTCATGATGCAGTAGTATCGGGGACCCAAACCCAAAGCTTCAATAACCATGGCCAAGCGGACATTGTTACGAAAGTGCTGCTGACCCCAGGGTGTTACCCTAGTTATGTTTTGATAGGTCCGCCATTTGGTCTGAGCTACAGAAGTTCCTAGGTGAGGAAAAAGTGAGCACTCATACTATTCTATAAAGTCTTTCTTCACAGACTCTCTTGCGTCTTGAAGGTGAGAAATCATCAGGGATAAAACTAATTCCTGTTGCCAAGCCATGAAGGAGATTAAGAAAGAAAGGAGATTGATGGGAGTAAGATTACTGTGAGCGACAAGTAAAAGTTACGACTTATATAAAGGAAGGAGCTAGCGTAACCTAGAAGCCAACGGTAACTTACCACTGAAGTTTTACCGTCTTTCCATGATTTGTGTTTGACACATTTTTCTATAGAAGGTATTAAGAATTTTGAGATGAGGAGATAAAAGAAGCTTGTAGCCTAAGTCACCTACTTTCATTGAATTCAGATATAAGGGTCACAATATTTGGGGGATAACTTCTTATACTCCCCAAGAGATAAAGAACTTCTTTTGGGCCGTACTCGAATGAAAACCAAAACCTTGGTATCCAAAACACTGATTCTCACTTCTGAACTCATTGTTCTAAATCTTTAAAACACGTGGGACTCCTGAGAAGTATTCTAGGGAAAGGGTCTTCCTTTTTGAAACAGAAACTTTCTTTTATTTTAGAGAGAGAATAATTATAAGATCAGAAAGGAAGATTCTTACTCCAGTATACCTCGAAGGTTGGGGAGGAATCTTACATTCTACCCTACTTAAAAAGTGCGAGATGTCCTCATCTCGCAAGGTAGAGGACAGCTCTTTTTCTTAAGATCCAATTTTATTCTGGGGTTCCTTATATTCTGGTCAACCCAACAGAACACTGGGATAAATATCCCTTATATAGAACTCATCATTAAATAACAATTCATACAGATCATATCATTCATATCTTTAACATGATAATGGTCCATTAGACCGAAAAGTTTCCTTCGGAACATTCCTCCACGGAAATTTCAGTCAAGCAAGTTCTCAATTTGACATCCCTTAACTTGATCTACCGGTCAAGTATTAACAGTAGCAATCTGACAGCACAACCCACTAATCTCATAGTGATTTGCTGAATTCGTTATCATCATTCTAGTTATGAATATCATCACAGGGACTCGTCCCATTCCCCCTCATTGTGGTTTCATTATATTTCAACTAATTTTTAAAAATCAACATTTTTCAATCAGCATTTTCAATCAGAATCCAAATCAATTCATCAATTCTCAAACAGAATTAAAAATCATATCAATCACATTCGAAATCATCATCTGGATAGCATTAACGCTTATAATTTCAAGTCTTAGATTTACTCGTATATACTGTCAGTAAAGAGCTGCAGTATACTCTCGGTATATACGGGTAGTCACGGCCCTTGGAATTATAAGGTAAATACTATCATGTCTAGGCCTCAAGCAAGTCAAGGATTCTATATAATTGCGGCACTTCCATCTAAGTTCCAATTACCAAATTACGAATTTCAGTTTGAATATCAAATTGTATGAATTATCTCACACAATTATAACCTTTTTGTGTTTCTTGATAAATTTTTGATATATTTGTCTTCTCAGTTGATCTTTATTAACCAAATGCTCTGATACCAACTGTAAGATCCCTGTTCCCACCGAGCAACAGATTCGGGATACTAGCAGCGAAAGTAGCACTTCTCGCGCAGGACAGGGGTCCCACATTCGGGGCCTCACCCACGGATATCCGGATAAAAGACTAATCCGTCGGTTGTTCCAAAACCGAACCCGGAAAAACTTCCTTTACCGGAAAGCACGGGCGATTCCACCAGGATAACTTTTTACTCTAACGTAGTCAAGATCATTTCTGATCGAGCTGATCCAATTACATCTATAAGATACTTGGTCAGATCAAAGGAGAAACTTGCACTTGGATCATTGGGATCAACGCTTTTTTTCCCATTCAAGAGGCACAGCCGTTGATTCCTATCCATAGAACAGTTACTATCCGGGATTTATTTTATCTATCGTAAAAACAAAAGTTTGAGTCTTGATTTACGGATCCATCAGTCCAGCCTAATCCCATCCAGTCCCATGGGTTAGCCAACCGCCCAACCACTGTAGTGATGGGATCCAATTAAGAATTTGGTTAGGTTTTGTCCCGGGTACCAAGGAAAAGAGTTCCAAGGCCCCCTAGCCGGATGTTCATGCAAAAATAAAACTAGTCACACTACTCACACACCCAATATGAAATTGCCTTTTCACAGATTCAACCATTTTAAAACAATCCTTTAATAAAACCATAGTATCACTGATCACAATCTTCCAATTTATCCGGTTGATTCTTAAATTTTCCATCATTCCTTCATTAGAGTATCTATGGCATCATTGGCAACTAGGACGCTCACCACCTGTCCACACAGGGGCCGTTTCCTAATCCCTAGCCCATAATACTCGGCAATATAATCTCTTATAGAGATGGACTCTCGTTGAAGATCAGCAAGATCAACCAACATATCCATATAAAGAGCCATGGACTCATCCATTGAAGACCAGCAAGGTCAATCAACCAGATCCATGCCCGATTTCAGAAAACAACTCCTACTCTTGTTCCAATATCTTCCTTGACGCATGCGTGGGTATCCTAGGCGACCCAGAGCCCGAGTACCGTATGGTCAGCACCCTCTAGGATCCTTCGCAGGTGACCTAGCGCTTCACTCATAGGCCGCTTGCTTGGTCCCTCATCCACCGTATCGGAAGCTCACCATTTTAATCGCACCGAGGCTGGTCAAGACCTCGGCCGACCTTGCTACGCGAGACGTCCTTCATTGACTCTCCGTCAGCAGTTGCAACTTTATCAGTTAGGTCTCCACGACCTTAATCACAAGATGGTCAAAATGCTCCCCCAGCATTCTTGACATAAAACAGTGATTTACAAACAGCATTTACAAACAGTTTACAATACAGTTTCTATTTTAACTTTCATTTTTCCACATTATCCCTCATCAATCCACATTACTTATTCCATATTCCATTTATATATATACTCATCCCATCACATCATTTTCTATCTCATCACTTCAGATTCCTTCACATCACATATCATATATTCACATCCATACATATATCCACATCCACATCCACATTCACATCCATACATCCACATCTACATCCATACATCTATTTTCACATCCACATCTACATGCACATTCATGCATCCACATCCATACATCCACATCTACATGCACATTCACATCCATACATCCACATCTATATGCGTACATTCACATCTATATGCATACATCCACATCTCTATGCATACATCCACATCCACATTCACATTCACCTCCATACATCTACATGCATACATCCACCTCCACATTCACATCCACACCTCTACATCTACATCTACATGCATACATCCACCTCCACATCCACATCCACATCCACATCTACATGCATACATCCACCTCCACATCCACATCCACATCTATACATCTACATCTACATGCATACATCCACCTCCACATCCACATCCACATCTATACATCTACATCTACATGCATACATCCACATCTCCATTCACATCTACATCTATACATCTACATCTACATGCATCCATCCACATCTCCATTTACATCCTCATCTATACATCTACTTCTACACATCTCCATGTATACATCCACCTCCACGTTCACACTCACATCCATACATCTACATCTACATGCAAACATCCACATCTCCATGCATAATAAAATTCTTTTAATTAATCTAGGATGATAGTTCCTAGAATATGGTAGGAAATCCTCTTTTTATGCTTTGAATGAAATTATTTTATGCGTAATTTCTATAAAAATTTTGCCATAGCTCCGCTACTATGACTGATAAATCTCAATTTTTTCTAAGGGATAAGACTTATCATTAAGGAAATAATTAGAATGGTCTCTAATTGGATCATCAATCCATATAATGGATTGAATCATCGATATACATAAACTAAAAGCATAGAAAAAAGCCATTAATTTGGCCTCCAGCATAGCTTAATCTTGGATTAAGGAAAAGCCTTATGAAAAGCTTCATTTGGATTGAAAAGGGTCATGAGTATGACCATTTCTTAAGTGAGAGAGAAAAACCATTAGAATTAAATATAAATAGAATTTTATGTAATTCTTTACTATCATTAATTAATTAACTTCAATAGCATTTCAAAAACCATACCAATTAAGCTTCTCAAGCCTGAGAGGGGTTGAGAAGAGAGAATCATTGAGAAATTATAGAAAAGATCAAAATTCACTATACTTATCTTATAATTTGCTTGATTCTTTGATCACGGTAGAGGCCCCCAACCAATCAATTGGTTTAGTATGTTGATGGAGCCACCAATGGGGATTGAAGAAAGAGAGAAGTATCAAAAACTAGTGAATTATTAAAGAATTCACAGTTCTTGGCTTAGGTAGAGTAGAGTAACAATGCATAAGACACTATATCTTTTTCAACAAGGGAAGGCTTCTATTTATAGGAAAAATTGAGCTCCTAACCAAACAAACTGATTCTAGAATTTTTCAAGTCAGTTTGGTTGAATTTGGACTAGATTTGGACCTAGTTTGGTTACTTTTTGATTCGATTTGGTTCCATTTTGATTTGGTTTGGTTCAAGAGATATGAGAGATAAAAATATCACATTATTTTTGAGTTTAAAACTCATTCAAGCATGTGAAATATGCACCTCCTTTAAAGAACGCCCCTTCCTTACATATGTGTCAAAATTCTATTGCTCATAGTTTTTTTACTAATAAACCTTGTACATTTTCAACTCTTCATCTTATGTGAAATATGCACCTTCTTTAAAGAACTCCCCTTCCTTACATGTGTCAAAATTTTATTGCTCATAGTTTTTTACTAATAAACCTTGTACATTTTTAACTCTTCATCTTATGTGAAATATGCACCTTCTTTAAAGAACTCCCCTTCCTTACATATGTGTCAAAATTTTATTGCTCATAGTTTTTTTCTAATAAAACTTGTACATTTTCAACTCTTCATCTTATGTGAAATATGCACCTTCTTTAAATAACTCCCCTTCCTTACATATGTGTCAAAATTTTATTGTTCATAGTTTTTTACTAATAAACCTTGTACATTTTCAACTCTTCATCTTATGTGAGCATTTACTCATTTTTGGATACCCAAAATATCTCATATTTTTAATATTGCTCATAGTTTTTTACTAGCCTTGTACATTTTCAACTCTTCATCTTATGTGAGCATTTACTCATTTTTGGGTATCTTCTTTTACAATTTGGATTTATCTCCTCCCTACACATGGATTGATGCTATTGGCCCATAGGAACCTTAAATGGACCATAATCCAAAAAAAATTCTGAAAATCTAGACCCTTAGACTAAGGTTCTTTATACCTATTTCCAATTAATTCCAATTGCACATTGGAAAATTCTTTTTGAATTTCTGTTTCAGGGGAACTTATTTTAATAAGATGAGTTATTTTTCTATCCAAAAATATTCATAATCTGAATATTCTCTCTCTAGAATAATTTTCTCTCTCTAGGCTAAAACAGTTAGAAACAAGGTCTTTATATTTCTGAAGAGGGATTGATTATAGGGGAAGATACTAGACATTAAAAAGGGGTTGGGAGAGGAATCTTACAGTATTATTGCCAAAGACCTCACCCTAAGTAAGAAGGAGAATCGACAACCTTTCTCAAAGAATTTTAGGATGTTTTCATGTGGAAATATGTTGACATGAAGGAAATCCCTCTAGAAGTAGTTAAACACAATATCCCCTCCATGAAGGTGAAAAACCATCCAAACATAGAGCCTTGAGAAATAGAAGGTAGATAGTTAAAAATGGATGGCATACCTTGAGACAAATGCCCGACCAAAAAAGAGCCAAAGAGGTCGTAGACTCCCAAGCATACAGATCTCTGTACATGCAGTTGACCTTCGTGAAAGAAACAATGGTGAAACCCACTCGCCTTAAGCTACAGCTCCCATAGAAGGAGACCACCTAAGTGTGTGGCTATTGTAAATTGGGGCTAGTCCACAATGTATTGTCTTGGAGAGATGTGAACCTCGTTAGGCCACCCACTCCTCACACCATTCACAACAACAACCATCACATCAGTAAACAATTCCTTTTAAAGCAGAGTTTTTCATTGGATCTAAACCCGAGTCTCATAAGTTTTAGGTTATGCATAATAACACCCTAATAATGCCACCCCAACAGGCCAACACTTCGATGGATCACAACAAAGTTGATGGAAGCCCAAGGATTTTATGAAGGGAACCCCTTTATTTTGGTTCCAAGGTCAAGGAAATTTGTGCACGGGTCTCTACAAACACACCCTCAAACTTCAAATCCATTCTTTCCTTATAGATGCGCAAGCGGTTCTCCATCTTCGCTCACACGGTAAATCATAAACCTTAAACCCCTGTTGTACATGTGTAACATAATGCTCCCATCCAAGTGTACAAACATATCTACCAGGAATGATTATAAACCTAAAAACCCCTCCACATGCCAATCAAGACATAGAGACCAACAACCAGCTCAATGAATGGCTGAATGAATCACAATAACTTATATAGTGACTACTTTGACTACTATAAATAATAATCTAGTTATAAATAGCAAGTAACCATGGATTACCACTAAGAATGAACCCTAGCCACCTGTAACTTGCATATGACCTTTTCCTAATCCTAGGGCTCTCTAACCCTAACCATATTAGGTCTTAATCATGAGGATTAGTTTTAGGTACGTAACAAACTTCCCCTCCTAAGACCGTTCCTCTCTAGGAAACAAAATCAAGGAATCTCTGCTCTAAACTAGCAATTGTTTCCCAAGACGGGTCTTTGATACTCACATGGAAAATTGGATGAACTTTTATATTGGGAGGTAATTCTAATTTATAAGCCACATCACGTATCGGATCCTAATAAGCTCCACAGTATGTAGGGGACAACTTCCTAACCTTCCACATCCGTAACATTTCAGAACTCTTGGGTATCCACAAATAAACAAGTAAATTTCCCTAAAAAAACTCCCAATCCAAAAGGTTGTTTTATACTCATCACCACTCTTTATCCTTAGTTGGTGGTAAAGCCACCAACTATCTCAAGTTGATCTTTGTGAAGAAACATGCACCTTTCAATTTATCTAAAAGATCATCTATCTATGGTATAGGATATTGATTCTTGATAGAGATCTTGTTTAAGTCCCTATAATTCCGAAAGGTACTATGCTTGTTTTTCATAAGAAGTACGGGAAATGCAAAAGGAGATTGACTTGGCTTCACCCAACCCATATCCATCAACTCGTATACTTGCCTTGCCACTTCATCTTTCTCCACTTTTGACAATCAATATGGTGGCTTGTTGATGCTCTCTTCCTTGTAAAGCTATAACATATACACATAGCCCATTTTTCTTGAGCTCTCCCTTGAGTTGGATAGCATCATCAAAATGAGATTTAATGCATTGACATCCACCAATGTGGTACTCTTTTCCACATGCTTAAACCACATGAAACCTTGCTCCAAATTCACAGTAAGAGAGCCAAGACTTGAGAGCTAATCACATCCCAAAACCATTTCAATGGGCCCCATGTCAAGAACCAATAGATCAACTTTGCACATGTAATCCTTTGAGAGCTCTAGGTTCACATTATGACACACCATTGTGCAATCCATAAATGCTCCATTTGACACTTGTACTTTATGTGAAGTTGCCAAATATGTGGGCTATAATTTGAGATTGCACAACGACTTTGCATTGCCAAAGAAAGCTATGTTGACAAACTCCTTGAGCCTTGGAGTATTTTCACCCTTGCATCCCACATAGGAATCATGAGAGAGAGTGCATAAAGTCGGCTTTATGCTTGATTAGTACACATGGGTGTAGGCAAACCATCATCATAATCATATAGCCTTTGCATAACACCTCGACAATCAAAATGAAATTTTTCATCTAGATCATGATCAATATCACCATTCACAAGCTCAAACTCTGCTGCTAGATTGTCTGCGTGATTGGAGAGCTGAATTGGATTGTCTGATGTTGGATCGTCTACGATTGAAGAGTCAGATCGGATCATTTGTTGTTGCATTATCCTACGATCGGAGAGTTGAATCAGATCGTCTAAAGTTGGATCGTTTGTGATCGGATAATTGAATCAGATCATCTAATGCTGGATCGTTGTGCGATTAGAGAGTCCTTCAATCGTCGCCAAATCAAATCGCTTTCAATCGTTTACGATCGAAGAACCGAATCAGACGGTTTGCTTCTCTGAATCATCTATCGCATGCGATCTGAGAAAAACAGGGATGTACAACACTTGCCTCTATGATTTGAAGTTTGGACAAATCGTTGAGTAGTTTGTGTTAGTGATTGAAAAATAGTTTGTGACGTTTGCAAGTCGATATGCAGTGGTCTGTAGTCGATTTGAACATTCAAATGGTAGAAGTCACCTATACTACTGCTGAGATTGCAGACGGTGTATCGAAATTGTCATCTATGTGCTGAGATCATCGTCTGCATCAATGATTTGAAGGCTTTTTCGAGCAATGGAAAGCTTGAATTGCCTCTATTCCTGATATCACAACAGTGTCAGCGATCTAAAGCAGATTTTAGCATTGGAATGGGAGAAATCACACGTGATGCTAAAGAAAACACAACAAACCCTAAGATCAAGAACTTGCACACACAAACTTGAGATCTAGACCAAGATCAAAGAGAAATCTTTCATACCAATGAAAAGAAGCAAATCCAAAAAAAGGAGCATGATACTCATTGATCGGAGTTTACACAATTAAAACTCAAGAGAAGTCTACATTCTAGATCTCATACAGGAGAGAACACCATAGCTAAGAAAGGCAAGAAAGCTTTAAAACTTGATTTGATTAGTAAAATGATCATCCCTTGGTTGGTGCCCATAGTTGGCCTTTATACCTCCTACCTTTACACACTACCAATTATAAATGTCCCCCATACTTGGGCAGCCTCCCAAGCCCATGGCCGTGTCCCCATTATTATAGGTGAATCAAAAACACTTTCTTATACCATTTTCTGGAGTTGAGCAGAATCGGTCAAAGTGAGCTTTGATGTATACCTGGGTGGTTGCAAGATGAGGTTATCTAGTTTCATGTAGTAGGCGCCCTTGGCTTTAGCTGGAAAACAGACATTTTTTCAAGAAGAATAGCCAATCTCTCCTAGTTAGCCAAGGAGTTTCACTTCAAGGTCTTCTAATGAAACATCATATGCAAAGTTGGGCACCTAAAACTATAATCTGATCGAATATCCAATAATTGCAAATCCCCTTTTCTTTGGGAACCAAGTTTGTATACAGGCCTTGTC
Source organism: Cibotium barometz (assembly GCF_041138505.1). Classification (NCBI taxonomy): domain Eukaryota; kingdom Viridiplantae; phylum Streptophyta; class Polypodiopsida; order Cyatheales; family Cibotiaceae; genus Cibotium; species Cibotium barometz. Next base: position 14,693,369 of record NC_141079.1, read on the forward strand.
GAAGGTTTAGACAGGTACAATGAATGTGAGTAAATTGCCTATAACTTTTACATTATTACTCATCACTTTGTATATCACAAATACAAATAACATAGAGCTTAACTTGATTTATCGAGTAATTTTTGTTGTGTTCTACTATTTTCTATATTATTTAAAAGGTATTAGAATTGTTAAAAAAACATACTATTTTATCCTCCCACCACATCTACCATTTAAATTGCTCAAATTGTAATGATGATTAGATTGGGAAAGATTAGTATAATGTGGGTATAAGGTAAAATTACAAATCTAACGGTTGGATTTTTGTAGATTTCCTTTGGAAAATTTGTTATGACTGTCAGCAGAGGTCCATTAAATCAATTGTAATTTAATTCTAGAAAATTAAATATTAAATTTTTCAATCTAAAAACTCTAGAGATCAATACTCTTGTTGCCATGAATTTATTTAAAAAAATTTGGCTTAATTTGGGAAAGTCTATTTTCAATTCTCCCAAGTGAAAATTTGAGTATGGGAAGGTCCATTTTCAATCCTCCCAAGTGAAAATTCCCATATTGTGTCCACTCTCCCCTTTTCAAGTTTAAAACCAATCCTAGTTAGGTTTGAAAATCTAGGCTTGGTAAACTTCAAAGCTTAGGTATCATTCCATGTGTGAGGCTTGGGTAGGCACAAATCTTAGATATGCCACTTTATGTCCACATGAGCTTCGAGAGGATCCACAGAAGCAGCTTGCCACCTCACCTTGCCACCTCCACCCTCCATGTCAACATGGTCAACCTAGTTGATTCCCCACCTCATCATCCTAGTCATCATTAATGCCACATCTTCTTGCCACCTTTGCATGCCACCTCGCACTTGGTGACATGGCATGCCACATCAACCATAATAGTGCCACATGTCAAGAGAATGCCACGTGTCATGCACGCATGTGACACATGGCACCTCCTTCTCTTAACTTTTTCAAAAATATATTTTTAAAAAAGTTAATTTAGTAATTTAGAGAAATAAAATATAGAATTTTAAATAATAAAATATATATAACTTATTAAATCATTAATTTTAAAGGATTATATTTTAGAATTAGATCAATAATATTATTATTAAAGTTCATATTATTCAATTTAAAAAAATAAATTTTTTAATTTAATATTTCTTGAAAATATTTTATGTAGAATAAACCTTTGAATAAAATTTTAAAAAAATATATATTTAAAAAAAAGTAGTTATATAATTATAAAATAAAAGATAAATTTAAAGATATATTTATATATCTAGTAATGATAAATATTTAGACTTGTTAATAAATATTATTAATAATATTAATTTTTAAGTGGATAATAGTTTATCTTTAATTATCTTTATGTTTATATTAATTATCCAATCAATCTTAGATAGAAAATCTAATGAGATTTGAAGTGGATAACCTATTTTTTCTATATAATCACACATCTCTAGTACTATCCCATACTTATCTCTAGTACTATCCCATCATTGAGTCTTTATAATTTTTTCTCTCTTAGCTTCCTTGAGAATGGGTTCTCAAAGTCATAGGAGTCAGAAACGTGATAGGACTAGACTTCCCCCCGTCCACCAAGTTCAAGAGGAGGAGAGGAGAAGGGTAGCGCATGAGAGAAAGAGAGAGTGGAGAGCACGTCAATGAGCAACACCTTCCGTTGGCGATGATCCAAGCCTTGCTCCTCCTCTTCCACTTCCTCTCCCTCCGCCCTCTTCCCCCCCACTACCCCTTAGTTTAGATAATCCACATGAACCCGCCCTTCATGAGTCCCCTTCTCTTCTACAAGAACCCACCCCCCTCCTTGGACGCCCATCGTGTGGATAGGAAAGAACTATCAAAGTCAGGGGCACATCGTCGTGCCCATGCAATCTTCCATTCCTATTTCAAAGACCTTACGCCTTCATCACACGCATGTGTGCTTGATGCTTTGATTGATCTGCCCAACATGGCCAACTGTGCAGGGCGCTTTTCGACATTGGAGGTCGAAGAGAGAGGAGAGCTGGCATGGCGGTGCTACAAAGTGTTCGTCATTCCTATATAGTTAACAAGAAGAGGAACTCTGTGGACGCTTTGGCTGCTCGATGGGCTATTGTGGCAGCCATAAGTAGCTCCCAAATAAAGGGTAAGGTTAGTGCCACATCTCGCATCCTTTCCATAGCACCACACGCACTTAGAGTTGGGTCTATTAGACGACAAAGTTTAGATGCCAATGAGGTTGGTGCTTTGTGGGCGAGTAGTGGTCGTGTAGCTAGGCATGATCGCCTACTAGATGAAATCACTAGAACCTTGATAGAAAGTTTTTGGGAGGAGAATTGTCGTGCCTCGCCAGTTTTCAAGAAAGCTTTGCGTAAGAGAGTGACAAGAGGAGTGTTCATTGAGCACGGTGCTTGCTTTCTTGAAATGACCCAAACTGAGTTATATTCTCAGTTTGTGGCTTCGTATCCAGAGCTTAAAATTGGGCAAAGGTCATTTGAGGGGTGTAAGCCTTGGTTTGTGAGGTACTCACGTCAGCGTGACACATGTTGTCGCTACCATGTTGAGTTCAAACTTTTTTATGATGTGTTCCGTTCTCTTAGTGGGCATAGAGAGTTGCCTCGTAGTCCTCGTGATTTCATCCACTCTCTTTTGTGTGCACGCACACGGAGGATGCCGAGTTCCATAGGATGCCTTGTGTGGAGAGCAATTGCACATCATTTGGTTCACTTGTACATCTACAGATGGTAGATCTTGATGCAAGTGACCAAGAGATAGTGCCATGGCAATGTTATGAGTATGTGACACACCAGCTCCAGAGTGGTGGACAGTCTAGGAAGTTGCAGCTCGTGGACAAACATACACCACGTTGTCACTTCACAGCCACATTTAGGGTGTAGATCTACCCCTATATACAGCACAGTCATTGTGCCAAGTGGCAGGATCGTCAGTTCCGAGCATGCCTGGCAGAGTTTCCTATTGGTGTGGTCGTCTCTGTGATTGATTTTACAAAGAACTACACCTTCACACCTTTTTCAGGAGATACAATCTGAGTATTACTTCTCAGAGCAGGTAATGGTTATATTTCATAATATTTGTCTCGTGTTTGAGCTACATTACTTATTTGATTTTTTGTGTCCTAAACGTCTGTATTGCTTACCTCACCAGGTTGCTATTATGGTCCACATTAGCTATCGACATGCAGAGGCTCATGCAGATGGGATAGCGAGTACCCCCGAGACCCGTGTCATTATTCGAGAGTATCATTTCTATATCAGTGAGATGATCGTTCACATGATGCACATTTTGTGCAACACTGTTTTCATCTCCATGACGATTTTTTAGGAGATTGTGGGATCATACGTGGCCAGCGATGGGTTTGGTCGGATGGTTGTGGCACACAGTTCAAGTCATCACGACAATTCTATTGGCTCTACATGTAGTACTTATGGTTCTCTTATATTTGCAATTAAACTAAATTCACTAGAACATCTTAAAGAAAACAATAACTAAGACTATCTTTTATGGATTTATAGGTGGCATGTGCAGTCTAGTATCCTAGTGATTTGGTCACTTTGAGACTGGTCACGGGAAGGGAGATCATGATGGTGCGGGCGCGTGTGTGAAACGTGTCCTGAGGCATCATCAGCTGCGGCAAGATGCTCAGCGGTTCAGAGATGCGGGCCACGTAGTCGAGTGGTGCTCCCAACATTTGTGTGGGAGTGCAGCATCATCGTATCCCAAACGTGATGCTCGGATTGTCAGAAGATTTTTTGGCATGTGGATGGTGGCATGATTGACCGTAGAGCCTCCCATGATTGTGACACAGTACCTGGCACCTTGGGCTTACATTCCATCAGGAGCACGTGCATGGCGGCCCCCACGATTTACACACGATGGTTTGCATGCTTCTGTGGAGCATGTATGAATGGCGATTGGTCACATTGTGCCTCGAGAAGATGGGCAGATGCATGGATACAGACATTCCTCTCCCTCGAACATCCTTCACATCTAGTGTTGTTTGATGAGCACACAGGTCCTGCGTTCATGGTCAGTTATGATGATGTAACAGATTTGCTACAGGAGGGTGATGTATTTGCTGTTATTGCCAGTGAGGGAAATAGCGAGGGAGTAGACTACTATCTGATGAGTTGCACTAGGCCAAAGTGCATCCTTGACCAGGATACAGTGGATGATCATGGGTTTTCTTATGACGCCCATAGCATGATTGTGGCAGGCCGGTTCTACTAGCAGATTCGACTTCATCGGGGGAGTCTTGAGTTCCAGCAGTGGAAGTGGGAGTTAGAGGCATTTCAGTTCCCTCATCTAGTGGTTGCTGCCACGCTCACTCTTGATCGAGTACAGAGCCAAAAACACAGTTCTCACCCTCGTTTTTTCGGCTTCGAGTGGATGACCATGAGAGCATTCTAGAGCAGTTGAGAGCTAGAGAGGGTGCTGCTGACTAGATCTCTATCTTGATATAGTGATTAAACTCAGACTAGCTGGGTTAGCTCACTTACATTGTACTTAGATTTTTTGGGAGTGACTAATCTTAGAATAGCTGGGATAGCTCATTTTCAAAATACCTTGATCTTTTGAGTTAGTGGCTAAACCCAGAGTGGCTGTGTTAGCTCACATTCTGATGTACTTAGTTGATGTTTATATCATTATTATGAGTTTTCTCATGATTGAGGATCGTTGCATTTTAGTTGATGTTCATGGTTTTCTGATTTTTTAACACTTTGGCTATCATATCGTTTGTTGAAAATCACCATCACCATATTGTGTCATTCTTCCATGGCCTCTTAAGCACCAAGAGACTTGAAAAATCCGCACTGGGCGCTAATTACCAATCCAAACATACTCCAATTGTGACCAAACTTTGCAAGCATGTGGGGGTGGGTACCCCCCACATGCTTGCAAAGTTTGGTCCCCATCGGAGCATGTTTGGGTACGATGGTATGGGGAAGGCCCGGATTTTTCATGGCCTCTTAAGCACCAAGAGACTTAAAAAATCCGCATTGGGCGCTAATTACCAATCCAAACATGCTCTGATTGTGACCAAACTTTGCAAGCATGTGGGGGTGGGTCCCCTCCCACATGCTTGCAAAGTTTAGTCCCCATTGGAGCATGTTTGGGTACGATGGTATGGGGAAGGCCGCCGGGATTTTCCATGGCCTCTTAAGCACCAAGAAACTTAAAAAATTCGCACTGGGCACTAATTACCAAGCTAAACATGCTTTGATTTGTGACCAAACTTTGCAATCATGTGGAGGTGGGTCCCCCCCCATGCTTGCAAAGTTTGGTCCCCATCGGAGCATGTTTGGGTACGATGGTTTGGGGAAGGCCCGGATTTTCCATGGCCTCTTAAGCACCAAGAGACTTGAAAAATCCGCACTGGGCACTAATTACCAATCTGAACATGCTCTGATTGTGACCAAACTTTGCAACAAAGCATGTGGAGGTGGGTCCCCCCCACATGCTTGCAAAGTTTGATCCCCATCAGAGCATGTTTGGGTAGGATGGTATGGGGAAGGCCCGGATTTTCCATGGCCTCTTAAGCACCAAGAGACTTGAAAAATCCGCACTGGGCGCTAATTACCAATCTAAACATGCTCTGATTGTGACCAAACTTTGCAATCATGTGGGAGTGGGTCCTCCCACATGCTTGCAAAGTTTGGTCACAATCAGAGCATGTGGGTCCCCCCACATGCTTGCAAAGTTTGGTCACAATCAAAGCATGTTTGGGTACGATGGTTTGGGGAAGGCCCGGATTTTCCATGGCCTCTTAAGCACCAAGAGACTTGAAAAATCCGCACTGGGCGCTAATTACCAATCCAAACATGCTCTGATTGTGACCAAGATTTGCAAGCATGTGGGGGTGGGTCCCCCCCACATGCTTGCAAAGTTTTGTCCCCATTGGAGCATGCTTGGGTACGATGGTATGGGAAAGGCCCGGATTTTCCATGGCCTCTTAAGTACCAAGAGACTTGAAAAATCCGCACTGGGCGCTAATTACCAATCCAAACATACTCCGATTTTGTGATCAAACTTTGCAAGCATGTGGGGGTGGGTCCCCCTCACATGCTTGCAAAGTTTGGTTCCCATCGAAGCATGTTTGGGTACGATGGTATGGGGAAGGCCCGGATTTTCCATGGCCTCTTAAGCACTAAGAGACTTGAAAAATCCACACTGGCCACTAATTACCAATCCAAACATACTCCGATTGTGATCAAACTTTGCAAGCATGTGGGGGTGGGTCCCCCCCACATGCTTGCAAAGCTTTGTCCCCATCGGAGCATGTTTGGGTACGATGGTATGGGGAAGGCCCGGATTTTCCATGGCCTCTTAAGCACCAAGAGACTTGAAAAATCCGCACAAGGCACTAATTACCGATCTAAACATGCTCTGATTGTGACCAAACTTTGTAATCATGTGGGGGTGGGTCCCCCCCACATGCTTGTAAAGTTTGGTCCCCATCGGAGCATGTTTGGGTACAATGGTTTGGGGAAGGCCCGGATTTGCCATGGCCTCTTAAGCACCAAGAGACTTGAAAAATCGGCACTGGGCGCTAATTACCAATCTAAACATACTCGGATTGTGACCAAACTTTGTAATCATGCGGTCCCCCCCACATGCTTGCAAAGTTTGGTCCCCATCGGAGTATGTTTGGGTACGATGGTATGGGGAAGGCCCGGATTTTCCATGGCCTCTTAAGCACCAAGAGACTTGAAAAATCTACACTGGGCGCTAATTACCAATCCAAACATGTTCTGATTGTGACCAAACTTTGCAAGCATGTGGGGATGGGTCCCCCCCCACATGCTTGCAAAGTCTAGTCCCCATCGGAGCATGTTTGGGTACGATGGTATAGGGAAGGTCCGGATTTTCCATGGCCTCTTAAGCACCAAGAGACTTGAAAAATCCGCACTGGGCGCTAATTACCAATCCAAACATACTCCGATTGTGACCAAACTTTGCAAGCATGTGGGGGTGCGTCCCCCCCACATGCTTGCAAAGTTTGGTTCCCATCGAAGCATGTTTGGGTATGATGGTATGGGGAAGGCCCGGATTTTCCATGGCCTCTTAAGCACCAAGAGACTTGAAAAATCCGCACTGGGCGCTAATTACCAATCCAAACATGCTCTGATTGTGACCAAACTTTGTAAGCATGTGGGGGTGGGTCCCTCCCACATGCTTGCAAAGTTTGGTCCCCATCGGAGCATGTTTGGGTATGATGGTATGGGGAAGGCCCGGATTTTCCATGGTCTCTTAAGCACCAAGAGACTTGAAAAATCTACACTGGACGCTAATTACCAATCTAAACATACTCCGATTGTGACCAAACTTTGCAAGCATGTGGGGGTGGGTCCCCCCCCAGATGCTTGCAAACTTTGGTTCCCATCAGAGCATGTTTGGGTACGATGGTATGGGAAAGGCCTGGATTTTCCATGGCCTCTTAAGCACCAAGAGACTTGAAAAATCCACACTGGCCGCTAATTATCAATCCAAACATGCTCCGATTATGACTAAACTTTGCATGCACGTGGGGGTGGGCTCCCCCCACATGCTTGCAAAGTTTGGTTCCCATCGGGGCATGTTTGGGTACGATGGCATGGAGATTTTCAACAAACAATATGATAGCCAAAGTGTTAAAAATTTTAAAAAAATCAAGAACATCAACTAAAATGTAATGATACTCAATAATGAAAAAACTCATAATGATATAAACATCAAATAAGTACATCAGAATGAAAATGAGCTATCCCAGGTTAGTCACTGCCCATAAATCTAAGTACAATGTAAGTGAGCTAGCCCAGCTAGTCTGAGTTTAGTCACTATCTATCAACGGCAACCCAATCAAAATCGTCATCTCTAACTGCTGGTCGACGTGCGCGTCGAGGGTGCTGTGCACGGCGAGGAGGGTGTGCCGGCTGCTGCTACTACAGGGGTCGTCGAATGTCTGCGGGGAGGTCTGCCTCAAAGGCAGGATCGTGAGCTGGTGCCGGTGTACTCGGGAGCTCACGAGTCCCATATGCTGCTATAGTTCTCTCCCCTTCTCTACGTCGTGCTAATGCAAGACGTCTCTGTCTGTAAACCCAAAATCTATAATCAGCAATGGTATGTGTCTGCCACTCTGCTCGTGTAAGCTCCTTTGCTATAAGGACACGCTGCTCATGGTGAGAAGCAGCACTGCTGCTAGCACCATCACGCGAGGTGCCACTAGGACCAGCACTACCCACACGCTCGTATGCTTTGATCTGGCTCTCGTGAAGGACTCTCTGGTATGCATCAAACTCGTGTGCACTCCACTCAATCTCTGGAGGCACCTCAGGCTCCTGATCTCTTATCACATCGAAGGCGTCGAGTCCCAAGTCAGTAGAGCTGAGGTAAAATCAATAGGTCTGCTAGTCCTAGCATCTACTCGAACGAGGCCTGGGTGAAGATCATCAATGCCCAAAACTCTGTATGTCGCTAGGTCGACGCGTGCACGGCAAGAGGGACATGCTAAGAAGCGTACTAGCTCCTGGGTGATGCAAGACAAATGGAAATAATGTCCACATCCCAGGGCATATCCACCAGTAGTGTCAATGTCCTTGATACATAGAGCGCAGCAGGCATCACGTAGGAAGGGTGGTGCATCCTGAGGGAGAGGTCGTCGAAAAACCTCTGTAGTAACAGGCCGTGGATATAAAGGCAAGTAAGGCACTGTCATGTCTAAGGATCTGCGAAACTCTCGAACATGCAGCATCAACTGCTCTGCCCTACGCTGGGCAATCCGCTCCATAATCTGGTGATGCTGCACCTCAGCTTTAAAACTCTCTACCTCGGTCCGAGCCTACGCAAAAAAGTAAAGCATAAAAATAATTGATTAGTCTCTCTCATTAGGTATTACTTAAAGAAATTTAAAACTTAGGACCTTAATTATAACTCTTTTACGTGCAAGAGAAACCTACCTGCTGGATGTCAGACTCTCTCACATGCTGTGTCTCTGCAGTAGCTGCCTCTGCCATCTGTAATGCAGCTCTAGGGCGGTCAATCTCCGCTCTCGCCTCTACCAACTCCTGAGTGAGTCTCTCAGTGGTAGGTGTGGGACCCTACGTGACACAATCAACCATGCAGCTCATGTAAAAATATAGAAAAGTACATATAAACATGTAAATAAATGACCAAAAAAACTTAAGAAGTAATAAATATGTAAATACCTCGACATCTGTTGTTGGTATCGATCGTGAGAATAGGCGCACCACGTGCTGGATGCTCTCCGTGGTACTCTGTACGTTGATGCTAACCTGGGTGCCAAGAACCTCGACTGTCGACATAGGCACAAATGAAGGATCTGTAGGAGCTACACGAAGGGCTGGTGGAGGCCGCCTACCTTGGTCCTGGAGACGGCCTCAGCCACAGCACCACCACCCGGCCGATGGCTAGTGTAATCCACCTCCTCCCCTAAGACAAACTCCGCATATAATTGCTTTACAAAGTATATGGGAATTTGGCGGTTGTTCGGCATCCTCCCATATGCGACAACATATCGACTATAGATATGTGCCGCCATACGAGGATGTGAACACCGCGAAATAGTAAGGGGCTTGCCAGCCCCAAGCCTCATCCCATGACTATCGAGGAAAAGATCTAAGTAGGCTCCATCCCTAATCGGGCCAAGATCACAGACATGATGATATGTCAGGCCATGTGACTCAAGAGCAGTGCGATGGTGGGCTATCCACTCATCTACATAAACAATATCGTGAAGGCTACGAAGGGATAAAAGCATCGCCTCCAAGTCTGCCACGATATGTAATGTAGACGGTGTGTCTCTAGCGCTCCTACGGATAGCCGCTAACTCGCGGTCTATCTCCGCGCGATGAGGTCCACAATAGACGAGCGGCCCTTCTCGTGGCCCTCCTCGTGTGACTCCATGCTAAAACCTAAGCCTAACACAAAGGTCCAATGTGAAGGGTCCAATGCTTAGTGTGCTAAGTAGCACTAATGAAGCTATAAAACAATGCTAATGGGTCCACTAATGCTAATCCAAATCAAGAGAGCAAGGAGAGTGAAAACGACTTCTGACAATGAGGCAAAAAAAAAAGTTTTTCGATTTTATAACCTCGAACGAGGTTCGGTGGCATCATGCACTTTAGGGTTTGCAAGATGTACGCTCTCGATTTTAGGGTTAGTGAAACAAACAGCCAAGATACACACTTAATTTTAGGGTTGGTGAAGGATCGACGGGCTGAGATTTGATATTAGTATCTCGTTCAAGGTACATGGACGGCTTAGATTTTAAGTCATTATCACGATCGAGGTATGTCGACGGTCGAGATTCATTATATACCTCGATCGAGATATTTAAACGGCTGGGATCGCATCTTCCAATGTGCCTAAATGGACGGTGGAGATTGCATCTTTGTACCTCGAACGAGATATTTGGACGGTGGAGATTGCATCTCTGTATCTTGAATGAGGTATTTCAATGGTCAAGATTTGATCTCAATATCTCGTTCGAGATATGTGGACGGTGGAGATTGTATCCCTATACCTCGAACAATGAATGGTCGAGATTTTATTTTGATATCTCGTTCGAGATACGTGGACGGTGGAGATGGGCTAGTCAAATATGCCTAGGGGGATACAGCGTGGCCCTGATGTGGATCCGAGTGGCATAAATATCTCGATCGAGATAGTGTGGTGACGGTGACCTGTATTGGTGACATGGATGATGATTGGAAACCCGGACCTGCTAGCATGGCATTAGTTGGTATCTCGTTCGAGATATGTCGTTTTAGGCTTAGGAGGCACGTGTCGTGTTTTAATTCATGGTGATATCACGATCGAGGTACTACGCCTGAGATGCGTGGATGTCCTAATTTTAGAGAGAGTGAACGAAAGTGAGTACCCTCATCTTGCAACCGCCCACCTGTCAATGTGATACTCTTCTCTCCATGCTTAAACCGTGTATAGTCTTGCTGCAAATTCATAGTGAAAGAGCCAGGACTTGAGAGCCAATCACATCTCAAAACCATGTCAAGTACCAACAAATAAGTTTTACAAATGTACTCTTTTGAGAGCTCTAAGTTTAAATTATGACACAACATTGTGCAATCCATAAGTGCCCCATTTGCCACTTGCACTTCATGTAAAGTTGCCAAAGATATGGACTGTAGTTTGAGATTGTACAACAACTTGCATTGACAAAGCTATGTGTACTTTCTCCAAAACATGAGCCACTCTACCATTTACAGAATCCTTGAGCCTTAGAGTATTTGCACCCTTGCATCCCACATAGGAATCATAAGAGAGAGTGTATAAAGTCTGCTTCATGCTTGATCCTTCATTAGTACACATAGGTGTAGGTAAACCATGATCAAAAGGAAATTACTCATCTTACTTATGATTAATATCACCATTCACAAACTCAGGGTAATCATCAAAAGCCTTTTTTTCTTCCTCATGGTCATCTTTAATCACTTTCGAGAGAACCATGTTGATAGTGAAATCCTTAGCCTTGCATGACTTGAAGTGCTCTTTATGCCACTTCTCACCATACTTGTAGCAAAGACCTTTGCTCCTCACTCAACTCATTAATGTGGTCTTCCTTCATATATTTGCTCTTATTAGCTCTGTTGGATGGCTTTCCATTCCTGCTTGAAGCCTTTGAAGGATTTGTATCAAATCTGAAATTTTGTTTTCACACCACTTCTAGGAATGGTGGGAGTTAATGAAGCATCTTTTGCATTCTTCCCAAGCATTATAAATAGCCCTACCATCACCTTTTTCCAGCCCCCAATATAGATATTTGTCTTCATATATCTCGGCCGACATTATCGCTTCTTGGAGAGTAGTAGGCCTTTGAGCTCTTAGTCCGCCCCAATGTTTGATTTGAGACATTTGATGTACTTGATCATTTTGAACTTTTCACTATATCCATCCACATGAAAAATGAGCTTCAAGAACTTTTGTGTGTAGTCCTTGACTTTGCAAAACCCTTGTTCCAAGTCATCTCATTCACTTATCAATTTGTCTTTGCACAACTTAGAAGTGAAGGTGTCTTGCATTTCATTCTTGAATGCTTCCCATGTGTTGATTTCCTAGCCTTGATATGTAAGTGTCTCCACCAAGTATGTGCATATCCTTCCATGTGTTGACTTCGTAGTCTTGATCATGCAAGTGTCAAGTATGTGCATACCCTTCCATCATGTGGAGTGAATAAAAATACACATTAACAGGATCACTACGTGGATTTATCTCAAATACATGTCCAACTTTTTAATCCATTCATCAAACTCTTCATTGTTTGATCCTTATCCCTTGAATTTTGTGAAGGCCACCTTATCTTTGACCCCTTTGAATTCATCATTGTGTTCTCTTTGACATTGCCCATGCGAAGCTTGATGGATGGACCATCATGGTCCCAAGATCCATCAACATGTGGAAACTCAAATGCCACTTGCTTCCCCTTTTTGTATCACCTCGTGACCTAGAAGGTGTATTTGTAGGCAAGCTTCCAAAGGACAATGAAATCGGTGGTTGGTGCTAATTTGCACATTCATATTGCCACTTGGTTGCTTATGTCAAAGCATAAGGCCTTCGAGTTTCTGAGAAGGACTCATTCCTTACAAAGATTAACCACATTAGCATTCTATTGCATTGGTAGTTCTTCAAAGAGGATTCTTGTTACTTGTGAGGATTCATCTCTCTAATAGCAGTTCTTCAAAGAGGATGCTTGTTTCTTGTGAGGATTCATCTCTAAAAACAACTCCCTTTTGAAAGTCTCCATCATGGATGCATGGTCTCAGTTAAGGCTCTCAATTAAGCTAGATTGTCGATTATTGAATTCATCTAGCATAGAGCACATTACCATCATCATGACTTGTATTTCATTGCTCATGACCGGTTTAACATGTGTACTTGCATTTGCACCATCGTCAACCTCATTTGGCATTGGTATTTGAATGCCAATGACTCACCCCATGAGCATGCATTGAGCCATCACCCACATTATCCATATTTGGACACCATTATCTTTCTCATGTATATCCCCATCATTTTTCATTAATATTACATCACCATAACCAACGATGTTGGCCTCCTTCAATTTCTTAAACTTTTTCCTTGGCATTTGGCTGAAAAACACAAAAATAAGTGTATCTTGAACAAACGGTATCAAAATTGATCGTCTTAGTTTGCCACATTTGTATTGATGAGAGGAACACTTTGATTACCATGGATGCAACTTTCGACATGCTATGTTTTAGGGTTTTTTCCTAGAAGCCTACAAAATGGTTGACCATTCAAACGTTCTCGAAATGTAATGATCTTTATATCATCGTAAAGCACTTGTTGATAAGTAGAATCAGAATATGTGATTACAAAATTAAAAAAATTCAACCTCTTATTGTCCGAAGTGGACTATGAAGAAAAGTCAACCACAAGTAGAATGAGGACATGTAATTATAGAATTGAAAGTTGACCAAAGTGAACTATAAAGAAAAGTCAACTGCAAGTAGTAGACCACCTTCATGGCCTCTGATTGGAGCATTTAATAGCTTGAGAGGTAGCTCTTGTTGAGTAGAACAAGATGATATGATCACCTTTCGAATAGTAAATAGGGTCTGCCCAAAAAGTACGGTTTGAGTCAAAAAATTTCAAAAAGCATTTTGATAAAAGTTTCGCACAATTTGTTTGCATGTGTAATCAAATTTCAATCCCAATTGCAATGTAGTAATACATAACCAATTTGATAAATTTTCAATCATATCTTGGCACTTAATGCCCCAATGCAACACAAGTCAATGTCCATTGCATTATGCCACAAATCCATTGCATTACCTCATTGCATTATTTGGCTGCAAATGCTTGTTATCATTTAGCTTCCATAGCCATGGCATGATGTAGTGTCTGTCAATGGAGCACTTTTTCTTGGCCGATCTCCCGACCAAGTCTTCCCACCCTTTTGTTATAGTTTGTTCGTCCGTCCCTCTATGGTGATTAATTGGGGATGCCTAATTAATACTATGTTCATAGTAACATGGCACTTGGGTGATTCCGAATATTCCATGTGTATGACATATAAATTTAGGGATGGTTGGAACTAAGTGTTAGATTTAATGAATTTTAGTATTTGTTACTAATGTGTAATGTGTTTGAATGGAAAACTTATAGATTGGAAAAGAGACGTCTTAAAAGTATTGAGACTAATCCTGTTGTTAAGTTAGCTCCTCGTTTTTATGGTCCTTTTCAAATTACTCAAAAAATCAATGACCTAGCATATTGGCTTTCACTTCCTTCTCATTGGAGAATTCACAATTCTTTCCATATCAGTCTTATGAGACCTCATAAGGGACCACTTCCTACACATCATGTGTATGAGGAAGCACCTATTCTTGTTGACCAGGTAGAAGAGCTTTAACCTGAAGCTATTATTGACCATGAGACCACTACTACCACTCACACAAGTACAGTGTCTATAATAGATGCCTTTTGACCTTTGAAAATCATCCCAAAGAGAATGCTCGATGGATGTCCGAGTGGTTTTTCTGTGTCCATCTTGACCTCATCCAATTTTACTTTCAAACACAGGCCTGTTGATATGACACAACTGAGGATAGTTGCTATCCTAGGCCGGAGGGATATTATAATTTGTTTGTTTGTCCCTCTGTGGGTTAATTTGTTCGTCCTTCTGTGATTAATTAGGGATGCCTAATTACCACTATGTTCATAGCATGACACTTGGGTGATTACGAATATTCCATGTGTAGGACATATGAATTTAGAAATGGTTGAAACTAAGTGTTAAATTTAATGCTTATATATTGTTGTGTAATTTTAGCATGTGTTGCTAATGTGTAATGTGTTTGAATGGATGACTTGTAGGTTGTTGAGATTGACAAGTTTTGCGCTCGTAAGCTGGTATGATTGGGACATGATGGCAATGATTTAGCATGAGCAATTACCAAAAAGATTTTTCTTTTAGTATTTTAGTATTGACGGGATAGCCAATGATTTTGGTATTTTGGCTGTGGTATTTACTACGATATATTTTTGTATTCTATTAGCCACCCACTTTTGCTATACATGGGCGTGGACATATTAATTTGGTTGCACGTGAACTAGCCCTTGGGAGTTTATATGTGATTTTCCTTAGTGATTTGGATAGGAAGGATTTATTTAAGCTTTTGGTAAAAGCAACTCTTATTTTTTATAAAGGTCAAGCCCATTCAAGAGCATGCAACTATTTTTGGCATGTGGGCTATTTTTGTTAATAAAGACATAAATATCTAAGAGGTGGGAGTATGCCGACACTCTTGGGGGGGATAGATTGCACCCAATACTCTCTCTTGTGATTATTTTTAATTCATATTTTATGCTATCTTGCTCAATATAATGTTTTATACCTACCTTCCTAGGGATCATGGGGATGCACTAGTGGTACGTCTATTGTTGCTCATATGCGATTGATGATACTTCACATGTTCTTGAGCATATGATAAACCATGGGGAGTATAGGCCTAAGTTCTTGGTGCTAGATGTGTGCTTATAGGCTACTCTTCTAGAGATTTCACATTTGGAGACAATCCTTATGATTACTACTTGATGAGTTTGTTGAGGTGAGACCTCGCATGAGAGCTAGATTTATACACATGGATCTAGTGTGTTTTACTTTTGATTTGAATATCTTTTTAGATCTAGTATTGATAGAGATTGACTTATCATGGGATATAGGTAATATAGGAGTAACATTGATGACCTTAGTGACCTTGAGGATACCATGATTAGTGATGTCGTTGATGATGCCACTTATCTCTCATGTGTGGATACCTTGTCGGTATTTAGTGATGATTATACTTCTACTTTGGATCATTATATACACATAGGGGATTTTACACATGAGAATATGGTGCATGGCTTATACACTTATTGATGGAGTGGATCATACCTTCAATCTTTTGAGTGATGTTACATGATTCTGAATTTTAGTCATGTTCTTATGGCTTCCATGATTGTCTACATGATCCTATTTTCTTTGGAGCTGGGACATTTATCTTTGGGTGCATCATATGTCATTTGAGATGTATGGTAGTGTTACATAATGTCCATCCTTTAGCTGAACGGGAACACTCGGATGCTAGTTTGCCATCCTAGTGAATTAGTATCATGAATGACCCCGCATTAAATACTAGTTTACCTAGTGTTATTGGTATAGCTTGAGACCATGCTTGATAAGTGTATGTTGTGGAAGTGTAACAAGTAGTGCCATGCTTGACGACTGTATGTGGTTAAAGTGAAACAAATATGATATATCAATATCATCATATGTGATACATTATTATGTGTATATGGGTATAATATATCATCATGATCATCTTAAACCGTATCGGTGTAGTCGACATCCTGAAGAACATAATCACGATGACCCAAGAGTGTGGGATACTTAATGAAGTTACCAAAAGAAAAAAGCCAGAAGTCGATGAATGAAGATATAGCGATCTAATCCTTGAAGTGTCAAAGGCATGTACGAATGCGGCAAAAGATATGCAATACATGACACGAGAAGGCAAATCAAGTAGCAATTATAGAGCCATGTTGATAGTACATAAGCAGCTCCCTTATTATGATCACAATAAAAAATGCTATCAAAACGATATCGACGATGACGATGTGAACTCACATCATGGCGATCAAATGGGATAAAAGTAGTAGCCCATGGTCATGTTTAAACACTACCCAAAGCACAAAAAATATGAAAATTCATGCACAAAACACTAAGCGTGAACAATCCCAACCAAAGCGTTAATGTATGTGAACAATGCCAATTGAAACTCAACACAAACCCCTCAATCTCACAAAATATAATCACGTGTGAAAGACTCATAATCATACTCAAGTGTATGAATACCCCCAAAATGTATGTAGGTTGAAACGCAACGTGAAAATAGGGATGTGAAAAAAAAAAGTAAACTGCGAATGGACAAGGCTTAGGGTAACATGAAAAAGGGTAAGAATCCTAAAACTTAACTTCAAAACAAAATATCCCCCAAGATTATCCCCTCTCTCTCACCTTAAGCTTCTTCTCCTCTCCCAAGATTTTTTTTTTTTTTTTGGTCTCTAGTGTTGCTGAACTTTAGGAAAAAAAAACGTTGATTTTTGAAAATTTGCGCTCTGTAAAAACAAGATGAGCTGCGCTGTTAGTCTTTTTTCTGATGATCTGAGAGCTTGAAAGCCCTGTGAGGGCTTTAAAGTCTAAGAGCTGATAACTGTGATACGCTTCTTTAAGCTCTGTAAAAAAAGCAGTAAAGCTGCGCGGTCCTTGCTTTCTCTTGCAAGAACTTTCTGCAGCTTGAGGGTGATGACAGTCAATTCATGCTTGCTGATGTAAACGATGAAGCTGAGCTGCTGTGGTTGCTACTAGTATGCATACTGTTTGTATGCGCTGAAAGCCTTGCAAGATACGAAGATCTGCTTGTTTGCCCAAGGTGCGCACTAGGGTGGAGCTTGACTGATAACTGCTTTGCAATATCGTTGTTCTTGATGGTCATGGTGACTAATTCTTTCTTATACGGGCTTGGCTTGCCTTTGATCCATTCGTGAGGAAGCGATGGTGGAGTCGTAGGTCTTGAAGAAGCATGAGTCCACCGGTGTCGAGGTCGACCTTGATTTCGCAGGCGGGAGTAGTGCCCACGTAAGGCTGTCTGTGACGCTTGCCATAGTCATTTACTACATCACCGGTGAAAGTAAGAAAGCCATGGGAGCATTCTCTCTTCTTGATAAAAAAAGTGTGGAGAGAAGTCCGCTGCTGCATTGCAGTTACCAGGATTCACTCTTATACTTTTCCTCAACCAACTCACTACTATCAATAAGGCCACTAAGGTCATCTCCAAAGGTAGAGACAATCTTCATCAATGGTGTCTCTATATGACCTCAATCCCATGCTAAATCAGTCTCAATAACATTGGATCTAATAAGAAAATATCTAGATGAAATGTAAAGCTCTCGAGATCGATGTCATAGGATATGCTAAAAATGTAAAGCTCTCGAGATTGATGTCATAGGATATGCTAAAAATATGATCAATATGCATACTTCTACGATGTCTCACCTCTACAAACTCATAACTACTGTCATGCACTATCCTTGATTGCTCATTCACAACATCTCAATCCACACGAATGTTGCCAGGAATACTATGAAAATTGGAAGTAGTGGTCACATCTGAAATCTCTCCACATTTGACAACTCTCAAGGAGTAGTCCAATACATCTGATACTAGAACCTCGGGTCTATGCTCCTCATGGTCTATGATATGCTCATCAACATGTGAAATGTCATCCCCATGTGTAACAAGGGATGGATGTCTAATTGAATGATCATGACTAGTTAAATGCCCATGAAGATCATCGAATGCATTACAATGTTCATCTAATGTTTCCCCATGATCACTAGGAATAGAGATAGGTTGCTCTATGATGCTCGTAATGCTCGATGTGCTCATTGCTATGCTTACCCCCAAGATGATGTCCTCATGACACATCACTGCTACATATGTGTATAATATATCATCATCATGATTGAATCTGTGTCGATGTCAGCTACATCCTCCGGAACATAATCATGGTAGTGGAACCAAGGAGGGTTACTTTGAGAAATCCTTTCTCGTCCCCTCCAGGGGGTGCGGACACACCTGCACGAAATACAGGTGACGGCTACAAAGATGGCACGGAAGGAAATAGTACTCGACATCTAGGAATGAATGTAAACTCATTGGATAGGGATAATCATTCTAGTCCTGGGAGAGAAAACTCACCAATAGTGGTAGACACTAGTCTGAGAGGTGCGTGTGTCCAGGCAGGAAGATCCCACCCACTCGTCTCATTTGAGGGTATGGTGTCACTCCCTGGGAACACGTAGCTCAAGAGTGTGGGATACTCGTATAAGTGGCCAAAGAAAGAATCATTCCATGCAAATAATACCGAACCCTCCGTGTAAAAGTAGCCAAGCAATGTAGCAAAGACGTAATCCTGTACGGATGATCTGGACAATCTGGCATGAATCTCCTTCTCATCGAACAAATGTCTCTAATGGCTAGGTACCAAACTTTCAAGCTCAAACAACCAGCCATTACATGAATATACCACCTCATAATAACGAGAAGTAAATGAGTCGAGATCTAGAGGTCTAAGCCTCAATCTGTCAAAGGTATGTGCGAATGCTGCAAATGAAATGTGGTCCCTAATATAAAGTGGCAACTCGTGATGATAACGAGCGTAGAGCCATGAAGACAATGCATGCACGACCCTCCTAAAATCAGGATCTGAGATGTGGTCATAGTGATATTGATAACGAAGATGGTATGTCATGTGTCGATCATAAGAAGGATAAAATTAGTAAGAAACACCCATAGCTACGTGTGAACACCACTCAACACAACTCCAAGTGTGAACAAAGTCTACAAAACCCAAAGTGTATAAATAAGCCCAAAGTGCACTATGGCATGTGAACAATACTGAATGAAAGCTCAAAGGAAGAACACCTCACATGTAAAAAATCATTAAAGAAGTCCAAGGCGTGTGAATAAAACTCATGACACGCACGTTGCATGTGAGCAAGACCAAATAATTCATCAATATGTGTGGCACACCTCGCACGTGTGAAAAATCTCAAAGGAAAAATCAAGGCATGTGAATAATCCCAATAATGCATCAATACATATGACAAACCATGCACGCATGAAAAATCACCAAGGTAAAATCAAGGCATGTGAATAATCCCAAATAATGCATGTGGGTAACCAATATGCTTAAAACCTAAGGAAAAACCCAAGGAGAAATATAGAAAGGCCAAAGTCTTAAAGTAAGTGTGGGCAAGGTCCAAGGTGTGGATGAGTGGTTTGAAAAGGGTAAAACAAAACCCTAAAAACTCTCTCTATTCAAACGTTTGTTTAGTTGTATTTGTTATTAGTGTATTCTTCTCATCCTTCTTTCTCACACGTTCATAGCCTTGCTAAGAGCTTCATGCCCCAGTTATTGCTGAGAGCTCTTAGAGCTTTGTGATGCTCCCATGGTGGATGTGCTGCAAATGGCTGTAGAACACATTGCTGATTTGTTTGCTGTGGTTGGCTGCTAGCCTACGCTTGCAGGGAATGCCAAACAAAGCAAGCCCAACGTGGCCCTTACACCAGTACAATAGCTTGATTTGTGACACGATTATGAGTCCTACATGCCTAGATGTGCAAGCAGTTCGCCTAGCCTTGGGTGTTTGTGCTCAAGGTGATTGTGTGCCAGCATCAACAGTGTGTTGCTGTCAACTATGTATAGTTGAGAGATAGCCTTAGCACATAAAGGAGGTCAGCCACCCTAAGGTCACTTTGCAGCCCACCCAAGATTCCCAGAATATGCCTCTGGCCACCCATTGTTTTGAGCACATAACGAGGTTGGCCAGAGTTTCGGGTCAGGTGACCGGAGTTGGCTGAAATACTTGAGCACATAAGGGCGGCCAGCCACCAACGAGACCTAAAAAAAACACATGTACGGGAGGAGACCACTACGTCAAAGTCACCCGGGAATCGAACCTGGCCCTCCACAGGCTGTTAGACCATCATTGAGAGCCCACCTCAATGATGCAGGCCATGCACACACAATCTCAAGAGAGTGCCTACCTCTCATGAGATTCACACATAACACTAACACAAGCCAATGCAAATGATGAACACACGAAAACACATGCAAAGTAAAAACATTATGCACTATCAAATAATAACCCAACCAAACATAAAACAAATGACACATACAAAACCACACACAATCAAACATAAAACAAATGACACATACGAAACCACACACAATCACAGAAACGAGCACGCTCACATGCATACACACACACACAGAGAGAGAAAAAAAACCTAAAAAATCCTACGAAATAATGGGACACTGTCCAATAGCTCACCTCAAACCCTCTCCATCATGTGTCCTGCAAACCGAATGGCTTTCATTAGGCATAGTTTGAGAAATGTTAAAGATACACTTTGACAACAACAAATCCGATATTACCTGTGTAAGAATGGAACTCGTTCGTCTCACGTAATCATTAAAAAGAATTGTTCTCATTTGCAAGCCCATGGCCTTTGTCGACTCACACACCCACAACTCCATCTAAGAGGTTCATCGACGTTGGGGTGTGGATCAACTTGATCAATGGGTTCCGTCTCTCTCTGCAATTGCACATAGTTTTGCAAAACACAACAAGCTACGACCACGGAAGGAGCAAAGGGCAAAGAAACATTCAAATCTCTGAGTTTGTTTTTCAAGATCCAAAAGCGTTCTCGACTTTCACTCTTCCCTTGGCAATCTGTTTATCAAACTCATTTTTCTTCTCTAGGTTCTCTCTTGCTTTCGATTTGAATGCCTTCAACAAGAAACTTGTCGGCTTATAAGCGGAATCCCCGACGATGTAAGGTCTAATATTCACGCCATCTATGCATTTAAGACGGCTACTAAGGACATTGCATGCCTTCAATTGCGCATAGATAGCTAATCCCTTGAAAAGAGTCGTCATGGGTCCCGCCAGGCGCGATGCAAACAACATTCCAAAATGTCTTTTTGGAATCCACAATTCCTTGCAAAAGGATACTGTGAAACCCATGCCGACTAACATATTGTGCTGGAAAATACTCAAGCTCCGGCTTTCTTTGAAGTTTGATGTGGGTGCCATCGATAGCTCCGCACATATTGGAAAGTGCAATGATGTTTTCAAAGTCCAATATGATTTGGCTTAAGCGCTCCCCGGAAGGGACTGAAATGCGCACTTTCTCTAACATGATTTGGGTACAAAGCACACCCACTATAATGCGAAGGTATTTCCCAATGGTCGAATCACCTATACCAAACAACTTCGAAACCGTCCTAGAAGAATGTCCATGTGCTAATCGCCCCACAATACACTAGCCAAAGCAAGATCAGCTTGAATGGGCTCCCTTCTAATAAAACCTCCTACTTGTGCGTATGACATATAAGGCTCTATAATGCGTCTAAGGTCATGGAAAGCTTCATAAGACATTCGATAGTACATCGTATATCTATGCTGGTTTTGCAAACGTGCCTCACTCCAAAAGAGAGTGAATAACGCTCCAAAATGATGTCTGTCGCGTGAAAGCACCACCACAACCTAAGACCCTCTTTTACAAATCCTTCTTCAAGCATAAGAAATAAAGATGTCCAACAGTAAATCAAGCACATGAATTTCGATGAATATATTGACATGAACTCCGACTCTCACGCATAATCAATCACACTACGCACACGACTACGACTACTACTAATTTGATGCATGTTCTCCAAGATAATGAATAATAAGGCTGAACAATCACCTTCAATCTCCATCCTACATGTACACACATTGCATAAACTTCAAACTCTCTCTCTCTCTCTCTCTCTCTCTCTCTCTCTCTCTCATGTAAAATTGAGAAAAAATAAGATGTGTAATCACCTTTGGTTTAGAAAGCAATTTTGCAAATTCCATTTGCATTTGCATATACATTTCCATTCGCTTTGTTTCCTTCTCTAATTGTACTTTCAAAAGCTCTTTCATTTCACGAGACCTTGTCGCTTCCATTTCTCGAATTATCTCACACCATGTCTTCATGCCCTCCCCCCTCCCCTCCCCCTCCCGAGAGTTTTAGAGATTGTCCCGAGAGATGAACGTTTTGACTCTTTAACTTTTTGGGCTTTTACACCCGGTAAGTTTTCCTCCCTCTCAATATTACCACTCTCTTTTCCCACCCCATCTCTCTCCCTCACAAGGTTTAGGTCAGTCTCCCCATGAGCCTCACTGACATCTACATCTAGAGGTCACCTAATCTAAAGTTGTTGCTTCATTACATAATTTTACAACTGATAAGGTTTAGCTTTCTACTACAAGTGTGTATCTCTAGTTAGGATTTCTTGACAAGAGATCAAACTTCACCCAAATTGATCACACTGATCAAATTGATTAGTATAGATCATTGCTGTAAACTCTTTCTTGGTCAAGAAATTATCATAATCACTTCAAACCACAGAGTACGTAATAATCTAGCATTACTTCCAACAAGATTTAATAATCTTGTTTACTTGGATTAATAAGCAAGAATATCACAATTGTATTTATCTTGTATCAAACTTTGTAACATTTCTTTAATAATTTTCTATTAAAAGAAACACAATTCTTACAAAGGAATGATCAAGATTAGAAAAGTTTTAATCAAGAATAACTCATTGCTCAAGTTTACACTAAGATTTGTTGACTTTTGCACTAAATCTTATAAACTTTATAATTCTACATCAAGATTCTTAAAATTTAATTATGCACGGTAATTTTTGTATAGAAGTACAACTAAAATACAAACTGCACAATAAACTGCTCAAATTTGTAATAGAACTGTAATCTATATTGAAGTCTACATAGAATTTTCAATGTGCAACAATTCTTGATAAGAAATGCACCAAAATCTACACAATCACCTTCAATATTTTTCAAAACTACTAAGATTTCCCAGAACTAGGCAAATATAGAAAGAAACTAAGATTTATGAATAGATTTGATAAAAGGAAGCATTAATCAAGAGATTTTAGCAAGAAAATCACTCTAAAGTTTATTGAAAACCATAATTTGAAAATCCATAAAATCTCAAATCCATGCAAGAATCAAGATCCTTAAAATTTGTGATTAGCATATATCCAAAAAATGATTACCATTAATCTAATTGCTAACCCACTCAAAACAAAATAAAAAAATATGAGAACTGTGTAAAAATACTAATCCGAAAATGAATACTAATCACTCTCTAATCTAAAACATCAAGATCTAAGTCAAGAGCTTTGATACCAAACGTAATGGAGTGAGACTAAAGTTGAGATATAAGAAATCAACATGAATTTATACAAGATTACAGAGATAATCTCATACAAAAGCCATGATGCCTAAGTGAGTTAACCTCTCACCAAGAGGATAGAAATAGCTTTATAATAGCAAAAGACTCAAAGAATAATCAAATGTCCAAAAGAGATAATGTCAAAAGATCATAAAAGGTACAAATGGCAGTCCATGAGCTCCTTATATACTTGAGTCCATGACCATGGTCCTACACCTAATTCAAAATCATCACAAAAACCCTTCACATGATCAAGGATACTCTTTGCTATTAAACCATTTCTTGGCGTCATTATAAAAATAAAGGAACTCAATTACAATCAAACAAAATAATAATCTAGCTAGTATTTACTTACAACTTAATACATCCATCATTCGAGTCAAGGTTCATGTCATGTGACATTTATACATGTCAAATGCTTCCATATTTGATTTGGTGCAAAAGAGGAAACATGAACACACTCCCATTTACAAGAGCAAGCTCGCTAGATATGATAAATGCAAACTTAGTAAACCAAGCCCTAGAAGAGACATTCAAGCTAAACGAAGATTAAATGACGAACGGATTCAAACTTTTTGAATCTTTCTCCCATGATAACAAAGAGCTGAATATTCAAGTATTCAAGATCAAATGAAGCGTATCTTAACACCCACGCAAGGCTAGACATCTTCCGATGTGTTGTTGAATGGTCAGGGGATCGCAATCCCAATGTAGAGCTTGTGGGTGTTCAATCTTGCTTATTGAAGTGGAGTGCGGCATGATGAATACGGACCTATGGGATCGACATACCCAGAATCTCTCTTTTAGTAAAAAGGCGGTTGACATCTAGAATTATCTCTCTGAGAAGAGTGCTAGGTTTTTCACAAAGTAGATAGTGGAGTGTGCTCAGCAGGCTTTAGAGGGCATCAAAGCCCTTCAAACCTTTTATAGAAGGCCTCTTTAAAAAAAGGGTTGCAAGAGAAGGCCACTATTTTGAAAATTTCTCTAAATTTAGGCACACACCTAGTTTATGGCCTTCAAATTGAAGGTTAAGATAGGGCAATTTTTCAAATTTCAGCCCTGGTTCTCTACTAAGAGTAGTTTCACAAAGTAGATAGTGGAGTGTTCTCACATGCTCAACGGAGTAAATTGGCCATTCCTACCTTAATTCAAGCCAAGTAATAATCAACATGGATTACTAGCCGCAACCGGTCTGAGCCCTGAAAATTTGTGATCGCTTGCTGACATAAAAACTAGGTTCCTAGGAAAGCCATTCTGGGTCTTGGCCCTCGACGCTCTTTCAAGAGCCATTTCTCTTATTCGTAGCTAGTAGCCCCGCCCCCACCCCCCCCCCCCCCCCCCCCCCCCCCCTACTTCGCTTCAGATCCGTGTTACACTTTGCATGCATAATAGAGAAAACAAGAAAGAAAGAAAAAATACAAAAAAATATAACACGCAGTTAGAGATTGGTTCTTCTCGCAAAGAAAGAACATTCCAAACTGTAAGCAAGTTTTGCAAGGACCCAGACGGACGGATTACATTGGAGTATGCGTATTTCATCTCATAATGCGTATTGGACAACGTAGCAGCTCTCCCCCCGTGCTGGGTGCTAGTAACACGTGTCATCTTTCTGTTGTTGTGCATCTGAAAAGAAACATGGACAAAGCCTACCTCTTTCACTAAGAGGCTTGATTTCTCTCTCATACATGGGCCTTTCAAAATTGCTGGGTTTGGTGAAATACAAATGAGTTCAAATGGTGGAATACAAATGAGTTCAAATGGTGGGTAAGGAATATCTCAGCCGAATCAGTATCAGACACACAGTCCCCTGATTCTGAAGGTTGAGGTGAGATCTTACACGAAGCACCATAAGTACCTCTTAATCGAATGTGTCTCAGTGGGCTATATGCTGCTTTCTTCCTTCAGGTTTTTTCACCCTCAATCTCCTGCAGATGGTGGTAAATTTAGGTCACACGCCACATATCCATCCATCTTCCTCAGCTGCTCCAACTGTTTCAGTAGATCAAGCCTTTCTGGAGCATATGCAGATGGAATCTGTAAACAAACAATATCTGTTTCGTAACTGCTCTTAAAAGGCTCTTAACATTTTCCAGCCCATTTACTCTAAAGCATTTTGAAAACTTTAGAATACCAACACTTGCTATCTTTATATTTATTTTAAAAAGGGGAAAAAAACAGCCAAATGCAGCCTAGCAATCCTGAGTTCTAGATAACTATCCCATCAGAGGCTAAACATTTGCCTCAAGAGAATCTTGTAAACCTCCACATGTGATAGGTCCTAGTGTCCAATACCACCATAATATAAACCATATATGTCTTACAAATCCATCACTCCTCAGTTTGCAATCTTCCGAAAGATTACCAAAGATTGCTAGCAATCTCTTCCGACATACAAACTGAATCTTGTTAGGAGCATAAATCCATTCGAGAAACCTAGTGATCTCAATATCAATAAAATCTGCTCTGAATCTGGATCTCAAAATATATGTGCACACGTGAAGATCCTCAGAACTCTCTCTGTGAAGCAAAGAAGCTTCACCTAGCATCTGGCAAAGCATAACCGCTTTACCCAAAATATAGACCCAATCATAGTTGCTAGTACCAAGCAACTACACAATACTCTCTCCGATCATCTGCAATCCACAATCTCATTCTTTCTTTTTTCCGTCAGTCCATACATCCAAATCAACTGTCGCTACCCGTCAATCCAGACATCCACCAAATAGGAATATAGATGTATCGAGAAACCTTGCATGTAGTAGATCCTCGTGTCCCATACCACCGGATGCACTCCATACAAGACCTCCTTTAGACATAAGATTAAGTTTGAGTGATCAATTCCTTCCCAATCCCACCTTGACACAACTAGCTTCCCACCACAAGAACATTGACTTTTAGGTTAGCACACCACATCAATCTGTCCTGTATAACATTCCTTGTTATTTCCTCCCATAATCTTGGGGCTAGAACATAGTGTATGGCAATCCTTCCTCAAGAAAATGTACGTCTGGTGCAACTCATTGGCACAAATGACACTTGTATAAAGCTGGCCAGATCCTGAGTATAGCTACCACAGCTGAATCCTATGAAGCTCAATCCAAATCAGGAGGATAGTCTTAGGAAATGCTACCTTAGAATCTCTCATCTCGAAATTTGAGATGAAACAAAGGTGCACCTAAAATGCGCCCTAAGAAAACCTGCTATAATCACAGCATGGAAAAAAAATTCTATAATAAATGCTATCTGTGATAAGCTGGGAAGACCCGGAATGATAATACAGACAAACACTTCAAATACCAAACAAAGCATGATAAGACAGCGGAAGAACCATATACAATAACACCACACTAAGCTGGACCGGCTGGCCCCCTTAGGAACTTCTTTATTAAGAGAGAAGCTTTTACAATAAACCAACGTGCGGGTGCATACAGCACCGGATTTTCCACAAAGCATCAGCACAAATCCCTTGCCCAGATCTCAATCTAGAGCCAACATAGCTCCATAAAGCCATCCGATAAACTGTCTCAAAACAGTCTCGTAATCAGATCGATCCATGCGTTTTTTTTTTGGGTTTCGCCTGCGATAAATGTTTCGCCGTTTTGTCCGTCTGTGCGGCGTGCCTGCGTCTTGTGTCTGCGTCTTGAGTCTGGACTTTGGAGGCCGTACGACCTCAACCTTCCGGTAAGAACCAGCCGCCATGCTCTCTCTCCTCTACAGTCGCACTCTCTCTCTTCGCTACTGTCGCCGCCGCCTTCTCCCTAGGTCGCCCCCTGCTCACCGCCGCCTCAGTTCGCCTCTGCCCTCACTGCCCCTGTTCGCTTCGTGCCTCTGTGCGTAGCCGCCCTCTCTGTTCGCCACTGGCGCCCAGTACGGCTGGCAATATGCTGGGCCGCCCCTCTTTCACCAGCCAACCTTGCTCAGGCCCCCAAGGCAGCAACATAAAACTCTCTCTCTCTCTCTCTCTCTCTCTCTCTCAGAGCCTTAGCCCACCATCTGTGGACCGTGCACTGAGCTCTCAGCCTCTCTCTCCTGCAAGTCTCTCTCTCAACATGACCCTTGAAGAGGAGCAAAGGAGGAAGACCCGGGCCTTACATGTACGAGTGTCCGGTCTAAAAGACCGTGATGATGCGGAAGGGGAAACCAAGGAGCTCTTCTCTATGATGGGCATTGAAGCCACGCACACAAAGGCATGGAGAGTGGGAAAGAAGAGAGAAGGTAGTGGCGAATCTTCTAAGGAGAGAGCACTTATCATTCGTTTCCCCTCCATGGAAGCGAAGAAGGACTTCTTGAAGAGACGTCCTACACTCAAGAAGACGGGAATATTTCTTGGAGATGACCTCACACTCTCGCAACTTGCCCACATGAAAGAAGTTATGCCCGAGATAAGGGCAGCCCGAGAGAAAGGGAAAGTGGCCTTCTATAGAGATGGTAGAGTGGTGATTATGGAGAGGCGCTCTTCATGACGGTGCGAGACCTATGGGACTACACTCAAAGTTGCTACTTGGAACTCTACGCCTTGATGTAGAGGCTTTTGAGGATAGTTTCACTGGGAGGGACATCATCTTCTACTGTGAGACGCATCAGGCTCCTGGACAGTCCATGCCACATGTTAGTGGATACCGATGGGAGACAGCTTGTAGACAGGAGACTCGTTCAGAGCATAGAGGACGGGGCTCAGGAGGAGTGGTAGTATTGTTTAGAGAGGAGCTACAGCCACTGATACATATAGTCAGCGGAGATGAGCAGGCTAGGTACATGTGGGTTAGACTGAGGGCAGAGACGGGCAGATATCTCTACATTGCTATATGCTATTTTGCTCCTAGTACATCAGTGTATGCATCACCTAGCGGGCAGTATCTCTTTTCTATTTTGGATGATGACATTTGGGAGTTCTCCAAGGATGGTGACATCATTCTCCTCGGGGACTTCAATGCCAGGACCGCCCATAACCAGACAGTATTTTATGATACCTCAGAGGAGATGTTGAGGGAGCTTGATGTTAGGGATATTGGCCTATCTAGACTCTCACAGGATGAGGAACATACAGTGTATGGGCGGTATTTGATAGACATGGGGGCTGCACATGGATTGGCCATCCTAAATGGCCTACAGAGATTCCCGACATCGGGCGGTTTCACTAGCTTTCCACATCGGCATGGTGCTAGTACAGTGGACTATGTTATGGCTCAGCCCAGTCTCATTCCCTCTTTTCAGGATTTTATGGTAGGCACTAGGCCGGTTGGAATAGCAGTGGATCATGCTATCTTGTCCTTCACTCTCACATTTCAGTTCAGCACCGCTCCATTGGGACAAGTCTCCACACACACTCGTTATACCTTTACGAGGGAGACTGACACCGTGTACACGGATGAGATATACAGACGCTTATGTGCCGAGGAGCCGGGACGGCCATTAGATGAGCTCACTCAGATATTGATAGAGACCCTTCATGCTGCAGCATCAGAGGCATATCCCCATAGTCAGCCTACACGGAGACGATCTGGGAACATGCCCCAGAACAGCTGGTATGATGAGGAGTGCAGAGAGATGAGGATTAGATTAGAGAGAGAGGTGTTCATGGGTGTTACCACTCACAGACAGTCACGGATTACCTTCCGGCACCTAGTGCGACGGAAGAAGAGGGCTTATCTTGCTCAGTTAGAGAGGGATTTGTATCAGTTATTTGTGAGTCAGGACTCAGGCGAGGCATGGAGACTATTCCATGAGCATTCACCATCACCAGCCATTACCTCCACAGAGATTTGGGGTGAGTATGCAGCATCCCTGTACACAGCAGCAGGACAGCCGCCCCTGCCAGACCCATCGGAGCCATGCCCAAAGACATGTGCTTTCTTTACTGCTGAGATGGTAAGGAAAGCTATTGACAGGATGAGGACTGGGAGAGCATATGATCATGATGGTTTGGTAGCAGAACACTTTATTCATGCCAGAGATATGCTTGCAGAGCTTATTGCTATGATGTTTAACCGAGCCATGTGTGAGGCATAGTCACAGGGGACGGCGGGGACGGTGCCTAGGAACGCGGGGACGCCGACACGGGACGGCGGGGACGGTGCCTAGGAACGCGGGGACGCCGACACGGGACGGCGCAGGGACGGGGACGGACGGGGACGGACGGACGTCCCCTGACTGGCGTTTCAAACCGGGGACGGAGCAGGGACGGGGGACGGCTGTCGGGGACGGCCTGTGCGGGGACGGCAGATAGCCGTTGCGCCTGCGTCGCCTGCGCCCGTTTCTGGCCGTTGCGCCCGTAATTGGCCATTGCGCCTGCCTGCCGCGTGCCTGCCACTGTAGCCGTTTATGGCTGTTGGGCTTGGGCTCTACTAGCCGTTTATGGCTGTTGGGCCTTGGCCCTTGGCCCTCTCTCTCTCTTGCCTATCTATATAAGAGCCCACCTCTACAAGGCTACAAGCAGCCACACACAAGTTCATTGCTCATTGCTCATTGCTCAAGCTTCTTGAATCTTCTCTCGAGTCTCTTCCAACTTCCAAGTTCCAAGCTCTAGGGCCTAGGCTCTCACCTCTCCCTCAAGCCTCTTGAGTCTTGACTCTTCCAACTTCCAAGCCTCTAGGCTCTCTCTCTCTCTCTCATTCCTCAAGGCTCTCATTCCTCTAGCCTCTCTCTCTCTCTCTATCTCTCTCTCTCTCTCTCACTCCTCAAGGCTCAAGAGTCAAGCGGCAAGCCATCTTCAACCATGGCATCCTCCTCACGTGCCGGGGCTTCTCGTAGAAGGACAACGGGATGGACATGGTGGGAGGAGGTAAACTACACCACATCCGTTCATGGAGGCGGTTCTCGGCCATGGGTATGCAAGCTTTGCCCGTACCGGCGAACGGGTGGCGCCGACAAAGTGCGAGCCCACCTCTTGCATGAGAGTGGGCATGAGGTGAGGTTTTGCACGAATGTCACGCCCGAGAAGAGACGGGAACTTCTTGACAAGCTTAGCATCTACGAAGCGGTCGAAGCGACAAGAAGGACACCACGAGTGGCCGTGGATCCCGCGACGATGGGGAGAGGAACTCAAGCCTCTACCATGGAGTCATGTGGTGGATCAGGATCATGCACACCATCACCTTCGCCATCAAGTCGGAATGTTACTCCATCCACGACACCGGCACCCTCCATCTCCACGGCCTCTCAATCATTACGTGGCCCACGGCGACAATCTACACTTGGGGAGAATTGGAACCCCAAGTTGAAGGAGGAGGTGGATATGGCGGTGGCCCGCTTCTTCTTCCACGACCACATTGCCTTTCAAGCGGCTAGGTAAGTGCAATCGATCATTGCCAATTCATCATTCATGTTTTCATCATCCTAGTCTCCTTCTCATTAGTAAATTACTTTCTTGAATAGGTCGGAATACTTCAAGGTAATGGTTAAGAAGATTGGGGAGTATGGCTCAACCTATACGCCCCCCTCATCCGAGAGCTTGCGCACTACATTGCTCGACAAGGAGAAGCGCATTGTAGAGCAAGCAGCCGACAACACAAAGCGGCAATGGGAGAGGAACGGAGTCTCCCTCATTGTGGATGGATGGAGTGACACCCGCAAGAGGAGTATTCACGGCATGGTTGCATATTCCCGTGGAGAGATGTACTTCATCTCATCTCATGATGCATCCGGCACTGGGAAGAGCGCGGATGTGCTTGCGGCGGAGTGGGCTACCACCATGGAGATCGTTGGCCCCGAGCATGTAGTGGGCTTTGTTGCGGATGGGGAGCCTTCCAATAGGGCGGCGGGAGCTATTCTCCAAGGTATGTATGGACATGTCACGGTGTCCTTTTGTATGGCTCATTGCCTAAACAACCTCCTCAAGGACATCGGGGCATTACCATGGATCAGCCCGCTCATTGAGGAGGCCAACACCATGGTCTCCTTTGTCCTCAACCACCAAAGACTTCGGCATGAATTCAACAAGAGGTCCTGTCTCTCTCTTCTCAAATATTCCGACACCCGGTTCGCCTACAACTTTCTCATGTTGGGCCGGTTGAAGGATTGTAGTGGTGCTTTGAGGGGGCTTTTCCTTAGCGACGAGTTTGTCGCCATGCAAGAGTCCCATACAAACACTGGCCAAGAGTGTAGGCTACGGGCGGATGACGCCTCTTGGTGGGAGCGTGTGAAGACCACAGATGCTATGGTGAGGCCCATAGTCCACCTGTTGAGGATTGTAGACGCTATGCAGCCATGCATAGGCAAGGTCTACGAGGCCATGGATCGCATGATAGAGAAGTTGAAAGACTTCGTGCCTGACGAAGACAGATACGAGGAGATCCATGCCTTGTGTCTAGGAAGGTGGAATTCCTACTACTCTCCATTGCATGCAGCAGCTTATGTGGTGGACCCAGAATTCCAAGGCAACAAGCAGGAGAGCGACCGGGAGGTGAGCGCTGGATGGAGAATCATCTTGGATCGTCTTGTGCCTGATGCATCGGTTAGGCGCAAGATCAGGGACCAGCTTTCGATGTACAGGTCGTTTCATGGCTCCTATGGCTGTCATGATGCACAGGTTGACCGCTCCAAAGTTGGTGCTGCTCTATGGTGGGAGGACTTTGGTTCAGATGGACCGGAGTTGCAGCAGCTTGCCATCCGCATACTTAGCCAGGCCGTCAGCTCCTCTTGCTTGGAGCAACTTTGGAGTACCTACAGCCACATTGCCTCTAGGAAGAGGAACCGACTCGGGGTAGAGCGTGCCAATGACCTTGTCTTCGTCAGCGCGAACTTGCGAATGCTTTGCAAGAGCATGACCAAGAAGGCAGATTCCTTCACTGAGTGGGAGATGAGTCAACAAGAAGAGCAACGGGAAGATGAGGTGCAGGAGCAGCATGCCAGTGAGGATGAGACTGAGGATGAGCTTGATGCTTCTTTGGCAGCCACACAAGCTACCCATGACCGTGAGGCGAGCACTTCACGTGGATGATCATTCATGGATCATGATTCATGGGCCTTACTACTTAGCTCTAGCCTCTAGCCTCTAGTCTTCAGCACTTTTTTGTCATTGACTCATTTGAGTCCGTCCTTGTATTTTGCCTCCTTAAGGCTCCTGAGTCCTGACTCTTGAGTCATGACTCATTTTGTATCTACTTAATTATTAATATGACTCAAAATCTTAGCATTTTAGTGTAAATTTGTGCTCATTTTGATGTGCTTCCAAAGTAGAATAAGTGCAGAGTAGAAAATTTTAAAAAAAAGTATTTTTTGAGTGCCGTTCCCTCCCCCGTCCCCGTCCCCTACTTATGGCCGTCCCCCGTCCCGTCCCCGTTCCCGTCCCCCGTCACCGTCCCCCGTCCCTTGTGACTATGGTGTGAGGGTTTCCTGAAAGCACATATAGACTATGGGGAGTAACTCCTAGCCCTTGGAGGAGCTCATGGATTAGCCATTTATAATGGCCTCGCTCAGTGGCCTGGCTCCAGCACCTTCACTTGCTACCCCTTCGGACACGGAGCTAGTACAGTGGACTAATTGGTGGGCTCTCTCTCCTTGATACCCCTCATCTCAGATTTTACCATTTCGCCCCACCCCATTGATGTTGGGGTTGATCATGCATACTTATCTATCTCCCTCACATGCCAATACACCATCCAGCCACTGGCCTTACCACACCACCACCACCCAAGATACCATTTCACCAGGGATACCTCTTCCGTCTACTCTGATCACATTTTCCGCACCCTCTCCGACCTTGACCCACACATCCCACTTGATAAGCCTACCACACAGCTTGCAAGCACCCTTTAGACATCCGTCGTAGCCGCTTTCCCTCACACCAGAGCCACACTCGGACCACCTAGAGGGACTGTTCCACAGAACACTTGGTATGATGAGGAGTGCCACGAGACCCGTGGCCGCCTACAGAGCAAGAGGTCGCTCTGGGCTCCACCACTCACCAGCAGCAGGCACAACAGATCATCCGTTGTCTCGTACAGAGGAAAAAGTGAGCCTACCTAGCTCACCTCGAGCAGCAGCTGTACCAGTTGTTTCTGGGACGTGACTGTAAAAAGGAGGCCTGGAGGCTCTTCCAGGATCGTCGCCCACCAACCCCAATCACCTCCACGGTCCACCTGACATATGGCATGCATACGCCACCTCCCTTTACCACGTCTCTGGACAAACCCCCCCCTCCCCCCAACTCCTCGTTCCACTTGTGCATGGTGAGAGATGCTATTGACGGGATGCAGAATGGGAGAGCATAGGATCATGATGGGCTGATTGCCGAGCACTTCACATGTGAGGGATGTATTGGCTCCACTTCTGGTTCATATGTTTAACAGGCCCTTATGCAAGGGTTTCCCCACCAATTCGTCTTCTAATATCATTGTGCCCATTCTGAAAGAAAGTGACTCATAGTCACAAGGGACGGGGGACAGGGACAGGGACGGCCATAAGTAGGAAACGGGGACGGGGGAGGGAACGGCGCTTTAGAAATACTTTTTTTAAAAGTTTTTCTACTCTACACTTATTCTACTTTGGAAATACATCAAAATGAGCACAAATTTACATTAAAATGGTAAGCTTTTGAGTCATATTAACAAAATACGCGGATCAAAGAGTGAAGGCATTGATTGTATTAAATAGATACAAAATGACTCAAGAGTCAAGACTAAGCCTTAAGGAGGCACAATACATGGAAAAACAAAAAAGGCTAAAGCATGGAAAGACTCAAAAGTGCTAAAGCCTAGAGCTAAGTAGTAAGGCCCATGAATCATGATCCATGAATGATCACCCATGTGAAGTGCTCGCCTCATGGTCATGGGTAGCTTGTGCCAAAGGAACATCAAGCTCATCCTCACTCTCATCCTCACTGGCATGCTACTGCTGCACCTCATCCTCTTGTTGCTCTTCTTGTTGACTCATCTCCACTTGGTGAAGGGGTTTGCCTTCTTGGTCACACTCTTGCAAATCATTCACAAGTTCGCGCTGACGAAGACAAGGTCATTGGCACGCTCTACTCCAAGTCGAAAAGAACAACACCAGTTATCCTCAGTGGGGGCACCAGAAAGCTGTCCGAAATTCCAGACACGGAATCACCTGCCTCTATAGCTGTCCACTCCAACAGCCTTGGAAAACACAAACACGAACGGGGGCACCACCAGCCACCGGCTGGAACACTTCTCTCACAATTCACCACACCACCCACACCATAAAGACAGCACAAAAAACAGGGGCACCATAGACAAGATAAACACCCAGCAATTATATTTCCAATCAACACTTCATACACAGAAGCCATACTCACACAACCATACAAACACCCAGGCCTGGATTTACTGCCAAGGGAATTGGACCACGGCCACACCACCTCGGAAATTACAACCTTGCGCCTGACGACCAAGCCATCCAGCCACAAACACACACGATCCACTGCATCTGCCCACAGTCAGCTTCTTCAATTGCCGCGAACCTCTCGCCTGCGTGCTATGCCAACCACATCAGAAAGAACCCGGCCACTTCTCTCTTCAGAGGGCGCCCCACCAGCAACCCTGGCTGTAGGTGCTCCAAAGTTGCTCCAAGCAAGAGGAGCTAACACCCTGGCTAAGTATGCGAATGGCCAGCTACTATAGCTCCCTACCATCCGAACCAAAGTCCTCCCACCATAGAGCGGCACCAACTTTAGAGCGATCGATCTGTGCATCATGACAACCATAGGAGCCATGAAATAACCTCTACATGGAAAGCTGGTCCCTAATCTTGCGCCTAACCGATGCATCAGGCATAAGACAGTCCAAGATGATCCTCCACCCAACGCTCACCTCCCTGTCTCTCTCCTGCTTGTTGCCTTGGAATTTTGGGTCCACCACATAAGCTGCTGCATCCAATAGAGTAGAAAGAATTCCACCTTCCTAGACACAAGGCATCAATCTCCTCGTATTTGTCTTCGCCAGGCATGAAGTCTTTCAACTTCTCTATCATGCGATCCATGGCCTCGTAAACCTTGCCTATGCATGGTTGCATAACGTCTACAATCCTCAATAGGTAGACTATGGGCCTCACCATAGCATCCGTGGTCTTCACACTCTCCCACCAAGAGGCGTCATCCGCCCATAACCTACACTCTCGGCCGGTGTTTGTACGAGACTCTTGCATGTCGACAAACTCATTGCTAAGGAAAAGGCCCCTCAAAGCACCACTACAATCCTTGAACCAGTCCAACATGAGAAAGTTGTAGGCAAACCGAGTGTCGGAATATTTGAGGAGAGAGAGAGGACCTCTTGTTGAACTCATGCCAAAGTCGTTGCTCGTTGAGGACAAAGGAGACCATGGTGTTGGCCTCCTCAATGAGTGGGCTGATCCATAGGATGCATCATGGGATGAGATGAAGTGCATCTCTCCGTGGGAATATGCAACCACACCATGAATACTGCTCTTTTGCAGGTGTCGCTCCATCCATCCACAATGAGGGAGACTCCATTCCTCTCCATTTGTTGCTTTGTGTTGTCGGCCGCTTGCTCTACAATGCACTTGTCCTTCTCAAGCAATGTAGTGTGCAAGCTCTCGGATGAGGGGGGCGTATAGGTTGAGCCATACTCCCCAATCTTCCTAACCATGGCCTTGACTTATTCTGACCTATTCAAGAAAGCAATTTACTAATGAGAAGGGGACTATTATGATGAAGACATGAATGATGAATTAGCGATCGCACTTACCTAGCTGCTTGAAAGGCAATGTGGTCATAGAAGAAGAAGCGGGCCACCGCCATATCCACCTCCTCCTTCAACTTGGGGTTCCAATTCTCCCCAAGTGTAGATTGTCGCCATGGGCCGCGCGAGGGTTGAGAGGCCATGGAGATCGAGGGTGTCGGTGTGATGGATGGAGCAACATTCTGACTCAATGGTGAAGGTGATGGCGTGCATGATGCTGATCGATCCAATCCACCACATGAGTCCATCGTAGAGGCTTGAGTTCCTTTGCCCATCGTCGCGGGATCCATGGCCACTCGTGGTGTTCTTCTTGACGCTTCAACCATCTCGTAGACGGCAAGCTTGTCAAGAAGTTCCCGTCTCTTTTCAGGCGTGACATTCGTGCAAAACGGCACCTCATGCCCACTCATGCAAGAGGTGGGCTCACACTTTGTCAGCGCCACCCGTTCGCCAGTACGGGCAAAGCTTGTATGCCCATGGCCAAGAACCGCCTCCATGAGCGGATGGGGTGTAGTTAACCTCCTCCCACCATGTCCATCCCGTCGTCCTTCTACTGGAAGTCCTGGCACGTGAGGAGGATGCCATGGTTGACGATGGCTTATCACTTGCAAGTTGATAGCTTGAGAGAGGGAGAGAGAGTGCGATGCTTGAAAGTTGAGGCTTGGAAGTTGGAAGAGGCTCGAGGGAGAGAGTGCTTGTGTGTGTGTGGCTTGAAGCTTGAGCAATCAGCAATGAGACTTGAACTTCCTTGACTCTAGAGGCTTGAAGGCTTGAAGGTGTGTGTGTGATGGAGAGTGTGGGTGTGTGCTTGTTCTTATATACATAGGCAAGAGGGAGAGGCAAGAGTCTTGAAGACTCGAAGAGGCAAGGCAAGAGGGAGAGGCCAGAGGCCCAAAAGGAGGGCCAAGAGGGCCACTTTGGCCGTTGTGGCTATGGGCCAAAGGCCTTGAACTATGGCCCAAAAAGGCCCCCAAGAGGACACCCCCCAACAGTCATAAAAGTGATCATTAAACTGCCCAACGGTCACTTGACCGCCCCCCTACGATCCATCCCCCACAGTCCCTGCCTAGATCTATCTCCGTCCCCATGTCCCTTGTGAGAGGCCTCTAGGGGGGACGTCTAACCGTCCTCGTTCCTACCACATCCCGACACGGCGTCCCCACATCCCATCCTCCCGTCCCCTACGTCCCATGTGACTATGAAGTGACCCCATGGATCCCAATACCTACAGGACTATTATGATTGGTCACACATTGGCCAAGATTTATGGATCGATCTTGGAGGATGAACTCAACATAGACTCCGAGCACCAGGGCAGGCAGGTTTCCAAAGAGGGCACTCCACACTGGACCACATCTTCACATTACAGGGTATCATTGACGAGGGGAGAGCACATGGGTACCGGATATACTGCTGCTTTGTGGATTTACGCAAGGCTTTTGACACAGTCCCACGGACCAGATTGATGAGGAGACTGCAGGACATGGGAGTAGCGACACAGATGCTTCGGGGGATCCTCACACTCTATGAGTCTGTCATTGGCAGAGTGCAGGCCCCAGGGGAGGAATCAGAGGACATACATAGCACTATCGGGGTGAAACAGGGCTGTCCCTTATCTCCCACTCTATTTGGGCTCTACATTGATGAGGTGTCTGACTACATAGACAGACACGGAGGTCCAGGAGAACTTCCGGCAGGAGTTTTGGTACCCATTCTATTGTATGCAGATGACATTGTCCTCATTTCTGACTCACCAAAGGGGCTGCAGAGACACTTGGATGCATCACAGGCCTTTTGCGAGGACCGGGATCTCACCATAAACCTTGGGAAGACCAAGGTTATGATCTTTAACACCTCCTTGCAGTGGATACGCAGATTTGCACAACAGTTTAAATATAGTGGGGAGCCAATGGAGCATGTGATCTCTTACGTATATACACCTTGGCATCACTCTTACCGGACCGTGTTTCTCTACATGGATGGCAGCCGAAACCCAATTGATGCGTGGCTATGCAGTCTTGGGCTCACTTGAGAGGCAGTGCTCGCTTATATAGTTTCAGGAGCCGAGGACGAAGCTCTGGCTATTTGACACTTTAGTCACACCCGCACTACTATATGGAACTCCCATCTGAGGTCTTAAGTTATACCACAAGAGAGATAGAGGGAGAAGCCAATTGAGACAGACATGGAGGATGTATATGATGGGTGGAAAATGATTGGAGAGGCCGCTAGTGATGACGATCTCACGCATGATTAGAAGCCAGCCATCAGTGCCACACGAGATTGTGCGGGTGGAGATAGGGGCTACAGCGATTTTGACAGAGGCTATTTTCCAGACATTGACATACTCGCACAAATTATGGGAGCTCCCACTAGACAAATACCCCAGGGTTGCCCTAGAGTCCTTGAGACAGCTGGCACTAGACGAAGACACGCAGTGCTGGTATGCCCAGGTGAGCACTTGGTTTGGTATGCATGGCATGCAGATGGAGGCACTCCCTCCGTTCCAGTATAGCATAGTGGCGCCCTCGTTTGCTCTCAGCCACACACAGTTGAATAGGATCATCAGGAAGGACATCATGAGACTAGATACTGAGAGGACTTGACAACCACTTGTCCAGCCCCTTGGAACGAAGATGGGCTTTTACAGGGACCATTTTCCTCACCTAAGAGAGGACGGTTTCATCACATGCCCGCACTACATGGACACACATCTGCCATTTGGGGTGCGATGTGCGATTGGATAGATCCGCACCTCATCCCATTGGAGACAGCCAGATATGGGCCGAAGGCTGCTGCACCAGAGGACAGGATATGTCAGCTTTGTCACACAGATGTTGAGATAGAGGCCCACTATGTATGCAGATGCCCAATATACTATGAGATTAGGGGGAGGTTCCACTGCCTCTTCCGAGATGGATTTGGACCACTTTCCATGTTCATGGATTTCCTAGACCAGAGATGCTAGGGACTTTTCCTCCTGGAGCTTCGCAGACATAGGGAGTCCCTGTTGCAGCCTAGACCGGTGGTACCCGTCAGAAGACCAATACAGAGAGCTCTCACCGACTTCTTCCAGACCAGAGTGACAAGGGAAGATTCACCCACTACACCCGTCCTTCGGGCTGATGCAGCTCGGCCGAGAGGAGTGACACTAGACAGAGCCATTGAGCTATGGAGATCCCGGCA
Organism: Cibotium barometz; assembly: GCF_041138505.1. Classification (NCBI taxonomy): domain Eukaryota; kingdom Viridiplantae; phylum Streptophyta; class Polypodiopsida; order Cyatheales; family Cibotiaceae; genus Cibotium; species Cibotium barometz. The sequence continues at coordinate 14,733,103 of NC_141079.1, forward strand.
CCCTTGACCTCGTGGTCCCCGCCCACGCCCGCGTCACTACAGGAGGATCAGAGCCATCATCTCCCACCACCACAGGACTTTCTCGCGCCTTCTCAGCTTTACTACATTGGGTGCCATGTTGCAACGTCCTATGCAGGATATTTTATGGTAATTTGAGAGCTGGACACTTTTTTTTTTGGGATTAGATCTGACATTTCAGCTCTTATTACTTTCTTTGATTTTTATTTTTTGTAGCCATGATGATGTATTTCATGGACATGATGTAACCTTTTGGTCTCATAGGTCATTTTGGCCTTTTGTAGATGTTAATACTACTTTCTTTCTTTCTCTCTCTTTCACTCTCACCCTGTGATCCTGGCACCATGCTTTCCAACAGCAATGAGTAAGCTCAACTGTGTGGCCTCTCTTGACTATTGTTGGATCTTGGGGTTAGTATTGCACAAGTTCGGAAGTTCTCTTGAGAACTCACATTCTTAAAGAAGTGTGGATAACCCAAAGGGAATGATTCCATGGATTTGTCCCTGTACGATGAGCTTTTAAGGAGAGAACCATGTTGTATTCTTGATTGGCTGATCTAACATGGATTAGTACTTGGCAATTCAGGATTTACTCAATAATCCCATAAAAGCACCATCATTAATAGTGCCTAGGGACTATGTACGTGAGTGCTGTGCACATAACAAAGTGTTCAGGCAATGGTGTGGGCATGCAGCCTTTGGGGTGGATGGTGGGCTGCCGAACCCCTGACAATAATGGAGTTTCGTTCATGGAGAAGGTGGTCTATGGTGTCAAGGATGCATAACCAATCTCTCTCTCCTGTGCTCAGTGGTGGTCCAGAGCTCATATGTGTGTGTGTGTGTGTGTGTGTGTGTGGGCGTGCGCACATTTGCTTTGAATGCATGTTGATATATGTGATTGTAAAATATGCAAACATTGGTGTGAGATTTCCCAGCAGTTTGCGCGATTTTGACACCCGCTATAAGGTTTAGCCATGGACACACACCCTATTGAGGACAATGAGGCTTGCATTTTGGATTGAGAACCATCAAATATGACCAATAGAGATCCAAAACAAGTTGGTATGGAGTCGAGACCACAATCCCGAACATTCTCAGTTGGAGATAATTAGGTTTGATGTGTCAAATTTACACCATTCAGGATGCTCATAACTAACAAGCAGATATGATGAGGGTGATTTCCACCAATCTCCATACAGCCTCAGAAGATGTGCCAGCAGAACCAAGAAGACTCCATAGCAGCTCATAAGCACCAAAAAGAAATTCATATGACAATCGACCAGTTAATTATTCTTTCCCATATGCCATGCTGATGATGTATCCTACCTCCAGGACCACCAAACCAGCTTTGTGACTAAAACGTGTTAACCTTCCAATTAAAGCACCATGTGACAGACATTCATCTGCCATTTACAGAACCCTCTCCCTCTTACCATCGAATGGTGCGTCAAAAATATTATTATTTCCAACTCGTTATACATGAGCACCCTAAGACTCGAGCATCATCTTTTGACAATCTAGATGAGTATGGCACAATCATCCATCACTTAAAAGTTTCGTACTAGAATAATGGTGTTACCAGAGCAGGAACATATTTTTGTATTGCCGCAAGCATAGCTGCATGCCCTACAGCAGTAACCTACAAAAGAAATTACGCTCAGCTTCAGTTTGAGATTTAAATGCATTATAGATAATCAAAATTAGATTGAGTTTGCAAGATGCAAAATTGAAACTCTTTCTTCTTGAACACATTCAGAAATGCACATAACCCACCGGAAGAAGCATGAGAAAGCCAATCGGTATGACTGAGACTAAATCTGTGCAAGTCCTCCTCAAGATTTTCTTCTCCCTTTCTGTTAAATTGTGACCTGAGATGCTGCTTTTAAGTAGAGTGATTGCAACAGTAACATCTGTAACAAGAAGTTGTGTTCCCTTCAACGCATCCTGAAGAAAAAAAACTTCTCAAAATGCTTCTGGATGATCAGAATAATGATAATTTATAAAAATAACCATGGAGTTGAAAGAATCACTGCTCATATTACCAGACTGGCATTTTTGAACTTTTTTGTTGACTTGCTCAAAAAGTCCCACACTGCACCTTTCTCCACAACAGTTATATCAATATGAGATAAGGCTCTAACACCATCCTATTCATCAAAAAGCCCAATGTTAATTTGAGCTCACAATAGCCATAAACAACAACTCGTAAGTTGTATATGAACACTGGTGGACACCTTCTCCGTACAACCTCTTACATGTTCGCTAAATACTACCTCATGCACTCTTCTCCAAATATGCAGTGACATTATACATGATTGAAGACGAGAAAAACTAGCTGCACTTTTTCTGTGCTCTGCTCTCATAGCTTCCTTTTATTAGCAAAAAGAAATACTTTGATTGGTGTGCTTTCAAAGGATTCTGCAAAGTGTTTTCAGTTGAAGGCAAGATAACACTAGAAAGACTGTTTGCCACTGCTAAAATTGGTACTGTTTTGTACATAGGTACATCAGGCCTAAGGCAATAAACCCCTCAAAAAGGGCAAGGAAAAATTAGAGGAAGTCTTCCATGCATGGTCAACCTCTCTTAGACAGGAATTACATCTGCAAGGGGAGGACTTTATTTCAGAAAGAGAAGAAAAGGGGGACCACACTAGGGCCTAGTAATTCCATCCGAAGCTATATTGGTCTTCCTAGAATTATTCATGGGCTTTCCTCCAAAGACTGAGGAATGTTGTCCACTGCTTACAGGCTTGGCAAACATGCCATCTGGTGAGGAGGCCCCGGGGCTTGAGGCCCACGGGAACAAACCGCAAAGGGCAAAGTGGGCCTTTGAGGTGGTGAACCTGATATTCACTAGCCGAACAATACCCCTCATAGCCAATGGCAAGGCCCCGTCTCCATGGTCCATGATACCAAACCCCATGTGATAAAACTTGTACCTTCCTGGCCCTACGAAATCTGCGGAACTTGTTGCACTTCAGGACAATCCCACAAGTAGTGGCAGCTTTAATCCACACCCCTTACAAAAAGCTCTCCAACCCATGCTATTAAACTGACGTGCTCTCAGCCAAAGGAAAAAGGTCACTTTGCATGAGCTGCGACTAACCCATAAACAACCCAAGAACCTAACCTATCATATCGTGATCCATCTAGTGTGCCTGCTAGGAAGGCATGCAACCTCTGCCTTAGAGCTAAATTTCCCACCTCGAGTGCACCATGTAATGCACCTATATGATCTGGATGGCCAAAATCTCCCATTTTACACCCATTAAGAGGGGCCATGGTTGGCAAATGTAGGGCGCACCAGATGTCAGATAGTGTCCATGTGTTAGCTCCGCCAATGGCATCCAGCTACTCAAACAATTAGTGCCAACAAGAGTAAGGCCTCCTATCTGGTCTCCTAAAGGCTAAAACAGTGCATGTAGCTGCCCTTTCCCATGTGAAAACCAGCAGTAGAGGCAGCCCCACTCATACTCAAGAACCCGAAGGGCAGTTCTCACAAGACAAGATGACCACCCTAGTCTTCTCTTGTTTCATGATGGGTGAAACATTCTTTCTTCGACGTTTCATTTGTGCACGCTGTCCCCAAAGCATCAAAATATAAGTTGCTGATATGCAAAAACATAATGCAATGTGACGCCCAAAAAAAAGGACCTGGCGATGCTGATGTGGCACTGCCACGTGGCATAATAGTAGCGCAGTGCCACCTTACAAGCTTGGAATGATGCCACTAGCTTTTAAAAAGCAAAAGATTAAAAGCTTTCTAAATACTAAAAAGAGGAGAGCTTTTATTATTAAAAAGATGCTTTTTGGGAATTAAGTGAGTTTTAAAGTGCTTTTGGGCAAGATCTATAAATTCAGCTATTCTCTCATTGTTGAAACATGTAGAAAGATAAGAGAGCTAAATAGCTCTAAGAACTTGTATTCAAGACTCCTCCAAGCGGTTTTATCTAATATATCTTGGAGGAGGGGTAGGCCCAAGGCTATTCCGACCCCTAGTGTGGTGTCTACTCTCTCTACTCTCTATATTTTGTTTATTTTTAGATTTTCTAAAGGTTTTACGTGTGAAGTTGTTGTTTTCTTAAAGTTGAGTTACGTACTCGTGCTGCAACCCTTATGAAGGCCTTTTACAATGGTATCAGAACGAAGGTTATCTCTCTCTTCTACGAGGAATAATGATCCTTAGGCGGAGTGCTTATTGCTTTTTCTTCAAGCAATGGGAAGCACTCACCAAAGAAGAGGACCAAGTCACCAAAAGTGGAAAGTAAATCCAAAAAGACCCAAGAACCCACATGGTCAAAGAGACTATGACCATTTTGGACACTATTCTCCAAGATCTTGACTCGATGAGAACTTTTGGGCAGCTATCTAAGAAGATCAAGCAAATGAAGAATGGGGATGAGCAACCAACAAAGGTGGATGCAGCTGAAAATCAAAAGTGGAAGGAAGAGGAGCCATTCCAAATGAGCCCACTCTCATCGTGGGAAAAGCCGACATAGTCGAAAAAGGTCCAGAAGCCCCCCTTCTTCATCAAGCCTTTCATCATCTTCTTCTTCTTCTTCTTCTTCCCCTTCTAGGTCACCCTCTCCACGGCATGGAAAGAAGGGGAAGAAATGTAAGCGCAAAGCTAAGGAGTTCAAAGGAGGAGGAATGGTGCAGTTTACACCATATGATGGAGCTTATGGTTACACAGACAAAGCCCTTACTTTTATCTGCCAATTTGATATTGCTTTTGGTTCTGAAAACTATTTGGAGTCATCCAAGATTTGCGTGGCTAGTTCACATCTTACGGAGATAGCCAATGCATGGGGGAGTGCATTCATGGTTGAGGGAACATCTCCCAAGAAATGGAAAGACTTCAAGAAGCAATTTCATGATCAGTTTTTACCAAAGTTTGAAGATGATGTGCACCTTGCATGGTAAAGATTGCAGATGGAAACATGTGAGACAGTTGATCACTACAATAAGAAATTTTGGGATGTGTATCTCAAGATTACTGCTTTTAAAGAGATTTATGAGAAGTCTAAGTTAATAGAGTATTGGGCCGGTTTGCATGACAACATTCAAGATTTTGTGAATGTATGCCCGAATGATACCATTCAAGATTTGATGCATTCAACTTCAGTTGCTACCAAGGTCCAGTTCTACATGGTAGATGAACCAAAGAAACGGATGAGTATTGGAGATCAAAAGTCTTCAGTACTTGAGAAAAAACTCACTCTCAAGTATCTCTTCTAAGAAACTTGAGAATTAGCTAGAATGGAAATCCATAGCCAGAATGGAAATCCATGTACTTGAGAATTAGCCAGAATGGAAATCCATGTACATATCTCATGTACGGATTTTCCATTCTGGCTAATTCTCATGAGATACGCAGCTTTGCTGGGTCCATCCACACTCCCTTGGATGAATCTGACAAGTGGCCAATGTCGTCTACATAAAGTAGTATGGGGATCAATATGTCTGCCAATGTGGGACCAGCCCCGCATAATCCATCAATGAAGCTCGAGATCTCATCAATGTAAAGGCCAAAAAGAGTGAGTTCACATGTCTTGGTACTTTGTACCTGGATAAGGCTTGTTCTCCAACAGCAGAACCGACGAGAGCCCATCACCGTGGATACATGAGCCTAAACCACACTGCCCCCTCACAGCAGGCCCATGGGAGTCGCATCAAATCAAGCGCACACACTCTAGAGAGCTAGATGCCCTTGTCCCGTCGGACCCTGCCCAGCTTCACTTCATCAACCCCGGATTCAAGAGATCCTGGCCTGCCATCAAGCAGACTTTTCCTCACAGCACTAGCCTTCTTGTATCACGCATGATGGACATCCTGGATGGCCCTTGCCCAGCATACAAGGTTGATTGACTGTTTTTATTCAGCTCTCCTATATCCCATCACTTATTGTACCCTATACCTAGCAGAGTAGGATCTAGATTTTTCAACTTGTATAATCTCAAATTAAAAGATCTTAGCTTTCAGTTTTCAATTTTCAGTTTTAGTTTACTGTTGCTTTTTCTTATTTCATCCATGAGACGAGATTTCATGGACATCATTTAGTATACGCAACATTTTGGTCTCATAGACCCTTTGGGTTAATATAACTTTCTTTCTGTCCTCTCTCTCTCTCTCTCTCTCTCTCTCTCTCTCTCTCTCTCTCTCTCTCTCTGCATATCATGATTGTATACTCCATGCATATAGCTTTGCATTCTCCTAGTAGTAGAGCTCCATCCCCTCCCCCACTCATTGTACTTATTGCACACCCAGATTTAGCTTTTTAGTTCAGTACTTTTTCATTTTGTTGGGATGACAGAGGATACCCCACACAGGTACACTGATTTGTCTCATAGGCCGAGTTCGGTCTTTTGGAAGCGTTAATAAAATCTTTCTTTCTTTCTTTCTTTCTCTCTCTCCATGATGAGGATGACAATGATGATCCATACATATCTAAATTTACCTAGGGATTAGTGTTAGTTTTTTTGTTATGTTCTCTTTTTTTCCATGATGAGATTCCATGGACACATCGTAGACCTTTTTGTTTCATAGACCCATTGGGTCTTTTGCAAGACCTTAATATATATCTTCTTCTTCTTCTTCTTCTCTCTAGCTAGTACGACAAGGAATGTCGTGATACCCGAGCCCATCTACATCGGGAGATGGCACTAGGATCCACCACTCACCCGCAGGCGCGAGTGATCTTTCGACGTCTCACACGGAGAAAGAAGAGAGCCTACCTAGCCAAGCTTGAGCGGGAGCTATACCAGCTATTTCTTGGAAGGGCCTATAAGGAGGCCTAGAGAATCTTCCAGGATCATCGGCTTCCGAGTCCAGTTACTTCACCCAGCACCTAGCACACCTATGCCACCTCTCTCTACCATGCCCCCGAGCAGCCACCTCTCCCCCATCCACCCGAACCTTATCCCCTACACTTTTCCTTCTTTCACCTCAGCATGGTGAGAGATGCTATTGATAGGATAAAGATTGGGAGAGCACAAGATCATGATGGACTTCTCACCGAGCATTTCTCCCATGCTAGGCACACGCTAGCCCCTTTACTAGTTCACATGTTTAACAGGGCTTTATGTGAGGGCTTTCCCGTCAGCTGGTCATCGAATACTATTGTACCTATCTTGAAAGCAGGTGACCACATGGACCCCAACAACTACAGGACTATCATGATTGGGTCACACCTTGGCCAAGATTTATGGTTCGATTTTGGAGCATGAGCTTAGTAGATGGTCCGAGGATCAGAGACTTAGAGCATCGGGGCAGGCAAGCTTCGCGAGAGGGCACTCCACACTAAATCATATCTTTACACTACGGGGGATCATTGAGGAGGGGAGTGCTCATGGGCATCGAATATACTGCTATTTTGTGGATTTCCACAAAGCTTTTGCAACATTCCCACGGGCCAGACTAATGAGGAGACTGCAGGATATGGGAGTGCCAACAAAGATGCTTTGGGGGATTATTACACTCTATGAGTCAATCACAGGCAGAGTACGGGCTCCAGGAGGTGACTCAGAGATCATACACAGCACTATTGGGGTGAAGCAGGGCTGCCCCTTCTCTGCTACTCTATTTGGTCTATACATTGACGAGATCTCGGATTACATAGACAGACAAGGAGGACCAGGAGCACATTTGGCATGAGTCCTAATACCGATCCTCTTGTATGCAGATGATATTGTTCTTATTTTTGATTCACCAAAAGGGCTGCAGAGGCGTTTGGATGCATTACAGGCCTTTTGCAAGGACCGGGACCTCACTGTAAACCTTGGAGAGCCACGGTCATGATCTTTAACACCTCCTCACAGTGGATAAGTAGATATATAGTACAGTTTACATACAATGGAGAGCCTGTGGAGTATATTACCTCATATGTATACCTTGGGATCACATTTGCTAGACCTCATTTCTCGATGCGAAAGGAGGCCGAAGCTAGATTGATGAGGGGATATGCAGCCCTTGGCTCGCTAGAGAGGCAATGCTCACAGATATAGTTTCAAGAGCCGAGGACGAAGCTTTGGCTATTTGATACTCTAGTTACACCTGCACTACTATACGGTGCCCCCATCTGGGGTCCTAGCTTATACCACAGGAAGAGACAGAGGAGAGAGCCGACCGAAACAGATACAGAGGAGGTATATGATGGGTGGAAGCCGATGGAGAGGCCCCTAGTGGCGATGATCTCACGCATGATTAGGGTTCACTATATTCACACCCTATAAGGGTTTCTGTTTACCTTCCAGTTCCAGTTTCATTTTCTAGGTGCCAGTAGTATCATCTTTATTTTTCATTTTCTAGTTTTTTATCGACATTGTATCAGATCCACCATGACGTAACTTTTTGGTCTCATAGGTCATTATGGCCTTTTGAAGACGTTAATATAACATTTCATTTCATTTCTCTCTCTCTCTCTCTCTCTCTCTCTCTCTCTCTCTCTCTCTCTCCCCTGAGGGTATGCAGCGTCATCTGGATGCTTTACATGAGTTTGCACATGATAGTGGATTGTCTGTCAACCTTGGCAAAACCAAGGTTATGGTGTTTAACACCACGCCACAGTGATCAGCTCCCACATTTACATATGGGCAGGAGATTGTGGAGTATACAGATGCATATACATATCTTGGGGTAGTATTCAGTGGGCCACTGTTTTCGATGAGGAGAGTAGCAAAGACTAGATTGACTAGAGCACATGCAGCCCTGGGAGGTTTGGAGAGGATGTGTTCGTAGGTTCAGTTTCAGGAACCTCGAACGAAACTTCGGCTTTTTGACACTCTAGTGACATCAGCTATGCTTTATGGAGTGCAGATATGGGGACCTTAAGTGGGCCATCACAGCGCAGGCGGGTGGAGAGGTATGGAGAGGCCTTTGGTGTCTATGATTGCTAGGATTATTAGAGCCAAGGCCGTGGTACCTCATGAGATTATTCGAGCAGAGCTGGCGGCTGCCCCTCTGCTGATTGAGGCTCTTACGAGATCAGTCTCCTACATACATGGCTTGTGGGATCTCCCCTGAGATAGATATGCACGCCTCGCCCTTGAGTCCTCCCGACAGTTAGCTTTACAGGGAGACACGGCTTGTTGGTATGGACAGATGACATCTTGGTTCCAGGCACATGGTTTTAGCATGGACAGATTGCCTCCCTTCCAGTATTCTCTGGAGGCACCCTCTCTCACTCTCACACGGACAGAGATTACCAGACTCATCCGTCAAGATTTAGTTCAGCTGGACATTAGGAGGACATGGATACAGCCGACTGAGGAGCTGGGCACGAAGATGGCTTTCTACAGAGAGCATTTTCTTCAGCTCACAACAGATGGTTTTGTGATCAGACCCAGTTACATGGATGTACACTTGTCTCATGCAGTACGATGTGCTATTGGTCAGATTCGCACATCCTCACACCAGCTTGAGATTGAGATTGGCCGATATAGAGGTATACCAGCTGAGACCAGGATATGTCGAGTATGCCATGGGGAGCCAGAGACAGAGCTGCATTATATATGCCATTGTACTGCATGCTATGAGATACGTGGTCGTTTCCACTGTTTATTCAGAGAGGGTTTGTTTTGGACCACTTTCCAGAGTCATGGGGTACCAGGACCAGAGGTGTTTGGGATTGTTCTTGCTTGAGCTGCGGAGATATAGAGATAGCCTGCTTAGGCGCACAGAGAGCCAGACGCAGAGGCACATTACAGACTTCTTTAGTCCAGCCATCACTGCACCAGATGGACCACAGCAGCAGCAGGACATGGATACCGCCCACACCAGCGGTACACTGATTGATCGTGCGATTGAGCTTGGGTGGTCCAAACGCCCACGACTACGGAGGAGGGCATCCCAGCATAGACGGAGGTTGTAGCGGCGGATTCGGATTATTCTTGCGAGACATGCGGGACACCCAGTCAGGGTGCTGACCACAGAGGATATTGAGGAGATCCGCCAGCGTCCGATGCGGCACATATTGGAGGCACCTCCATAGTGTACCCCCCCGTCCCACATGATATTGTATCCCCTCACTGTACTCCACTCACCTACATAGCGTGCCCCCCCCTCACTATATTCACACCCTATAAGGGTTTATGTTTACCTTCCAGTTCCAGTTTCATTTTCTAGGTGCCAGTAGTATCATCTTTATTTTTCATTTTCTGGTTTTTTATCCAGACATTGTATCAGATCCATCATGATGTAACTTTTTGGTCTCATAGGTCATTATGGCCTTTTGAAGTCGTTAATATAACATTTCATTTCATTTCATTTCTCTCTCTCACACACACACACACATAGCTTTAGTCTTTGTTTCCCTATGTACCATCATCCATGATGAGATAACATGGACACTATTGAGGCACTTTTGGTCTCATAGACCCATTGGGTCTTTTGATGACGTTTAATATAACTTTCTCTCTTTCGGTCTCATAGACCCATTGGGTCTTTTGATGACATTTAATATAACTTTCTCTCTCTTTTGGTCTCATAGACCCAATGGGTTCTTTTAATATGACTTTCCATAGGTTATATGATGATGATGGTCCCACTTTGTATTGTATCATATGGCTCGGATTTGATATTCCCAACTCATAGCTCTAGTTTTTGTTTTCTTTTGTACCATGATGAGATTACATGGACACTATTGTATCACTTTTGGTCTCTTAGGCCCACTAGGTCTTTTGAAGACGTTTAATATAACACTCTCTCTCTCTCTCTCTCTCTCTCTCTCTCTCTCACTCTCACACGGACAGAGATTACCAGACTCATCCGTCAGGATTTAGTTCAGCTGGACATTAGGAGGACATGGATACAGCCGACTGAGGAGCTGGGCACGAAGATGGCTTTCTACAGAGAGCATTTTCTTCAGCTCACAGCAGATGGTTTTGTGATCAGACCCAGTTACATGGATGTACACTTGTCTCATGCAGTACGATGCGCTATTGGTCAGATTCGCACATCCTCACACCAGCTTGAGATTGAGATTGGCCGATATAGAGGTATACCAGCTGAGGCCAGGATATGCCGAGTATGCCATGGGGAGCCAGAGACAGAGCTGCATTATATATGCCATTGTACTGCATACTATGAGATACGTGGTCGTTTCCACTGTTTATTCAGAGAGGGTTTTGGACCACTTTCCAGAGTCATGGGGTACCAGGACCAGAGGTGTTTGGGATTGTTCTTGCTGGAGCTGCGGAGACATAGAGATAGCCTGCTTAGGCGCACAGAGAGCCAGACTCAGAGGCACATTACAGATTTCTTTAGTCCAGCCATCACTGCGCCAGATGGACCACAGCAGCAGCAGGACATGGATACCGCCCACACCAGGGGTACACTGATTGATCGTGCGACTGAGCTTGGGTGGTTCAGACGCCCACGACTACGGAGGAGGGCATCCCAGCATAGACGGAGGTTGCAGCGGCAGATTCGGATTATTCTTGCGAGGCATGCCGGACACCCAGTCAGGGTGTTGACCACAGAGGATATTGAGGAGATCCGCCAGTGTCCGATGCGGCACATATTATGAGATGGAGGCACCTCCATAGTGTACCCCTCCGTCCCACATGATATTGTATCCCCTCACTATATTCCACTCACCTCCATACCGTACCCTCCCCTCACTATATTCCAGTTCCAGTTTCATTTTCTAGGTGCCAGTAGTATCATCTTTATTTTTCATTTTCTGGGTTTTTTTTTTATCCAGACATTGTATCAGATCCACCATGATGTAACTTTTGGTCTCATAGGTCATTATGGCCTTTTGAAGACGTTAATATAACATTTCATTTCATTTCTCTAACATAGCTGAGGGAGACCTCTCGGCCATACTCATTAGGCCCATGCTTGATATTTTGGAGAGTGGTGTACTATCTATTGGGGACTGATGCTCCTCTCATGTTTCATGTTCAACGCCTGACTTCATGAATGGATAGTCAGGAACCTCAGAGTAACCAACCAATTTCCCCATCATGGACAGTGTATTCCACCTGCTGCAGTACCTATTTGAAATATCATTACTGTACTTAAAACCCTCAAATCATCTAGATTTGCTGCAGTGTAGGCCTAAAACATGTTTTCTTCTATAAATCGACTTGTCAAAACACATTGCAGAAGCTCTGAGAAATACATTTTTATTGGTTGTCTCCCCAACACACTCACGAATTCGGAAATCGAGCTGAAATAATTCACACTGTAGAGCCTCAAATTGAACGATTTCTTTTGGAACAGCAGCCTCATCTAATGATGCAGCAGCAACAGCAGCCACAACCTTACAAACAGTGCATAAATGCCAATATCACAAATTCAAAAAAGGTGATTATCTTGATAAAAAGAGAATCCAAGTGCATCCTTTATACGAAACTGAAGCAACAAAAGCTGGAATGACGAGCAAATTCTGTTAGAGAATGATTTCTTTAAGAAAATAAGACTTGTATGCCTTTATTGATTTTGTCAGCACATTAACTGCAAGCAAAAGAAGCACAAGCTTACATCTGCTGATTGAGATTCACTCCTCACCACCTCTTCAGCAGCAGAAAGGGTAAGAGTGAACTTTTTTGCCGAGTCCTGGGCAATGGTCTTTGCATCTTCAAAGGCAATCTGTATCCTGTGAAAAAGACAACTTTAAGGTGGAATGAATAGTAGCTAAAAACTGTATAATAGAGAGAGACAGAAAGAAAGAAAGTTATATTTAAGGTCTCCTAAAGACCCAATGGGTTTATGAGACCAAAGTGATACAATGCTATCCATGGTATGTCTCATCATGGAAAAGAAAAACAAAACAAGTACAAATAGCATAGCTCTCTGAAAGTAGAGGCTGATACAATGATCATCATGGGGAAGTACATGGGTTATAAGCACTAGTACAAGAGACTCATCACATGGAGTACATGAGAATATGAAGCATGTGGGGCACATCATCCTCTAGTAGAGGGTACACCTCTCTCAAGTATGTCGAGCATGGAGTTACTAAGTATCGACGAGAGGTCCCGTTCTATCACGGTACGTGGGAAGGTGGTGTGATGGCAGTGGAGCATGTCCTGGATCTGGAGCTGATGGGAGGATCGTTGTTGGTGTCCCATAAGCTGGGGACGTTGGGTACGTTGAAGCGTGCACGCCCATTCTGAAGTGGGTGGACCACCCAACTGGGTCCACTATGCCAGTATCCTCTCCCTAGGCCCGGAATAAACAGGTGATGGGTTAGCTGGGGTCCAGTATGCCGGTATCCTCTCCCTGGGCCCGGAAGAAACTGGTGATGGCCAGCTCCCAAGGAAGGAGGGGTGGTGGCTGTGGACAACACTCTCTTAGGAGTGTATCTCTGTGTCTGCGAAGATCTAGTAGGAAGAGTCCCATGCAGCGGTGTCCCGGGAAATCCATGATCATGGATAATGGGCCAAAACCCTCATGGAAGAGACAGTGCTACCTCCCTCCGATCTCATAGTGCATTGGGCAGTGACAGGTATAGTGCTCCTCTGTCTCGACCCCTGTGTGGCATAATCTGGAGATCCTCTCATCCCGAGATCTTCGAATGATCTCTCCATCTCTGAATATTCGCTCTGCGTGCCCCGTCTCTACCCCTAGGCAGTGGGAGGATACCCGTAGCTGTACAATCACGATCCGCATGGCATGTGGCATGTGAATACCCAGGTAAGCCTTGCTGCCAGATGAAGCCATCCTCTGTGAGCCTGAGGAAATGATCTCTGTAGAAGTGCATCTTGGGTGGGAGCTCCGAGGGTGCAATCCATGTGCTGTGTATGTTGAGGCTAAGGAGGTTGAACCGGATAGTCCAGTAGACATCCTTATGGGAGAGCTGGAGAAAAGGGGGAGTCCAAACTGTACTGAAGAGGTGGTCCATGTGGAGCCCGTACCATGCTCCAGTGTCACCCTCAAGTGCGAGCTGTGGTGAGGATTGCACTTGTGGTGAGGACTCTAGGGCAAGCCTGGAGTATCTGTGGGGGCTCATCGTGCTGATGAAGTGGAGGTAGGTGGCTGTCTGAAAAAGTGCATCTACCACCACAGGGCCACAGCAAACTCTGCCTGAATGATCGCATGCGGGACCAATGGTTTGTTGCGAACAATGCGAGAGAACATCATGACCTCGGGCCTCTCCACACGCTGCCAATACTGCTTTAATATATTTGGTCCCCAGTAAGGTGCTCCCTGCATCAAGGCTAGTGTGACAAGGGTGTCAAAGAGCCAAGTTCTAGTCCTGGCTCCTGAAAATGGGCCTGGAAGCAGTGTCACTCAAGTTGGGCCAAAGCTGCATATCACCGTGTCGCTCTACTGTGTGCTGCTGTGGCCATGGTAAAGCGGGGGCCACTACCAGGAGCTCCGAGACACATGATGGGACAGGGCTCCCCTATACCTGAAGCTCAATCTGGATGTGTAGGGGTGGGAGGTGTTGAAAACCATTACCTTGGTTTTATTAAGGTTAACAGTGAGATCTCCCTGTGTACAGAAAACTTGTAGAGCATCTAGGTGTCTCTGAAGCCCCTCGGATGAATCTGATATGAGCACAATGTCATCTGCATAGAGTAGGAGGGGAATAAGTATGCCTACAAGTGGAGCGCCTGGCCCACCTAATCTATCAAAGAAGCTCTAGATCTCATCAAGTTAAAGGCCAAAGAGAGACAAAGGGCAGCCCTGTTTCACCCCAAAAGTTCTAGAGATCTCCTCTGACATCCCTCCTGTGGGGCTCTCACCAGTAGTACCTGTGACAGACTCATAAAAAGCGATGACCTTCCAAATCATGTCAGACAGAGCCCCGATCTCCTATAGGCGCTGGAGTAGTCGGGTGTGGGAACACTATCAAAAGCTTTGCGGAAGTCCACACAGCAGCAATATGTCCTCTGATGACGTGCTCTGCTCTCCTCGATGATGGGTCGAAGGGTGAAGATGTGGTCAAGGGTAGAGTAGCTCCTCCAGAAGCCTACTTGTCCTAGGGCCCTACATCCCTGTCTCTCTGCAAAAGGAATGAAGCTCTATCTCTAGCACCGATCCATATAGCTTGGCCAATGTGTGGCCAAGCATGATTGTCTTGTAGTTATTGGGGTCAAGTGGATCTCCGGATGTGGGTGACGGTGTTAGTGGACCGCGAAGGTGGGAAACCCTCACACATGGCAATAGGTAATCCACGGTGTTGGAGCCCCCTCAGTGTGGAAAGCAGGTGCAGGCGCATGAGGAGGGCGAGCAGGGCATCCCGTTATAAATAACGAGACCTTGTGATGTCCAGCTCCTACAGTCTGATGGGGTCATCCAAATCAAGTAGAGGAACATGGCGCCTCCAGGCAGTGGCATTGAAATCTCCCAGTAGGAGGACTTCACCCAGGCAAGATCTCCATGATATCACTGTAGAGTAGTAGGAAAGCTGACTGGCCATGCTGCCCAACATAACGGGAGTGGCTCAGTGGGAAATAGCATACTGCATATGGATAGCTCTCTTCCCAGTCAACTGTAGCCGCACCCATAGGTGCCGTGCCTCTTCGTCCTTCCGGACGGTGCTAAGAATCTGGACCACAATGCCTCCCGAGCCTTGTACCCCTCCTGATGTGCAGGTCTCACCCCAGAAGGCTGACTCCCACTCGTAGCCCACTATGTATGGTAGTCCCCTCTCGGGCCTCTGGTGTGTCTCTGTGTAGAAGATGATGTCCCTACCTGTGAGGATCTTGCTCATCCCTCCTGTGTCAGACCACATATTGCCATTGCAGTTCCATACAGCTAGCCTCAACTGTGTGGTCTCATAGACCCCACGCCCCTATTTGGGGTCACGCTCGGTGATGATGATGCGGCCATCTCTGCTGTAGGCAGCCCACTTGCCCGCCTTGCGGGCCTCCTATACAATCACCATGCCTCTCAAACGTCTACCCAAGACCCAAAAAGTCTATATGACTAAGAATCAGTACATATGATCCATGAATAACTGGATGTTGTAAACATGAAAAAAGAACAAAGAAAAATGGGGCCGCATACTACCTGCACCCATGTATACAATGAAGAGAGTCAAAGCTCATCAGATGTCATCCTCCTCCCGAGTGGTGTACAGTGGAGGTGCAAAAAGAAGAGAAGGGGGGAGAGGGGGGGTTGGTTTTGGTGTTTGTTCATTGTGATTGAAAACAAGCTAGAACTTGTAAAACCAACCTACAAAATGAAAAAGACCAATTCAACCAAGCCATTCAGGCTGCCAAATAAGGTTACTTTTTGTGCAGTTTTGCTTTACTCAGCATATGGTACTTTCTAGCTATGGCTCTACAGACTGGCTCCATCAGAGCTTAGCTAAAAACATGATGATAAAAGAAGGAATGAAAATCCTTCAACAGATGGAAAAGAACAGCCACAAACCTGTTGATAGATTTGTCTGGGTTCTTCAAGACTGGCAAAACATAGTTTTCCGAAGTACCAGCATCATGGCTATGTATAACAATCAAAATGCGAAAATATATACAAAAGTGAACCTTGTCCTTTGCTGTGGGGAGTTCTCATCAGCATCCATTGTGCTATCTCCAAAGTTCTCTGCAGGATTGCAAAACTGACTTTCCTGCTCGTTGAACCTTTGTTGGAGATTTGACTGCTGTCAAAGCACAACACCCAAACAAAGCATTTATTTTCTATATTTTCTAAGGTCTAAATCGACTTGTCAGCCCTGAATAAAACCACAACATAATGAAACTTCTATATCTCATCCATGCACACAATAATATGGATTTTTAAACACGAAAGCAGAACCTTGTACACTTATTTGGCATTAGATGTCATCAAATGCAACTTCTCCCAACCAACACATATATCCAAATTGTCACATCAATACCATGTAGACTTCCACTGTAGCGGTGCTATACATCAGCAACACTCCAATGTAAAATTGCATTAATTATTACTTTCCTCAATTATTTGGAAACAAACTCTTCACAGGGTCATCTTGCATGATACAAATACCGTGCTTGAAGCAGAGATAAGTAATACTAAACATACTAAAATCTTCCAAACGATGCGTAACAGTCAAGAATTCATGTAGATACAAACTTCACAGAGAAAGTACATCAATAGCATACTATTGCCTCCAACGTTACTTGAAATGCAAACATCTTTAAAAATGGCTTTAAATAAATCACCCACCTGGCTTGACAGTTGTTCCTTGAGAGAGGCCTTATCCTTTAGAGCCACCTCAAGGGCCTGTGCTTCCTGTTTTAGACGTTGAATCTTTTGAAGATTTATCTTTATAGCTGTTAAATGTACGGTCCCATTCTGGAACCTTAACAGCTCAGACTCCTTCAACAGCCCTTCCAACTTACATAAAACTTCCTCTACAGTCTGCAAATCCTGTACCATATAAATACCACTTCAATTTACAAAAATGACAGCTCCTGTTCGTTCTTTCTGACAGATTATGCAAAACAGATTTGAGTCCTTCAAAACCATAATCTACATATCAATTGAATGACAAATAAACTTCCCAAAAAGTAAAAAAATATGAATAAATGATTGAATAAATGTCTGATAGTAAGAACTGGGGCCAAATTCGTTTCATACCAACACCACTAATGCAGGGATCAACACTTCAAAAGACCAAAATGGAAGGGACAGCAAGAGAAATGAAAAACTACTGTGAAAGGTTACCTGAACAAGAAATTCTTAAGAAATCCCCCCTCTGCAGGGGGCAGTTACATGGAAAAGAACCAGTTACAATTTCTGCATACTACCTACCTCTTCACGATTCAAGGATCCCATGACAAATTGACCAGTGGTAAAAGAACAACAATGCAAGCATGCATAAACACTGTGTTGCAAATCTCAAGTGCCAACAAGAAGAAGAAGAGATTGATAAGATTTACCTAAAACCCCCCAACACTTTAAAAAACCCATTCCAAGATAATAGGTGGTGAGAAATAGCACAGAAGTTCTAAAATCAGCCTTTGGGGAGTAGTGCTAGATTCTGCAAGGAAAACCTTTGCAAAGAAAGTGGCTTTCAAAATAATAGTGGAGACTACAAAGCAAGATCCTCAATGCTCATAGAAAAACTCATAGGAAAACCAAGTAAAGCATGTTGTACCAATCCAATGTTCTAGTTTTGCACAGTTTAGATTGGAAAAGTAAAAAATATGCAGTGCGAAGTCCAAACCAGGAGAGCTATGAGTCATATGAGCAATACAATTCATATGGATATCTAGAGAACATCCCCCATCCATTGACTCCTCCTTTGAAGCCTTGGTGCAACATAGAGCAAGACACTTCAACATGTCAAGCAGACACCTCTTCTCAATATTTCCATTGCTAGGGCCTACACCGTGTTGTTGAGTGTCCTCATAGAGCCGTCGCACCAAGTGCCCCAACTCCATCCTTGAATCCAAATACCAAACCCCAATGTCATTCCATACGGATGCACATGTTACAAGTGTGGATTCGACATGCCTTCAAGAATTGTCCCAACACTATGCCAATCGCCCCAATGGCACAAGAGCATCAGCCACTTTGATGAGCCTCAACTTGTTAAGCGTACAAGGAGGATTTTTTATTATTTTTTTTATCATTCCATTAGTTACCAAAATGCAGCTGAAACGGCTAAGTACATAACCCAATCTCAATCACGGGAGACAAGAACAGAGAGGGGCTCTTCCTTGTTGGCTGGCCGCTCTCGAAGGAAGGCCATCTCAATACAATGTTTTTTTTGGGGGGGAGGCGGGCGGAAAACAGCTGAACGGGTGGCCTGTAATGCCACATAACCTCGCTGTCTCTAACCCCGAGGAAAGGACTATTCCTCCAGATCCACAGAGAAGCCTCTCGGCGTTACACTCAAGGCCACCTTGCACCCACTAACCTTGGAGGGTGTGTATGGTGTCCATCCATATGCTCTAGATGGACTCTCCAGGTGGCGTGATAGTGCCCTCTATAGCCTCGTTACAGCGAGCACGCCAAATGTGCCATGCTGCATGCTACTAATGATCTCCCACCTCTGACAGGTGCCTGTGGTACTCCTCCCCTCTGTACTTGCTGAAAATGGGGCAGTCGCAATCCTGCGGTGAGAGAGGAGATAGGCGAGGCCCTATCCCATCTCCTCGTATGCTAGGGCCAGTGGTGACTCAGAGGCCTAGGCAACCGCCGCCCAAGACGGCTGACCTCCAGCTGCCAGCCAGGTGCCCATTGCCAAGCTCCTGTGAGCTATCTGCCAAGGAAAAGAGTAATCTTCCATGGACGGAAGCTCTTCCACAGCCGTTTCCAAAAATCTTAAAACAAACGCACGCGGATATCCTGGGTCTGCCAATGAATAGTTGCCGCTAGCGTACTGTCAACCTCTAGCATCTGAATCATGCAGCCAGATGGACTGGACTGCATACTAAAAAAAGGGATCGTCCCATTGCCACTCGCCCATGATCCCACTGCAGACTCCACCCAACCTTGCTCGGGCGCTTTTCTCACCCACCCTTGCTCAGGCCCCCAGGGCAGCAACATCTCTCTCTCTCTCTCTCTCTCTCTCTAACTCTCTCTCTCTCTCCCCCAATCAGGGTGCTGACCACAGAGGATATTGAGGAGATCCGCCAGCGTCCGATGCGGCACATATTATGAGATGGAGGCACCTCCATAGTGTACCCCCCCGTCCCACATGATATTGTATCCCCTCACTGTACTCCACTCACCTCCATACCGTACCCCCCCCCCCCCCCCCCTCACTATATTCACACCCTACAAGGGTTTCTGTTTACCTTCTAGTTCCAGTTTCATTTTCTAGGTGCCAGTAGTATCATCTTTATTTTTCATTTTCTGGTTTTTTATCCAGACATTGTATCAGATCCACCATGATGTAACTTTTTGGTCTCATAGGTCATTATGGCCTTTTGAAGACGTTAATATAACATTTCATTTCTCCAGCCTGCTGCCCTGCTACTGGCACATGGTAGGGTATGTGATGCAAGGGGATGAGGTCAGCACACATGGGGAACGAAGTGGCAAATTTAATGCAATACGGTGTAATGTTAACAAAGTGACCGATGCACATGTTAAAAACAGTCTGATTGCTATCAAAGATGTATGTAAAACTCAGGATGAGGAAATTGCAAATGTGCAGAAACAAATGGATGCATTGCTCAATGGGGACAAAATCTATGCAGACATGTACGCAAAAATGCAGACGATGGTCTATGATGAAATGCAAAAGAAATTTGAAGAATGGAAAGTCAGTATGCAGGAGGTATGGAAAATACAGATAGATGCATGCATCAAAGAATGTATTAAAGAGAAAGATGCTGTTATAGAGCAACTCCACAAAGAGGTGATGGAATACGGGGTACAAATTGAGTCGGTCACGAAAGAGGAAGGGGAAATCAAGGATATGCCAGAGCTCAAAAATGAGAAACGCTGAAAATACATGTAGAAACTGAGATGAGGGCCTGGAACGAGGCAGCCAAGAAACATGTAGCAAAGAATCCCAAATGGGTTGAGGTCGTTAAGGAGCAAAAAGATCCAACCCCACCCTCTGTTGTCATAAATGACAACACTCGAGGAGGAAAAACGCACGAAGATACTTGTACGGGCTACTGGGCTAAAAGAAACAGAGAACCCAGAGGATGATACTAAGGAACTATGTAAAATGATGGGCATTGACACACCACAGCACAAAGCTGCATGGAGAGTAGGGAAGAAGATGTCTGACAGACAGCCACCACAGGAAATAGGGCCCAGTGATCATAAAGGAAAGGAGAGGGCATTCATCTTGCGCTTTCCTGATCTTGAATCCTGCCAGGAATTTTTGGCTAAGAGACCGACACTTGGGGGGAAGGGGGTCTTCCTACGAGATGACCTCACTTTGAACCAATTGGCCCATATGCAGGAATGTATGCCCCAGATAAAAGAAGCGAGAGAAAAGGGGAAACTTGCCTTCTACAGAGGAGGACGGGTGGTCATAGAGGAGAGACACCCCCAATGACGGTGCGAGACCCATGAGACTACATTATAGTTCACAGTATGGAACTGCAATGGAGCACTGAGATTAGATGCAGGTATGTTTGAGGACACCTTCAAAGGAAGGGATATTATCTTTTATGCTGAGACGCACCAATGCCAGAACAGCATGCTCCCAGTGGTAACTGAATACAGATGGGAGTCGGTCTTCCGCGCATGCCCGCACACAGTTGGTGGCACCCAAGGATCTAGGGGAGTGGTAGTGCTCTTCAGAGAGGAGTTGAGCCCCATCATACAGGCAATGCGTAGGGACGAGGAGGCCCGATATATGTGGATCAGGGTAAGGATGGAGGGTCCCAAGAGATCTCTATATTGCCATCTGCTATTTTGCACCTTCCACTTCGAGATTTTAGACTCTTGGGCGGTCCCCCTATTAAGTATTATATACCTAGATGAATCCAGGAACATGCCCAAATTCAGCTTTTAGGAACGTGCATGTTATATACTCATGGTAGTCAACCCACAAGACTATATAACTATCAACTCCATTATGCATAGTATGGACTAGATACAATGACATCCCCACTAACGTCATCAGTGCCCAATAGTGGGTGTAGAACTCTGTATCAAGATATGCTCTCACACACGCACTCCACACACACACACACATAAGAGCATATATTCACACAAAGGCCTTGGTACTGAGTTTCTGTCAAACCTCTTGAGATGCAGGGCGGACTCAGCCATAATGAAGCCTAGCACTAAGGGAAGAAGCAAATAGAAACAATTAGTACAGCAAATAAGTATTACATGATGATATTCTGGAGTTCTTTGCCATAGGCGACGTCCTACTCATGGGACACATCAATGCCCGCACAGCCGGTAGACAGTCCCCTCTTTTCAATATGGCAGAGGATATGTTCACAGAGCTTGCCACAGAGGACCTTGGTATTGAGAGGACATCGCATGACACTGCAGCTTGCACAGAGTATGGGGAGATATCTATTACAGCTAGGCGGAGCACATGGTTTAGCCATACTCAATGGCATCACTAGATGGCCAGACTCGGGAGCCTTCACTTGCTACCCTCTTCGCCATGGCACCAGCGTGGTAGACTATGTTCTTGCACCTTTATCGCTCATACCCCCAATCCAGGGACTTCCTGTTTCACCTTGCCCGATTGGAGTAGCTGCAGATCATGCATACATCTCCTTCACTATGGATTGTCACCTCGGAGATTTTTCAGTCTCTAGCCACGGCAGACCCTCATGCATCACTAGAGGCAGACCCTCATGCATCACTAGAGGAGCTCACTAGGCAGCTTGCAGACTCACTCCACTTTTCTGCAACCGCTGCTTTTCTGCACTCATTGGGGAGTCTGCCCCAAAATAGCTGGTATGATGACGAGTGCCGTGAGGCGAGAGCTAGACTACAGAGGGAGGTTGTTTTGGGATCCACCACTCAGCGACACGAACCGATCTTCTTCCGCAGTCGTACGAGGCGCAAGAATTGAGCTTTCCTTTCCCACCTAGCACGAGAGCTATACCAGCTTTTTTTAGAACGGGATTCAGGGAGGCTTGGAGACTTTTTCGAGAGCATAGCCCGCCCATGCCCATCACCTCAACGGCCACCTAGAGTCGGGTAGCTACCACCTCTACCAGATCCCAGAGCAGCCTGCTCTTCCAAATCCCCCCGAGCCCCGTCCACAGATTTCCACCTTCTTCAGGTTGAGCATGATTCATGATGCTATTGACATACTGCATGCATGGAAGGCCCCTGATCATGATGGCCTTGTTGCAAGAATTTGCATTTGTCTTAAGCTAGAGATATGTTGGCTCCCTTATTCATGCATATGTTTAACAGAGCTGTGTGTGAGAGCTTCCCTATGAGTTGAACCACTAACACTATTGTGCCCGTACTGAAATCGGGTGACCCCATGATTCCCACTAATTATCGTACTATCATGATTGGCCACACTTTTTTTTTCCTTTTTCAAAAAGAAGACTTCTATTAAGTATGAAAAAACTTCACAAAATGGAGATTTCACACCAAGCAAGGTGGAGATCTCAACCAATCAGGAACCTGTGCTGCCAATAGGGTCCCGAATGAGAGGATGTGAAAAAGATACCAATGTCCCACTCTCTCATAAACTGGCCGCGCTTCCTCTCCACAGCCCTTGACGGTCCCTAGATTCTAGCCCAAGTAGCCATAATGGTGTGAATAATATAACTCCAAATCCTGCAAAGACAATGAGAAACAAGAACAGGAGTACCCTCAATGGCCTCAGTGCATCTAGCCTTCCAGATATTCCAGGATGACATGCTAGCAATAATCTCCCAAGAGCTGTCTAACCTCTGTGCCAGAGGGACAAAGTGTGAAAGTGGCAAATCCTGAAGATAATACTACCGAGCAACTCGTTGCCTAACCATAATGGCTAAGCTCCTGTCAGTCCCCTCGAATCTCAACTGAGGCCCAGACTGTGTCAACCAAATGCTAGAGCCAAAAGAAATGATAGCATCCCTCTTCATCCTACCAAAGAGGTGTGCAATCGCAGACCAAACCCTTTGTGCTTCCCTGCATTCCCATAAACAATGGTAAACTGACTCCGAAACTCCTACACATCTAGGGCATGCTAGGCAAGCACCAGTAACAGACCTCCACTGATTGGTGGCCAGACCACCATGAAGAGAAACCCAGATAAAGGAGGAAATCTGTGGCTTCCTATAAGAATGCCACAATCTCTGCCAAAATACCCTCTGAATGTCAGTCGAAATGCCGTAAGATTCCCAATGGGGTCTAAGACTAGGGACACTCTGAATGTGTCCCAAGATAAGATGTCCGGCATTCCGCACCGTATAACTGAAAAAAGGCATGCTTTTCAAAGGGTTACAAGCATCCTTCCACTTCCACTCACCGGGTTCCCAATGCAAATGTCTGATAGGGCAGCCACCATCATACAGCCAAAGGCTAACACTCTCTGTGATCATCCCTCGCGGGGGGGGGGGGGGGGGGGGGGGGGGGGGGCAGGGGGGGGAGGGTCATTAAAGACGTGCTTCCCTAACCTGCCAACAACTCTAACTAGACGAATCTGGGGGCCCTCAATAAGGTCCTGCACGTCACATCTCTCTAACTGCCATCCTGTACAGAAAAAAAGACCGGTACATCATCCTCCCTAGGCAAGGGGAGACCCATAACCTGAAGAGGAACACCTGTAAGAGAAAAAACCCCAAACCAAGAATGATGATGGCCTTCCAAGAAAGATCTAGTAATCCAGTGGTTGGTAATCGCTGCATCAATCTGTGCAATCCTCTGGCTAGAGCCTCTCAAATGCTGCGTGACATCCAAACTCTGCACCTCGATGAGGCTCTGAAGCCTCTTCCAAGCCAGCACTGTGGGGCATAGGGCCTCCCAACCAGCCCAAAGAACATGCATAGCTGTCCCAAGAGGCCTACCCTGCACATCTAAGATCAAATCATTCCACAGAATGGGTTGCCGGTTAGCTTCCTCCACTGAACACGGGGGGATGTGTACAAAAAACTCCTCAGGCCGTCCCAGGCCCGTATGAGGGACCTAACCAGGGGGGGTGAAGGGGAGCGGTGAACTGCATCCGAACAAAAAGCGTGAGCTGAGAGTCCAGTCACCTCCGCGAACAGGGACACTTCGTGATCTACTGCATGAGAAAGTCCTTCCACGGCTCAGTGCTTGGAAGAAAGCCCCTAACAACAAGCTTACAAAGCAAAACCTTACATTGCACCTCAGGGTCAATGATATTCAATCCCCCTTCCTGCTTAGGCCTAATAATGGTTTCCCAAGCAACTCTAGCCCTAGTGTGTGCATTTCCATCAAGCCCTCACCAAAGAAAGTTCCGAATAAGGCGACGAAGCTGGCCAATGCAGCCCTTGTGAAAAATCCAGCACGAAGCAATAAAGCAAGCCGTTGGTAGCAAAACTTGGTTAACCACCAAAGCTCTAGAGGCCAAGTCCAGCTTCCTCCTACTCCAGTGATGAAGTTTGCTTTTAATGCTTAAGAGCACTGGAGCAAACTGTTGTGCAGGGGAGAACTCTTTGTTGCATCTGCCACCCATCTGAGTCCAAAAAGCCTCGTTCGCATGAAACGCGAACTCAGCCCTCCTGTCCATGGCCAACTGCAGCTCTGCTCTAACTGTGGTCAAGAGCTCTGTAATCCAAGACGCATGTGGATGCTTTCATGTTCCCTGCAGCAATCCTACACCTAATAGCTCTCTCCTTGTCGAGAGCCTCCTTCTTCTTGGACAAGGCAGCGCTATGATAATGATGGCTGGTCCTCTCAAGAGCCAGCGCAATACTATGACGAGGATCAGGACCGACACAAGATCTCCATATCTCTCTGATCTCAACGGAGATGTCAGCATCTAGATAAAGAGAAATGAAATGATGTATTAACGTCTCTAAGAGGCCATAGTGGCCTATGAGACCAAAACTGAGAGTACATCTGAAGTTGGTGTCTCATCAAAGAGAACAACTACATGAGACTAAAAAGTATAATAAACTGATTGTCCTACAGTTATAGGAACAGTACTGTAACACTCCGAGATGATACTGAGTAGAAAATACTCGAAAATACTGAAACAGGTAGATCCATGTATGCTGATCAGTTGAAGTGTTGCCCTCTCCTTAGATCAAGTATCTCCGCCATGGGGCTGTCTAGAATGGCGAGGTCGTAGAAGCGAGGTAGGCGCCTCCGATGCCGAGCAATAATGGCTCTGATCTGGCGATGGTGAGGATGCCGTGGTCAGGATCCTGGTGGGCGTGGCCGACGAGCACGACATAAGATAACTGCTCTATCAGTGGTGGTGACTCCCTGGGAGCGTGGTCGGTGCCTTGATGGCCCAATGGAGGAGGTATCAGGAGGTGTGTGGGCTGGGTTGCTGGTGCTGGTGCTGAAGAAATCTGTCAGGGTCCTCCGTCTAGGTACATCATGGCTCGGCCTCCTGTCTGCCAAGAGGGTCTCTCTCTGTCCTGAGCTCAAGTAGAAACAATCCCAGGCATCTCTGATCCTCAAACTCCAT
This sequence comes from Cibotium barometz, assembly GCF_041138505.1. Classification (NCBI taxonomy): domain Eukaryota; kingdom Viridiplantae; phylum Streptophyta; class Polypodiopsida; order Cyatheales; family Cibotiaceae; genus Cibotium; species Cibotium barometz. The sequence continues at coordinate 14,759,049 of NC_141079.1, forward strand.
GACCCTGCGTAACGGCCCAAAACCCTCTCGGAAAAGGCAGTGATATCTCCCTCGGATCTCATAATAGACTGTACATCGGCAAATGTAGTGTTCCTCTGTTTCTACCTCCTGGTAGCATAGCTGACAAATGCGGTCATCCACGATCTGATGCACATATCGCCCTGTCTCAATCCGCAGCTGGTGTGATGAGGTCCGGATCTGTACAATGGCACAACGTATCCCATGTGATAGGTGTACATCCATGTACGCCGGGCGGGTGATAAAATCATCCAGTGAGAGGTGTAGAAAATGGCTCTTGTAATGAGCCATTTTCGTGCCCAAGGGCTCAAGGGGGCTAGTCCATGTCCTCTCTGTGTCCACTCTGATGATATCCATCCTGATCATGCGGTTTTGCTCTCAGCGGGTGAGATCCAAAAATGGACAATCCATACTGTACTGAAAGGGTGGTAGTGCCTCTATTCGCAAACCATGTAGGTCAAACCATGATCTCATCTGAGCGTACCAACAATGAGTATCTCCATCCTCTACCAACTGTATGGATGAGGTCAATGCCAATCGGACACGGACACGGACACGGGGATGGCCGAGCGAGCCCTAGGCTCCCTGAGAGACAAACAACGGGGCAATGATCGGATTTGGTGGTGCCAGGCATAATAGCAATGGTGCCTCCTGTGTCCAAGGACCAATCATCCACATAAAACCTGTCCAGACGTGCAAAGATGCTCTCATCCCCACTCCAGCGGCTATGCCAAGAGAAAGATAAGGAGTTTGGCCTTCTCTGGAAGTCATCCTCAGTCCAGCAATCCCTGCCAAAAAAAAAGAAAGCGTGAACCTCTCCCATGAGGTTCGCTCCAAAGGGTGTAAACCCCCTTCGCGTCCACCCTTCTTGTCAGAAGGTTGTTCAACCATATTAAAATCTCCTCCCACTATCCAATGATCAACCTGGGGAATGACATTTGTAATGTTGTCCCAAAAGGCCACCCTTTCACCTCTCACATTAGGAGCATAGATATTCAAGATTCCCAATTTCTGACCCTCATGCATGATCAAGATCCACTGCGCTCTAGCAAGGATGATAACACCGTGCCCAATAACATGAGGCATAACAGATGCTGCCACTGAAATGCAAACACCCCCTCTAGTCCGAACTGCCGAGGACCAGAAGGTGTGGCCAAAAAGCATCTTACGAGTTTTGCCACACTGAGATCTATCCAATTTGTGTTCCTGCAACAAAAGTACATCTATAGACCCTCCTGTAACAGCAAGGTGAAGCTGGTCCTTCAGAAGGCGCTTCCTACCACGGGTGGTAAGTCCTCCAAGGCCCTGAACATTCCATGAGACGATTCTCATGGAAGAGAAGAGGGTTTGACCCCCGATCTAAAAAGACGGTGGGCAGCCTGAGGACACCTCTCATAATGCTGGAGGACGGGATAATCCACGGGGCAAAGTCCACTGACATGCCCTTGTCCGAGGCCCTGCACAGTACCTGCATATGTATGAGAACCTTGTGCGCCCTGCGGGGCATCAAGGGCAATGGCATCATGCTGAAAATCTTGCAATACATGATCCCCACTGCACTGAACATCCTGCATATCGCCCCCTCCAAGTAGAGAGGACTCAACAAAACCATCCTGATCTGAGATATCATCCCTCTGCAAAGATGCATCAGCTGACACACCCTCTGACCAGAAACATCATCTATCAGTTGATGATCCAAGGAAGCCTTCCCATCAATCGCACCAGGGGGGCGGGCGTGAAAGATAGCTCGCCACACCTGGCAAACTAAAGGACAGGAAGGAACCAAGGGAGGTGGCGCCTGAGCAGCACGCTTGCGAGGCCTCCTGCGACCCCGAGCCCGAGGGCAGTCTCCAGCAAAGTGATCCTGTTGGTGACAAACCCGACACTGATGGGGTTTACCTGCAATCTCCATACGTTGCTTCAAAGGGCCACAAGGGCCCGGAAGCAAAACATAGTCCTCAAAGAGCTCAATGTCACGGGCAAGAACCATGATCCTGGGGACAGCATCCACCGAGGCAGTGACCACCTGGGCAGAAGATGTCGACTAGGTGCGGAGGGGGGGCACTTGAGGAACCAGCCCAAAGGCGGACCCGATGGCCTCTAACATAGGCCAATATGCGCGAGGAAGACCTGGGAATCTTAGAGTAATCGGGAAACGGTTCCGATCTTCCTCAACAGGGTCAAAATAGCTGGAGTAGGGACAAAAGAATATCTTCCTCGGGCCCAATGGCAAAGGGCTGCCCTTTAAAAACCTCTGAGGCTGCGTCCTCAGAATCAAAATCCACTTGGAAGAAACCTCTTCCAAGCAACCTGACATCTCGAAAGTGTGAGGCGAGGTTGGAGGGCAGAGCCGCCAGGACCCAATCCCAAGCCTGGAGACGGGAAGGGTGAGATCGAAAGATTCTGGCAATGAGGGTCATTTTGGAGTCTTTCTCGATTTCGGCGTACAGGACCGCAAGCTCGGCTTCGGAGAAAACAATGATTCGCCCAGCCGAGGGAGATTGATTAGCCATGATGCTAATAGAAGAAAAAGGCCGACTTGAACCCGGATGAGGAGCAATCCGAACCAAGGGGAAGGGGCAGGCAAGGAGGCGGAGGAAAGGAAGGGAGGGTGGAAAAGGGGCAAAAACGGAGGGAAGCAAGGGGAAGGGAAGAGGGTTGGACACACAGGCGAAGAAGGGCGGGAGAAGGGCAGCGCAGCAAAGGCTGCGCGGAATGGAGGAGGGGAGGCGAACAAGGAGAGCAGGAGGGGAAGGGGCGCAGACTGGAGACAGCAGCGGAAGGAAGAGGGGCGGGCAGAAGCAGGGGCGAACAGCGGGGGAGGAAGGAGGGGGGGCGGAGGAAGAATGGGGGGTGACAAAGTTGACAGAGGCGGGGGTTCGGGAGCTCGCAGGTCGCCGTCTGATTGGCCACACTTTGGCTAAGCTTTATGCCTCTATCCTTGAGCATGAGCTTAGTAGTTGGGCAAAGGAGCAAGCACTTAGAGCAACTGGGCAGGCAGGTTCCCGTAGAGGCTTCTCGACACTGGATCACATTTTCACCCTCAGGGCCATCATTGAGGAGGGGAGAGCACAGGGGAGCAGGATTTATTGTTGCTTTGTGGATTTCCGAAGGCTTTTGACACAGTGCCACGGGCCAGATTGTTGAGGAGATTGTGGCATAGGAGTTCCACACAAGCTCACTTGGGAGATTTTTGCATTATATGAGTCAGTGATGTGTAGAGTACGGACACCAGAGGGAAAGAGTCTGAGCTTATTCACTCTACCATTGGAGTGAAACAAGGTTTTCCACTCTCGCCGACTTTATTTGGTCTATACATTGATGAGATTTCCGAGTACATTGATAGAGAGGGCGACAAAGGATCACCACTAGCAGGCACCTCGATACCACTTCTTATATATGCAGATGACATTGTACGTATAGCCGACTCACCAGAGGAGATGCAGAGACATTTAGATGCTTTACAAGCATTTGCAAAGGATAGGGACCTCACAGTGAACCTTGGGAAAACCAAGGTTATGATCTTTAATACCCTTGCACAGTGGGTGAGTAGATCAGCTCCACAGTTCTCTTACAGAGGTCAGGTGTTGGAGTATGTTTCCTCCTATGTATACTTGGTGATTTTGTTTACTGGCCCAGCTTTCTCTATGAGGGCAGCTCCACAGTTCTCTTACAGAGGTGAGGTGTTGGAGTATGTTTCCTCCTATGTATACTTGGTGATTTTGTTTACTGGCCCAGCTTTCTCTATGAGGGCAGCCACTAAGGCGAGATTGACACGAGGATATGCGGCTCTGGAAGCTTTAGAGAGGATGTGTTCACAGGTGTAGTTTCAGGAGTCTCAACCGAAGCTATGGCTTTTCAAGACTCTTGTAGTTTCAGGAGCCTCAACGGAAGCTATGGCTTTTCAAGACTCTTGTTCACAGGTGTAGTTTCAGGAGCCTCAACCGAAGCTATGGCTTTTCAAGACTCTTGTATCCCCAACAGTCTTATATGGTGTGCAGATTTGGGGCCTAGTCTTGACCACCACAAATGGTCAGGCAAGTCTCATGATGGCTGGAGACCACTAGAGAGATTGCTTGTGATGATGATTGCTAGGATGACTCGTAGTAAGGCATCTGTCCCACACAAGATTATCCGGGCGGAGATGGGTGCGGCACCTATAGTGGTAGAGGCACTTTCCAGATCACTATCATATATACATGGACTATGGGAGCTTCCACGACATAGGTATGCTCGGTTGGCACTTGAGTCCTTCAGACAGCTGGCTGCAGAGTGGGATAGATCTTGCTGGTATGCACAGATGTCTACACGGTTTAAGCTACATGGATTTTCTATGGACAGATTATCCCCTTTCCAGTATTCTTTGGATGCACCATCTCTCCCCCTGACACAGGGAGATTAGCAAGGTCATCAGACAAGGTCTCACCAGGTTGGACACTGAGAGGACGTGGCTTACACCGACGCAAGAGTTAGGGACGAAGATGGCTTTCTATAGAGATCATCTTCTCCATACCACTCAGGATGGGTTCATCATTCGCCCGACATACATGGAAACACACCTCTCACATGGCATTAGATGTACTATTGGACAGATCCGCACTTCTTCCCCCGACCCCCCCCCCACTCCCCCCCCCCCCCGATGCTATCACTCATCTGATTGTACCCCTCTTTATATTATCTTTCTTGTTCCACAAACAGCTTGTATGGAACCTTTGATTGTAACTTTTGTCTCATAGGTTATTTTGGCCCTTTGAAGACGTTAATATGACATTTCATTTCATTTCATTTTATTTTGAGCAGGAGTTGAGTAGATGGGCAGAGAGAGAGGGCATACGTGCATCAGGGCAGGCAGGGTTCAGGAGAGGTTTCTCCACTCTTGACCATATCTTGACACTCAGAGCTATTATTGAGGAGGGCAGATTATATGGCAGGAGGATTTATTGTTGCTTTGTGGATTTCCGCAAAGCTTTTGACACAGTACGGAGAGCCAGACTGATGCGCAGACTACAGGAGATGGGAGTGCCCACAGAGCTGATTTGGGGAATCATGGCTTTATACAGGACAGTTGTGGGGCAGGTACGTACTACTCAGGGTATATCTGAGATGGTTCACTCCACTATTGGGGTGAAACAGGGCTGCCCCCTTTCTCCCACCTTATTTGGGATGTACGTGGATGAGGTTTCAGACTATGTAGAGCGGAGGGTGACAGAGGAGCACAGCTAGCAGGGACATGGATTCCGCTGTTATTGTATGCTGATGATATTGTGCTGATCTCACATTCTCCAGAGGGGATGCAGCGTCATTTGGATGCATTGCACACCTTTGCACAGGACAGTGGATTGTCTGTTAACCTTGGTAAAACCAAGGTGATGGTGTTTAACACCACAGCACAGTGGGTTAGGAGGTCAGTACCCACCTTTACATATGGTCAGGAGACAGTGGAGTATACAGATGCATATACTTACCTTGGTGTGGTTTTCAGTGGCCCACTACCACAGCCGAGCTGGTAGCACTGATGGATGGAGACATATGGAGAGGCCCTTGGTTTCTATGATTTCCCGGATGATTACGGCCAAGGCCTCCGTACCACATGATATTATCCGTGCAGAGATGGCTGCCCCCCCATTGGTAGTAGAGGCACTCACTCGATCAGTCTCCTTTATACATAGCACTTGGGCTCTCCCTAGAGACAGATATGCTCGCTTAGCCCTGGAGTCTTCACGACAGTTGGCATTACAGGGAGACAGGTCATGTTGGTATGCACAGATGACAGCTTGGTTCCAATTGCATGGCTTTAGTATGGAAAGGCTACCTCCATTTCAGTACTCCCTGGATGCACCCTCCCTCTCTCTCACACGGGCACAGATTACCAGAATTATCAGGCAGGACTTGATTCAGCTGGACACTAGGAGGACATGGATACAGCCGACACAGGAGCTTGGTACGAAGATGGCTTTCTATAGAGATCATCTTCTCCAGCTCATGCAGGATGGGTTTGTGATTAGACCCAGCTACATGGATACTCATCTTTCTCATGGGGTACGGTGTGCTATTGGTCAGATGCGCACATCCTCACACCAGCTAGAGATTGAGACTGGCAGATTCAGAGGAGTACCAGCTGAGGCCAGGATTTGTCAGCTATGCCAGATGGAGCCAGAGACAGAGTTACATTACATATGTCACTGTCCAGTATATTATGAGATACGAGGCTTCATAGACATAGAGAGGGTCTCTTGAGAGGGAGGGGATCAGAGAGGGAGAGACACCTACAGAGGCAGATTACAGACTTCTTTCGACCAGAGATTGAGCAGTCAGGCCAGCAGGCATTGCAGCTAGCCCCAGAGTATAGCCGCACTAGAGGTACACTGATTGATCGGGCTATAGAGCTGGGGCGGTCCAGGCGCCCCAAGATGAGAGGCCCATCTCGACACCGGCGGAGACTACAACAGAGGATCAGGACCATACTAGCACGGCATGGGAGACGTCCAATCAGAGTACTCACCATGGAGGACATTGAGGATATCCCCCATCGACCGATGAGAGACTTCTTTGGATAGTGATGTGTATGATGCTTACCTTTGTTGCTGGAGTTTTCCTCCCAGATGTTATCCATTAGGAGCTCCTAGTACCGTACTTTTCCTCATAGTTATTTCAGTTTCAGTTAGTTGTTTCTAGCTTTTCTTACACAGACATTGTATCAGATCCACCAATTGTTGTAACCTTTTTGGTCTCATAGGTCATTTTGGCCTTTTGAAGACGTTAATATATCATTTCATTTCATTTCTCTCTCTCTCTCTCTCTCTCTCTCTCTCTCTCTCTCTCTCTCTCTTATATGTAGGTCTATTTGGTGGGGAGCTACCCAGCACCAAATTAATGCGGTGATCCTCAGGTCTCTCAAGAGGTAACTCTCCTAGCAATACATCTGTAAAACACTCTTTGAATGCATCTAACAATTTCAGCCCATCACTCCTAAGAGTGTGTACCTGTACATCATCATTTTTAACATTTTCATATACAAAAACCAAGTACGTAGAAACACTCTGTTTCATTGCTATATTTATTTGAACATGAGATACAACTCTCTCTTTGTCTTCATTTCTTGTATTCCCTTGCACATCAAGAATGGCATGCATATTTGCCTTTTGTTGCATCTCATTGCCCTTACCCTTACGCTTAGGACACTCACGAAACATGTGATCTTTACCACCACATGAGAAGTATTGACTCTCCTTGGCATATTGCTCCCTTTGTATCACGTGCATTCTGCACTTGGATGCCACGTGGACATATATGTACATACAGCAAGTGCAAGAATGACATGCTTATTTTCCTTTTGTTGCTTCTCATTGTCCTTACCCTTATGCTTAGGAACTCACGAAACATGTGATCTTTACTACCACATGAGAGGCATTTACTCTCCTTGGCATATTGCTCCCTTTGTGTCACGTGCATTCCGCACTTGGATGCCACCTGGACATATCTGTACATACAGCAGGTGCAAGACCTACAGTGGAAACTGGTCCCAATGACCCCCAATCCAAGACGCGTCAGCCAGGGTTCCACTCTAAACGTCCAAGGTCAGGTGTACAAGTCTCATACATGGTCTTGGTTAGGTGTGCAAGTCCCGCACATGAAGCAATGCCAGTCTGTGCTCTGAGTCACCCTATGGAATGATGACAGGTGTTCCGGGTGTTCGGCTTGTAGCCAAATACTAGGCATCTAAGTAGTTGCATGTAGCAGAACAGAGGTAGCCTTGAGGGCCACCCCAAAACAGGGTGTGATACCCTTGCCTAAGAACGGGGCAGGCCTTAGGCCACCCTAAGGGTCCAAGAGGCCCATGGCCATTGACCAACAGCCCAAGAAAGGGGCTAGGCTTTGGTCGGCCAGTCGTTGGGGACCTGGGCAGCCTGTTGGCCAGCCCATATGGGCTTGGCTAGCCAATCGGCCAGCCCTATGGACTGGGCAGCTAGTCTACCAACCCATAGGCAGCCAGATTGGTAAGCGGCCAAGGCACAGTGGCTATCACCATTTGGCCACCCAATTGGTCCACCCGTGCTTTCTTATCACGTACATTGGACTGGTGTCAATGGCACTTGTATATGCCGGGGATTGATGCCACTCATGTGATACTGTGGACTTGGCTTTCCGTTGGGACTTGTGCCTCCGTATACATGCCCAAAAATGCGTGGTGGATTGGTGTTCCATTGGGTCTGGTACCTCGTGTACTTGCCTGGAGCACGTCTATTCGGTATAGTCTCATGAACGGGGATTGTCCATACCAATGCTGCATTGCATAGCATCTTTATGTGCTTGCTTGCAATTGAAATTGCATGTTGTTTTCATGCTTGCTTGACCAATGTGTAGTCCCGGGTAAGGGGACGCCTGCCCGCCAACCGTGCGTGTGAAACTGTCTGCTGACATGGTTATGTGGCATGTGACAGGTGGTAAGTATTGGTCATAAACCTAGCCTTAGGAGTTAGCACTAATTTATAAGTAAGTGTGTACACACTTCATTAAGTTTTGGGCGACCAAAACTCACTTATAAATTATGACCAACCCGATGTTCACACACACTGATGTCCCAAGGTGGACATAACCCAATGTCCACCGCCCAGACCTTATCCCCTTTGTACAAAGGGTGTAACCAGCCATGTGTCCACTCTAGCTTGCTCTACAAAGCGGGTTATGTCCACCGCCCAGACCTTATCCCCTTTGTACAAAGGGAGTAACCAACTATGCGTCCACTCTAGCTTGCTCCACAAAGCACCTGCCTGCCACCTACACTGGACAACTCACCACCTCACTCCTCCTCCTCTCTCTAGAGATGGGCGCCTCCATCATGAGGGCTGTTGGGCTGCATTTTTTCCTTCCCAACTCCATTTCCAAGCTTGCTAAGGTGTTTCTCAAGCTTCCAAGAGTGTTTCTGGATGCTAATCACTCTCCCACACACTCCCAATGACTAAAATTCAGAAAAACAGTTCTCTTTATTGCTGTAATTTCTGGTCTTTTTGCTGAAAACCCTAATTTCAGCCCTCCTTTCTCAAGTTGAACCATAGGGGAAGGTTTCCCAAGGTTCCCTTCATCCTCTTGAAGACTTTTGTGATGAAGAAATGCGACAAATTGAAGATCTCATCACTCCAAGGACTTCCATCGCGAAGACTTCCACTGTCATCGACTCTACTTGCAATTGGTAAGCTTTAATGCTTTAATATGGAAGCAAGTAGCAAGAGGGAGGAACCGGATTACAAGATCACATACCCTGTGTAGTGTTCTCTTGTCCTACATGCTCTCTCTTGCAGATTGTTGCTACCATGTGTTGGTGGAACAATAGAGAGCAGATGGTAGGGAACATGGGCACTTGAGAGGGTAGTGTGGATTGCAAGTCTACATCGACAACCACTTGTTTGCAATACTATATTCAATGCATTGGTATGGAAATCTGGTCAGAAATGCCCATGACACTATGTATCTTGATTCTCCCAAGATCAATATACTTTATTTGAGGGAGGGGTCGGCCATTCCGGCTCATTGTGTGTCTCTTGTCAATTCAGCAATTTACTTCTTGTATTTGAGCAAGTAACCATCAAATCTTAGTGTATTTAAGTGTATTGATTAGCATTGTGTTCAACCAAGTTACAGTGGCTACCCAGCAGCCAGCCCAGTAGGAAAAGGCGTCCAGTTGCCAGGTGTGATATAAACAGGCCGACCCCTGCATCTACCCACTGAACAGCATAAAAAGAACTATATAAGCATTGTCTAGGATTCATTTGATTTGAGTTGTTGCATGCGCAGAAGCCTTTGATGTACTAATCAACCTTGTATATTGATTAATCCCATTGCTATATTCTATTGTCCCTGATTTAAATAGCTAGCACGTATGGTGTTCTATTAGTAACGGTGCGGCTTCAGTAATGTGTGGCTGAGCGACAATACATTGAGACGGCTCATTGTCGATGTCGTTTGCCCCTTCATGAAAGCCTAACATTGCAGGAGGCTATTATCAAGAGTGCTCGACGAGGTCGTTCCCTTCGCCTATGGTTTTGGGATGACAAAGATTGCTTGCTTTTTGCAAGCAATCCCAAGACTCAGTCGACGACGATCCCCCATATGGCGAAACCTCTATCCTTCACCCATTGCTCGTGGCCCCAGTTGAACCTCCAGCTGTTGTTCGTGTGGCCCTACCTCTAGCCATTGATCCAGCTGAACCTCCAACGCTTCATAGTTTCTCCCACGCAGATTCTGAGGCACTTGCCACACCTGAGGATCAGGGCGTTAATCCCATGTAGAAAGAAAGTGGCATGTTGTACAATGTTAAATTCTATGGAAAGTTAAAAAACTATCTACTTTTCTTCCTACTATGTCCACTCGCTTCTGTGGTTTCTTTTTTCTTTCTTCTATGTGGCATCATGTGCTTCATGGCAATGACGCACGTTAGTCGCTTCTTCTTTGCAGCCTTTTCACCCATGGCACAAATGGATCAAGGTGACTCCATCTCAAATTGGTCCTAGTGGGATGAGGTACTGGTGTAGGGTGGTTACAAAACAAGAGGCACAAAAAGGTGAACATGCAAATATTGCTAGCTTGCAAAGACAAGTAGTGCAACCCAGATCCGAGCACGCTTACTTACCAGCACGGGCATGACATAGCCTTCTGTTCCAACATCAATAGTCAAAGACGGGAGGAGCTTCGTCGAAAAGATGAAGCGGCATGACCATCATCATCAGCTAGAAGAGCAAGGCTGGAAGTGGGAGTAGATCCTTCCACTTATGTCGGTGCTTCAGCACAGACCTCTGGAGCCAGTAGGGCTTCACTCCATGGCTTGCCTTCTTTCTTTGGACCTAGTGCACTACCAGTTGGAGCACCACCACCACCAGTGGGAGCGCGGGGGAGCGTTCGCTCGAGGCAGAGCACACTTCCAAGTAGATGGGACCCAAAGAAGGAGGAGGTGGATACTAGTGTTGGCCGATTCTTCTACCACGATGCCATTTCGTTCCAATATGCCCACACTTACTACTTCAAAGACATGGTTCGGAAGATTGCAGAGTATGGACCCACCTACACTCCTCCATCATCGGAGACATTGAAGACCACCTTACTAGCGAAGGAGAAAGACAATTGTTGTAGCTACAGAGGTTGTCAGGTCTTATTCGGACAGGAATGGCATCACACTTCTTGCAGATGGGTGGAGCGACACTCGGTCAAGAAGCATTCATGGTGTCATTGCTTATTCCAAAGGGCAAGCATACTTTGTATCATCGCACGATGCATCAGAGACAAGGAAAAGTGCAGATGCCCTTTTCCAAGAGTGATCTACAACAGTACATGTAGCGGGTGAAGAGAAGGTGGTCTAGTTTGTAGCAAATGGAGAGAACGCAAATAAGGCGGCTGGCAAATTGCTGAACGAGAGGTATCCACATATCACGTTCTCATTCTGCATGGCACACTACCTAAACAATCTTTTAAAGGACATTAGGAAGTTGCCATGGGATTTCTCCCATCATAGAGCAAGCCACCCAGATCGTGACCTTCATTTATAGGCACACGTTCTTGCTAGCTGAGTTCAAAAAGAAGTCTTCCAAAGAATTGCGGAAGTATTCTAACACTTGCTTTGGATACGACTTCATCACTCATGATGGAGTCCCTTATCGAGTGTTCCAGTGCCCTCAAACAATTGATGGTAAGTGACAAGTATGAGAGACATGCTTTGTCGGGAACATCCATAGGAAAGACACGTGCCTCGCATATCAAGGACCCTCTTTGGTGGGAGCAAGTCTGATGCGTCACAGCTTTAGGGATGCCCATCATCCATTTGTTGAGAATGACTGATTCACTTCAGCCATGCGTTGGGAAGATTTATGAGGGGATAGACAAGATGGTGGAGAAGCTGCCACACATCGAGCCAGATGCACACAAATATCAAGTTTTAAGGAATCTATGCAAGGATAGATGGGACAAGTACGATTCACCAATGCATGCAGCAGGTTTCATGGTTGACCCTCAATTTCAAATGGACAACTAATACACAAATTCGGAGGCGGCTGATGGACGGGACATGATTTTGGAGAGGCTTGAGCATGATACCGCAAAGCACATAACTATCAAGGATCAACTCGCAGATTACACGGCTTACAGAAGGAAGTTCGTGCAAGCCAACGCTATGGCGGATCGATTAACCACTGATCCATGTGTTTGGTGGGAGGACTATGGGGCAAACACTCCAAAGTTGCAGCAATTGGCCATCAAGATTTTGAGCCAAGCGATCAGCTCCTCTTGTTTGGAGCAACTATGGAGCTCATTTAGCTATATTGCTTCGACAAAGCGAAACCAACTTGGCACTCAAAAGACCAATGATCTAGTTTTTGTGAGCGTCAATTTGCATCTTCTTGAACGTTTTGAGAACCCACAATCTTGGAAGCATTGGTCAAAGGAGGATGGCAATGACTTAGAGGCAAAGGAGCAATCCACTTTACCCCATGACACTTTTGCTAGCTCCAATGGAGCAGGGGATTGTAGCTCCAACAACTTCTTCTTAGATTATGATGATCTAGGCTTAGATGTGCATCTCTCTCAAGTTTAAGTCACGTCATGGGTTTCATGACATGTGGCATACATTGTGCTCTAAATTTAAGAAGCAATTGAATTGATTATGAGGTCTCCTTTCTTTTAATGTGTGCTCATTCTTGCATATTTAAACAAGTCTCGTTGAGTTCATCTTTTCTTGTTGCGGTTCAGTAATTCAAGTAGCATAGACTATATGCCATTTCCTACCGGGTTCCGATTCTTGTAACTCTACCAGTCTCTGATTCCGGGGGTGGCCGGTTTCGTTCCCGTTTCCCGTTTCTGGTGACTATGGAGGGGGGAGAGAGGTGGAGGGAAGGGAGGGGGGGAGGGGGAGGGGGAGGGGGAGGGGGAGGGGGGAGGCTCAATCTGCCCTATGGCCCGATAGAAAAGGTCATGAGGGAACATCATTGGCGAGGACATTTGAAGTGCGTTGGAGTTGTTAGCCCCCCCGACCTGTACCACAGCCGTGGGCAAGCCCACAGTCTTGGCTGTCCCCACCGAGCCACGAGCTGAGCTAACTAGGTTGACGTACCGACCAATCTCCTCCTCGCAACGTCCCATACCGCCATGAAGCTGCCCTCGCGGGCCTCGAGATCGCTGCCGGCCTCGGCTGCGTAAAGCAGGTGCACGTCTGCACTAGATCCAGGCTCCAAGACCATAGAGCTCTCACAAACTCGCGAGACTCTCTATATCTCAATAACTAACCTTGGCCACCCTTTTATAGGCTCTTGGCCGGTCATCAGGCGTCCACACTTGGGCGCTCGCCCGTCCATACTTGGGTGCCCGCCCGTTAGTCTATCCCTAACTCAGCTCGCCAATCTGCCTGCCTAGCTCCAAGCTTCCCCAAACCTCGAAGCTAGTCTTGTGTGCGTGTAGCACACGGTAGATACACACTGTGCACATGACATACTCCCCTTCCTCTAAGAGCTCACTCCTGAGCTCACTAAAAAGCCAGGGTAATCTCTCTGAGGAGTAGTTAATGTCTCCCATGTAGCGTCCTCCTCAACACGATCCTTCCACTTGATTTTGTATTACGTGATAAGCGTATTACGCAATCTTCTTTCACGAAATCCAAGAATCTTTTCAGGTTCGTGCGGAACAAATGTCATGTCCTCGACATCTATAATTTCTCGAGGAGTAACTAACTGGTCTGTTCCACCCAGTACTTCCTTAAGTCTACTGACATGAAATACACGATGAACTTTCACATGAGATGGCAAATCCAATTCATATGCAACTGAACCAATCCGTCGTGTAATACGAAATGGTCCACAGTATCTAGGGGATAATTTCGGAGATCGACCTGTCCGTAAAGTCTCGGAATCTTTCGGAACTCGCAAATACACCATCGTTCCTTCAGAGAACTCTCTCGGTGAACGATGTCTATTAGAATAAAATCTCTCGGTCTTGAGCACTTCTAATAGATTCCTTCGCAACTTGTAACATTTCCTGCATATCTTGCAAAAAATTACGTGCTGCATCATGCTGAAGTCCTAAGAATCCTACTGTAACAGGTGATCTAGGTTGAAAACCATACATAAGCATGAAAGGACTAAAACCTGTACTCGTATACTTAGTACTGTTATATGCAAATTCTAACATAGGAAGATAATCCTCCCATGAACTTTGTCTTTTGGATATCGGTAAAAGTCTAGCCATTTTTGTCAAGCGATCTACCACAACCCAAATAGAATCGTAGCCTTGATGTGTTCTTAGCAATCCGGTAATAAAATCCATGGAAATACTTTCCCATTTATTACCTGGGATTTGCAAAGGATGCAACAACCCAGCCTGTCTAAAGCGTTCAGCTTTATTTGCCTACACTTGAGAACATAATCTTCTACATACCCTTTCATCTTTGGCCAATAAAAAATGTGTTTCACTAACGATAGCGTCCTGTGTACCCCAGGGTGTCCAACAGAAGGGGCGTCATGACACTCCTTAAGAATCTTGGACCTAATGTCCGAGATCTGTGGTGCACAAATTTTGTCATTATGGAATAGTAAACCATTCCGAATCATCCACTGACCTCCTGCAGCCTGAATGGTAGACTGCTCAGTCATTGAGTCTTGGTCAATCAATGAGCTCCCGTCCTGGATCTTCTGCCAAAATGGACCAAAATAACTATCAGTCCTGCAAAGCCCTCTCAATGACTGAAATAAGTCAGTAGAAATCTCGATGAACGACAAAGTATTCACCTCTCGAATTCGACTAAGCGCATCTGTAACACTATTCATGGACCCTTTCCGATAATGGATCTCAAAATCAAAATCTTGCATTAACTCAGCCCAACCAGCTTTCCTTCCTCTCAAATCATCCGCATCACACACATACTTGATTGACCGATGATTAGTCTCAATACCACAAACTTGGAGCCATATAAATAATGTCTCCAAACCTTGAGAGCATGAATCACAGCATAAAGCTCTTTCTCAAGGGTTAGCCAACAAGATTGAGTGTCGTCTAGCTTTTTACTTTCAAAAGCAACCGGTCTACCATCTTGAAATAAAGCAGGCCCGATAGCATAGTCACTGGCATCAGTTTCAAGAACATAAGGCCGACTAGGATCAGGTAATGCTAAGATAGGTGCCTCCTTGACTTTATCTTTCAAAAGTCTGAAGGCCATATCCAAATCGTTATTCCAAGTGATAGGCTGGTTTGACTTACGTCCACGACCTTTCAATAAGTCGGTCATCGGTAGTGTGAGCTGAGAGCACTCCCGCACAGATTTCCAAAGAAAAACAACAAAACCGAGAAAAGAACGAAGTTGTTTCACTATTCGCGGTATAGGCCAGTCCAGAACCTTCTGAACTCGGTCATAGTCAATGCTCAATCCATCTCGAGTGATCTTGTGTCCCAAGTAAATGATGTCGATCATAAAGAACTCACATTTACTTAATTTAGCTTATAGTCGATTCTGTCTTAAAATAGATAAGACAATCATGAGGTGTCTACCATGATCCTCAAGAGTACGACTATATATCAAAATATCGTCCAAGAACACCACCACAAATTTCCCCAAATGTTCACGAAAAAGATCGTTCATCATTTGCTGGAAAGTGGCTGGAGCATTGGTTAACCCAAAAGGTAATACGAGAAACTCGTAATGGCCATACCTAGTCCGAAAGGCGGTTCTTTCCACATGCCTTTCATGAATACGGATCTAGTGATAGCCAGTACGTAAATCTATCTTCGTGAAATATTTCGCTCCTGCTAACCGGTCAATCACGTCATCTGATCTAGGGAGAGGATAACGGTTCTTAATGGTCAGCTTGTTCAATCTCTTGTAATCTATACACATTCTCCAGGTGTTGTCCTTCTTTCTCCTAAGCAACACAGGTGCACCCCAAGGTGATTTACTTGGACGGATCTGGCCCATCCTTAAATAATCTTCGAGTTGTTTAGGCAACTCGTCTTCCTCAGCTTGGCTCATCCTGTAAGGTGGAATACTGACAGGATGAGCACCAGGGATCAAGTCAATACGATGATCTACTGCCCGTTCAGGTGGTAAACCCGATGGCAATTCCTTAGGAAATACGTCTTGAAACGAATCAAGTATCTTCTGTAATTCTTTGCTTTCAAACACACTTAATTCATTGACATCCATGGAAGGTATGAGAAATGAAGAAAGTGGAATCAATACACAATGGAAAGCGGTATACAAAGAAGAATCCATTATATTTCCAAAATCAATTGTATTTACAAGAGGTCCCTGAGAGAGATGAATACAATCACCTAAAATACTATACTGGGTGTCCTTATGCTGAAAAGAAAAAATATGACTAGACCAATCTATCTGGACTTGAAGAGTCTTAAACCACTCAATCCCTAATAACTAGTCTACATTTTCTAGGTGCATAACATAGCATTCCAAAGTATCTTTGTAGTCCTGAATCTGGATTGGAAGCATCTCCACCTTTCGATCCCATACTTGCCTTCCCGCAGATAGGCGTACCTCATAGGTATGATCGCTGGGCGTCGTATCGAGACTCAATTTCTGCACAAGTTTGTAGTTCACAAAGTTGTGTGAGCTGCCAGGGTCTATCTAGAAGAATGTGAATCTTATGGCCATTCACTTCTCCATAAACGCGGAGAAGATCATGCAAGCCAAATACTTTAGAGTTGAACAGACAATCAGAACAAGTACTAGGGCGAGAAAGTACAGTAACTGGCGTACCTGTCAACGACAACTGGTTAGCTGCCTTTGGTTTGGGTCCTGGGTTTGTCTTTGCACCCTTTTTGTCATGACCCTGTGAAAATGGAACAGCACAAGTGTGGGCATGGTGGTTGGTGAGCAAGACAAATATTAAATGATTCATATTTGGGGTGCCCGGACAAATGTTATGATGTGTGGACATCTTCAAGTGTGAAGGAGGACCAAGAACATTAATATTTTTAATGTTCTAACCATGGGTGGCCCCTAGGCATAAGTGGCCCTTAGAAACTTTAATAAACATTAAAGAAAGGGGCCTAGGATATTTTTGGAGAAAGAGGCAACTCCACTTTTGGTACACGCCTCTCTCATCTCTCTCTTTTGCTTTTGGGGAAGCGTGCAAGCAACCTGCCTGGAGGAGAAGAGAATTCCTGGTCGACTGGCTGCATAGGAGGGGCTGCTGGTTTCCGTACAGAACAAGCCGTACAGACCCTGGCCGTACAGTCCACGTGGAGGCAGGCCGTACAGCATTGGTGGAGGCTGCCCGTACAGTCAGCTGCTGCAGGTACAGTCGGCTGCTGCAGGTTCAGGCGACGGCGCAAGCAGGTACGGACGACAAGTACAGTCCGTACTGTTGGCGGCTGTACGTAATTGGTTGCAGGCGCTGCTGTACGACAGCAGGTATAGACTGCTGGGCATCATCTGGTTCAGGCGGCGCAGGCGACCAGGGTACAAACAGCAGGCGGGCAGGTTCAAGTGATTGCAGGTACAGTCTGTACAGTCCTGTACGGACAGGTACAATCAGGTACTGCTGACCTGTACGGACAGGTACAAGCAGGTACAGTCCTGTTCAGTCCTGAACAGTATTGTTGTACTTAGTTTTACATCTCATTGAATTTGAATAAAGAAATATCGAAAGGGCGCCAAGCTTTGGGGCCAACAGGTGTCGATTTCATTTCAGTTTTGGGGCATTCTAGCTCCAGTTAATTTCGTTATTTATTTGGACTACAAGTGGAAGGGTGACTGCTAGCCTACCGCACTTTGGTTTCTACCAGAGGCCAGTTCCAAGGTTTCGTTGCCGGGACCCATCATCAACTTTCTTAAGGGGGTGAGCTCGTGGTTGACTCGAGGAAAGTCATTGCTGAAAAATTCAGCAACATGTCAGACACAGAAGATGAATATTTTTATAATGAAGAGGAAGAGCAAGAGACCTCTCTTGAGAGAAATGAATCTGAGGACATTCTTGCAGGAGAACATGCTACAGATGATGAACAATATGAGGATGTAACACAGCCAGAAGATATGCCTAGTAAAGAGGAAGATGATGTTTAGTTTAAAAATCGTTTGGCAGGTGTAATGGATGTGTTTATGCAGCTCACACAAAGTGAGAAGTTTGCTGAATTTATGAGATCCCGTTCTGAGCCTGAAAAGAAGAAGAAGAAGATGCGTTCTAAGAACCTACCTCAGGGTCATAGTGGTGCCTTCCCACAGGATCCATCTTTTGGACAGTTTCCTAACATGCAACATACTTTTGGTGCCAACTCACAGAGTTCCTTTTTCGGACAGCCATCTATTCCTCAGCAGTCTATGCATCCAAGTTATTTTGGTGGTGGCTCTGTGTTCCAATCCATGACTGGGGGTTATCCTCAGGGAGGCATGGGTATGCCAGGGACTTTTGGAGCTAATTTTCAACCTGGTATGCAAGGGAATATGTATGGTGGTATGCAATCCGGAATGCAAGGAAACATGTTTGGGGGCATGCAACCTGGAATGCAAGGAAATATGTATGGGGGCATGCAGCCCGGTATGCATAATGGTATGTTTGGAAACATGGCTGGAATGTATGGCATGCCAGGTGTGGGAATTGGTAATGTTGACCCTATGATGGGCATGAATGCAGGGGGTAGCAATCTTGTGAAGCCACTTCCTTACGATAATCTAACGCCTATGGGTAAGGCAAAGGATTATAAGGAAGGGGGAGCTGCTGTGAAATTTGATACATTCAGTGGGGCCAAAGATAAACTAAAGGCACTTACCTTTTTACAGCAGTTTGATGCTGCTTTTTCTGGTGGTAATTACACGGAGTCCTCTAAGGTGAGAAAAGCTACGACTTTTCTCAAAGGCAATGCATTGCAGTGGTGGTCCACTCTTCTTTTGCAGGGCATAGCACCATCTACTTGGGTACAGTTTAAACAGGTGTTCTCTTCCGTATGGCTCACATCTACTTTTGAGGTGGATGTAATGACAGCATGGCACAAGTTGGATGCATCAAAGTGTGAAAATCTTGAAGATTATAATAAGAAGTTTTGGGAAGCCTTACTCCCAGTTACTTCTTATCGTGC
This sequence comes from Cibotium barometz, assembly GCF_041138505.1. Classification (NCBI taxonomy): domain Eukaryota; kingdom Viridiplantae; phylum Streptophyta; class Polypodiopsida; order Cyatheales; family Cibotiaceae; genus Cibotium; species Cibotium barometz. The sequence continues at coordinate 14,778,123 of NC_141079.1, forward strand.
ACTGCCTTTGTCTGAGCAGGTGGAGAAGTATTGTTGTGGGCTGCCCAAGGAAGTGCGTGACTATTGTATAAAGACTCGAGTAACAAATATGTCACAGATGATAGAGAATGCTATGACAGCAAATGTGTTACTCACTGGAGTCTCATCTAGATTCAAAGGAAGTAAAAGCTCAAGCAAGAAATCTGAAAAGTCAGGGCATGCTTCGCGTGATGCAAAAGGGTCTACAGAGAAGCGGTATAAGAAGTTGCCAATGCCCAAGAGAACTCCTGAGGAGAGACAGGCTTTGATGGATGCTCGAAAATGTTTTTACTGTACAGAGGAGGGACATATGTCTTTTAATTGTCCCAAGCGAAAGTCCCAAAAGGACTTTGATACCAAAGGAGAGCCCAAGTCAAAGAAACCAAAACCTTCTGCAGGGTTAGTTCCTGATCTTGTTGGGGAACAGCCAGGTGGTGAAGAGACTGAGTTGTGCAGGGCATGGGGCAAAGTGAGAGATCAAAATGCCTTGATATTCTTTGACACAGGTGCTAGAGCCAACTTTATTTCACCAGATTTGGCTGGCCGATTAGGGATTCGTGCAGAGGAGATGGGGCCTTTATATGAGGCCAACATGGCTTGTCCTGGGTATGCAGAACCCGTCACTCCTATTATCGGGAAGCTCAGGCTTCATTTGCAGGGTTATGTGGACAGCGAGCAGTTTTTCATCATGCCACTTGATGGATGTGATGTTTTGTTGGGAATGCCATGGTGCCACAGAGTACATGCGGTGGTGGATACATACAATAGGAAGATTACTTTGACTCATAGAGGAAAAGAACATGTTTTGGATGTAAAGCTAAAAGGGGAATCTGTTCCTATTGTATCAGCTTCGGCAATTTCATCAGTAATGAAAAAGCATCTTTCCGCGTACTTGATTTATGTAAAGGATGCAAAAGATGATGAGTCTAAGTCTAATTTGTCTACGTTAGATAAGGACAGGACTGATTTCTTATGTGGGTTCCAAGATTGTTTTTTCGAGTCATTGCCAGGAGAACTTCCTCCGGAGAGGCTAGAAGATCATGCCATTGATCTAATTCCGGGTAGTACTCCACCAAATAGACTGCCGTACCGTGTTAGTGCAACCCAACAAGAAGAAATTATGAGTCAGGTACAGGAGCTCTTGAATAAAGGGTTGATACAACCTAGCTCATCACCCTTTTGCTCACCTGTACTCTTAGTGCAAAAGAAAGATGGTTCTTGGCGCATGTGTATTGATTACAGGGCGCAAGAATACCATTAAGAATCGATTCCCCATTCCGAGGATCGATGACATTTTGGACCGCTTACAGAGCTCCACAATCTTTAGTCGGACTGACTTGAAAAGCGGGTATCATCAGATACGTATTAGACCCGAGGATGTGCATAAGACAGCATTGCGAACCACGTTTGGATTATATGAGTTCTTGGTTATGCCCTTTGGTTTGACAAATGCACCTGCCACATTTAACAGAATGGGACAGGATTTTCCGGCCTCATAGAGCGTTTGTGGACACATTCTTTGATGATATAATTGTGCATTCACAAACTGAGAAGGAGCATAGGAGGCATTTGGCCATTGTGTTTGAAGAACTCCGGAACCATAGGCTGGTTATTAATGGCAAGAAGAGTGAGTTCTTCTTGCAAGAGATACACTTCTTGGGGCATATTGTGTCTAAGCATGGAGTCCGTATGGATCCATCAAAGGTGGAAGCAATTCTTAATTGGCCAGATTTGAGGACCGTGCATGATGTACGCAGCTTTTTGGGATTGTGTTCCTATTACAGGCAGTACATACGGTATTTTGCTGAAATTGCTTCGCCACTTCATGCCTTAACACAGAAGGCAACTCCGTTTAGATGGACTGATCAGGAAATTACAGCCTTTAAAAAGCTTAAAGAAAAGCTTACTTCGGATCCAGTATTGATATTATCGGACCTCCGAAAGGCTTTTGTTGTCCAGTGTGATGCATGTGGAAACAACATTGGGACAGTTCTCATGCAGGAAGGACATGTGATAGCCTATGAGAGTCGAATATTGCAGGATGCCGAGAAGCATTTACAGGTTTATGAGAAAGAGATGTTGGCTGTAATTCATGCTCTTTCTACATGGAAACACTATTTGCTTGGGGCTGATTTCACTGTGCAGACAGATCATCAAACCTTGCGTTATTTCCTCACGCAAACTAAGCTTTCTGAGAAGCATATGCGATGGGCCAACTTTTTATCTATGTTCCACTTCCAGATTGTGCATGTGGAAGGCAAAAAGAATGTTGTGGCAGATGCTTTGTCACGCAAGCCACAGGTCTCAGCAGTTTCACTTGCTTATCATCATGAGCTTGATGAAATGAAAGAGCAGTATGCCCATGATGAGGACTTTGAAAGGTTGTATGATCAGATGTCTGAGGGTCAGCAGCATGATCATTATACTCTCAGAGATGGGTTTTTGTTGATGCATGGTAAATTGTGTGTTACCAGGCAATTGCGACTCAAGGTTATGATTGAAAGTCATGCCCCACCGTATGCAGGTCATAGAGGTATTGACGCCACAGTAAAAGCAGTGGAGACTTTCTTTTATTGGCCAACCTTGAGAAGAGATGTTGATGCTTTTGTTAGGCAATGCATCGTATGTCAGAAGGTAAAGTTTGACCATCAAAAGACACCAGGGTTACTACAGCCTTTACCTATTCCAGATAGACCATGGGAGAGCATTGCTATGGATTTTATATTTGATCTTCCACGTACACAAACGGGGAATGATGGCATTTGGACTATCATATGCAGGTTCAGTAAGCAGGCTCATTTCATTCCCATGCGTAAGACGATCAAAGTTGATCATATGGTGAAATTGTTCATGGCGAACATCTTCAAGTATCATGGCTTGCCTACGTCTATCATTAGTGACCGTGATCCACGGATGACAAGTTTATTCTGGAGAGGGTTGTTTGACAACATGGGTACAACTCTCAAGTTTTCATCTTCATTTCATCCACAAACAGATGGTCAATCAGAAGAGGCTAATTCTACAGTGTTAGATCTTCTTAAGTGTTATGTGTCAGAGCACAAGCAACAATGGGAAAAGTATCTTCCTTTGGTGGAGTTTGCATATAACAACACTGTCCATACCTCGACGGGCAAGGCGCCTTTTGAGATTGTGGGAGGGAAGAAGGTACCACCCATTTTGCACACAAAGGATAAGATCTTTGAGGCTGATCAGTATGTGGAGAATATGGATGAAGCTTATCGGAGAGTTAAGTTGGCACTCCAGAAAACTCAGCAAAAGCAAAAGAAAGCAGCAGACCGTCACAGACGTGCATTAGAGTTTGCATTGGGTGATTGGGTTCTTTTGCAATTTGAAAAGGCTAGGCTCAAGAAGATGAAGGGTAAAGAGCGCTTATTCCCTAAGTTGGACCTTTTCAGGTATTGGAAAAGATTGGTGAGGTGGCCTATTGCTTGAAGCTACCAGATCACTGGAGGATTCACAATGCATTTCATGTGAGTCTCCTTAGACCTTTCCGTGGGGATGTGCCTGAGGATGTATCAGATGAGGCTCAGCCGGAAGTTGAGGAACTTGATGAGGTTCTTATTCCAGAGCAGATACTGGCACATAAGGAAAGAAAGGTACGAGGTAAAGTTTCCCGTCGCTATCTTGTGAAGTTCAAGAACTATTCACCGATGGATGCGAAGTGGATGGAGGAAGGTGACTTAACAAATTCACCTCAGGTTTTGCAGCTTTATCTCGATGCAAATGAGTTGGAGCCGACTCTTGTTACGGCTCATTCAGGTTCAGCAGAGCATGGGTCTGGAGCATTGCCTGATGCTCAAGAGGGGGGTAGCACCTCCACTCCCTTGATACAGACAGGCTCAGATGACATCTAGAGGTCGCTTGGTGCAGTTTTTGTCTCACCCGAAGGTACTGATGGCTGACCAGTGACAGTACATCTGTTTATGGGACTTCTATGATATATGTGTACTAGTCACATTAGATGTTGTGGTTATGTATGGTTCACAGTGGTATACAACTTGGACTACTACTACACAATTGGTTTGCAGTGAATGTTGTTACATATGCATGGCTTAGAGAGATTGGGACGTTGATCTTGCCATATTGTACATTTTCCTTTGGATATTTTGCTGTGGCAGGCCGTATAGCACTGGTGGAGGCTGCCCGTACAGTCCGCTGCTGCAGGTACAGTCAGATGTTGCAGGTTCAGGCGGCGCAGGCAGGTACGGACAGCAAGTACAGTCCGTACTGTTGGCGGCTGTACGTAATTGGTTGCAGGCGCTGCTGTACGACAGCATGTACAGACTACTGGGCATCATCTGGTTCAGGCGGCGTAGGCGACCAGGGTACAGACAGCAGGCGGGCAGGTTCAGGCGACTGCAGGTACAGTCCGTACAGTCCTGTACGGATAGGTACAGTCTGGTACTGCTGACCTGTACGGACAGGTACAGGCAGGTACAGGAATCCTCTATGCTAAGAGGTCTTGAGGGCTGCCAGATTGGACATACAGGTTTATTCTCCTAGCTGGCTTTGTTGTGCTCAGTTTTACATCTCATTGAATTTGAATAAAGAAATACCGAAAGGGGCGCCAAGCTTTGGGGCCAACATGTGTCGATTTCATTTCAGTTTTGGGGCATTCTAGCTCCAGTTAATTTCGTTATTTATTTGGACTACAAGTGGAAGGGTGACTGCTAGTCTACCGCACTTTGGTTTCTACCAGAGGCCGGTTCCACTTTTGCTTTGGGCACTCGTTACGCATGTGTCCTTTTTCTTCGCAGATAAAACAACGGCCTTCCTTCTTGAGCTTTAAAGCCCCAAGGAGTCGTTTCTTCTTCGCTAGTGTCGAACTTGAATTCTTCGAAGGTTGGTCCGAAGACTTTCCTTCAGTCGTGTTAGCCATAGGTGCAGAGAACTTTCGTTTATGCTTGTTCCCCTGCTCGGTAACGGGTTTCGACTTGGAAGAGACCATTGTATCATCATAGATACGAGCTGAATGAATTGCTTCGTCCAATGTTTTGCATTTGTTATTTTTAACCTTTAAACGGTATGAGTCTTGTAAACCAGCTACGAAGAACCCCAAAAGAGTAGCGGGATCCATCTTTGTAGCTTTCATCTGCAAGTCCCTAAACTTCTGGAGGTAGACCTCATAAGTGAGATGCTGCGAGGTCATGGTCAAAGCTGAAAACCGGGCAACAACATCATAATCATCCTCTTTCTTGAGGAATTCTTTCTTGAAGACGTCTTCGAATTTGTGCCCAAGTTGTTGGCTTGGGGTTGAGTTCCTTCCACCAAAGCAAAGCTTTGCCGGAGAGGAAACCTGCTGCTAACTGGATCTTTTTCCCATCATCATATGGATGAAACTGAAAGTGAACTTGCCACTTATGTAGCCAAGTGTCCACGATCTCCTTGGTACGCTGCTTTTGCTCGCCCCCGAACGGTTCCGGAGTAATGTTGGGGCCTAAAGCAGAGGCCAAGGTATCCATACCCGATAGAGTAGAGAGGGTAGTGGTCAAAAGAGTGATGGAGTTTTGCAAAGCTTGCATCTGGGCTGCGATTTGTGCCTAACGTTCCGACGAAGAAGCTTTGAGAGCTACTTTGAACTCTTGGAAATCTGATTTTGACACATAATCGTCAAAAAGACTGGCATCGGTATCTTCCGTAGCCGGCAAGCCTTCGCGTTCGACAAGGGGCTCCAACTCCGATTCTTGGGTTGACATCTTGAAGAGAGCAAGTGGGGAGAAAATTGGATCTTTGCACAAGAAAAGTGCAAGGGAACTTGAGAGCTTGAGAGCTTGAAAACTTGAGAGATGTGTGGCAAGAAGCCCACTTAAGGGGTTTATATAACTAGCCCCAAAAGCTACTTGAGCTTTTGCTTTTGTGTTTTTTTTTTAAAGATATATATATATATATATATATATATTATATATATGCTGTTTTCTTTATTTTAAAAAAAACACCTTGAAACCTTGGAGGGGACCTTTAAACTTTTTGTTTTTTCCTTTTTTTTTTTTAAGTTTTAATAAAACCCAAAAAAACAAAAGCGCCGAATCGACGGATGCTTTCGCTGCTTGTTTTTTGTTTTTTTTGGCCCCTCGAAAATAGCGCCGCCGCCGTCTGAGCGTGTCGCCAGCCTTGTTGTGTGCAGGTGTACCTAGCTGTACGCAGGAGCCTACGCCAACCCTGCCTAGGCTTGGCCACAAGGCGGCGTAGGCCTAGGCGCCTGCCTGGCCCGGCCTGGGCGCCTGCCTGGCCCGGCCTGGGAGCCTGGCTGCGTAGGCCAAGGCGCCTGGCCGCCTGGCTTCGTAGGCCAAGGCGCCTGGCTACGCAGGCCTGGCCGCCTGGCTACGCAGGCCTGGCCGCCTGGCTACGCAGGCCTGGCCGCCTGGCTACGCAGCCCTAGGCGCCCGCTTTCGAATGCCTGGCCACCTTCGAACACCTGGCCGGCTACCAGCCTGCTGCCCACTTGTCTGCCCACCTGCAACACGTCACAACCAGCAGCTACACAACAATCGCATCTCTCTTCTCTCAGTCTCTCTCGTGTTCAACAAAAAAACAAATATGCTTTTTTTTTCCCGTTTTCCCTCAACGGTTCATGCAACTGCACAAACGAATCTTCACCTACCTCTCGCAAAGCAAATCGACCCTTCTTAGACCACCATCTCCATCATCATGGGTTTCTTTAATGAAAAAAACACATACTGAATCTGAAAACAGCAGTATGCACAGAAAAACAGTAAGCTTTTTGAACACATACCTTTCTTCAACCTCATCTTCTCTACCTACCGACTTGCTCGTTCACGAGGCATGCTCTGATACCACTGTCAAATCCCCACCGAACCTACTCGTGATCGTTCCTGGTACGAGACTCTAAACCTGCAAACAAACGAACAAACAACAAGGGGGTGCAAGCCTGACTCACCTCCCAACCATGACAGCCGTGGGCAAGCCCACAGTCTTGGCTGTCCCCACCGAGCCACGAGCTGAGCTAACTAGGTTGACGTACCGACCAATCTCCTCCTCGCAACGTCCCATACCGCCACGAAGCTGCCCTCGCGGGCCTCGAGATTGCTGCCGGCCTCGGCTGCGTAAAGCAGGTGCACGTCTGCACTAGATCCAGGCTCCAAGACCATAGAGCTCTCACAAACTCGCGAGACTCTCTATATCTCAATAACTAACCTTGGCCACCCTTTTATAGGCTCTTGGCCGGTCATCGCGCGTCCACACTTGGACGCCCGCCCGTCCATACTTGGGTGCCCGCCCTAACTCAGCTCGCCAATCTGCCTGCCTAGCTCCAAGCTTCCCCAAACCTCGAAGCTAGTCTTGTGTGCGTGTAGCACACGGTAGATACACACTGTGCACATGACAGAGGGTGGCGGCCTCAGTCAGGGATGACGGAGAGGCTGCCGTGGAATCCTACTGGAGGAGTGAAGATCAAAGGAAGCCGATACTTGCCGAAATGCAACAGTCTAACCCTAAAAACTTGCTAGGAAAAGGCTCGAGGGAGGGAGCAGGGCGGAGGCTCGAAGAGGAGGCAAGCCAAAAAAAGGGGGTCACAAGGGGGGAGAGGGAGTTTGTCACTAGCCTAGACATTTCCCAGTATGAAAGGGGTTTGGTGGACCACAAGACGTCTAAATATTTGGAAAGTACAAGCTTTTGGAATGGCGGATTATCCAATACAAAAGATCTAGCACCTGAAGCTTGGTCTAGGTGCTCGAGATGGTATCCTGGACACAGAAATGGGCATTGGAGCTCAAGTAACAGTGGAAAGCATGAATAGTGAGCTTTTGGAAAGTAGAGACTTTTGGAATGGTGGATTATCCAATACAAAAGATCTAGCGCCTGAAGCCTTAGTCTAGGCGCTCGAGATGGTATCTTGGACACAGAAATGGGCATGCGAGCTCAAGTACCAGTGGAAAGCATGTATAGTGAGCTCTTGAGGATTTAGGAGAGATCTGGTATTGAAACATGGTGCTCACATACATTTCTAATAAGATGGAATACAAAGGATCACACTCCTAAAATCTAGGAGGGACTTTTTGGGACAACCCAATGCAAATTCAGTTCGTGTCATTACATCCGTAAGCTAGGCAAATAGGGGGACTTGCTAAAGCACCTTGGACAGAATGTCTATGAGTTGAGATATTTTTAGAGATGAAGTTTATGGAAGGAACCGTCGCATAAATTGGAACATGTGGCATGACAGTGAATCCAAGTGAGACAAGTGGCCTCATTGCTCACACTTGTCACCTCACCTCTCCACTTATCATTCTGGCTTTTACTTGCCATTCTAGCTCATGAGAGCCCCAAATCTATAAATTGGAGCCCTCTCTCTTGATTTGAGCAGGCTCTATTGGTGCAAACTAGCCTCTACTATGTTGGGTGCTCCATGGTTAAGGATCTTTACCACATCTATAGGTGCCCTAATGCTGGCTGCTCTCTTTCTCTCTCTTGAAGGCTGCCCATGAAGTATACCGGCTGTTGGGGACTATTTTGAAGGCTTCCGTCTCGCGAAGAAATCTTGAAGGCAACGGCATTTGATCATTATATTATGATTTTCAGCCATTGGGCATTTGTCTTTTTAATCGGTTATATACGGACAGCCATTCGGCACCTTCTACAGCCATTGGGCACTTGCAACAGTAGGCATGTATTTGAGCCATTGGGCACTTGCTATTGCCATGGGGTATTGTATCTCAGCCATATTGCCTTATAGACAGCTTTATGGGCCTATGATTCAGGCATATGGGTTCATGGAGAGGTTTATGAGCTTATGATTCAACCATATGGGTTTCTGCACAGCTATGTGGATTATTGGATAAGTTATGTTGGCTGGTATCCACACGGAATATACTTATTCTTGGCATTTTCATGGGGATTTTTGATGACAGCCCGTATGTATGAATTATTCATGGTTGTATGTGGATAAATCTAGAGCGTGTGCTCCCCCAAAGCTTGTACATGATATTTTTCTCCTTGGGTAATAAAATACTTCAAGGGGGTCAGCTCATTCCAGCCTCTATGTGGTGTCACAAGTGCACATCTCTGTTTTACAGTTTTGTGGAATTAAGTGGCATATGCATGTTTAAGATTGTGGCGAATTTAAGTGTTCATTTGCATTAATGGTCAAGTGTTTTGAGAAACCCCAGCCGGCCTACTCGGAGCTACAAAGGCCACAATGAGACAGGAGAAGGCGGAGAAAAGGAGCAAAGGGTGGCGAAGGAGGCAGCGGCACAAAAAGAGGCTGGGGTGCACAAGACCAAGGGCAGCAGGTGGGAATGGGCAAGGCAGCAGGCAGAGAGCAGGAGGACGGTGAAAAGAGGAGGGAGGCAGGCTCAGAGGACAGCAGGTGGCAGAAGATAGGGTGGCAGAGGGGCGTAGGGCAGAGATGGGGGGCTGTCACAAAAACGTGCGAGGGGGGGGGGGGGGGGGGGGGCGACGGAAGATAGGGTGGCAGCGCACAATCAGGCTGGACAGAGGCGGAGGCAGGGGGTGCAGTGGGGGGCAGAGGGGCGTAGGGCAGAGATGGGGGGCTGACACAAAAATGTGCGAAGGGGGGGGGGGGCGGGGACCAGCGTGTGCAAGGGAGCTCCAGTCCCGTTTTTTGCATACAAGGAGGATTTTTTCATACAGTCCCCCTTGGCTCCAAACCAAGACAAGGACACTAGCCAAGGAAACATTCAAGGCTACGAAGAAGCATAAAGCCCAAGCTTCAACCTCGAAGCCAACAGCTAAAAGAGCCTGAGGTGCAAGCCACAAAGGCTACAGTAGCCCCTAACAATCTTGCTTTCAAAAATATTTTGGGTCATAACAACCAGGTTTATTCCTAGGCTAGCCTTAGTGTGGGTACGCATTGGTTATAAGTGTAGATGAACTCAAAGCCTAACTACAAAACGAGGATAAATGATGGATTGTATTCCTCCTTCAATGTTGGGAAAATATCCCTTTTTCAATCCCTTTGTTTTATGGGATAACTCACACACACCACCTCCTTTCACATGTGGATACACGGACAAGATACCCCTCCACAGGTGCCCCGGGTGTTAAGATTTCACTGTCCCGGTGAACAAGCATAAAAAACAACTACATAGCTTCCATTCATGTGCACACCCATCAAACTACCACATAGCCAAGTACAAAAGATGGCCATCATCAATTACATGAGCATGAGAAGGTGGAATCAGGATTGAGAATCATGTTACCAAGCCATCTTCTCCCTAATGCCCCAAGGGCGGGTCTAACCCTCCGCCCCCTTGGCTCCTAAGCTAAGGCACCAAGAACGGGTCGCCCAGCTCCGCCCTCCTGGCTCCTACTAGCTTCTCATACAAACATATTTGACTTTGGAATTGAACCCAACCTTGCAAGCAGCAAACCATGTACACATGATGAAAAGCTACAAATATGAGGATGAAAACCACACCCAGGTCATCCCAAAAAACTGTCCATGATCTGCTCACACTGAAATTTAGATATAGCTTGAACCCAACATGACACAATAAAGTTCCTTCTAACATTAACAAATGACTTGTTGCTGTGTTGCAGAGTGATCACCACACAAAGGTTAATAATGCAAAAGCTTGAACACAACAAATACTTCTGTGTTGCATAGTGATCACCATACAAAGGTTAATAATGACTTGCTGCTGTGTTGCAGAGTGATCACCACACAAAGGTTAATAATGCAAAAGCTTGAACACAACGAATACTTCTCTGTTTTGCAGGTGGCCAGACAATCAGCTTTGTCTATTACCTCTCTGTCTAGTAATGGATATCCATGAGCTGTTCCACAGTAAATGGCTAGCATGCTGAAAAAAGTTGTGGCCCCATCACCCTACTGCCCCCAACTCCACCTCATCGATGCTCTGCAGTCTTCAGTACCTTTTGTTGCATGTTCACTGGGCATGCCCATTTAACCTGTTGTTGCTTGTCTGTAACTTGATCTTGAGGTGAGAGGAGTCGAGTCGAGGCAGTACTGGGCGGGGGTCGAGTAGAGGGGTGTAAGGACGCGAAGATGGTGGAGAGGGTAGGATAGGCAAGTTAAGAGGTAAACTAATACAGGTACCCATGCGAATCACAGAGGCCATAACAAATCACAAGCAGACCAAGGCGCGAATAGCCCTGTAAGATCCCTGTTCCCACCGAGCAATGGATTCGGGTACTGGCAGCGGAAGTAGCACTTCTCGCGCGGGACAGGGGTCCCACACTCGGGGCCTCGCCCACGGATATCCGGATAAGAGACTAATCCGTCGGTTGTTCCAAAACCGAACCCGAAAAAACTTCCTTTACCGGAAAGCACGGGCGATTCCACCAGGATAACTTTTTACTCTAACGTAGTCAAGATCATTTCTGATCGAGATGATCCGATTACATCTATAAGATACTTAGTCAGTTCAAGGAAGAAACTTGCACTTGGATCATTGGGATCAACGCTTTTTTCCCCATTCAAGAGGCACAGCCGTTGATTCCTATCCATAGAACAGTTTCTGTCCGGGATTTATTTTTATTTTTTTTCTATCGTAAAAACAAAAGTTTGAGTCTCGATTTACGGATCCATCAGTCCAGCCTAACCCCATCCAATCCCATGGGTTAGCCAACCGCCCAATCACTGTAGTGATGGGATCCAATTAAAAATTTGGTTAGGTTTTGTCCCGGGTACCAAGGAAAAGAGTTCCAAGGCCCCCTAGCCGGATGTTCATGCAAAATAAAACTAGTCACACCACTCACACACCCAATATGAAATTGCCTTTTTCCAACCAGATTCAACCAGTTTAAAACAATCCTTTAATAAAACCATAGTATCCTTGATCACCATCTTCCAATTTATCCAATTGATTCTTAATTTCCCATCATTCCTTCATCAGAGTATCTATGGCATCATTGGCAACTAGAACGCTCAGGAGCCGTTTCGATAGTTCCTAGCCCATAATACTTGGCAATATAATCACTTAACAAGATGGACTCTCGTTGAAGATCAGCAAGATCAACCAACAGATCCATATAAGGAGCCATGGACTCATCCATTGAAGACCAGCAAGGTCAATCAACCAGATCCATGCTCGATTTCAGAAAACAACTCCAACTCTGTTCCAATATCTTCCTCGACGCACGCGTGGGTATCCTAGGCAACCCAGAGCCCGAGCACCGTATGGTCAGCACCCTCTAGGATCCTTCGCAGGTAACCTAGCGCTTCACGCATAGGCCGCTTCCTTGGCCCCTCATCCACCGTACCGGAAGCTCACCATTTTAATCGCACCGAGGCTGGTCAAGACCTCGGCCGACCTTGCTACGCGAGACGTCCTTCATTGACTCCCCGTCAGCAGTTGCAACTTTCTCATCACGACCTTAATCACAAGACGGTCAAAATGCTCCCCCCAGCATTCTTGACATAAAACAATCATTTACAGACAGCATTTACAAACAGCATTTACAAACAGTTTACAATACAATTTCTATTTTAACTTTCATTTTGCCACATTATCCCTCCTCAATCTACATTACTTATTCCATATTCCATTTATATGTATACTCATCCCATCACATCATTTCCATCTCATCACTTCAGATTCCCTCACATCGCATATCGTATATTCACATCCATACATCCACATCTATATGTGTACATTCACATCTACATGCATACATCTACATCTCTATGCATACATCCACATCCACATTCACATTCACCTCCATACATCTACATCTACATGCATACATCCACATCTCCATTCACATCTACATCTATACATCTACATCTACATGCATCCATCCACCTCCACATCCACATCTACATCAATACATCTACATCTACATGCATACATCCACATCTCCATTCCCATCTACATCTATACATCTACATCTACATGCATCCATCTACCTCCACATCCACATCTACATCTATACATCTACATCTACATGTATACATCCACCTCCACATCCACATCCGTATCTATACATCTACATCTACATGTATACATCCACATCCACATCTATACATCTACATCTACATGCATACATCCTCATCTCCATTCACATCTACATCTATACATCTACATCTACATGTATACATCCACATCCACATCTATACATCTACATCTACATGCATACATCCACCTCCACATCCACATCTACATCAATACATCTACATCTACATGCATACATCCACATCTCCATTCCCATCTACATCTATACATCTACATCTACATGCATCCATCTACCTCCACATCCACATCTACATCTATACATCTACATCTACATGCATCCATCCACCTCCATATCCACATCTATATCTATACATCTACATCTACATGCAAACATCCACATCTCCATGCATAATAAAATTCTTTTAATTAATCTAGGATGATAGTTCCTAGAATATGGTAGGGAGTCCTCTTTTTATGCTTTGAATGAATTTATTTTATGCGTAATTTCTATAAAAATTTTGCCATAGCTCCGCTACTATGACTGATAAATCTCAATTTTTTTCTAAGGGATAAAGCTCATTATTAAAGAAATAATTAGAATGTTCTCTAATTGGATCATCAATCCATAATGGTCTCTAATTGGATCATTAAGAAAACAATTAGAATGGTCTCTAATTGGATCATCAATCCATAATGGTCTCTAATTGGATCATTAAGAAAACAATTAGAATGGTCTCTAATTGGGTCATCAATCCATAATGAATTGAATCATCAATGTGCATAAACTAAAAGCATAGCAAAAGCCATTAATTTGGCCTCAAGCATAGCTTAATCTTGGATTAAGGAAAAGCTTTATGAAAAGCTTCATTTGGATTGAGAATGGGTCATGAGTATGACCATTTCTTGAGTGAGAGAGAGAAATTATAAAAACCATTAGAATTTAAATATAGGTGGAAATTAACTTCTATAGCATTTATTAAATTATGTAACTCTTCACTACTATTCACCAATTAACTTCAATAGCATTTAAAAAAAACCATACCAATTAAACTTCTCAAGCTTGAGAGGGGTTGAGAAGAGAGAATCATTGAGAAATCATAGAAAAGATCAAAATTCAATATACTTACCTTATGATTTGCTTGATTCTTTATTCACGGTAGAGGCCCCCAACCAATCAATTGGTTTAGTATGTTGATGGAGCCACCAATGGGGATTGAAGAAAGAGGGAAGTATCAAAAACTAGTGAAATATTAAAGAATTCACAGTTCTTGGCTTAGGTAGAGTAGAGTAACAAGGCATAAGACACTATATATTTTAGCTTAGGTGGAGTAGAGTAACAAAGCATAAGACTCTATCTAATTTGGCTTAGGTGGAGTAGAGTAACAAGCATAAGAGACTATATATTTTGGCTTAGGTGGAGTAGAGTAACAAAGCATAAGAGACTATATTTTGGCTTAGGTGGAGTAGAGTAACAATGCATAAGACATTATATTTTTTTCAACAAGGGGAGGCTTCTATTTATAGGAAAATTTGAGCTCCTAACCAAACAAACTGATTCTAGAATTTTCCAAGTCAGTTTGGTTGAATTTGGACTAGATTTGGACCTAGTTTGGTTACTTTTTGATTCGGTTTGGTTCCATTTTGATTTGGTTTGGTTCAAGAGAGATGAGAGACAAAAATATCACATTATTTTTGAGTTTAAAACTCATTCAAGCATGTGAAATATGCACCTCCTTTAAAGAATTCCCCTTCCTTACATATGTGTCAAAATTTTATTGCTCATAGTTTTTTACTAATAAACCTTGTACATTTTCAACTCTTCATCTTATGTGAAATATGCACCTCCTTTAAAGAACTCCTCTTCCTTACATATGTGTCATAGTTTTTTTTACTAATAAACCTTGTACATTTTCAACTCTTCATCTTATGTGAAATATGCACCTCCTTTAAAGAACTCCCCTTCCTTACATATGTGTTTATTTACTAATAAACCTTGTACATTTTCAACTCTTCATCTTATGTGAAATATGCACCTCCTTTAAAGAACTCCCCTTCCTTACATATGTGTTTATTTACTAATAAACCTTGTACATTTTCAACTCTTCATCTTATGTGAGCATTTACTCATTTTTGGGTATCTTCTTTTACAAATTGGATTTATCTCCTCCCTACACATGGATTGATGCTATTGGCCCATAGGAACCTTAATTGGACCATAGTCTAAAGATTTATGAAAATCTAGACCCTTAGGCTAAGGTTCTTTATACCAATTTCCAATTAATTCCAATTGCACATTGGAAAATTCTTTTTAAATTTCTGTTTCAGGGGAACTCATCTGAATTATAAGAGATATTTTTCTATCCAAAAATATTCAAAATCTGAATATTCTCTCTCTAGAATATTTTCTCTCTCTAGGTTAAAACAGCCACAAACAAGATCTCTTATATTTTAGAAAAGGAATTGATTACAGGGGAATATACTAGACATCAAAAAGGGGTTGGGGGAGGAATCTTACAAGCCCCAAGTCGATGGTAACCCACCAGTGAAAGCACTTGCTGCAGCCCAACCCAACCCTGAAAGCACCCCAGTAACACAACACTAATGATGAAACCCTAGAAACTAAAGAGCCCTAGGCAAGACCCTAAAGGGAAGACACAAAATGGAGATGGGGAAGGGGAAGGGGGGAGATGGAATCCCCCCTTCCCCAGCAGGATTGCCAAAAATCTACTCTATCTGTAGATGAACTCAAAGCCTAACTACAAAACGAGGATAAATGATGGATTGTATTCCTCCTTCAATGTTGGGAAAATATCCCTTTTTATACAAAAGCACCAAGGCCTTACAATCCCTTTGTTTTATGGGATAACTCACACACGCCACCTCCTTTCACATGTGGATACACGGACAAGACACCCCTCTACAATAAGTGACCTATACGCACTTGTGGGGGTGGGATACTGTGAAAGCCAATAGTTATTAATAAGTGAGCTTTTACTCTATCATGATCCCCTTTCATAAGTGACTTGACAGCTCATAAGTGATTATCCCTCAGAGGGGGATCAAGACCCAAGTGAGGCCTAGACCTTGAATCTAGCCAGACACCTCGGAGGGGTGGGCTGCGATGGTATGGAATGCCATACTCTTGGTATAGAGAGCATGGTTGCAGTGTTGGCCTAGCCTCATGGCTCGGCAGTGCTACAACCAACAAAACATTTCATTTAGCCTAATCTTAGGTGAATTGCACAAGAAGATGCCAAGAAAGTTCTTCATGAGAAAATTCCAAACTTTTTGAGATGTCGACGAGCACATAACGCAGTCCCAGAGAGGAAAACACACCAGGTTGTTTTGATCAAGAAACCAGAGAAGCCAAAGCAGCTACTGGCTACACTAACATCTGGCCTTTAGGAAGAAGAAAATCTTTCACAAATCTTTACCTTATCAAAGGCCTTCAATTGTTCTTCTAATGGCACTGGATCAATGTCCTCTACAATGTCCCCTACATTTCGTGGCTCCTCTCGAATCCCTCTCCACTTCCAGGTTTGGTAGAATTTCTTGCCTTTCTCCCCGATGTCTTTGTATGTCAGGTCCTCATACACCAAGCGTTTCAGAGTCTGTTCCACTTCCATTGCAGCTCTCGTCACCAAAATCCTGTAGTGAGTTAAAAATAGCATGTGATATGATAAGGGACAGTGGATCAATCTGAACATGATGAGCCAGACAAAACAAATGCCAGAAAGCTAAGCATATGGTCACACAAACAAAGATCAAAATCAGAAAACAAAATTATGTCATCATAGATGTCTTACTTATTGGAGCCACTTTGTTGGTATCTACAGCAGGTCGCCACAATACAATCACAAAGACGAGACTGGCTGCCTCATACATACCACGCATTCCCATACCACCAGCCGCAAAAAAAAAAAGCACATGGAGCAAATATGGCTGTCAAATGTTTACTTCTCACAGAAAAAGAACTTAACCAGAAAATATCCAATGCTCACATGTTTGATAAGAATTTGGTCGCCGCAGCACTTTGAGCCTGTTGAACCCAAAAGCTGTACTGCATGAAATCATCAACCCAGCATGAACAAACATTTAAAACAGCAGCTACAGCCTCTCCTTCTTCTTCATTACGAAGCAGTTGCTCCACATCACCCTTCTCACTCCTCAACTTCTCAATTGTTACAAAACACCTAGAATCTTCTTCAAAGAAGGGTATCCAGACTAACTCCTCACTAGCCACCTGAAGAAAACCGAAAAACAATGGCATTATACACAACTTACTTGACCAGTCAATGCCTAATGTTGCATGTGCACCTTACGACAAATTAGCTAGTGTGTAGAAAATCCCACCACATAAAAATGCTTATTTCAAAGAACATGACAGTTCACCTCCACAAAGAGCTGGTAGGTGGTCAAAGTCGCTAGCTGTGGGTAAAAAATTACACACCCACCCTCTAAATACCTGCATTTAGATAAACTGGTCAATAAACTGTCCTTAATTTTTTTGAAAATAGCACAAGGATTACATGAGCATGAAAAAGGCATATAAATAAACCTGAACAAGCTCAAAATAGAGTCATCCAAAACTATTCTTTTTGAAGCCAATAAAGAACGAGCCTTCCTTCCGAGAGCAGAAAAAAATCCAAAAACTGCAAGATTGTTATCAAGAACCTGCATGAACAGCATAGCAATACCCACCAAAATGAAGTAAAGCAGAACATATGCAAAGCGATCTTCAAAGTAACAGACTTGACGACCCCTTTTCTTAAACAGGTATTTCTTCATGTAATATATTACAGGAAGAGAAGAAAAGACACAGAGGAGAGGAGAGAAGAAAGGAAGAAGGAGAGGAGGCAAAAGGAAATAGAAGAGAACACTGGAAGGAAAGGAGGAGTAAATAACCAAAGAACAATTGGAGAGAAAGGACAGACACACACACACGCACATAGAGAGAGAAAGAAGAGAGGGAGAGAGAGGGGGGGGGGAGTGGGAGTGGGAGGGGCTATATCACCAGAGTGTAAGAAGTAAGAGAGTCATTGCAAGCGTAAACCCTGGTAGCACAATGCAACTATTAGCTCCATTTGGACTAAACCCTCTACTTTAAAATATTCCAAACCAGTTACACATTAGCTAATTCTACAAGACTCCCTCAAGTAAACCGTGTTCATGATTTTAATGGAACTCTAAGAGAATCCCTTCAGTATTCAAACTTTTTCAAATTCTACGGGAAACCCTTCCAATCAAACATCTCTTCCAAAGGGCTTAACGTTTACAGAAGATGGTTAGTATATGTGCTAGCCTCTAGGTTGCTCTTCCCTCCAAAAAGAATCGTTGGCCAAACGGTTTGGACAGCACAATTAGGATCACTCCTCCTCGGCAGAAGCTTGACTATATCTTTGAGCACGGTAGAATGAAGATGTGTAGAAGTCAAGGACTCTCGGATTATTGCACGTAAATCTGTCCACAAACCTATGTAAACGGGGTTAAATATCCAGAGTACAAATGTTCATTGAGATCTGCAATGTAAGTATTTGACATGGTTTTACAAAGAGCCACATGGTTCCTCTTGAAGTACTTGATGAGATCCAAACATCAAGATATATGCACATTAGGTTGGAGGGCAAGTATGCATTGTCCCCCTCATAGTTGCTCTCGTACAACACTCATACGGTACAGTACGATATCGTGCAGTACCGTACGGACCGCTTTTTTATTCCCCCCCCCCTTTTGTTTTTTATCGTTGCTGTTTTGACCCTTTTTTTTATTTTTTTAAAAAAAATTGGCCATTTATGGTCGTTTTTGGTTGTTTTCGACTGTTATGGGGCTTGCTTGCTTTTGGTGTCGTTTTAGGCTCAACAGCCAAGGATCTATGGATGTTTTGAATTTTGGTGTGGATGCAAAGGATCTGTTCTCTCTATCCTTGTGATCACTACTCCGTATTCGGAGGGTTGAGGTGAGGCACCTTCCTTAGTTAGGGCAACAAGAAGCAAAGGTTCTTGCTCAACTACCTCCCTCTCTCTCTCTCTCTTCGACTACCCTATTCCAACAGTTGGGCCTTGGCCCTTGGCCTTGGGTGGGTGCCGTAGACTCTTTGGCCTCCCTTTAAAAAGCTTTCCTCCAACCTTCTCTCCATCACAAGTTTCAAGCTCTCAAGCTCAAGTTGTCATAGCTCTAGCCTCTCAAGATCAAGCTCTCATTGCTCTCAAGCTCTCCTCTCTTGGGCCCTGGCACTTGCAAGGCAACCTCCTTAGCGATGGCGACTTTGGCCAGGACTCGGAGGTTCCCTCTTCTCCTACAGATGATCTTAGCAAGAGCTCCGATAATGATGCCTTCTCCATCTAGGTCTTAGGATTTAGATTCTAGCCTACACCCTCTTATCCATTTTTTTGTACTCACTTTTTTGTACTTGCACCTACCACGCATTGCACCGATCTTACGGTCTATTACTTTTGTTTGTAACTTGTTTTTAGCTTGTAACAACCTCTAAGCTCTCTATCCTTTCAAATTGATAATCTATAAATTTATAAGTGTTTTTTTTTAACCATACTTCACCGTATCGTATTCCAAAATTTCATACGGTACAGTGAATTCCTATACGATATCATATTTTGATTACAGCTTTCATGAACCGATTGTAACCGTCTGGCACAAACAAACAACCAGACTAGAAGAGAAACACTTCAAATACAAACAGTGTAACAGCAGAGCACCACAGAATATTTATATAGACAGCACACTAAACTGGAATGGCAAGCCCCTGTAGGTACTACTTTATTACATAGAAGCTTTTTACAAAGATCCAAGGTGAGGGTGCAATCTGCACCGGATTTTCCACGCTTGTCCTCAGAAGCTTTCTCCAAAAAGCTCATATGAACCTCTAACCAAGCTCTCTTTAAAACCAAGCCAACTCAGTCCTGCAAAAACCGTTCAAACAATCCCTGAATCTGACCCAAGGCAGTCCTGTGTTTACAGCCTGTTCCGTGCGAGGGAGTCCCAGGAACAACTCACTACTATACGGCCAATGTTGTACGACCAGCTGGGAGAGCACTCTGCAGAGAGAAGACTCACAGCTGTACGGCTAGCTCTACAGTCAACAGCTCGAGGACATCCAGCAGAAAAGAAAGTAGCGCTGCTGCTGTACGGCCTGTCTTTTTGCAGCAACCAGTCGAGAAAGGGAGAGAGAGAAAAGCACACTGTCTCTGTACGGCCAGCGCGTTGCTCGAAAGCAGGAGAAGTCAGTACTAGCTACTGTAAGGTCTATGCACTTGTGCGCATATCCCAAAAAATAACAGCCCCCTTCATGCTTTTAATGATTCAGCCCATGCCCTTTTTAGATGCAATTGGCCAGCTTTATATAGTCTATGCTTTTCCCTTTTCTCCAAAAGTGGCCTTGGCTGCTTAAAATATCCCCTTTTTATCTTTGTTTAGCCAACCTCTCTATAAATGACAAAACTTGGCCATCTTTAGTGTCCCTGCTATTAAAAATATCCCTCAAAGGTGGGCACCTAACTTTTACTGACCTTGTAGGCCCACAAACTGGCCCACATGTCCATGCAGGGTGCCCATAAAGCTTTTTATGATATCCGAAGCCCATAAAAGCTCTTGTCAAATGCCCATGCTTCAATGCTTTTATTCTTGAGCTTAACCCTTCCTCTGTGGAGAGTCCCCGTTCTCACCTTCGTTCCGTTGTGTGTGTGGGCTCTCCCCCAAAACACTGATCAAAGCTAGTAAAAGGCCAGAATGGTGACATCAACTGCTTCATGTGTTGGTCTACATAAGAATGTGGTGCATGTGGCAGTTGAATAGGAGCCATTCGATGTTGAATGTGATGCATGTGGCAGTTGCATAGGAGCTGTCCTAAATCAAGGACATGCCGTTGCATATGAGTGCAGAAAGTTGCATGATGCCGAGCTGTCACTTGGTACCTATGAGAAGAGTTGTTGGTTGTAATTCCTGCTCTTATAGTATGGAAACACTACTTATTCAGAGCTGAATGTATAGTCAAGACCGATCACCAAAGTTTGTGGTATTTTCTGCACAAACCAAGCTTTCAGAGAAGCATATGAGGATGGCCCATTTCCTCTCCATGTTTCATTTTCAGAGTTTGCACACCCCTAGCAAGAAGAATGTAGTTGCAGATGCTCTATCAAGAAAGCCATGTGTGGCTGCAACAACCTTGGTACCTCACAATACAAGGTTAGCACACGTAACAACTGAAGAAATGCTCACCCCTTGTAAAACCCACAAGACACTTATGAGTGCATAGATTGAACCATAAATGTTAGATCACGCCTGTTCTTTTTTCGGGCATCCCCAAAGGGCATGGACACTTCGCATGCATTAATTCCAAGAAATGTCTTAAGTCCAAAAACAGTTCGCACGCACAAGTTTATTTCCCATGCAATAGGCACTTACAACATGCACCACGTAAGGACGAGTTATGAAGAGAATATAAACTCCACAACCGATTAGCAAAGTAACTAAGGGATCCAAAAGGGCATAGCATCAAGTTTTTCCATTGAAACCGAGACGGACCGCTTAGCTCCCCGAACCTTGGCCTGTGCCCCTCCGCCTCTGTGCCTGTTTCGCCCCCATCCTTCCTCCGCCTCCCATCCTTCCTCCACCACTGTTCGCCCCCGCCTCTGCCCGCCCTTCTTCCTCCCGCTGTTGTCTCTTGTTTGCGCTGATTCACCTCCCCTCCTTCCTCCGCCTCATCCCTCTGCGCAGCCCTTGTTGTGCTGCCCTTCCCCCGCCCAATTTCGCCTGTGTGTCCAGCCATCTTCCCCTCCCCCTTGCTTCCCTTTCCTTTTTTCTTTTCCCTTTTCCACCCTCCCTTCCTTTCCTCCGCCTCCTTACCGGCCTCTTCCCCTTGGTTCGGATTGCTCCTCATCCGGGTTCAAGTCGCCCTTTTTCTTCGATTAGCATCATGGCTAATCATTCTCCCTCGGTCGGGCGAACCATTGTTTTTTCCGAAGCCGAGCTCAC
This sequence comes from Cibotium barometz, assembly GCF_041138505.1. Taxonomy (NCBI): domain Eukaryota; kingdom Viridiplantae; phylum Streptophyta; class Polypodiopsida; order Cyatheales; family Cibotiaceae; genus Cibotium; species Cibotium barometz. Next base: position 14,800,046 of record NC_141079.1, read on the forward strand.
GGTCCTCTTCTCCGAAATCAAGAAAGACTCCAAACGACCCTCATTGCCAAAATCTTTGGATCTCACCCTTCCCGTCTCCAGGCTCGGGATTGGGTCCTGGTAGCTCTTCCTTCCGACCTCGCTCCACACTTTCGAGATGTCAGGTTGCTTGGAAGAGGTTTCTTCCAAGTGGATTTTGATTCTGAGGACGCAGCCTCAAAGGTTTTGAAGGGCAGCCCTTTGCCATTGGGCCCGAGGAAGGTTTTTTTTCTTCCCTACTCCAGCTATCTTGACCCTGTTGAGGAAGACCGAAACCGTTTCCCGATTACTCTCAGATTCCCAGGTCTTCCTCGCACATATTGGCCTATGCTATAGGTCATCGGGTCCGCCTTTGGGTTGGTTCTTCAAGTGCCCCCCCTCCACACCTTGCCAACATCTTCTGCCCAAGTGGTCACTGCCTCAGCGGATGCTCTCCCTAGGGTCATGGTTCTTGCCCGTGACAGTGAGCTCTTTGAGGACTATGTTTTGCTTCTAGGCCCTAGTGGTCCTTTGAAGCAACGTATGGAGATTGCAGGTAAACCGATCAGTGCCGGGTCTGTCACCAATAGGGTCACTTTCCTCAACATTGCCCTCGGGCTTGGGGTCGCAAGAGGCCTCGCAAGCGTGCTTCTCAGGCGCCACCTTCCCGTCCTCCAGTACGCCAGGTGTGGCAAGTGTCTCTCACGCCCGCCCCCTTGGTGCGATTGATGGGAAGACCTCCTCGGATCTTGTACCTCAAATAGATGATGTTTCTAGGCAGAGGGATGTATCAGCTCATGCGTCTTTGCAGGGAGATGATATATCAGATCAAGATGATTTTGTTGAGTCCTCTCTACTTGGAGGGGGCGATATGCAGGATGTTCAGCGCAGTGGGGATCATGTATTGCAGGATTTTCACCATGATGCCATTGCCCTTGATGCCCCGCATGATGGCGCACAGGTTTCTCGTACATATGCAGGTACTGTGCGGGGCCTCGGACAAGGGCATGTCAGTGAACTTTGCCCCGTGGATTATCCCCTCCTCCAACATTATGAGAGGCGTCCTCAGGCTGCCCATCGTCTTCTTAGATCGGGGTCAAACCCTCTTCTCTTCCATGAGAATCGTCTCATGGAATGTTCAGGGCCTTGGAGGGCTTCCCACCCGTGGTAGGAAGCGCCTTCTGAAGGACCAACTTCACCTTGCTGTTACAGGAGGATCGATAGATATACTTTTGTTGCAGGAACAAAAATTGGATAGATCTCAGTGTGGCAAAACCGGTAAGATGCTTTCTGGCCACACCTTCTGGTCCTCGGCTGTTGGGACTAGAGGGGGTGTTTGCATTTCAGTGGGGGCAGCATCTGTTATGCCTCATGTTATTGGGCACGCTGCTATCATCCCTACTAGAGTGCAGTGGATCTTGATCATGCATGAGGGTCAGAAATTGGGAATCATGAATATCTATGCACCTAACGTGAGAGGTGAAAGGGTACCTTCGGACAAGAAGGGTGGACACGAAGGGGGTTTACACCCTTTGGAGCGAACCTCATGGGAGAGGTTCATGGTTTCTTTTTTTGGCAGGGATTGCTGGACTGAGGATGACTTCCAAAGAAGGCCAAACTCCTTTTCTTTCTCTTGGCATAACCGCAGGAGCAGGGATAAGAGCATCTTTGCACGTCTGGACAGATTTTATGTGGATGATTGGTCCCTGGACAGAGGAGGCACCATTGCTATTATGCTTGGCACCACCAAATCCGATCATTGCCCCGTCGTTTTGTGTCTCAGCGAGCCTAGGGCTCGCTCGGCCTCTCCCCATGTCCGTATCCCTGACTCTCTTTATCTAGATGCTGACATCTCTCTTGAGATCAGAGAGATATGGAGATCTTGTGACGGTCCTGATCCTCATCATAATATTGCGCTGGCTCTTGAGAGGACCAGCCATCATTATCATAGCGCTGCCTTGTCCAAGAAGGAGGCTCTGGACAAGGAGAGAGCTATTAGGCATAGGATTGTTGCTCTTTAGACGGAACATGAAAAGCATCCACATGCGTCTTGGACTACAGACCTCTTGACCACAGTTAGGGCAGAGCTGCAGTTGGCCATGGACAGGAGGGCTGAGTTCGCGTTTCATGCGAACAAGGCTTTTTGGACTCAGATGGGTGGCAGATGCAACAAAGAGTTTTTTTCAGCAGACAGGCCTTCCCGTAGCAAGGATTCTCTGAGGTACTTGCAAGATTCAGAGGGTGAGGTTCAGATTGAGCCTGATAAGGTAAGGGGTATTGCTTCAAATTTTTATCGGTCTTTGTTGGCTGCAGAGGTGCCCTCTCCTCCGAGAGATGTGGCACGGCAGAAAGTTTGGGACTGCATGCCCAGGCTCATTACAGATGCTGTTTGTTCTTCCCTGGATGCCCCTTTCTCAAAGGATAAATTCCTTCACGCACTGCATGCTCTTTCGAGTGGTTCATGCCCAGGGGATGATGGTCTTTCTCCCGCCTTTTTATTCTTTTTTGGGATCATATTGGAGAGGCTATCATTGTTGCCCTTCAGGAAATGTGGCTGTCGGGTATGATGCCGCCATACCTCACGGAGGGGCTGATTCACCTTATCCCCAAGAGTGGGGACAAGACTGACATCAAGCAATGGAGGCCCATCACTCTCCTTGGATCTGCATATAAGATCTCAGCTAAAGCCTTGAGTATAAGGTTGCAGCCGATTCTCCAAAGGACGACCCATGATACACAGAATGGGTTCCTCCAAGGAAGGAGTATATTTGATAACATCTTTTCTTTCTGGGAAGCTTTCGAGTGGGCAAAGTCTAGTCAGCAGCCTCTTGTCATTCTTTTGCTTGATTTTGAAAGAGCTTATGACAAAGTGGACTGGGATTTTTTGGAGGGCACTATGGCACACATGGGGTTTTCCTAAAACTGGATCAGAGGGGTGTCTTGCCTATACAGGGAGGCTCATAGCACTGTTTTAGCTTGTGGGGGGTGCGGCGAGCGTTTTTAGATTTCCCGTTCGGTGAGGCGGGGCTGTCCCCTCGCCCTTTTACTGTACCTCATTGTAGCTAAGGCTATGAGCAGTTTTCTTCGGGCTGCCCCTGGTGTTGTGGGCCTTTATGCACGGAGGAAGAGTTTTGGGACTTTGAGTTAGCAGATGATACGGCGTTGTTCCTTGAGGCTTCACATGCTTGTTTATGTGCTTTCCGGACAGCCTTGGAGGCCTTTTGTTTGGCAGCAGGAGCTACTATCAATTGGCATAAATCAGTTGGTTTTTGGATCAGTGATTCTCCTCTTGTAGATTGGGGTACAGATGTTGGTTTTACTTGGATTGAGAGAGGATGCTCTGCCAGATGCCTTGGTTGTCAGGTGGGTGTTGACATCTCCCCTACACAACAGTTTGCTCCAGTGCTCTTAAGCATTAAAAGCAAACTTCATCACTGGAGTAGGAGGAAGCTCGACTTGGCCTCTAGAGCTTTGGTGGTTAACCAAGTTTTGCTAGCCACGGCTTGGTTTATAGCTTCGTGCTGGATTTTTCATAAGGGCTGCATTGGCCAGATTCGTCGCCTTATTCGGAACTTTCTTTGGTCGGGGCTTGATGGAAATGCACACACCAGGGCCAGAGTTGCTTGGGAAACCATTATCAGGCCTAAGCAGGAAGGGGGATTGAATATCATTGACCCTGAGGTGCAATGTAAGGCTTTGCTCTGTAAGCTTGTTGTTAGGGACTTTCTTCCAGGCACTGAGCCGTGGAAGGACTTTCTCATGCAGCAGATCACGAAGTGTCCCCGTGTTCGCGGAGGTGACTGGACTCTCAGCTCACGCTTTATTTTTTCGGATGCAGTTCACCGCTCCCCTTCGTCCCCCTTGGTTAGGTCCCTCCTACGGGCTTGGGACTGCCTGAGGAGTTTTTTGGTACACATCCCCCCACGTTCAACGGAGGAAGCTAACCGACAGCCCATTCTGTGGAATGATTTGATCTTAGATGTGCATGGTAGGCCTCTTGGGGCATGGTAGGCCTCTTGGGGCAGCTATGCATATTCTTTGGGCTGGTTGGGAGACCCTATGCCCCACAGTGCTGGCTGGGAAGAGGCTTCAGAGCGTCACCGAGGTGCAGAGATTGGATTTCACGCAGCATTTGAGAGGCTCTAGACGGAGGATTGCACAAATTGATGCAGCCATTCCCAACCATTGGATTACTGGATCTTTTTTGGAAGGTCGTCATCATTCTTGGTTTGGGGTTTTTTCTGGGACAGGTGTTTCTCTTCAGGTTATGGGTCTCTCCTTGCCTAGGGAGGATGATGTACCAGTTTTTTTTTCTATACAGGATGGATGGCAGCTGGAGAGATGTGATGTGCAGGACCTTATTGAGGGCCCCCAGATTTGTCCAGTCAGACTTGTTGGCAGGTTAGGGAAGCACGTCTTTGTTGACCCCCCCCCGGATGATCCCAGAGAGTGTTAGCCTTTGGTTGTATGGTGGCTGCCCTATCAGACATTTGCATTGGGACCCCGGTGAGTGGCAGTGGAAGGATGCTTGTAACCCTTTGAAAAGCATGCCTTTTTTCAATTATACGGTGTGGAATGCCAGACATCTTATCTTGGGACACATTCAGAGTGTCCCTACTCTTAGACCCCATTGGGAGTCTTACGGCATTTCGATTGACATTCAGAGGGTATTTTGGCGGAGATTGTGGCATCCTTATAGGAAGCCACAGATTTCCTCCTTTATCTAGGTTTCCCTTCATGGTGGTCTAGCCACCAATCAGTGGAGGTCTGTTACTGGTGCTTGCCCAACATGCCCTAGATGTGCAGGAGTTTCGGAGTCAGTTTACCATTGTTTATGGGAATGTAGGAAAGCACAGAGGGTTCGGTCTACGATTGCACACCTCTTTGGTAGGATTAAGAGGGATGCTATCATTTCTTTTGGTTCTATCATTTGGTTGACACAGTCTGGGCCTCAGTTGAGATTCGAGGGGACTGACAGGAGCTTGGCCATTATGGTTAGGCAAGGAGTTGCTCAGCAGTGTTGTCTTCAGGATTTGCCACTTTCACACTTTGTCACTCCGGCACAGATGTTAGACAATTCTTGGGAGATTATTGCTAGCATCTCAGCCTGGAATATCTGGGAGGCTAGATGCACTGAGGCCATTAAGGGTACTCCCGTTCTTGTTTCTCAGTGTCTTTGCAGGATTTGGAGTGATATTATTCACACCATTATGGCTACCTGGGCCAGAATCCAGGGATCTTCGAGGGCTGCGGAGAGGAAGCGCGGCCAGTTTATTAGAGAGTGGGACATTGGTATCTTTTTCACATCCTCTCATTCGGGACCCTATTGGCAGCACAGGGTTCCTGATTGGTTGAGATCTCCACCTTGCTTGGTGTGAAATCTCCATTTTGAAAAAAAAAATCTTACTTAATAGAAGTCTCCTTTCACGAAAAAAAAAAGAAAAAAAGGGCATAGCATCTCAACAGCCAGTATCCCAATCGAAACACATAGTGTCTCTATAGTGATTGTCCTTGTTCAAGTCTCTATATCCAACTGGCATAGTGGACCAAATATCTGGAAACTCTACAAGCAACTCTGCATAGCAAATGGCCAGCATTTGACGGTTCTACGGGTAACTCCCAGACCAAATGTGCAGCTCCATGGATAGGGTAATTCCCATAGTCTAGGTCCAACTCCACAGATAACTCCCATGGTGAATGTCCAGATTTTGACATCCAGTCGTGGCCTCACCCTTTGTTGCACCTATGCAATTTTCCCCTCTTTAAAAGCATTCTCAAGCAAGGGGCTCCTCCCTGTGCCTGCAGGTTTGTCTTTAGGGCTACAAGCTGACCCTATTGGCTCCTCTTCCCTGCTACTTCCTAGCTTGATCATGATCAAGGGCCGAGACTTGTGATCAGCACCCCGGCCTTTTTGGTGTTCTTGGATGCAGAAGTTATGTCCTTGAGCCACAAGCTTGAGGGGACACCCTCATCTTGAGTGTAAATGGCTGCAAGCCATGTGGAAAGAGATAAGTCCTCTTGGCAAGGCCTTCCAACTTGTCTTCTTTACATTACAGCCAATACGGACATGGCTCTGAATGGCAGCATGTTATTTTCAGCATAGTTGGGATGCAGATCTCCTCTTGGGTTCCCCACTTCAATCCAGTCAAGCTACCTCCCTTTCTGCAGCCAATGATAGTCCGTATCAACTATCGACACTGGACACAGGATTTCTTGGAGAAGCTTGGAGCTCCGTCAGAGTTTTCAAAATGGGTGACAACATCAGGGACGCATCCTATGACCCCGACCAATTGTCGTGAGTGGCTAAACTATGCAGGCCCACAACTTCATAGCTTCTACATCCGCACTAACTTGTCTTCTTGAATGCGCACACATCCAGTTCATGTGGTCGGGTCCTCCCACCACTGCTTGATGGTTTGATCTTGGCACTTCCATCACGAATCTCCTCCCATGCAGGTTTTCAAGTGCAACTCTCAGCTTCATGGACCCGTCCTATGACCCAGACCACTTCGTTAGACTCTGTAGGCCCACAACTTGATCACTTCTACATCCCCACTAACATGCGCACACATCCGATTCAACTAGTTGAGTCTTCCCACCACTGCTTGATGGTTTGGATCATGGCACGCCCATTAAGGATCTCCTCCCTTGCAGATTTTCAAGTGCAACTCTCAGCTTCTCCAGTTGGACTCTTTTCTCCTTAGCTTAACTCAATGCTAGCAATAGCTTTTCTTAAACCAGCCTCAGGAGTTGTGGAGATTACTCATGGGATGAGTGAGTGACTCTTGGACTTGGACTTGATCATTGGATTGGAACTAGAACTTGGACTTGATCAATGGATCGGAACTAGAGCTTGGACTTGATCATTGGATTGGACTAGAACTTGGATTGGAACTAGAACTTGGACTTGGACTTGGACTTGGACTTGGATATGAACTTGGACTTGGACATTGGATTGGAACTTGGACTTCGATTCATTGGATTTGGATTTGGATTTGGATATTAGATCTAGTACTAACCCGGTGAGAGATACTTGTGGGTCATCCCCGTTGTATGCTCGGCATCAGAGATCTTGTGCCTCGACATCAACATCAACTTGGATATCCTACATCGGCATATCTGTTTGTTTTGTATTCATTGATTGTATTGACCCTAGCCAACGTGCCCCTAGATTGTTCCTGAATACATTCCTGAAAGGGGCCGGGCATGTTCCCCGCTCAGTGTGGTGTACTGTGCAAGATCCCTATTCCCTTCTCTCTCTCCCCCCTCTCTCTATATCATTATCTCTTGGACACGTGGTTGAGTCTGTCAGTGCACGCCCCACTGGGCTTACAGTGGTATCAAAGCAGGATTTCTCTTGAAGAAACTTTCTTGGAGTGACAGAGCCATGTCAAGAGCAGAGGGAGACCAAGGGCCTAATGAAAGGAAAAACTATGAGGCCAATATAGGACTTCGAGATGGGAACCAAGGTCATCAAAAGAGTATCATGACTTCTAGCAGTTCAGACGACCTCTCAGAGACGACGAAGTCCCTGCTTGGAGAACCAAGAGAGAACAGGACCAAAGAAGGGCTCGAATGTTTGAAGATTTCATCAAGGATCAAGCCACCAAAGCCAAAGGAGTTGAAGTTGCTAAAGCTTATCTTCGTGCCAAAGAAGTCACCTCTACAGAAGGATCTACAGCAACCCGTTCCATTTCTCGTGAAGGAAACAAGGAGGCCATTCCTAGGCCCGCTATCTCAAATGCAGCTTCCTCGAGACAAGTAAAGGAAAGGAAGGCAAAGAAGCCAGAGAGATCGGAAGATCATCAGATGGACATCATGCCAGGAAGTTCAACAAGTGGTTTGCAGTGGTGTTTAGCCCATTGCATGTTTCAACAAAGAAAGACGTGGAATCTTTGTGGACGAAAGCTGAAACAAAACCCTTTTGAAGCATTGAGACTTTATGCTAGCAAAGGACCGGTGTTGGTTATTCTAGACCTTTTTGTGGTTGAACATGATGAGATTACATTGGAGCACTCTTGAACCAAGAAGGCCATGCTGTGGCCTATGACCGTCAAAGACAACAAGGTAGCAGATGCTATATCTCAAAGACCCCTGAGCCATGCAGTTTCTATGGGTTACCATATGGATTTCACTTTGATGAAGGATCCTTATGATACCAAAGAGGATGTTTTAGAACAGGTTACAGATTTGGTGACTTTATATGTCATCAAGCAGGGCTTTCTTATGATGCAAACCCAGGTTATGTGTGACACAAGGAATTGAGGCCAAGTTAATGGAAGAGTGCCATGCTCCTTCCCACATGGGGGTTTGCCAGAAGGTCATGTTTGATCAACAAAAGCTAGCAGGATTAATGCACCCATTGAATGTTCTATGGGAGAGTATTGCTATGGATTTTATCTTTGGATTGCAAAAGTCGGGGAATGATGATATATAGACCTTTCAAATTAACAAGCAGATCAACCATGTATGTCATTGGTTGGACCTTGCAGATCATTGGACGATATATAATGCCTTCCATGACAGTTTATGGAAACCATGTATAGGAGGAGCCTGTATTGAAGGATCCACCAGGGAAGGAAGACCCAAAACAAATTGAGTTTCATTATGTGAGAAAAAGTGGAAAGACAATGATCAGAAAGCTCCTCTGGAATTCGAGAATTATTAGCTATTAAATGCCAGAGAAGTACTTCAAGGACTATCCAGATATACTTCGAGTTTATGAGGAAGTGGTTGGTTCATATATATTTGAAGTACAAGTATATCGTCGCCTTGCGATCAAGACAGATTCAAGAGGGAGGGATTGTACCTCTAGCCCTCTTCATTGTATATATATTGGACTGGAATTGATCATTATTCTGCTTATATAATGATTATTTGGACATGCTCTAGTTTGGGTGGCAACAATGCCCGATAGCCCAAGGAGCGAGATTTGTATATGGGAGGCAATGATGCCAGATGACCCATTGAACGGCAACGATGCCAATACGAAATTTGTATATGGGAGGCAACCATGCCAAATGACCTATTGGACGGCAACAATGCCAGATATATTGGACTTCACAGTCAGGCAGTCATTGCAACCAGATGGCCCATATGACTGTATTGGATTTCACAGTCGTGCATTCATTGCGACCAGATGGCCCAGATGACTGTATTGAATTTCACAATCAGGCGGTCATTGCAATCAGATGGCCCAAATGATTGTATTGGATCTCATAGTCGGGTGGTCAATGCAACAAGAAGGCCCAGATGGCTATGGAAGAATGCTCGGGCAGTCCTAGTGACCAAATGGCCCTTGAGGATAGTCTGAGTGGTCCTAGTGGCCAGATGGCTCAACATGGTTTCAATGAAACCAAACAGAACAATCCATGAACAGGAGGATCATTACTTGTGCACTGCATACTGATGTATATTTGAATTTCTTTGACTTTGTGTGGTGTTTTTGATGTGTGGACAATGCTTGGATTTATGGCATGTGACAGTCCACTGGGCTCCAGACTACCTGGCCAGTACCTGGAATACCCAGTAGACGCAAATGATGCATACTTATTTGTTGACTAGCTTGTGTCTAGTTTTTGCAAAAGGTGAGTATGCATTCATATCTAATACATGTGACAAGCCATGAAGATGTACCATCAAGAACAAGGACATAGGTCAAAGAAAAGGCATAGAGATGTTGCCACATGAGCAGAAGGCACCACATATATGGAAAAGACCAGATACATAAGCTCACCAGATGAGGCTAGTACCTTGAAAACATATGAAAGTACTTGATGTACTTGGAACACATGAATATACATGGAACATATCGATGTGCTTGGAACACTTGCAGTCCGCAGTTGAGGACAATTGCGATATAAAAGGGAGGGAATGTAACTATTTGGCCCTCCTAGCTCTATTTTACATGATGAAACCAATGCCCAAACACCAAACAGGTGGAAGAAGATATGGGGACAAAGTCCATACGGTTTGATTAAGAAAAAGCACCATTCTTGGTCAAAAAGCAAGAAAAAGCAAAAAGTCAAACAGGGTTGACCACGAGCCAAGGGCACCATTGGAAAGAGGAGACTGAGACAGAACAAAAAGCTAAAAGCCGCTTTTTCAAAAAGCAGCTCTAGGGCCAAAAAGCAAGGCCCTAAAGCTAGAAAAGCAAAACAAGAACTTTTGACTAAAGTTAAGTAATATTTTACTACTAAAAAGACCAAAAGCAAAGTAAAAAGACAAAAGCAAAGCAAAAGCATCACTTTTTGGCAAAAAGCAAGGCTTCCCAGGAGTATGAAAGAAGCATGAGCCTCTCTTGAGCACCAGGTTGAAGAAGAACCTCTTCATCGCGTTGCCATCTTCGTTGAAGCGTGGAGATCATCTTCTCTATCATCATCTACTTATCATGCACCAAATCATGGAATTTTTTTATTTTATTTTTTTCAGAAAGAGACTTCTATTAAGTATGAAAAAAACATACAACAATCACAGCTATAATCCGGAAAAGAATAGAATCACCCCAATATGTAAGGTGATTTCAACCACTGAGGAGCATCATGATGCCATGTAAGATGGTACTAGAGGAAAAGAAGATGCCATGGTCCCACTCCCGCATAAATATCACGCACTTCGCCTGCGCAGAACGAGAGGGCCTCTGCATGCGAGTCCAAGTAGCCATAAGAGTATGGATGATATCGCTCCATATAGTACTAATGCACTGAGACCTAAAAATCTGGACACCCTAAATAGCCTCCGTGCATCTAGCTCAAGTAGCCATAAGAGTATGGATGATATCGCTCCATATAGTACTAATGTACTGAGACCCAAAAATCTGGACACCCTAAATAGCCTCCGTGTATCTAGCTCTCCAGATCTACCATGCTATAATACTGGCAACAATCTCCCAACTGGTGTCAATCCTCTGTCTTGGGGGTGTATAATCAGAGTGAGGAACATCCTGCAATAAACCATACTGGCAATACCTCTACGAATGAAAATAGCAGAATCTGTACCACTGCCCTCATAAAAAAGCTGCGGACCGGACTAGGAGAGCCAAGCAACTGCCCCCCATGTCACATGCATGGCTCGGCCACCCAATTTGCCCATAAGTTGGGCTACAGAACCCCAAATCTGTTGTGCAATGCTGCATTCCCATAAACAATGTTGTACAGTCTCAGAATCGGCCGCACACCTAGGACAAGAAGGTGCTACACCGAAAACGGATCTCCATTGATTAGTGGGGAGACCACCATGTAAGAATAACCAAAAGAAATGAGAGATCTAGCTCCTTATGTACCGAGTGCCAAAGTCTATGCCAATATTTGCGATGTATCACTGGAGAAATATCATAACTCTCCCAATGAGGCTTGAAAGTAGGGATGAGAAGCCTGGCATTCCGGATGGTGAAACTGAAAAAGGAAGGCTTTTCAAAGGATCGAAGGCTGAGATCCACTCCCACTCTCCTGGATCCCATTGAAGATATCTGATAGGACTACCACCATATAACCACAAACACCAAGAGCCATGAGTCACTATCTGAGGAGAAGGGTCAATGAACCAATGCTTCCCCGAACGACCAACAATCCTCACTGGACTAAGCCTAGTAACTGGGATGATCTCTTCCATACTACATCTCCTCAATCTCCCTCCATGCATGATAGAGTAAATGATGCAATCTGTAGCCTCCTGGCCCGGGAGAGCAATGACCTGCAGCGGTATGCCTATCCTCGAAAAAACTCCCAGCCAACTCGGATGATAGTCTCCGTGAAAGGTCCCAGAAAGCCACTCATGCGGAAGAGCAATGTCCTGTAGAGGTATGCCTATCCTTGAAAAAACTCCAAGCCAACTCGGATGATAGTCTCCGTGAAAGGTCCTAGAAAGCCACATCATGGAATTTTTCATGATTACCCACCGCTGAATCAAAGAGCCTCCATCAACTACTGTGCCACGTCATCACTTGTCCGTACGACTGTACGGATCCGTACAACCGTATGCATTGAAAATTCCAAAAACCCTAAAAACTTCTTTTTGGAGGTTTTTATCACCCGAAAATCATTAAAACAGGTTTTATATCAGTTTTCTTGCCAAAAAGAGCTTTTCCATGGTTTTCTTCATCGACAAGACTTCAGGAGTTGTGGAGATTACTCATGGGATGAGCAAGTGACTCTTGGACTTGGATCTGGACTTTGACTTGGACTTGATCATTGGATTGGAACTAGAACTTGGACTTGATCATTGGATTGGAACTAGAACTTGGACTTGATCAATGGATTGGAACTAGAGCTTGGATTTGATCATTGGATTGGACTAGAACTTGGATTGGAACTAGAACTTGGACTTGGACATTGGATTAAACTTGGACTTAGGTTCATTGGATTTGGATTTGGATATTAGATCTAGTACTAGCCCGGTGAGAGATACTTGTGGGTCATCCCCATGGTGTGCTCCGCATCAGAGATCTTGTGTCTCGACATCGACATCGACATCGGCATATCTGTTTGTTTTGTATTCATTGATTGTATTGATCTTGGCCAACGTGCCCATGGATTGTTTTTGAATAAATTCCTAAAAGGGGACGGGGCCTGTTCCCCGCTCAATATGTACTGTGCAAGATCCCTATTCCCTTCTCTCTCTCTTCCCTCTCTATATCTTTATCTCTTGGACACATGGTTGAGTCTGTCACCGCACGCCCCACTAGGCTTACAACTTTCCACCAAGAAAATGCCTTGTCATGCAACATGATTTAATATATACCTTTATAAGGTCAGAAAAATCTGAACTTACGAATTGAGAGATTTGAGAAAGAAATAATAGTGAAGAAGGACAAAGACAAAAACAAAGCATTTGAAAGATCAAAAATAAATAAACTAACAAACCTAGCTACTAAGGAGAGGAAATCAAAAGATAATATCAAACGAAGACTTTTAATTAAGACATTAACAAAATAATAATAATAAACAAAAAACAAAAAACAAAAACAAACAGAAAACAAAAACAAACAAAAATAAAAACTAAAAACCAAAAAAAATCTCAAAACTAACAACAAGAAAACAAAACAAAACAATTACATAAATGAAAGAAACTTAAAAAAACTTAAAAATTTTAAAAACACACACACATACACACACACAAAAGCATACACACACTTCTTCTTAATAAGAACTTAAACCTTTTTTATTTAAATCTGTCAGATACATTGCTCATCGGAATTGATAAAAATATAAGAAGGCACAACACTTGCCTACCTAACTATCAATGTAGACCTCGTCAACTCTTTCCTCTCACCGGAAAAGGACTCCCAACAGAAAGATACTCATGGGGAGTCTACTTTCCCACGTTGGCACACTATTGGGACTTATACTCCGCAGCTGCTTCTTAGATCAAGGACAATTGAATACAACTGTTGCACAAAAGCTACAGAAACCAGTAATCATGAGTACAAGGCTTAGGTGATGGCGTACCGAAAGGAAGTACTGGTTGTGCAAAGCTCATATACTGTTGAAATGGGGTTGTGAATGGGTGAAAAGCAGACGGAAAGATGAATTGCATAGATGGCTGCTCCGCTTCAAAAATAGTGAACACACTAGCCTCTGTGTGAAAACATGCCATTTTATCAAAAGGATATTTTTTGGTATTTTTGGTATTTATTTTGTCTTTGCTGCTGGCCGCCAAGTCTACCCCAACCGACCCACACTCCTTCAAGCATATAAAAGAAACCCAACATTATTCACTTCCAACACATCACAATCTGGAGTCTTGCTGCAGCTGGTGCTCCTTCATCTTCAGGCAGTATATCATTTACCTGCTGCTGCTGCTAGAGTTGTCGCATCTTCTACCTGCGCGTGCTGGTGACCGCGTCAAGTTCGTATGTGCCTTTGAATACTTATGTTCCTAATTCTACTTGGGTGTCTTCTTCTGAAGCACAGGTTCAACATATGGTACCATCAACTACCCTCAATCCCTGGAATTATGTGAACCCAAATAGAGGAGGGTCTAGGAGTACAATTCACTCCCAAACTTCTGGTGTTCAAGGAGTTAACACTATTTTCTCTTCTGGTTCACCTTCTGTTCCTACTCCTAATGTGTTTTGGAATACTGCTCAACCTCAAGAACAAAATCCTCCTCACCTTTCACACTCAGGATATGGGTACCAGCCATCCTGGACTCCCCCACCTCCTTCCTATCACGTCTCTATGTCCAAAAATGCTTTCACAGAAAAGACTCGTTTCAATGGGTCTAATTACACCACTTGGGCTAATCTTATGGAACAAGTTTTCACTTCCCAAGGTTCCTGGAACCTAGTGAAGAGAATTGAACCAAAACCCCACCCCTCACTAGCACCTCCTGACGTCATCCGCTATTGGGAGGCTAGGAATGCCACTGCCATAGTGGAGCTTATGCAAGGCCTTCTGCCGGAGTTTCATTCACAACTCCAGCAATTCCCCTATGTCTCTAACAGATGGGCACACCTTGTAAAGAGATGTGCAGTGCGTCACATAGATCTCGAACATCAAATCCAACTTTTCTTTATAAAAGAGAGTGATGACCTGACCGTGAAGGTTGCTGAATACCGACGCCTTAACGTGGAGTACGCCACCACTGGCTCTGCCAAATCTCAAGAAGACCAGGTAATCACTTTACTAAAGAAGTTGCCTCCTAGTTTCTTTAGTTTTGTCACAGAGACCATTAGTCTAGAACCTATGCCTAACCTATATGAGTGTGAGTGCCAACTCTTGCGCTTCGTTCAATTGCATGCCCAGTTTCATCCCAAGAAATCTCGACCTGACATTTCCTATTGCACATTCATTTTAAGTCAATATTTCAATGCTCCTAAGGAGCCACATTGGAGTTCAGCAGCAACGAGGGTTGTTCGCTATCTAGCAGATACCCATATGTTTATATACCTAGATGAATCCAGGAACATGCCCAAATTCACCTTTTAAGAACGTGCATGTTATATACTCATGGTAGTCAACCCACAAGACTATATAACTATCAACTCCATTAAGCATAGTATGGACTAGATACTACGACATCCCCACTAACGTCATCACTGCCCAATAGTGGGTGTAGAACTCTGTATCAAGATATGCTCTCACTGTGATATGCAGCGGAAGTCTTTGTATTGGAAGATCCTGTCACACAAATGCTCACACCGTCTTCTGTATCCTAAGTTTCGTGAGTTTAGCAATCCATTTCAATACTTCAAACTTTAAAGAGATGAGAGAGAGAGAGATATGAGAACTGTACACCAGATTGGGTCCCGAATTACCCACTGAAGGGCCCCCTATCCCGATAACGAGATAGTATTTGCTTTATTTCTTTAGAGAGAATGACTGTGGACTATAGATAAGCCAAACGCAAGATCTCGGAGGATCGGAGAGTGGCTGATCTGTACACTGCTGTAGAAACACCTTGATGACCTAATCTCAAGCCTATGCACTCTTCCCAAGGGCATGAGGAAGGGCTGCACACCTGAGGCTGAGAGAAGAAGAAGGTGGACTGTTCTACACTATGTTAGAATGCTGAAAACACTTATGAATGCTGTGTTACCTTCACCAGATGACTTTTGCATGTATGGATGATGCACAGAAGGCTGGATACTGATGCAAACTACAGATTCAGGGCTGGAAACTGCTGTAGACTGTTGATTATGGGCTGGAAACTGCTGTGGACAGAAACGCAGGCCTGTAGGGGTGCTGATGGACTGAAACGCAGAGGTTCTGGGACTGCTGGACAAAAAACGCAGAGGTATTCTGCTGCTGGACTGAAACGCATGACGGTACTGCTGCAGAACAGAAAACGCAGGCTGGCTGATTGCTGGCGTTGAACTGAGGCCTGACAGTATGCTGAGTTAGAGACTGTAGTGGACTGAATCAGGGCTGCTTTGGTGCTGAAAACAGGCTGATTGGAGGCTGATAGCAGGCGCCTAGGGCTGACTGAAGCAAGGGTTCTCAAGGCTGGAGAAGCAAGCTTATGAGCTCCAAGGGCTGGATTAGTCTAGGGCTGAAGGCAAGAATGCTCCTAGGGCTGAGGAGAAGAGCTCTTAGCACAATGAAGACTGAATGAGAAAACAAGCTCTATGCAAGCCTATTTATACTAACTGGAGGTTGGTCATTTAATAAAGTTTATATTTATAAATGCCCAATAATGCAAATAATGCTAAATAAATACTATTAAATATGGAAAAAATACCAGATAAATCCTAGTAAATTCCCTAAGGCTTCTAGGATGTTCTAAATGATGCACAGGCATATGCATGCATATTATGCAGGATGCAGAGTGCTTTCTGATGCAAACCCTAAGGCTTCTACTGACTCTACATGCATGAATGATTCTCTCCATGTGGGTTAAGGGACTTGACTGACTGACTGACCCGCTAAGGCTGAGGAATGACCTACGTAGCTCGTGCCTGCTGACTTATCCTGGACTGAGGATGTACAATGCGGTCACGGCGTACGACAATTATCATCCTATTGGGTTCTAAAACTGTACAACTGCTGCACTTCTGATGATGAGCCATCTTGTCACCATGTACTGAGTGCAGAGTGCATGTGACATTCCCTCCTGATTAGCTTGGCAGCAGGTTCATGGCTTCCAAGTAGTCCGCCAATAACTGGAGGTACTCTTGGAAGAACTCCTCGTCGAGCCATACAGCTTCGTGGGTGCCTCGATCTCGGAATTTCGTATAGAACTGACGAATCCGTCGACCGGAACCATGCTTCCATCGATGAAGAAGGATCTGCTCAGGCTCAATCACTTCTGCCTCGTCTACCACGTCTGGCTGCTGTTCATCTGAAACATCAAACACTTCTGGACCAACATATGGTTTTAGCCAAGAAACATGGAAAACATCATGCATTGTCCAACTGGCAGGCAATTTTAACTTCATGGAGACATCACTTAACTTTTTGACTATTGGAAAAGGGCCAAAACTATGGAATGAAAGCTTGGGACAATGTTTGCCCACTTGTTTCAATCTTTGTTTCATGATGCACTGAGAGACCCAATCCCCTTCCTTGAAGTGGATATCTCGTCTAAACTTACATGCCTGTCTGTGAACTGAATAATGGCCAGGCTCAAAATTGAGGGCCAACCTGGGTTGAGTACCAAACTCTGCGGAATCGACATACTGCTGGGTTATGTTTACCAGGGATGTACTTGATCATTCCTCCAACCTGGTGGAAGAGCTGACCCTGTCGAGTGTGCTGAGCACTCCACTGGGCACTTGGCATCGTCGGGAGCCACTTAAGTGCTTGGTGGTCTGTGGTGACTGTGAAAATGTGTCCATAAGGAACATGTTTCAAATGTTTGAGAACTGACTGCTATTCTAGCTTGCCCTTGAAAGTCTTGGAAAGACAAGAGGGAAACTTGCTAGGAGGTTCTGCTAACTGTGGGATACTGGGTAGGAGATCATCCTTAAAAATGCCTGAATGAGAAAGGAGATCATCCTTAAAAATGCCTGAATGAGAAAGGAGATCTGCTAACTGAGGGACTGAAGATAATGAGACAGCAGTTATTGATGAGATCGAAGCTGTCTGAGCATAAATTAATGCTCCTTCTGCTCCCTTGCATATAGCTCGTCGGGCCTGGAGATGGGAAATCATAGGAACGCCAAGAATGCTCCTATCCCCCCGAATCATGACAGGCTCAGGAAAACCTTTAGAGATAATAAAGGTGTCCTGCCCCCAATTGGGAATAGGTTCATACTGACGAAACCACTGGATTCCTAAGATCATGTCACATCCCAAAAGAGGAGAGACAATGAAATCTCGCTGGAATGAGGCCTTTTGAACTTGAAAAGAAAACTGTTGTGCCTTCTGAGAGATGTGGGTGCGGAGACTAGGTGTAAACCCTAGGGCACTAAGGTACAGCTCATGTTGGTAGCCAACTGGGGAGAGATGGCGTCCTCAGAACTGCCCATGTCAAAAAGGATTATGAACTGTCGGCCCTTGGCAGAGCCATAAGCTCGGATCAGGCTTTTCTGTGTGGTTGTTGCCTCACCCTCTTGCTTAGCATCAAGTACCACGGATGGCATGGAATGCATAGAAGGTAAGATCTGAACCGCATTGGTGGTAGTAGGCACGTCTGGAGGAGCGGGGGATACTGCGGCAACTGTGGCAGAAGGCTCTTTGGAGGCTTGCTCCGCTTGTCTTTTTGGACAATCCTTCTTACCATGCCCAATGGTATGACAGAAAAAACATATGTTTTCTGACTGATACTGTCTTTGCTCCTCTGGAGGAAGATAGCCTCCAGTGATGCCTGCTTGAGCCTTTTCCTCAGGGGTCTTCTTAGGCTTGGATTCCTTACCCCCTGAACTAGAGCTAGGACTGTTGTCTGTCTTAGTGTCTTTAGAAGACGAATTACCCTTCCCCTGTTGGGGCTTGGTACTGGACTGAGATGACTGCTTGGGCTTGCCTCCGTTCATCTTCATTTCTTCATTTTGAGCGAGAGTCAGAGCCCGGTCATATGTACTTGGTTCAAAGTTACGAACTGTGAACCGAATGTTAGAGTCCAATCCACGAATGAATTGCTCCATCTTAGCCTGCTCAGATAACCCTAACTGATGTGCTAAAGTAATAACCTTACCGAAAAACTGAAGCACTGGGGATCCGTTCTGTCTGAGTCCATAGAACTCGTCTTTCAGACCGGTCATGTACTGGGGCGGGAGAAATCTGGTCTTCAGGTCATGGACAAAGATTTCCCAGTCAAAGGCTGTGACACTTGAGGCCTGGTCAGGTATGAATACTAGACCAATGCTGCCACCAAGTGACTGCCTCACCAGTGACATGGGGAGCCGCTAAGTGGACTTTGTCTTGTGGGTCTGTGATGCTAGCTAATGGAAAATGAGCATTAAACTGATGAACAAATTGATTAACTGATGAATGATCACACTTACCATCATACTTACTGAAGTTTGGTTGACTGCGAATGATGGTGGTTGATGCTGTTGCGGGCTGCTGGCTGGTGACACCTATGACTGGGGAGACTGAGGAGAGCTGCTGATACCTCAAGTGTATGGCCTCCTTTTCCCGTTGGTGTTCGAGTAACATACATTCTCGATCAAGCTCACGTTGGTGTTCCCAAGCGGCGAGTTCAGCCTGACGCCGGTCTTCGTCGATCCTGCGTTGGGCTTCCTCATAGTCCCGTCTTTCTTCTTTTTCTCTTTTTCTTCGGGCCTCATCCTCTCTCCTTTGTTGTTCCATCTGAAAGGAGAGGGAGATGTAGTCTGGTGCTGCTGGAGGTGTAGAAGGACGTGCTGCTGCTGCCTCCAAGAGTTGGAGACGCTCCATGAGTAGCTGGTTCTGAGCTCTAAGAAGAGCTATGGTGTCTGCTGTAGGCGGAAGAACAAGGTCTCCTTCGGGGGAGACGTCTTCCGGCTGATGAGTACTCTCTCCTGTAGACATGATGCTGAAGTCGGTGGTCGTGCCGGAACGCAATCTAACCATCCAAGGATGCCCCCACGCTAGGATACGGTGTGTGTGGACAATCTGAATCTGATACCAATGTGATATGCAGCGGAAGTCTTTGTATTGGAAGATCCTGTCACACAAATGCTCACACCGTCTTCTGTATCCTGAGTTTCGTGAGTTTAGCAATCCATTTCAATACTTCAAACTTTAAAGAGATGAGAGAGAGAGAGATATGAGAACTGTACACCAGATTGGGTCCCGAATTACCCACTGAAGGGCCCCCTATCCCGATAACGAGATAGTATTTGCTTTATTTCTTTAGAGAGAACGACTTTGGACTATAGATAAGCCAAACGCAAGATCTCGGAGGATCGGAGAGTGGCTGATCTGTACACTGCTGTAGAAACACCTTGATGACCTGATCTCGAGCCTATGCACTCTTCCCAAGGGCATGAGGAAGGGCTGCACACCTGAGGCTGAGAGAAGAAGAAGGTGGACTGTTCTACACTATGTTAGAATGCTGAAAACACTTATGAATGCTGTGTTACCTTCACCAGATGACTTTTGCATGTATGGATGATGCACAGAAGGCTGGATACTGATGCAAACTACAGATTCACGGCTGGAAACTGCTGTAGACTGTTGATTATGGGCTGGAAACTGCTATGGACAGAAACGCAGGCCTGTAGGGGTGCCGATGGACTGAAACGCAGAGGTTCTGGGACTGCTGGACAAAAAACGCAGAGGTATTCTGCTGCTGGACTGAAACGCATGACGGTACTGCTGCAGAACAGAAAACGCAAGCTGGCTGATTGCTGGCGTTGAACTGAGGCCTGACAGTATGCTGAGTTAGAGACTGTAGTGGACTGAATCAGGGCTGCTTTGGTGCTGAAAACAGGCTGATTGGAGGCTGATAGCAGGCGCCTAGGGCTGACTGAAGCAAGGGTTCTCAAGGCTGGAGAAGCAAGCTTATGAGCTCCAAGGGCTGGATTAGTCTAGGGCTGAAGGCAAGAATGCTCCTAGGGCTGAGGAGAAGAGCTCTTAGCACAATGAAGACTGAATGAGAAAACAAGCTCTATGCAAGCCTATTTATACTAACTGGAGGTTGGCCATTTAATAAAGTTTATATTTATGCCCAATAATGCAAATAATGCTAAATAAATACTATTAAATATGGAAAAAATACCAGATAAATCCTAGTAAATTCCCTAAGGCTTCTGGGATGTTCTAAATGATGCACAGGCATATGCATGCATATTATGCAGGATGCAGAGTGCTTTCTGATGCAAACCCTAAGGCTTCTACTGACTCTACATGCATGAATGATTCTCTCCATGTGGGTTAAGGGACTTGACTGACTGACTGACCCGCTAAGGCTGAGGAATGACCTACGTAGCTCGTGCCTGCTGACTTATCCTGGACTAAGGATGTACAATGCGGTCACGGCGTACGACAATTATCATCCTATTGGGTTCTAAAACTGTACAACTGCTGCACTTCTGATGATGAGCCATCTTGTCACTATGCACTGAGTGCAGAGTGCATGTGACACTCGGACTTCACTACGATCGTCGGATCACCTTGCATGGTTACACGGACTCCGACTGGGCCGGTGATTTCGATTCCCGGCATTCTCATGGTGGTTATTTTTACTCCCTCAGATCTACCCCTTTCTCTTCGACTAGCAAGAAGCAGGATACCATTGCAAGTTGTTCCACACTGAAGCCGAATACCGGGCCCTCTATGATGCCACCACTAAGGCTATGTATCTTCGTCAGCTTCTACCATCTTCGTCGACAGTCAGAGTGCGATTACCCTTGTTGGCAATCCTATTTTTTCTAACCATACCAAGCATGTGGGTGTCCATTTTCATTTTACCAGGGAACAGGTTGAGCTTGGTACCATCAGACTCCAGTACATTCCTACGGCGGACAACCATGCAGACATCCTTACAAAGTCCGTCAACTGACCCATCCTCAAGCGTCTTCGCAAACGGATCGGCATTGGTCCTCCACCATCACCCACAGATTGAGAGGGGGATCTTCCTCTCCTTTTAGTTTTTTCATCATTGTTGTATCGGGAACATGAGTTAGTGAAAACCCCATGAGGGCATGGCTCATGTGAAAACCCATTGCATTGCATTTACCATCTTGCATTCCGTGTGCATAGCGTTTTGTTTTTTGTGTTTGGGACGCATGTGTGGATGAAAACCCAAAAATGGGCATTCATGCATGTGAAACCCTCTTGCATTGTGGCATTGATCCAGTACCGCCCAAACTCAAACGGTTCTACACCATCGACAAACCAACGCCCCATTCCTCTTCATGATCCTCTTTAAACTGTTTTTTTCATCTTCTCTCATGGTCCCCTTTTGGCCTGAGAGGGGGTGTGTCATCTTCAGGCAGTGCATCGTTTACCTGCTGCTGCTGCCGGAGTTGTCGCATCTTCTGGATGCGCATCCTCTCCTTCAGCGTTTTACATCAGCACATTATCACTGCTTACATCAGCGTTTACATCAGCAGATCAGCAGTACTTACATTCAGTGTTTTACATCAGCACATCATCACTGCTTGCATCAGCGTTTACATCAGCAGATCAGCAGTGCTTACATTAGCATATCAGCATTTTCTCCACAGCTCATGGGACAGCAGCCCCTCTCTGCTCCTTGACCTCGACATCGGGACAGGAAACCTCTCTGCTCATTTCTTCAGGACAACAGCCTACCATCTGCCTTGGATTGTGGCCTTCTCCACCCTCTGCATTATCACGGGACAGCAGCCCTCTCTGCTCCTTCGGAGTCTCACACTGAGCTCTTGTGCTGAATTTTATCACATATACACTCACTCATTGCATGCTGTGTTGATTTGCTCTGATCTCTCGTATATTTGGTCCTTTCGTCCTTTTGCCCTCACAGCCTCAACACCTGTCGCCTCTACGTATGTGGGTTGTCGAAGAGATCAGGGCTGAAACGGGAACCATTGACTGCAGTTGCTGAGATTCCTAAAGAATATCTTGTTCTTGTGGCTGTACTTGCTGATTTGCCTATGGAAATATGGCATTCCGCCTTCGAATGAACTCAAAAACAAGCTCTCAGAAGCCACAAACAATTGCCTGGCAGGTGGGAATCAGATTCACATAAGGTGCTAAGAAAGCGAGTGAAGGAAAAGCAGGTTTTAGAAATGGGAGAAGGAACCCGGCCAGTGCTGAAATTGGAAGGCTGCAATGGGCTTCAAAGACCATTTTACCCTTCAAAAGAAACCCACCTTTGAATATAGGGTTTCAAAGAAGTCTATCCAAGTAAATTTTGTTGAGTAATGGATTTTACATGAAACCAACGTACCTTGTAAGCCTGTCCAAGGTAAGGGTTGCAAATTTCAGCCATGAGAAGGGCTCATGGATGGAAGCAAAACGAAAAGCATGCACAACTGATACTTGCCTAGTTGCCCAAACCCTACAAATGTGGCTGCCCCATCCACAAATGATGGCTGCCCATGACTTCCCACAGCTGGCCTCTGTACGACCATCTCGCTAAACTTGTATAGCCATCTGTACAAGCTTCCGTGCAATGTAAAGCCATCCGTACAACTGTACAAACTGTACCAATGGTGCTTTGACGACCTGCTGCTTGTAGCTTCATGTTGTACCACCAAGGGTCCGCTTTTTAAAAAACAAATCGACCAACTATTTTTCCTCGTCACAATCTTCTCTCTGCCACCTGAATCTGGCTTCATGCAAATTAAATTCCTATAGGAGTTCCTGGAGATAATCTTGCAACGCGGGTAGAAAAACGACTGAGAAAACATTCTCCATGGCATCAAACGTTCCTCGAAATCTCTCTATCGAGAGGTCTGAGATCTAATACCTGTGCGAAATCCCCAACCTACAAGATCACCCTAGGGTCAGCTTTCTTACTAAGGAATGCTGGCATCTACCTTACCGCACCCTCAGCTCCACCCCCAAGCTTGAAGTCTAGACGCGTCTAGACATCACAAATGCAGTAAGCACTCACATCCCATAACAACAAGATATGCTCCTCAGGTGTCATTGCATAAAGTTTCTGCTAAGGCATAAGTCCACAACTAGATGCGCTCCCCCTTGAATTGAGCCTGATAATTGAGTTATATAGATCTCCTATAAACATGAAGCTATACTTAGCCATTGCCTCTAATAATCACCAGACCTCCATCCGAGCCTATGATGGTCTTTGTTTTAAAAAAACTAGAAAACTAAATGGTGTATAAAAATTAACACTGTTTTGTTTTGTATTTTTCACAAAAAAAGCCCATTTTGGGACATATGTGTTATTATGATTACTCAAATTGTACACTATTTAAAAAAGCAACAATTTCCATCTTATTTTTTAAAGAATCTTTGAAAATCTCCTTAGGGAAACTTCGAAGTTACCCAATACAATCATAAGCGTGTTTATCTATTTATAATAATATTTATAAGCCATCTTCTCCTTAAATATTATGGGAGAGATTTCTAGGGGTGATTGTTGCACATTTTGACAATTAGCATGGGTCCATTGAGTGGAATCCGATCTTTGGTGGGCATTACTACATCTAGAGGAAATGCTCTGTGCATTGGGACGAACATTGGTCGAATGTCCTAGAATGCCTCAACCTGACACACAGCATTTGAAGCTTCAAGGGAACACTCTACTCCTTGAAG
This sequence comes from Cibotium barometz, assembly GCF_041138505.1. Classification (NCBI taxonomy): domain Eukaryota; kingdom Viridiplantae; phylum Streptophyta; class Polypodiopsida; order Cyatheales; family Cibotiaceae; genus Cibotium; species Cibotium barometz. Next base: position 14,824,114 of record NC_141079.1, read on the forward strand.
AGAGAACTTTTGACATGATTAAACAATTCAATTTATTATGTGCAATCACTACAAGGTTACAGGGGCCCTAGCGAGCTGAAGCGGCTCCCCTATAAAGTGTCTGTAGGAATGTTGTATCCGATATGTTGCATAGCGACTTTCCTAGCAACACTTTTTTTGTCACTTAGCAACATTATTTAAGTGAATCCTTTATAATATAATATCTTTTAGTTAGTCACTTAGTGACTCAACTGTATCCGATATGTTGCATAGCGACTTTCTTAGCAACACTTTTTTTGTCACTTAGCAACATTATTTAAGTGAATCCTTTATAATATAATATCTTTTAGTTAGTCACTTAGTGACTCAACTTGTGTCGCTAAAGTGACTAACTAGATTCAATCATAAGTTATTTTCTTGCCGTGCCATGATGTAGCCCACGTTTCTCTCTCTCTCTCTTTCTCTCTCTCTCTCTCTCTCTCTCTCTATATATATATATATCTTACACTTAGACAATATATCCTCTCTCTCTCTCTCTCTCTCTCTCTCTCTCTCTCTCACACATAATCATCTCATTCTCTCATCACACTATCATCGGTCGTGTGCACGATATGACGTATGTATATGTCTATATTCATTGTGTGTAGTCAAGCGGCTCTCATAAAACGATTCCTCTTCATGGAGGTTGGCTTATCATTCTTATTAATTTCATGTATTTAATTGATTATAAGATCAATTTTTTTGTTAAAGTACATGTAAATCTTTACTTGATATATATGGGGGTGTGTTGGTGATAAATGATTGTGACAAGTTAACCACTGGACCTCCCCTTCACATGCCCCATCCGTGGCTACTCTTGCTTGCAGGAGGTTCAACTAATGGATCTATGACCTCCATACGGGTGGCATTCTTACTTCCCTTTTTGAAGGTAGTGGCATAGTGCAATCCTCCATGTGATGCTCTGCACAATTGCACTTGAAGCATAGGTTGCCAAGTCAGGCTTCAGTAACTGCCTTGGAAGATTCCGATTACACTTCTTAGGCATAGATGCCAGAGAGTCAACCTTGGCATCTGTACTTCTTTGTAGATAAAACCAATACAGACAAACAGCGTCACTGACATCTCAATTACACAAGACTTGAAAATTGGAAAACAAAATCAAAGAAAAGAAAGACAAACCCATCATAAAGGCACTGGTCCCAGAAGCCCCAAGCAACAAAGATGAACTTGGATGTAGCAGATATTTCACCTCAAGATGTGCAAAAGATGACAACTTTGAGCAGACTCCTTCCCTTGTCAAAGCTCCTTTAAGTGTTTTCTGAACCAGTTCAATCCAAAACACCCTTTCTCTTTCATCGAAATTCAAATCACCTTTGTGTAATGCTGCTCGTGAACCAAAGTGTTTCAAAAACTCACTCTTTAGACCAATGCTCAAGGTAAAGTGATATACTTGATCAATGGATGAGCACTCAGCAAGCGCATCCATCAAGTGACCTGTTTCCTCTACCAGATGTATCAAGAAGGCAGAACATGAGAGATTCCCAGGTCCCAGCTTCATGACTGATGCACAGATACTTAAAGCCAGCATAAATAATGTGACATCAAAATCTTGGGATGCTTCCCACGAGTCTCTGTTCATAGTTCAAACCAACCACAACACATTCAATGATTAACAGAACATGTTGTTCTATTCATTAGTACTCGACTTATTATAAGCAGCAATCTGTCTGTAAAGCAGTATTCTGAAAGCTCAAACAAGATAGCTAAAGCAATAAAACGCCCCGTACAAGATTGCTACAGCAGTAAAACGGGGATCTTTTTCCAGGCTGCTCATTAAATTGGTCACTGCAACTGGATGATGTTGATACCAAAGCCATGCTTCAGCAGCTGGATCTCTAGACAATAAATGCTGCCGTATAGATTGTTCCAATGGATTGCACAAACGCAACAAACTGCAAAAGCAAAATGTCCAAGTGGCATTCAAAACTTAACAGGGCTTGAGTGGCATTCAAAACTTAAAAGATAGGCCCTGCAGGGCCCCATAAATTTGAGTGTGCTTGCTAGTCCTTCTTTATTAATCGAACATTCTTGCCTCCTTTGTGATAAATATGCAGCAAACTGCAAAAGTTAAATGTCCGAATGGCATTCAAAACTTAACAGGGCCTTGAGTTGCATTCAAAACTTAAAAGATAGGCCCTGCAGGGCCCCATAAATTTGAGTGTGCTTGATAGTCTTTATTAATCTCTTTGATGTCCAAGGCCCATAAAGCTAACATCAAACTTTAGAGCTCTTAAACATTCTTGCCTCCTTTGTGATAAATATGCAGCCAACTGTCTAAAGAACTGTTTAGAGTGTTGAGCCAAAAATAGTAAACCTTTGTTGCATGACAGAGCTTGCAACTAAGTTTTTGCCTTCTCTTCTTCTAGAAATATCCAGGGCTGCCTGAATGAGAGCATGCACAGCAGCCTGCTGACCAAAAACCAGCCTTGTGAGCTATCATCAACATAAGAATAAAAACTTTAATGGCTTCCTGTCAAAGTACATAACTGAGGAAAGTAAAATCATACTATCCCGTCGAGTGGAAAGGAAAAAGGACTGGATGGCACCTGATAAGCTATTGATTTGATCCATGCATTGTGATCAATACCCAGCCATGCTTTTGTGAACCATGGTCCCTTCGTCAGAGATCTCTGTTTTTCTATAGCCACCTGAAACATTCTTGCTGTTTCATACAAGGCTTGCACCATGTCTCTGTCTGTTGTCATAGAATCAAAGGATGCATCCAGCATCTTTCTAGCTTTGTCCCATACATCTGTGTTTGTGTTTGTACTGGGCGTGCCATGGTATGTAACTCCTTCCTCAGAAGGAGCCGAGGATGCCAAAGCTTGCACTTGTTTGATTCTCCTTCTTGATGGCCACACTGTCTGTGAAATCGGTTGTAATGCATTTTGATGGTACTTCTTCAGCATCTTCCTCAATTGGAGACCCGAAAAATAGCAACCTAAAAGCGTTGAAGTTGATGCATCTACATCTCCTCCTCTTGCATGACTGGGCGAGATGCTGCATTCGAAGAGATCTGTCAACTGTATGAACGCTACATGTGGCTAATAGCAAGCATACGGCTTTCATAGAAGCCCGTGCACATGCATTATGATCCAATTGCATATGTTTCAGTAGCAAATTCGAATTTGGAGTTACGTTTTGTGCATATTCTTATGAGACGTCGCATGAATGAACTCACAACAGCCCACCCTGACCTTAAAACACAAGAGCTTTGAGACTTCATTATATCAAAAATAAGACTATACTATTGTTTTCAAATGCTGTGGCTGTCTAAAAGAAAATAAGCATGCCATCCTCAGTTCTGAAAGAGATGTCCATTCAAACATACCAGGAAGATCTCACACCACTGTTACTCGACACGGGGCTGGACAAACCAAAGGCACGCGCCGAACCAGCTGATGCCATCTTTGTATCCGTGAGAGTGACCACTCTGTATGATCATGACAAAATCCAAAACCTATACAAAATAATGAGTTTTCGGCATACGTTCAGGACCGAAAATGAATGCTATCCATATGTTTGGAGGCTGCCTGCTGCCATAAGCTTTGGGCTGTGGAATTTGGCGCAACCCAAATATATATTGTACGTACAAGACAAACGTAATCCCGAAGCTCCACAGCGCGCGCGCGCACAGACACAGAGAGAGACAGAGAGAGAGAGAGCGCAGAAAGAGAAGGGCAGCATCGGTTTTCTCTCCCTTCACCGGCTGTTGGCGGTGGCACCGCATGCTCCTCCCACGACATCGAATGCCACGAGTCGGTCTTCATCCCGGCTCTATCGGTATGATCGGTCACTGATGATCGGCCAAGTCGGACAACTCCAACTCCCCCTCCACCTGGACAAAAAGTAACTGTGGCCTTTTCACATAAAGCTCGTGCGGTCAAGGACATGACATAGAGAAGGTTGCATGGGGTGTTGTGCTAGCACTCCCCCTAGTAATGAACTTGTGGTTCCTTTCTACTTTAGGGAGGAGGTAAAAGAGGATAACGTGGGAGGAATAGATAAAGATAAAAATTTATGGGAAAACGAGAAGAAAGAGGAGAAAGGAAAAGAAGTAGTGAAGGAGGGTGGGAAAGATATGGTGGACGGGGGATGGGTTAAAGTAAAAGGAAAACCCAACCGTGAAATTGAGAGTAAAAGTTCTAGGTCTACTGGGAATCTAAGTCCTATTTATTATTCGAATCCGTTCAATCCACTGAATGATAGAGATAGCCATCCCTCGTCAAAGCAAAGTTTTAATCTATTAGCGAGAGAAACTAGGAAAGGATTTCAAATTGATTAGAGTGGTTTGAGGAATGATGAGGAAGTTGAGATGGTTCCGGAAACTGCTTTATCATGAAAAACTCTCTAGATTTTACGGGTTGCACGTGGAGCATTAAGGGCATCAAGGACAAAAAGAAGAATGCCTTATTTTGGGTATTAGTTAAATCTTGGGGCTTATCGGTTTTTGTTGTCGAGGAGCACAATCTTTTTGGGAGAACTCCTAGATTAGATAGATTTAGCGAATGGGAAACATTTTATGGCGGAGTTAATTTTGGGTTTAGTGGAGTTATGACTCTAGTAATAAGGAGAGACCTTAATCCCAACGTTATTGCCAATCACCTAGGGAAGGATCTTAGTGGTTGAGATCTTAGTAAATGGGGAGAGAATATGGGTTATTAATGTATATGGGGCCCACAATCATAAAGTTAGGAGCAATATGTGGAATTGGATTGCCAACTTAAATGCACAAGTTCCTTGTATTGTTCTTGGGGATTTCAACATGGTTGAAAAGGTGGGAGATGTGGTGGTAGCAATGTACTTATAGGGAAGGAAAAAGGGAAATGGGAAGAGCTTAGAAGGGGGGGGGGGGGGGGGTCTCAAGGATAGTTGGTATCTAGGTGACTGGAGAGACAAGTTGGGGCATACCTATTTTAGTCTCCAATATCTCTCTTCCTCCTCTAGAATTGATAGAGTCTTCTTTAGTAGCTAGCAGGCCTCGTGGGTGCCCTACACTCTGAGAGTCTTGGTTGATTGTAGTTCCACACTCTCTGATCACCTTCCTTTGAAGTGGAGCTGGACTATTAATAATGGGGCTGACATAGAACTTTCTCATTACCCAACAAGGAAACTGAGAGTGAATAACTTGCTCCTAAAGGACCCACTCTTTGTGGAGTATACAGAAGAAGCAACTAGAAAACTTAAAAGGAAAAAGGGGACAGATGGTTCCTAGAGGCTGTTTGCCAATGAAATGCAGGGGATTATCAGAGTTGTGGGTAAATTGAGGGCTAAGGAAAGGAGAGGAGAGAGAAGGAAGTGAGCTACCTTGTTAGAGGAACTTCTGATGAAGAGACAGACCTTAGGTTTGGATGTTACTGCTGATACAGCTTTGCATTTTAAGTGCTAGGCTAGAATTAAGGAGGAGGAGGATAGATGTTATAGAGAACATGAGAATTGGGCTAAATGGAATCTGTTCAATAACCAAAGAAAACCAAATAATAAGCTATTTAAACTCCCAAAGAAGAAGAGAGATAGTGAGATTATGGGAAGCATTCTGGATGAAGATGGGACCCCTTTGAATGGTATGACCACTCTTGCTATGAAATGGGTTAAATTTTTGGGGTCTACTCTTATTCGAAAGGAGGATTATTCTTTGAGGAGTTGCAACCGGACCTTTAATTTTCTTGAAGAGAATAATCAAAAGACTCATAAATTAAATCAAATATCAAAACAACTACTTGAATTAAATTGAAAATTAAAACATATAACAAAACATAAGACAAGAGAAAGAAATACATCACCATCAACACAAGGCAACACAAGACTGGGTGCATCTTCCCCCCCCAACGTGAGTGGCTTCTTCTTGCATGGGTATTTTTATATATTCCAAAAAGTAGGCTTTCAGCCAAAAGTAAAGTATACATCCATATTTGGACTTTGCCATTTAATTAGCCTTTGTCCTCAATTAACCTTTGTCCTCAAACCTTCTAAGGTTTGCACTATTTTTCTAATACAATAATCTAACTTGTGCACATATGCACATTACAAAATAAATCAACTAGTGCTCGTACGCACACTTTACAATAAATTGACGCGTGCACACACACACATCACACTGATGTCAAAATAATATCAAATGCCATAATACAGCTACAAAATATTGTGAGATCGGTCCACACGCCATGACTCAATCCACCATCCGTGTGACACCTAAATCGGTACCCTCGCACTGTGCAACACCTAAATCGGTACCCTTGCACACCTCATCACCTAAACTCATAAACATAAACCACGTCAGTAGTAACAATCAATTGACATCACATCAATCAATCCTAACGTGTTCATGATGAGAAATAGGCATCATAAAAAAAAATATACAAATTTAAATGACCATGATTATTATTCAAATAACATGGGTCATAACAGTCCCCCCTGTTGGGAATCAACTGTCCTCAGTTTTGCGCAATCAATGAGTGGATGGCTTCATGGCACAAGTGGAGGACAAGATCATCACATCAAACAATTTCTGAAAATAAAACCAAACAAATGAACGCATGTAAAAGGGATCTAAGTGTCCCATATCATAGAGGTACCTTCCACATACAAACACTCGCTGGTGAAAGATAGAAGACATAGATACGTCTGGGGTAGGTATGTAAAACCAATCTAATGTCCCATACCATAGATTAATTCCACACGACACTACCTTAAGAATAGAAGTTTGAGACGGAGTAGCTAATTCCCTCTGAAACTTTCATTCTGACATAACTTTTCTCTATCCTCAAAATTAGACTACAAGTCTTATTCCAAAAATGAATTAGGTCGAAATGGAAATTCTTATCAACTTAAGATTGAAAAATAATCACTTACATTACTGTCAATAACTTGATGAATTCTAGGGATTTGTTCTTGATCTTCATCCTGTAATTGTCTAACTAAATTCTCGGGATTTGTTTTTGATCTTAATCTTGATGAATTCTCGAGATTTGTTTTTTGATCTTAATCTTAATCTTGTAATTGTCTGACTAAATTTTAAAAATTATAATCTTTGAATAGGTTTATAATTCTTGAATTTTGTGAATCTTACTTGTAAACAATGAAATCTAAAGAGGATCTTGATCTTAAGCTTAATCTTAAACTTGAAATCAGAACTTGAATAATGATAGACATCTTGCACCTTAGTTGATAGCAAGAACTTGATATACTAGTAATGAATCTTGGCTTAGATTAAAAATACTTGAATAGACGAAAATTGAGAGATTAGTCTTTAATTAATCATAATTACAATTCTTGAATAAATCTTGTTCTTAAGGGGTTTAAATCTTGTGGTTGAATATATCTTTGACTTAGAGCAATTCTTGGTCTAGAAAGAATCTTATACTTGGATAAATCTTAAACTAGAACACTTGAAAATTTAGACAAAATCTTGTACTTGGATAGATCTTAAACTAGAACACTTGAAAATTTAGATAAAACTTTACTTGAATTGGTATAAACTTCGTAATTGTGATTGGTATACAACTTAAACTTGGTTTCTAGTCACTTGAAAGCTATTTCTTTACTTTTCTCATCATCACTAAATTCGATGGTGAAGCAATTGATAACTTGAATCAAAGACTGGAGAAACTTGATTGGTTCTTGAATCTTCAAATTGGTCTTAATCTTCTATGAAATGTCTAGCAATCATTTTTACTTGAATTGGGGCAACTAGATCTTGAAGATAACTTTTGCTAATCTTATCTTGATCTCTCTAGTTAGGTCACGGTATCTAAAATTCTTTTTAGGAGCTAAAGTTTTCTAACTAGGTCTAGAAACAAAGAATATTCAGAAAACAGATACAAAAGCAAACAAGAAATTGTATACAATAAATAAATTTTTTTACACATACCTCCACCTTTGGTTAATATGTCGAGTGCGTTAACCTCTTTCGGTGTCAAGCTGTTCCTGAATAGTACGATGGTGCGGACATTCACCCATTTCTTGACAATTAAAAGAATAAGAAAAATTTAAAACAAGAGAAAAGATAGGGTTTCTTATCTCATATGGAATGTCGAACTAGATGTGAATCCTGCCAAGTTAGCTCAATACACAAATGCATAATTTTTCAAGAAATAATCCATGTACTCTTTAAAATTAAAGCTTTATTAATTAGAGCTCAAAGAGTTTCTTAATTAAGCTTACTAATAAAAGCTTTGCTTAACATGATTTTTTTTCTACTAATTTAAATCCAACGCATAGTTAAACCCAAGCTTAATAAAGGCTCAAATGAAATGATTCAATCATCTTGAAATTCATGAAGTTCAGCGCACATTTGTTTAAAAAAAAAGAAGCTTTGGAGATAATTATAATTAGTGCATAATGATTTCAATATTTGCAACTTATATATATATATAAAGCTTTTATTTTTATGCTGGTTAATAAGCTTAATAAAGCTTTTATAAGATGTACAATTTCTTTTTCTCCCACAGCTATTCCGACAGCACAGCGCTTAAGAATAAAAAGAGAGATTTTTTTAAAATATAAATTAGTGCCTCCTGGATTTAGCCTAACCCGCCAAGATTAAAGGAAAGCTCATAAAGCTTTTAGTTAATTTAAGCTTTGTAATAATCAAAGCTTTAAGCGCAATTACCTAAATAGAAAATTCCTACGTCCCCCTGAATTCAGCGCAATCCTGAAAAATTTCTCCCCCTCGTGCGTTTGGCGTCGCCGGCCGAATGGAAGGAAAAAATTCAGCGCAAGAGAAAAAAAGTCTCAGCCTCCTGGATTTCAGACAGCCGGATGGAAATAAAAGCGCGAAGCGCGCTGCCGCCCTGATTTGATGGAGGGAGAGAGAGAGAAGGATTATATATATATATGTATATATTACTCCAGCGCAGCGTAGAGGAGGAGAAAGAAAATAAAAAAAATCAAAAGTAATTCTTGAACTCTTGAATAATTCTCAACCCTCTATTATAGAAACTGAGCAAAGAGAAGGTTTAGCAATTCCGATTATGGCTCTCCATGCTCCTCTGCTTGCTCTTTCAATCCGTACAGGCAGATTAGGAAGAGGATTAGTGAAGAGGAAGGTGGTTTCATGGTTTTGGGAAACCCACTAATGGTTTTCCACCTAGTTTTACCCTTTGGGCAATAGATTGATGGAGATTGATTACCCAATGGTCAAAAACATTAGTGGGTTTTGGGAAACCCACTAATGGTTTTCCACCTAGTTTTACCCTTTGGGCAATAGATTAATGGAGATTGATTACCCAATGGTCGAAAACAAATGTATACTTTATTTTTGGCTGAAAGCCTACTTTTTGGAATATATAAAAATACCCACGCGAGAAAAAGCCACTCACGCTGGGGGGGAAGATTGCACCCAGTCTTGTGTTGCCTTGTGTTGATGGTGACGTATTTCTTTCTCTTGTCTTATGTTTTGTTATATGTTTTAATTTTCAATTTAATTCAAGTAGTTGTTTTGATATTTGATTTAATTTATGAGTCTTTTGATTATTCTCTTCAAGAAAATTAAAGGTTCGGTTGTTGCAGTGGCATCAGAGCTTTGGTGTAATTTAATTTTTTTGAAGGCGGTCAAAAGAGGTGAAAGAGACAAAAACAGAGGTAATTTTGGTAATTTTCTTGAATTTTAATTGAAGAAGAACACGTTTAGGGATTTTTGTTTATGTATGGATGAAATTAAGACACTGGAAGAAACTATAATCCACAGGCTGCCCCAAGATGGGGGGCCCGCCTAGGGACTCAGGTGGGAGAGCCCTCACCCGTAAGGCCGCAATGAACATCTCCACCGGCTCTGAGAAACGATGAATCAGGCGACGAACAGTACTCGCTATCTATCTCCTCTCCGAGTCAGGGACTGCAGGGGGGCGATGGGAATTTTCTGGAGAGGCGGAGGGGGGAGGGATCGAAGGCACGGAGAAAGAGGAAGGGGCAAATGGAGTGCTTGCCATCGGTACCCTCGCACTGTGCAACACCTAAATCGGTACCCTTGCACACCTCATCACCTAAACTCATAAACATAAACCACGTCAGTAGTAACAATCAATTGACATCACATCAATCAATCCTAACATGTTCATGATGAGAAATAGGCATCATAAAAAATATATATACAAATTTAAATGACCATGATTATTATTCAAATAACATGGGTCATAACAGGAGGTTTCAAGCTAAAGATAGGTTGTTGGGTCTACTGAGACAAATGGTGGACTGAGATAAAGCTAGATGGTTAGAAAGGGACATTGAGGTGGATGAATGTTGGTGTGCCCTGCTTAAGCTGGGGAGGAAGAAAGCCCCGAGTTGGGATGGCTTATCCACATAGTTCTTCATAGCCTTTTGGCCTTCCTTGAAAGAGGTTCTGGGTGATATTTGTAAGAAAGCCGTCAACTTATGGCTTTGGGATAAGGATTTTAAATAAGGGCTTGTAAAGCTCATCCCAAAACAAACTGCTTGCAATAGGTTTGGTCACTGGAGGCCCATTACCTTACTAACAGTGATGTACAAAATTCTAGCTAAAGTGATTGCTCTTAGAATCACTCCAGTGCTGCAAGATATTGTTTCCAAAAAATAACATGGTTTTATCAAAGGAAGGTCAATATATGATAACATTTTTGTTCTTTGTTGTTGGGAAGAGATGTGGCTATTAAAACTCAGCAGAAATGCATCATGTTGCAATTGGATTTAGAGAAAGCATATGATAGGATTCATTGGTCATTTGTAACAACAGTGATGGAAAATTTGGGTTTTGGGACAAAAATGGCAACATGCATTTACACTCTATCTTGGGGTGGATATTCTGAAGTGTTGCTAAATGGAAGAGTGGTAGGGGGGTTTGAGATAAACATATCAGTCAAACAAGGTTGTCCATTAGCACCCTTGATATTTGTCATTGCCTCTCATCCTCTAATAATCTCTCTTGAATCAACATGCATTGAAGGGAGTATTACTGGGCTAAAGCTCAAGTATAGTGAACAACTAGTTATACAATGCTTTGCTGATGATTCTTTGACGTTTCTAAGAGCTGAGAACAATAATGTGAGATTGGCTTTAAAGATAGTGCAAGAGTTTGCCAATGCTTCTGGCTCTAAATGCAACATTCTGAAAAGCCCATGATTTCATGTAAAAAACAACAGAATGTATGCTCACAATGTATGCTCACAGGACATGTTTGATTCACTCCTACCTTTGTTTAATGGAGGGCAGCCATATGTAGAGCAATTGAATGCTTAGCCAAGTTCTTAAATTCAGCCTTTTGTAGGTGCAAAGTCAGCTTGCAAATCAGCCTTTTGATGAGGTAATTATTGAGGATGTAGTGGATGAGGAGAGAGCAACCATAGAAGAATCTAGGCGTATGCCAAAATGGCTTGTGTAGACATTGAGGGATAGCAAGTTGACAGCTCCTATACCTAGCAAAACTCGTGCAGGTTCTCATCATGCAGATTATTCTTATGTGGATCATGTTCTCATTTCTACTTTATGTAATGAGGAGGAACCTGTTTCCTTTGAGGAAGGATAGGATGATGATCATCGGATGCATGCTATAAAGGATGAGTATAACTCTATACTCAAGAATGACACCTGGTATTTGACAAATCTACCTCATGGCAAGAAGGCCATCGGTACTAAGTGGGTTTACAAGTTAAAACGCAAAGCAGATGATATCATTGATTCCTACAAAGCTAGACTTGTTGCAAAGGGGTATGCCCAGCAAAAGGGCATTAATTATGATGAGACCTTTGCACCCATATCTCGTATGACTACCATTAGGTGTCTCATTGCTTTAGCAGCACATCATGGGTGGAATGTATATCAGTTGGACATTAAGACTACACTCTTGAATGGTGATTTACATGAGGAGGTGTATGTATCGCAGCCTCCTGGTTTTGCTGTGAAAGGAGAAGAGTCTAAAGTATGCAGGTTAAAAAAGGATCTTTATGGCAGGCTTCTAGAGCATGGTATGAGAAGATTCATGCATTTTTGGCTGCAAATGATTTTTGCAATAGTCCAACAGAGAGTACCCTCTATGTGAAGAGAATTAAGGACACATTTTTGGTCATCGTTCTATACGTTGATAACATGCTACCACGGGACCGAATATAGATTAGATTTCAGCCTTTAAGGTTGATTTGTAGTCATCGTTTGAGATGTCGAATTTGGGGCCCTTGCATTACTAATTGGGGATTCAGTTTATGCAGTGCAATGATAGCATTGTTATGCTACAATCTAAATATATACAGAAGCTATTGAAGAGGTTTAATCTCGAAGACTGTAAACTTGTGGCTACACCTATGGAGACAGGTACTCAATTTAGTCTTCAAGATGTAGGAGACTCTTTTTATGCTAGTTTGCATCAACAGGCTATTAGATCCCTTCTTTATGTATGCAACACGAGGCTAAATATAGTATGCGGTCTCACAGTTGAGCAGATTTATGCATAGCCCAGGTACGAAGCATTGGAAGGCTGTTAAGTGGGTTTTTCGCTATTTACAAGGCACTCAGTATTTTGGATTATTTTATCCAAAGAGGGGTGAGTCACAGCTGCATGCTTTCAGTGATTTAGATTGTTGGGCTGGATGTTATGACACACGAGTGTCCACTAGTGCGTTTTGCTTTCGCCTTGGTGATTCATGTATATCATGGCTCAGCAAGAAGCAACCTACAGTGGCCACTTCTAGCTGTGAAGCTGAGCACAAGGTAGCTTTTATAGCTACAGTTGAGTGTGTGTAGCTCAGACGTCTTATGGCTGATTTGGGTGTTGGCTAGCACTAAGATTTTCACTGACAGCCAGAGAGTGTATTAGCAGTTTGCGAGGAACCCATTGTTTCATGCTCAAACTAAGCACATTGAGGTGCATTACCACTATGTTAGGGAAAGACTCTCTGCAAGAGAGATCGGCTTGGTCTATGTGCCTACACGTGACAACATGGCAGATTTATTCACGAAGGCTCTTCCTCGTGAAAAGTTCGAACCCTTTCGTAAAGCTTGGGGCTTACTGCCTTTCCAGGATTGATCGGCCATACCCTGTACATGTTCACATCATCACTCCAGGGGGATTTATAGCATTATATGATAGTGATGTGTGTGAATACACTTAGGACTGCCAGGGTACTTTTTCCCTTACTAGGAAGTTTTTTCCCCCGTGCATATATATGTACACCCTCTTATCTACTCATTGTGGGGTGTGTGCTTATGTTTTATATTTGGCACACATTTATTCATTCTAATCTAGTGAGTTTGTGTACTCTCAAGCTTCTCAACCTTGTGTGTGTGTGCATTGTTGCAACCCTAACCCTAATTCCAACATCTTCTAGATGCCATTTGCAGTAACTCTTTGTAGTAGACAACATTAGCTATGTAGACTTCATTTGTACCTTTCATTGTTGCTTTCATGGTCCACGGTATCTTTTACACACACTTTCACTGCATCTTATGATCTAACACGTGACATAGCAACATACAACTGTCCATGCATATTCACTTGTGTGGCTAAATAAAGTCCTAACACACTCAATGTTTGACCTTAGGACTTATTTATTGACATACCAAAAGCTAGCCTCACAGGAAATTGTCTCCTTCTCATGTCAAAAGGCAACTGAAACATTGATGGAATGAATGTTATCATTTCAAGCTAGCCTCACAGGAAATTGTCTCCTTCTCATGTCAAAAGGCAACTGAAACATTGATGGAATGAATGTTATCCTTGAAATGAAGACCCCCTGTCTCCAATGTTTATACTTGTAATAATTTCTACTTCTATCACCTTTGAGTGAAATTGCTTACATATCAGTCTAGTACCATTACAAAGTCTATGCGCCGAGGATCCAAATCACAAAGGAGCATGATAGGAGCATTCATCTTGAAAAGCAAGCAGTGAGGAGAGTAGCCACCACCCATGTTCAAACTATTCAAGTACTCAACTGTATACAATATTATGTCACTCTCAGAAGAAACAACCGAACCTGCACTGAGGTATTCTCTTTCAAGACCAGGTAATGCAGTCAAGGCTAGTTCATTAATCTCATCCACCTCTTGATTTCGTGGTGCAAGAATAACGCGGTCTGTAAAGAAGCATGCATAATCCTCCACTCTTTGAAGATCTCTATACATCCATTCTACCAAACTCAGCAAGGAGTTCCCATGGATCAACATTCATAGTGGAATTACCACTCTACCTTCATTGTTTGGATGGTCTATAAAGCCATCCCCAATTTGTAAAGTCCAATTGACAAATTCTAGTTATGTACAATCATAATCACTCTAAATGACCCCCATGTTTTGGGTAAGCTTTAAAACATTCACATGTCTCTAAATATATGACCGGCACAATGCTGCATCAACAATATCCTCACGTGATCTCAACAACATGTAAGATTTGCCCAAAGTCACCACCAAAGAGCATAATTTTGTCTTAAAACACTATATCACTTTGCATGATATCTTTTAATGTCCCGTCCAATGCTTCATATGCATACATATGCATCATTGGAGCCTTATCCCAAATGATTAATCTTGCAAGCTTCAACATCTCGGCCAATGGGCTATTAGCTTCAATATTACATGTGCTAGAAGCATTCAAAACCAATGGGACTTTGAAACGTGAGTGTGCAGTGTCCATTTGAAAGTAACAATGTAGCTATTCCTGAAGATGCACATGCCAAAGCAACTTGATTATCTCCACGTAATCAAGATAGCAATGCATTATATAGATATGTTTTGCTTGATCCGCCTGGTCCATTGAGGAAAAAAACACCACCATTGTTCACATTAACGGCATCAAGGATGGTATGGAATGCTCTAGAGATTGACAACTATTAAGATTCCTTTCCATGGAAAGAGCCAAATCAGCCTGTTGAATAGCATCAAACATCGTCTCGTCTATCAACAACCCATTGTTGATTAGCAACAGTTGATCTATGAGGAAGAGGCAACCCTTCAAAATCATGTAGACGTTTTCCATATTGTTGTACGAGGTCTTGCATGTGTAATAGAGCTTGATTCTTAGCTATAGATTAACAAACACCAACGTTAACACACCTTATTTGCAAGCCATGGAAAAAATCATCTAAAAGCTCGGCACAAAATTTGACCCAAAGCTATCTGGGAGAAATAGGCTCACAAAAAACCAAAATGATGACAAAAAGCTGATGTAGCTGGAATCATGTTTTCTGAAATGCAGCTTCTTCAAGACATGTATCACTCATCATCACTCTCCAACATTTCTCTCACTTCACATACAACCTTAAAACATGGATACAACTGCCCATTCATTATTTGCACTTCCTCAAAAGATTTGCAGTCTTTACATACTGTAGTATTGCTCACCTGCACTCGGGCTAACATTATATATACGTCTAATCACATTTTCATTTTTCTTTTAGTCCATGACCGAAGAGCTGAAGTCCACACCCACTTGCAAGGGAAATCGTGGATGTATGCATAGAGATGTAGATGTATGCATGTAGATGTGAATGTACGCATATAGATGTGGATGTATGGATGTGAATATACGATATGTGATGTGAGGGAATCTGAGTGATGAGATGGAAATGATGTGATGGGATGAGTATACATATAAATGGAATATGGAATAAGTAATGTAGATTGATGAGGGATAATGTGGAAAAATGAAAGTTAAAATAGAAATTGTATTGTAAACTGTTTGTAAATGCTGTTTGTAAAAGATTGTTTTATGTCAAGAATGCTGGGGGGAGCATTTTGACCGTCTTGTGATTAAGGTCGTAATGGTAAAGTTGCAACTGCTGACGGGGAGTCAATGAAGGACGTCTCGCGTAGCAAGGTCGGCCGAGGTCTTGACCAGCCTCGGTACGATTAAAATGGTGAGCTTCCGGTACGGTGGATGAGGGGCCAAGGAAGCGGCCTATGCGTGAAGCGCTAGGTCACCTGCGAAGGATCCTAGAGGGTGCTGACCATACGGTGCTCGGGCTCTGGGTCGCCTAGGATACCCACGCGTGCGTCGAGGAAGATATTGGAACAGAGTTGGAGTTGTTTTCTGAAATCGAGCATGGATCTGGTTGATTGACCTTGCTGGTCTTCAATGGATGAGTCCATGGCTCCTTATATGGATCCGTTGGTTGATCTTGCTGATCTTCAACGAGAGTCCATCTTGATAAGTGATTATATTGCCGAGTATTAAGGGCTAGGAACTAAGAAACGGCCCCTGTGTGGACAGGTGGTGAACGTCCTAGTTGCCAATGATGCCATAGATACTCTGATGAAGGAATGATGAGAAATTAAGAATCAACTGGATAAATTGGAAGATGGTGATCAATGATACTATGGTTTTATTAAAGGATTGTTTTAAACTGGTTGAATCTGGTTGAAAAGGGCAATTTCATATTGGGTGTGTGAGTGGTGTGACTAGTTTTATTTTGCATGAACATCCGGCTAGGGGGCCTTGGAACTCTTTTCCTTGGTACCCGGGACAAAACCTAACCAAATTCTTAATTGGATCCTATCACTACAGTGGTTGGGCGGTTGGCTAACCCATGGGATTGGATGGGGTTAGGCTGGACTGATGGATCCGTAAATCGAGACTCAAACTTTTGTTTTTACGATAGAAAAAAAAAAATCCCGGACAGTAACTGTTCTATGGATAGGAATCAACGGCTGTGCCTCTTGAATGGGGAAAAAAGCGTTGATCCCAATGATCCAAGTGCAAGTTTCTTCCTTGAACTGACTAAGTATTTTATAGATGTAATTGGATCATCTCGATCAGAAATGATCTTGACTACGTTAGAGTAAAAAGTTATCCTGGTGGAATCGCCCGTGCTTTCGGTTAAGAAAGTTTTTCCGGGTTCGGTTTTGGAACAACCAACGGATTAGTCTCTTATCCGGATATCCGTGGGCGAGGCCCCGAGTGTGGGACCCCTGTCCCGCGCGAGAAGCGCTACTTCCGCTGCCAGTACCCCGAATCCGTTGCTCGGTGGGAACAGGGATCTTACAGTTGGTATCAGAGCATTTGGTTAATAAAGATCAACTGAGAAGATAAATATGTCAAAAATTTATCAAGAAACACAAAAAGGTTATAATTGTGTGATATAACTCATACAATTTGATATTCAAACTGAAATTCATAATTTGGTAATTGGTTCTTCAGATGGAAGTACCGCAATTATATAGAAACCCTGACTTGCTTGAGGCCTAGACATGATAGTATTTACCTTATAATTCCAAGGGCCGTGACTACCCGTATATACCGAGAGTATACTGCAGCTCTTTACTGACAGTATATACGAGTAAATCTAAGACTTGAAATTATAAGCGTTAATGCTATCTAGATGATGATTTCGAATGTGATTGATATGATTTTTAATTCTGTTTGAGAATTGATGAATTGATTTGGATTCTGATTGAAAATGCTGATTGAAAAATGTTGATTTTTAAAAATTAGTTGAAATATAATGAAACCACAATGAGGGGGAATGGGACGAATCCCTGTGATGATATTCATAACTAGAATGATGATAATGAATTCAGCAAATCACTATGAGGTTAGTGGGTTGTGCTGTTAGATTGCTATTGTTAATATTTGACCAGTAGATCAAGTTAAGGGATGTCAAATTGAGAACTTGCTTGACTAAAATTTCCGTGGAGGAATGTTCCGAAGGAAACTTTTCGGTCTAATGGACCATTATCGTGTTAAAGATATGAATGACATGATCTGAATGAATTGTTATTTAATGATGAGTTCTATAAAAGGGATATTTATCCCAGTGTTCTGTTGGGTTGACCAGAATATAAGGAACCCCAGAATAAAATTGGATCTTAAGAAAAAGAGTTGTCCTCTACCTTGCGAGATGAGGACATCTCGCTCTTTTTAAGTGGGGTAGGATGTAAGATTCCTCCCCAGCCTTCGAGGTATATAGGAGTAAGAATCTCCCTTTCGGATCTTATAATTATTCCCTCTCTAAAATAAAAGAAAGTTTCTGTTTAAAAAAGGAATACCCTTTTCCTAAAATACTTCTCAGGAGTCACGCCTATTTTAAGGATTTAGAACAATGAGTTTAGAAGTGAGAATCGGTGTTTTGGATACCAAGGTTTTGGTTTTCATTCGAGTATGGCCCAAAAGAAGTTCTTTATCTCTTGGGGAGTATAAGAAGTTATCCCCCAGATATTGTGATCCTTATATCTGAATTCAATGAAAGTAGGTGACTTAGCCTACAAGTTTCTTTTATCTCCTCATCTCAAAATTCTTATTGCCTGCTATAGAAAAATGTGTCAAACACAAATCATGGAAAGACGGTAAAACTTCAGTGGCAAGTTAGCGTTGGCTTCTAGGTTACGCTAGCTCCTTTCTTTATATAAGTCGTAACTTTTACTTGTCGCTCACAGTAATCTTACTCCCATCAATCTCCTTTCTTTCTTAATCTCCTTCATGGCTTGGCAACAGGAATTAGTTTTATCCCTGATGATTTCTCACCTTCAAGACGCAAGAGAGTCTGTGAAGAAAGACTTTATAGAACAGTATGAGCGCTCACTTTTTCCTCACCTAGGAACTTCTGTAGCGCAGACCAAATGGCGGACCTATCAAAACATAACTAGGGTAACACCCTGGGGTCAGCAACACTTTCGTAACAATGTCCGCTTGGCCATGGTTATTGAAGCTTTGGGTTTGGGTCCCCGATACTACTGTGTCATGAGATCAAGGCATCTTGGGTTTTCTGAGCGGGTCTTCTTACTGGCATGTTTTCTTCCTCATGAGAAGATATGCCTTTACCCCGTTTTTGGCTTGCCTCTCAGAGGTCCTTTTGTTAGATCACCTCATACCACTGAGATAGGTGCGGCAATAACCAGCAGAATCATTCCCATAGATGAGTTACCCTATACTTGTGCAGCTTGTGAGGACTGCTTTTGTGACCATATGATGGACGGGCTTATGGAAGTGTAAAGAGTTCCTCTATCTTTACTGTATAAGTTCCGAGAATGAATAAAGTTTAAATCTTGTTCTTATTTTGAATCTTGCTCTCTTTAAGACTTTTCTTGGTGGTAAATCTTGATTAAAATTTTTCTCTAAGTCTCATATTCGTGCATCTTACGAAATTATCCCAAGTTGCGAGATGAGGACATCTCGCGTTTTTTAAGTGGGGTAGAATGTAAGATTCCTCCCCCAACCCCCTTTTTGATGTCTAGTATCTTTCCCTGTAATCAATCCCTCTTCAGAAATATAAAGACCTTGTTTCTAACTGTTTTAACTTAGAGAGAGAAAATATTCTAGAGAGAGAATATTCAGATTATGAATATTTTTGGATAGAAAAATAACTCATCTTATTAAAATAAGTTCCCCTGAAACAGAAATTCAAAAAGAATTTTTCAATGTGCAATTGGAATTAATTGGAAATAGGTATAAAGAACCTTAGTCTAAGGGTCTAGATTTTCAGAAATCTTTAGACTATGGTCCAATTAAGGTTCCTATGGGCCAATAGCATCAATACATGTGTAGGGAGGAGATAAATCC
Source organism: Cibotium barometz (assembly GCF_041138505.1). Classification (NCBI taxonomy): domain Eukaryota; kingdom Viridiplantae; phylum Streptophyta; class Polypodiopsida; order Cyatheales; family Cibotiaceae; genus Cibotium; species Cibotium barometz. The sequence continues at coordinate 14,843,609 of NC_141079.1, forward strand.
AATTTGTAAAGAGAAGATATCCAAAAATGAGTAAATGCTCACATAAGGTGAAGAGTTAAAAATGTACAAGGTTTATTAGTAAAAAACTATGAGCAATATTAAAAATATGAGATATTTTGGGTATCCAAAAATGAGTAAATGCTCACATAAGATGAAGAGTTGAAAATGTACAAGGTTTATTAGTAAAAAAACACATATGTAAGGAAGGGGAGTTCTTTAAAGGAGGTGCATATTTCACATAAGATGAAGAGTTGAAAATGTACAAGGTTTATTAGTAAAAAAAAAAAACTATGACACATATGTAAGGAAGAGGAGTTCTTTAAAGGAGGTGCATATTTCACATAAGATGAAGAGTTGAAAATGTACAAGGTTTATTAGTAAAAAACTATGAGCAATATTAAAAATATGAGATATTTTGGGTATCCAAAAATGAGTAAATGCTCACATAAGATGAAGAGTTGAAAATGTACAAGGTTTATTAGTAAAAAAACACATATGTAAGGAAGGGGAGTTCTTTAAAGGAGGTGCATATTTCACATAAGATGAAGAGTTGAAAATGTACAAGGTTTATTAATAAAAAAAAACTATGACACATATGTAAGGAAGGAGAGTTCTTTAAAGGAGGTGCATATTTTACATGCTTGAATGAGTTTTAAACTCATAAAAATTGAGATATTTTATCTCTCCTCTCTCCTCATTCAAGTCTAGTTCCAAAAAGTTAGCTTAACTGACCTAAAAATGGTCAAAAAGTGACCAAACTGACTTGGAAAATTCTAGAATCGGTTTGTTTGGTTAGGAGCTCAAATTTTCCTATAAATAGAAGCCTCCCCTTGTTGAAAAAGACATAGAGTCTTATGCTTTGTTACTCTACTCCACCTAAGCCAAATTAGATAGAGTCTTATGCTTTGTTACTCTACTCCACCTAAGCCAAATTAGATAGAGTCTTATGCTTTGTTACTCTACTCCACCTAAGCCAAATTAGATAGTGTCTTATGCTTTGTTACTCTACTCCACCTAAGCCAAATTAGATAGAGTCTTATGCTTTGTTACTCTACTCCACCTAAGCCAAATTAGATAGAGTCTTATGCCTTGTTACTCTACTCCACCTAAGCCAAAATATAGAGTGTCTTATGCATTGTTACTCTACTCTACCTAAGCCAAGAGTTATGAATTCTTTAATAATTCACTAGTTTTTGATACTTCTCTCTTTCTTCAATCCCCATTGGTGGCTCCATCAACATACTAAACCAATGGATTGGTTGGGGGCCTCTACCGTGAATAAAGAATCAAGCAAATCATAAGGTAAGTATATTGAATTTTGATCTTTTCTATAATTTTTCAATGATTCTCTCTTCTCAACCCCTCTCAAGCTTGAGAAGCTTAATTGGTATGGTTTTTTAAATGCTATTGAAGTTAATTGGTGAATAGTAGGGAAGAGTTACATAATTTAATAAATGCTATAGAAGTTAATTTCCATTTATGTTTAAATTCAAATGGTTTTTATGTAATTTCTCTCTCTCTCTCAAGAAATGGTCATACTCATGACCCATTCTCAATCCAAATGAAGCTTTTCATAAAGCTTTTCCTTAATCCAAGATTAAGCTATGCTTGAGGCCAAATTAATGGCTTTTTGCTATGCTTTTAGTTTATGCACATTGATGATTCAATCCATTATGGATTGATGACCCAATTAGAGACCATTCTAATTATATCCTTAATGATAAGCTTTATCCCTTAGAAAAAAAAATTGAGATTTATCAGTCATAGTAGCGGAGCTATGGCAAAATTTTTATAGAAATTACGCATAAAATAAATTCATTCAAAGCATAAAAAGAGGACTTCCTACCATATTCTAGGAACTATCTTCCTAGATTAATTAAAAGAATTTTATTATGCATGGAGATGTGGATGTTGCATGTAGATGTAGATGTATGGATGTGAGTGTGAATGTGGAGGTGAATGTATGCATGGAGATGTGGATGTATGCATGTAGAAGTAGATGTATAGATGAGGATGTAAATAGAGATGTGGATGGATGCATGTAGATGTAGATGTATAGATGTGGATGTGAATGGAGATGTAGATGTATGCATGTAGATGTAGATGTATAGATGTGAATGTGGATGTATGCATGTAGATGTGGATGTGGATGTGGAGGTGGAGGTGGATGTATGCATGTAGATGTAGATGTATAGATGTAGATGTGGATGTGGAGGTGGATGGATGCATGTAGATGTAGATGTATAGATATAGATGGGAATGGAGATATGGATGTATGCATGTAGATGTAGATGTATAGATGTAGATGTGGATGTGGAGGTGGATGGATGCATGTAGATGTAGATGTATAGATGTAGATGGGGATAGAGATATGGAAGGATGCATGTAGATGTAGATGTAGAGATGTAGATGTGGATGTGGAGGTGGATGGATGCATGTAGATGTAGATGTATAGATGTAGATGTGAATGGAGATGTGGATGTATGCATGTAGATGTAGGTGTATAGATGTAGATGTGGATGTGGAAGTGGATGTATGCATGTAGATGTAGATGTATAGATGTGGATGTGAATGTGGAGGTGGATGTATGCATAAAGATGTAGATGTATGGAGGTGAATGTGAATGTGGATGTGGATGTATGCATAGAGATGTAGATGTATGCATGTAGATGTGAATGTACGCATATAGATGTGGATGTATGGATGTGAATATACGATATGTGATGTGAGGGAATCTGAGTGATGAGATGGAAATGATGTGATGGGATGAGTATACATATAAATGGAATATGGAATAAGTAATGTAGATTGATGAGGGATAATGTGGAAAAATGAAAGTTAAAATAGAAATTGTATTGTAAACTGTTTGTAAATGCTGTTTGTAAATGCTGTTTGTAAAAGATTGTTTTATGTCAAGAATGCTGGGGGGAGCATTTTGACCGTCTTGTGATTAAGGTCGTAATGGTAAAGTTGCAACTGCTGACGGGGAGTCAATGAAGGACGTCTCGCGTAGCAAGGTCGGCCGAGGTCTTGACCAGCCTCGGTACGATTAAAATGGTGAGCTTCCGGTACGGTGGATGAGGGGCCAAGGAAGCGGCCTATGCGTGAAGCGCTAGGTCACCTGCGAAGGATCCTAGAGGGTGCTGACCATACGGTGCTCGGGCTCTGGGTCGCCTAGGATACCCACGCGTGCGTCGAGGAAGATATTGGAACAGAGTTGGAGTTGTTTTCTGAAATCGAGCATGGATCTGGTTGATTGACCTTGCTGGTCTTCAATGGATGAGTCCATGGCTCCTTATATGGATCCGTTGGTTGATCTTGCTGATCTTCAACGAGAGTCCATCTTGATAAGTGATTATATTGCCGAGTATTAAGGGCTAGGAACTAAGAAACGGCCCCTGTGTGGACAGGTGGTGAACGTCCTAGTTGCCAATGATGCCATAGATACTCTGATGAAGGAATGATGAGAAATTAAGAATCAACTGGATAAATTGGAAGATGGTGATCAATGATACTATGGTTTTATTAAAGGATTGTTTTAAACTGGTTGAATCTGGTTGAAAAGGGCAATTTCATATTGGGTGTGTGAGTGGTGTGACTAGTTTTATTTTGCATGAACATCCGGCTAGGGGGCCTTGGAACTCTTTTCCTTGGTACCCGGGACAAAACCTAACCAAATTCTTAATTGGATCCCATCACTACAGTGGTTGGGCGGTTGGCTAACCCATGGGATTGGATGGGGTTAGGCTGGACTGATGGATCCGTAAATCGAGACTCAAACTTTTGTTTTTACGATAGAAAAAAAAAAATCCCGGACAGTAACTGTTCTATGGATAGGAATCAACGGCTGTGCCTCTTGAATGGGGAAAAAAGCGTTGATCCCAATGATCCAAGTGCAAGTTTCTTCCTTGAACTGACTAAGTATTTTATAGATGTAATTGGATCATCTCGATCAGAAATGATCTTGACTACGTTAGAGTAAAAAGTTATCCTGGTGGAATCGCCCGTGCTTCCGGTTAAGAAAGTTTTTCCGGGTTCGGTTTTGGAACAACCAACGGATTAGTCTCTTATCCGGATATCCGTGGGCGAGGCCCCGAGTGTGGGACCCCTGTCCCGCGCGAGAAGCGCTACTTTCGCTGCCAGTACCCCGAATCCGTTGCTCGGTGGGAACAGGGATCTTACAGTTGGTATCAGAGCATTTGGTTAATAAAGATCAACTGAGAAGATAAATATGTCAAAAATTTATCAAGAAACACAAAAAGGTTATAATTGTGTGATATAACTCATACAATTTGATATTCAAACTGAAATTCATAATTTGGTAATTGGTTCTTCAGATGGAAGTACCGCAATTATATAGAAACCCTGACTTGCTTGAGGCCTAGACATGATAGTATTTACCTTATAATTCCAAGGGCCGTGACTACCCGTATATACCGAGAGTATACTGCAGCTCTTTACTGACAGTATATACGAGTAAATCTAAGACTTGAAATTATAAGCGTTAATGCTATCTAGATGATGATTTCGAATGTGATTGATATGATTTTTAATTCTGTTTGAGAATTGATGAATTGATTTGGATTCTGATTGAAAATGCTGATTGAAAAATGTTGATTTTTAAAAATTAGTTGAAATATAATGAAACCACAATGAGGGGGAATGGGACGAATCCCTGTGATGATATTCATAACTAGAATGATGATAATGAATTCAGCAAATCACTATGAGGTTAGTGGGTTGTGCTGTTAGATTGCTATTGTTAATATTTGACCGGTAGATCAAGTTAAGGGATGTCAAATTGAGAACTTGCTTGACTAAAATTTCCGTGGAGGAATGTTCCGAAGGAAACTTTTCGGTCTAATGGACCATTATCGTGTTAAAGATATGAATGACATGATCTGAATGAATTGTTATTTAATGATGAGTTCTATATAAGGGATATTTATCCCAGTGTTTTGTTGGGTTGACCAGAATATAAGGAACCCCAGAATAAAATTGGATCTTAAGAAAAAGAGTTGTCCTCTACCTTGCGAGATGAGGACATCTCGCTCTTTTTAAGTGGGGTAGGATGTAAGATTCCTCCCCAGCCTTCGAGGTATATAGGAGTAAGAATCTTCCTTTCGGATCTTATAATTATTCCCTCTCTAAAATAAAAGAAAGTTTCTGTTTAAAAAAGGAATACCCTTTTCCTAAAATACTTCTCAGGAGTCACGCCTATTTTAAGGATTTAGAACAATGAGTTTAGAAGTGAGAATCGGTGTTTTGGATACCAAGGTTTTGGTTTTCATTCGAGTATGGCCCAAAAGAAGTTCTTTATCTCTTGGGGAGTATAAGAAGTTATCCCCCAGATATTGTGATCCTTATATCTGAATTCAATGAAAGTAGGTGACTTAGCCTACAAGTTTCTTTTATCTCCTCATCTCAAAATTCTTATTGCCTTCTATAGAAAAATGTGTCAAACACAAATCATGGAAAGACGGTAAAACTTCAGTGGCAAGTTACCGTTGGCTTCTAGGTTACGCTAGCTCCTTCCTTTATATAAGTCGTAACTTTTACTTGTCGCTCACAGTAATCTTACTCCCATCAATCTCCTTTCTTTCTTAATCTCCTTCATGGCTTGGCAACAGGAATTAGTTTTATCCCTGATGATTTCTCACCTTCAAGACGCAAGAGAGTCTGTGAAGAAAGACTTTATAGAACAGTATGAGCGCTCACTTTTTCCTCACCTAGGAACTTCTGTAGCGCAGACCAAATGGCGAACCTATCAAAACATAACTAGGGTAACACCCTGGGGTCAGCAACACTTTCGTAACAATGTCCGCTTGGCCATGGTTATTGAAGCTTTGGGTTTGGGTCCCCGATACTACTGTGTCATGAGATCAAGGCATCTTGGGTTTTCTGAGCGGGTCTTCTTACTGGCATGTTTTCTTCCTCATGAGAAGATATGCCTTTACCCCGTTTTTGGCTTGCCTCTCAGAGGTCCTTTTGTTAGATCACCTCATACCACTGAGATAGGTGCGGCAATAACCAGCAGAATCATTCCCATAGATGAGTTACCCTATACTTGTGCAGCTTGTGAGGACTGCTTTTGTGACCATATGATGGACGGGCTTATGGAAGTGTAAAGAGTTCCTCTATCTTTACTGTATAAGTTCCGAGAATGAATAAAGTTTAAATCTTGTTCTTATTTTGAATCTTGCTCTCTTTAAGACTTTTCTTGGTGGTAAATCTTGATTAAAATTTTTCTCTAAGTCTCATATTCGTGCATCTTACGAAATTATCCCAAGTTGCGAGATGAGGACATCTCGCGTTTTTTAAGTGGGGTAGAATGTAAGATTCCTCCCCCAACCCCCTTTTTGATGTCTAGTATCTTTCCCTGTAATCAATCCCTCTTCAGAAATATAAAGACCTTGTTTCTAACTGTTTTAACTTAGAGAGAGAAAATATTCTAGAGAGAGAATATTCAGATTATGAATATTTTTGGATAGAAAAATAACTCATCTTATTAAAATAAGTTCCCCTGAAACAGAAATTCAAAAAGAATTTTCCAATGTGCAATTGGAATTAATTGGAAATAGGTATAAAGAACCTTAGTCTAAGGGTCTAGATTTTCAGAAATCTTTAGACTATGGTCCAATTAAGGTTCCTATGGGCCAATAGCATCAATACATGTGTAGGGAGGAGATAAATCCAATTTGTAAAGAGAAGATATCCAAAAATGAGTAAATGCTCACATAAGGTGAAGAGTTAAAAATGTACAAGGTTTATTAGTAAAAAACTATGAGCAATATTAAAAATATGAGATATTTTGGGTATCCAAAAATGAGTAAATGCTCACATAAGATGAAGAGTTGAAAATGTACAAGGTTTATTAGTAAAAAAACACATATGTAAGGAAGGGGAGTTCTTTAAAGGAGGTGCATATTTCACATAAGATGAAGAGTTGAAAATGTACAAGGTTTATTAGTAAAAAAAAAAAACTATGACACATATGTAAGGAAGAGGAGTTCTTTAAAGGAGGTGCATATTTCACATAAGATGAAGAGTTGAAAATGTACAAGGTTTATTAGTAAAAAACTATGAGCAATATTAAAAATATGAGATATTTTGGGTATCCAAAAATGAGTAAATGCTCACATAAGATGAAGAGTTGAAAATGTACAAGGTTTATTAGTAAAAAAACACATATGTAAGGAAGGGGAGTTCTTTAAAGGAGGTGCATATTTCACATAAGATGAAGAGTTGAAAATGTACAAGGTTTATTAATAAAAAAAAACTATGACACATATGTAAGGAAGGAGAGTTCTTTAAAGGAGGTGCATATTTCACATGCTTGAATGAGTTTTAAACTCATAAAAATTGAGATATTTTATCTCTCCTCTCTCCTCATTCAAGTCTAGTTCCAAAAAGTTAGCTTAACTGACCTAAAAATGGTCAAAAAGTGACCAAACTGACTTGGAAAATTCTAGAATCGGTTTGTTTGGTTAGGAGCTCAAATTTTCCTATAAATAGAAGCCTCCCCTTGTTGAAAAAGACATAGAGTCTTATGCTTTGTTACTCTACTCCACCTAAGCCAAATTAGATAGAGTCTTATGCTTTGTTACTCTACTCCACCTAAGCCAAATTAGATAGAGTCTTATGCTTTGTTACTCTACTCCACCTAAGCCAAATTAGATAGTGTCTTATGCTTTGTTACTCTACTCCACCTAAGCCAAATTAGATAGAGTCTTATGCTTTGTTACTCTACTCCACCTAAGCCAAATTAGATAGAGTCTTATGCCTTGTTACTCTACTCCACCTAAGCCAAAATATAGAGTGTCTTATGCATTGTTACTCTACTCTACCTAAGCCAAGAGTTATGAATTCTTTAATAATTCACTAGTTTTTGATACTTCTCTCTTTCTTCAATCCCCATTGGTGGCTCCATCAACATACTAAACCAATGGATTGGTTGGGGGCCTCTACCGTGAATAAAGAATCAAGCAAATCATAAGGTAAGTATATTGAATTTTGATCTTTTCTATAATTTTTCAATGATTCTCTCTTCTCAACCCCTCTCAAGCTTGAGAAGCTTAATTGGTATGGTTTTTTAAATGCTATTGAAGTTAATTGGTGAATAGTAGGGAAGAGTTACATAATTTAATAAATGCTATAGAAGTTAATTTCCATTTATGTTTAAATTCAAATGGTTTTTATGTAATTTCTCTCTCTCTCTCAAGAAATGGTCATACTCATGACCCATTCTCAATCCAAATGAAGCTTTTCATAAAGCTTTTCCTTAATCCAAGATTAAGCTATGCTTGAGGCCAAATTAATGGCTTTTTGCTATGCTTTTAGTTTATGCACATTGATGATTCAATCCATTATGGATTGATGACCCAATTAGAGACCATTCTAATTATATCCTTAATGATAAGCTTTATCCCTTAGAAAAAAAAATTGAGATTTATCAGTCATAGTAGCGGAGCTATGGCAAAATTTTTATAGAAATTACGCATAAAATAAATTCATTCAAAGCATAAAAAGAGGACTTCCTACCATATTCTAGGAACTATCTTCCTAGATTAATTAAAAGAATTTTATTATGCATGGAGATGTGGATGTTGCATGTAGATGTAGATGTATGGATGTGAGTGTGAATGTGGAGGTGAATGTATGCATGGAGATGTGGATGTATGCATGTAGAAGTAGATGTATAGATGAGGATGTAAATAGAGATGTGGATGGATGCATGTAGATGTAGATGTATAGATGTGGATGTGAATGGAGATGTAGATGTATGCATGTAGATGTAGATGTATAGATGTGAATGTGGATGTATGCATGTAGATGTGGATGTGGATGTGGAGGTGGAGGTGGATGTATGCATGTAGATGTAGATGTATAGATGTAGATGTGGATGTGGAGGTGGATGGATGCATGTAGATGTAGATGTATAGATATAGATGGGAATGGAGATATGGATGTATGCATGTAGATGTAGATGTATAGATGTAGATGTGGATGTGGAGGTGGATGGATGCATGTAGATGTAGATGTATAGATGTAGATGGGGATAGAGATATGGAAGGATGCATGTAGATGTAGATGTAGAGATGTAGATGTGGATGTGGAGGTGGATGGATGCATGTAGATGTAGATGTATAGATGTAGATGTGAATGGAGATGTGGATGTATGCATGTAGATGTAGGTGTATAGATGTAGATGTGGATGTGGAAGTGGATGTATGCATGTAGATGTAGATGTATAGATGTGGATGTGAATGTGGAGGTGGATGTATGCATAAAGATGTAGATGTATGGAGGTGAATGTGAATGTGGATGTGGATGTATGCATAGAGATGTAGATGTATGCATGTAGATGTGAATGTACGCATATAGATGTGGATGTATGGATGTGAATATACGATATGTGATGTGAGGAAATCTGAGTGATGAGATGGAAATGATGTGATGGGATGAGTATACATATAAATGGAATATGGAATAAGTAATGTAGATTGATGAGGGATAATGTGGAAAAATGAAAGTTAAAATAGAAATTGTATTGTAAACTGTTTGTAAATGCTGTTTGTAAATGCTGTTTGTAAAAGATTGTTTTATGTCAAGAATGCTGGGGGGAGCATTTTGACCGTCTTGTGATTAAGGTCGTAATGGTAAAGTTGCAACTGCTGACGGGGAGTCAATGAAGGACGTCTCGCGTAGCAAGGTCGGCTGAGGTCTTGACCAGCCTCGGTACGATTAAAATGGTGAGCTTCCGGTACGGTGGATGAGGGGCCAAGGAAGCGGCCTATGCGTGAAGCGCTAGGTCACCTGCGAAGGATCCTAGAGGGTGCTGACCATACGGTGCTCGGGCTCTGGGTCGCCTAGGATACCCACGCGTGCGTCGAGGAAGATATTGGAACAGAGTTGGAGTTGTTTTCTGAAATCGAGCATGGATCTGGTTGATTGACCTTGCTGGTCCTTAATGGATGAGTCCATGGCTCCTTATATGGATCCGTTGGTTGATCTTGCTGATCTTCAACGAGAGTCCATCTTGATAAGTGATTATATTGCCGAGTATTAAGGGCTAGGAACTAAGAAACGGCCCCTGTGTGGACAGGTGGTGAACGTCCTAGTTGCCAATGATGCCATAGATACTCTGATGAAGGAATGATGAGAAATTAAGAATCAACTGGATAAATTGGAAGATGGTGATCAATGATACTATGGTTTTATTAAAGGATTGTTTTAAACTGGTTGAATCTGGTTGAAAAGGGCAATTTCATATTGGGTGTGTGAGTGGTGTGACTAGTTTTATTTTGCATGAACATCCGGCTAGGGGGCCTTGGAACTCTTTTCCTTGGTACCCGGGACAAAACCTAACCAAATTCTTAATTGGATCCCATCACTACAGTGGTTGGGCGGTTGGCTAACCCATGGGATTGGATGGGGTTAGGCTGGACTGATGGATCCGTAAATCGAGACTCAAACTTTTGTTTTTACGATAGAAAAAAAAAATCCCGGACAGTAACTGTTCTATGGATAGGAATCAACGGCTGTGCCTCTTGAATGGGAAAAAAAGCGTTGATCCCAATGATCCAAGTGCAAGTTTCTTCCTTGAACTGACTAAGTATTTTATAGATGTAATTGGATCATCTCGATCAGAAATGATCTTGACTACGTTAGAGTAAAAAGTTATCCTGGTGGAATCGCCCATGCTTCCGGTTAAGAAAGTTTTTCCGGGTTCGGTTTTGGAACAACCAACGGATTAGTCTCTTATCCGGATATCCGTGGGCGAGGCCCCGAGTGTGGGACCCCTGTCCCGCGCGAGAAGCGCTACTTCCGCTGCCAGTACCCCGAATCCGTTGCTCGGTGGGAACAGGGATCTTACAGTTGGTATCAGAGCATTTGGTTAATAAAGATCAACTGAGAAGATAAATATGTCAAAAATTTATCAAGAAACACAAAAAGGTTATAATTGTGTGATATAACTCATACAATTTGATATTCAAACTGAAATTCATAATTTGGTAATTGGTTCTTCAGATGGAAGTACCGCAATTATATAGAAACCCTGACTTGCTTGAGGCCTAGACATGATAGTATTTACCTTATAATTCCAAGGGCCGTGACTACCCGTATATACCGAGAGTATACTGCAGCTCTTTACTGACAGTATATACGAGTAAATCTAAGACTTGAAATTATAAGCGTTAATGCTATCTAGATGATGATTTCGAATGTGATTGATATGATTTTTAATTCTGTTTGAGAATTGATGAATTGATTTGGATTCTGATTGAAAATGCTGATTGAAAAATGTTGATTTTTAAAAATTAGTTGAAATATAATGAAACCACAATGAGGGGGAATGGGACGAATCCCTGTGATGATATTCATAACTAGAATGATGATAATGAATTCAGCAAATCACTATGAGGTTAGTGGGTTGTGCTGTTAGATTGCTATTGTTAATATTTGACCAGTAGATCAAGTTAAGGGATGTCAAATTGAGAACTTGCTTGACTAAAATTTCCGTGGAGGAATGTTCCGAAGGAAACTTTTCGGTCTAATGGACCATTATCGTGTTAAAGATATGAATGACATGATCTGAATGAATTGTTATTTAATGATGAGTTCTATAAAAGGGATATTTATCCCAGTGTTCTGTTGGGTTGACCAGAATATAAGGAACCCCAGAATAAAATTGGATCTTAAGAAAAAGAGTTGTCCTCTACCTTGCGAGATGAGGACATCTCGCTCTTTTTAAGTGGGGTAGGATGTAAGATTCCTCCCCAGCCTTCGAGGTATATAGGAGTAAGAATCTCCCTTTCAGATCTTATAATTATTCCCTCTCTAAAATAAAAGAAAGTTTCTGTTTAAAAAAGGAATACCCTTTTCCTAAAATACTTCTCAGGAGTCACGCCTATTTTAAGGATTTAGAACAATGAGTTTAGAAGTGAGAATCGGTGTTTTGGATACCAAGGTTTTGGTTTTCATTCGAGTATGGCCCAAAAGAAGTTCTTTATCTCTTGGGGAGTATAAGAAGTTATCCCCCAGATATTGTGATCCTTATATCTGAATTCAATGAAAGTAGGTGACTTAGCCTACAAGTTTCTTTTATCTCCTCATCTCAAAATTCTTATTGCCTTCTATAGAAAAATGTGTCAAACACAAATCATGGAAAGACGGTAAAACTTCAGTGGCAAGTTACCGTTGGCTTCTAGGTTACGCTAGCTCCTTTCTTTATATAAGTCGTAACTTTTACTTGTCGCTCACAGTAATCTTACTCCCATCAATCTCCTTTCTTTCTTAATCTCCTTCATGGCTTGGCAACAGGAATTAGTTTTATCCCTGATGATTTCTCACCTTCAAGACGCAAGAGAGTCTGTGAAGAAAGACTTTATAGAACAGTATGAGCGCTCACTTTTTCCTCACCTAGGAACTTCTGTAGCGCAGACCAAATGGCGGACCTATCAAAACATAACTAGGGTAACACCCTGGGGTCAGCAACACTTTCGTAACAATGTCCGCTTGGCCATGGTTATTGAAGCTTTGGGTTTGGGTCCCCGATACTACTGTGTCATGAGATCAAGGCATCTTGGGTTTTCTGAGCGGGTCTTCTTACTGGCATGTTTTCTTCCTCATGAGAAGATATGCCTTTACCCCGTTTTTGGCTTGCCTCTCAGAGGTCCTTTTGTTAGATCACCTCATACCACTGAGATAGGTGCGGCAATAACCAGCAGAATCATTCCCATAGATGAGTTACCCTATACTTGTGCAGCTTGTGAGGACTGCTTTTGTGACCATATGATGGACGGGCTTATGGAAGTGTAAAGAGTTCCTCTATCTTTACTGTATAAGTTCCGAGAATGAATAAAGTTTAAATCTTGTTCTTATTTTGAATCTTGCTCTCTTTAAGACTTTTCTTGGTGGTAAATCTTGATTAAAATTTTTCTCTAAGTCTCATATTCGTGCATCTTACGAAATTATCCCAAGTTGCGAGATGAGGACATCTCGCGTTTTTTAAGTGGGGTAGAATGTAAGATTCCTCCCCCAACCCCCTTTTTGATGTCTAGTATCTTTCCCTGTAATCAATCCCTCTTCAGAAATATAAAGACCTTGTTTCTAACTGTTTTAACTTAGAGAGAGAAAATATTCTAGAGAGAGAATATTCAGATTATGAATATTTTTGGATAGAAAAATAACTCATCTTATTAAAATAAGTTCCCCTGAAACAGAAATTCAAAAAGAATTTTCCAATGTGCAATTGGAATTAATTGGAAATAGGTATAAAGAACCTTAGTCTAAGGGTCTAGATTTTCAGAAATCTTTAGACTATGGTCCAATTAAGGTTCCTATGGGCCAATAGCATCAATACATGTGTAGGGAGGAGATAAATCCAATTTGTAAAGAGAAGATATCCAAAAATGAGTAAATGCTCACATAAGGTGAAGAGTTAAAAATGTACAAGGTTTATTAGTAAAAAACTATGAGCAATATTAAAAATATGAGATATTTTGGGTATCCAAAAATGAGTAAATGCTCACATAAGATGAAGAGTTGAAAATGTACAAGGTTTATTAGTAAAAAAACACATATGTAAGGAAGGGGAGTTCTTTAAAGGAGGTGCATATTTCACATAAGATGAAGAGTTGAAAATGTACAAGGTTTATTAGTAAAAAAAAAAAACTATGACACATATGTAAGGAAGAGGAGTTCTTTAAAGGAGGTGCATATTTCACATAAGATGAAGAGTTGAAAATGTACAAGGTTTATTAGTAAAAAACTATGAGCAATATTAAAAATATGAGATATTTTGGGTATCCAAAAATGAGTAAATGCTCACATAAGATGAAGAGTTGAAAATGTACAAGGTTTATTAGTAAAAAAACACATATGTAAGGAAGGGGAGTTCTTTAAAGGAGGTGCATATTTCACATAAGATGAAGAGTTGAAAATGTACAAGGTTTATTAATAAAAAAAAACTATGACACATATGTAAGGAAGGAGAGTTCTTTAAAGGAGGTGCATATTTCACATGCTTGAATGAGTTTTAAACTCATAAAAATTGAGATATTTTATCTCTCCTCTCTCCTCATTCAAGTCTAGTTCCAAAAAGTTAGCTTAACTGACCTAAAAATGGTCAAAAAGTGACCAAACTGACTTGGAAAATTCTAGAATCGGTTTGTTTGGTTAGGAGCTCAAATTTTCCTATAAATAGAAGCCTCCCCTTGTTGAAAAAGACATAGAGTCTTATGCTTTGTTACTCTACTCCACCTAAGCCAAATTAGATAGAGTCTTATGCTTTGTTACTCTACTCCACCTAAGCCAAATTAGATAGAGTCTTATGCTTTGTTACTCTACTCCACCTAAGCCAAATTAGATAGAGTCTTATGCCTTGTTACTCTACTCCACCTAAGCCAAAATATAGAGTGTCTTATGCATTGTTACTCTACTCTACCTAAGCCAAGAGTTATGAATTCTTTAATAATTCACTAGTTTTTGATACTTCTCTCTTTCTTCAATCCCCATTGGTGGCTCCATCAACATACTAAACCAATGGATTGGTTGGGGGCCTCTACCGTGAATAAAGAATCAAGCAAATCATAAGGTAAGTATATTGAATTTTGATCTTTTCTATAATTTTTCAATGATTCTCTCTTCTCAACCCCTCTCAAGCTTGAGAAGCTTAATTGGTATGGTTTTTTAAATGCTATTGAAGTTAATTGGTGAATAGTAGGGAAGAGTTACATAATTTAATAAATGCTATAGAAGTTAATTTCCATTTATGTTTAAATTCAAATGGTTTTTATGTAATTTCTCTCTCTCTCTCAAGAAATGGTCATACTCATGACCCATTCTCAATCTAAATGAAGCTTTTCATAAAGCTTTTTCTTAATCCAAGATTAAGCTATGCTTGAGGCCAAATTAATGGCTTTTTGCTATGCTTTTAGTTTATGCACATTGATGATTCAATCCATTATGGATTGATGACCCAATTAGAGACCATTCTAATTATATCCTTAATGATAAGCTTTATCCCTTAGAAAAAAAATTTGAGATTTATCAGTCATAGTAGGGGAGCTATGGCAAAATTTTTATAGAAATTACGCATAAAATAAATTCATTCAAAGCATAAAAAGAGGACTTCCTACCATATTCTAGGAACTATCTTCCTAGATTAATTAAAAGAATTTTATTATGCATGGAGATGTGGATGTTGCATGTAGATGTAGATGTATGGATGTGAGTGTGAATGTGGAGGTGAATGTATGCATGGAGATGTGGATGTATGCATGTAGAAGTAGATGTATAGATGAGGATGTAAATAGAGATGTGGATGGATGCATGTAGATGTAGATGTATAGATGTGGATGTGAATGGAGATGTAGATGTATGCATGTAGATGTAGATGTATAGATGTGAATGTGGATGTATGCATGTAGATGTGGATGTGGATGTGGAGGTGGAGGTGGATGTATGCATGTAGATGTAGATGTATAGATGTAGATGTGGATGGGGAGGTGGATGGATGCATGTAGATGTAGATGTATAGATATAGATGGGAATGGAGATATGGATGTATGCATGTAGATGTAGATGTATAGATGTAGATGTGGATGTGGAGGTGGATGGATGCATGTAGATGTAGATGTATAGATGTAGATGGGGATAGAGATATGGAAGGATGCATGTAGATGTAGATGTAGAGATGTAGATGTGGATGTGGAGGTGGATGGATGCATGTAGATGTAGATGTATAGATGTAGATGTGAATGGAGATGTGGATGTATGCATGTAGATGTAGGTGTATAGATGTAGATGTGGATGTGGAAGTGGATGTATGCATGTAGATGTAGATGTATAGATGTGGATGTGAATGTGGAGGTGGATGTATGCATAAAGATGTAGATGTATGGAGGTGAATGTGAATGTGGATGTATGCATAGAGATGTAGATGTATGCATGTAGATGTGAATGTACGCATATAGATGTGGATGTATGGATGTGAATATACGATATGTGATGTGAGGGAATCTGAGTGATGAGATGGAAATGATGTGATGGGATGAGTATACATATAAATGGAATATGGAATAAGTAATGTAGATTGATGAGGGATAATGTGGAAAAATGAAAGTTAAAATAGAAATTGTATTGTAAACTGTTTGTAAATGCTGTTTGTAAATGCTGTTTGTAAAAGATTGTTTTATGTCAAGAATGCTGGGGGGAGCATTTTGACCGTCTTGTGATTAAGGTCGTAATGGTAAAGTTGCAACTGCTGACGGGGAGTCAATGAAGGACGTCTCGCGTAGCAAGGTCGGCCGAGGTCTTGACCAGCCTCGGTACGATTAAAATGGTGAGCTTCCGGTACGGTGGATGAGGGGCCAAGGAAGCGGCCTATGCGTGAAGCGCTAGGTCACCTGCGAAGGATCCTAGAGGGTGCTGACCATACGGTGCTCGGGCTCTGGGTCGCCTAGGATACCCACGCGTGCGTCGAGGAAGATATTGGAACAGAGTTGGAGTTGTTTTCTGAAATCGAGCATGGATCTGGTTGATTGACCTTGCTGGTCTTCAATGGATGAGTCCATGGCTCCTTATATGGATCCGTTGGTTGATCTTGCTGATCTTCAACGAGAGTCCATCTTGATAAGTGATTATATTGCCGAGTATTAAGGGCTAGGAACTAAGAAACGGCCCCTGTGTGGACAGGTGGTGAACGTCCTAGTTGCCAATGATGCCATAGATACTCTGATGAAGGAATGATGAGAAATTAAGAATCAACTGGATAAATTGGAAGATGGTGATCAATGATACTATGGTTTTATTAAAGGATTGTTTTAAACTGGTTGAATCTGGTTGAAAAGGGCAATTTCATATTGGGTGTGTGAGTGGTGTGACTAGTTTTATTTTGCATGAACATCCGGCTAGGGGGCCTTGGAACTCTTTTCCTTGGTACCCGGGACAAAACCTAACCAAATTCTTAATTGGATCCCATCACTACAGTGGTTGGGCGGTTGGCTAACCCATGGGATTGGATGGGGTTAGGCTGGACTGATGGATCCGTAAATCGAGACTCAAACTTTTGTTTTTACGATAGAAAAAAAAAAAATCCCGGACAGTAACTGTTCTATGGATAGGAATCAACGGCTGTGCCTCTTGAATGGGGAAAAAAGCGTTGATCCCAATGATCCAAGTGCAAGTTTCTTCCTTGAACTGACTAAGTATTTTATAGATGTAATTGGATCATCTCGATCAGAAATGATCTTGACTACGTTAGAGTAAAAAGTTATCCTGGTGGAATCGCCCGTGCTTCCGGTTAAGAAAGTTTTTCCGGGTTCGGTTTTGGAACAACCAACGGATTAGTCTCTTATCCGGATATCCGTGGGCGAGGCCCCGAGTGTGGGACCCCTGTCCCGCGCGAGAAGCGCTACTTCCGCTGCCAGTACCCCGAATCCGTTGCTCGGTGGGAACAGGGATCTTACAGTTGGTATCAGAGCATTTGGTTAATAAAGATCAACTGAGAAGATAAATATGTCAAAAATTTATCAAGAAACACAAAAAGGTTATAATTGTGTGATATAACTCATACAATTTGATATTCAAACTGAAATTCATAATTTGGTAATTGGTTCTTCAGATGGAAGTACCGCAATTATATAGAAACCCTGACTTGCTTGAGGCCTAGACATGATAGTATTTACCTTATAATTCCAAGGGCCGTGACTACCCGTATATACCGAGAGTATACTGCAGCTCTTTACTGACAGTATATACGAGTAAATCTAAGACTTGAAATTATAAGCGTTAATGCTATCTAGATGATGATTTCGAATGTGATTGATATGATTTTTAATTCTGTTTGAGAATTGATGAATTGATTTGGATTCTGATTGAAAATGCTGATTGAAAAATGCTGATTTTTAAAAATTAGTTGAAATATAATGAAACCACAATGAGGGAGAATGGGACGAATCCCTGTGATGATATTCATAACTAGAATGATGATAATGAATTCAGCAAATCACTATGAGGTTAGTGGGTTGTGCTGTTAGATTGCTATTGTTAATATTTGACCAGTAGATCAAGTTAAGGGATGTCAAATTGAGAACTTGCTTGACTAAAATTTCCGTGGAGGAATGTTCCGAAGGAAACTTTTCGGTCTAATGGACCATTATCGTGTTAAAGATATGAATGACATGATCTGAATGAATTGTTATTTAATGATGAGTTCTATAAAAGGGATATTTATCCCAGTGTTCTGTTGGGTTGACCAGAATATAAGGAACCCCAGAATAAAATTGGATCTTAAGAAAAAGAGTTGTCCTCTACCTTGCGAGATGAGGACATCTCGCTCTTTTTAAGTGGGGTAGGATGTAAGATTCCTCCCCAGCCTTCGAGGTATATAGGAGTAAGAATCTTCCTTTCGGATCTTATAATTATTCCCTCTCTAAAATAAAAGAAAGTTTCTGTTTAAAAAAGGAATACCCTTTTCCTAAAATACTTCTCAGGAGTCACGCCTATTTTAAGGATTTAGAACAATGAGTTTAGAAGTGAGAATCGGTGTTTTGGATACCAAGGTTTTGGTTTTCATTCGAGTATGGCCCAAAAGAAGTTCTTTATCTCTTGGGGAGTATAAGAAGTTATCCCCCAGATATTGTGATCCTTATATCTGAATTCAATGAAAGTAGGTGACTTAGCCTACAAGTTTCTTTTATCTCCTCATCTCAAAATTCTTATTGCCTTCTATAGAAAAATGTGTCAAACACAAATCATGGAAAGACGGTAAAACTTCAGTGGCAAGTTACCGTTGGCTTCTAGGTTACGCTAGCTCCTTCCTTTATATAAGTCGTAACTTTTACTTGTCGCTCACAGTAATCTTACTCCCATCAATCTCCTTTCTTTCTTAATCTCCTTCATGGCTTGGCAACAGGAATTAGTTTTATCCCTGATGATTTCTCACCTTCAAGACGCAAGAGAGTCTGTGAAGAAAGACTTTATAGAACAGTATGAGCGCTCACTTTTTCCTCACCTAGGAACTTCTGTAGCGCAGACCAAATGGCGAACCTATCAAAACATAACTAGGGTAACACCCTGGGGTCAGCAACACTTTCGTAACAATGTCCGCTTGGCCATGGTTATTGAAGCTTTGGGTTTGGGTCCCCGATACTACTGTGTCATGAGATCAAGGCATCTTGGGTTTTCTGAGCGGGTCTTCTTACTGGCATGTTTTCTTCCTCATGAGAAGATATGCCTTTACCCCGTTTTTGGCTTGCCTCTCAGAGGTCCTTTTGTTAGATCACCTCATACCACTGAGATAGGTGCGGCAATAACCAGCAGAATCATTCCCATAGATGAGTTACCCTATACTTGTGCAGCTTGTGAGGACTGCTTTTGTGACCATATGATGGACGGGCTTATGGAAGTGTAAAGAGTTCCTCTATCTTTACTGTATAAGTTCCGAGAATGAATAAAGTTTAAATCTTGTTCTTATTTTGAATCTTGCTCTCTTTAAGACTTTTCTTGGTGGTAAATCTTGATTAAAATTTTTCTCTAAGTCTCATATTCGTGCATCTTACGAAATTATCCCAAGTTGCGAGATGAGGACATCTCGCGTTTTTTAAGTGGGGTAGAATGTAAGATTCCTCCCCCAACCCCCTTTTTGATGTCTAGTATCTTTCCCTGTAATCAATCCCTCTTCAGAAATATAAAGACCTTGTTTCTAACTGTTTTAACTTAGAGAGAGAAAATATTCTAGAGAGAGAATATTCAGATTATGAATATTTTTGGATAGAAAAATAACTCATCTTATTAAAATAAGTTCCCCTGAAACAGAAATTCAAAAAGAATTTTCCAATGTGCAATTGGAATTAATTGGAAATAGGTATAAAGAACCTTAGTCTAAGGGTCTAGATTTTCAGAAATCTTTAGACTATGGTCCAATTAAGGTTCCTATGGGCCAATAGCATCAATACATGTGTAGGGAGGAGATAAATCCAATTTGTAAAGAGAAGATATCCAAAAATGAGTAAATGCTCACATAAGGTGAAGAGTTAAAAATGTACAAGGTTTATTAGTAAAAAACTATGAGCAATATTAAAAATATGAGATATTTTGGGTATCCAAAAATGAGTAAATGCTCACATAAGATGAAGAGTTGAAAATGTACAAGGTTTATTAGTAAAAAAACACATATGTAAGGAAGGGGAGTTCTTTAAAGGAGGTGCATATTTCACATAAGATGAAGAGTTGAAAATGTACAAGGTTTATTAGTAAAAAAAAAAAACTATGACACATATGTAAGGAAGAGGAGTTCTTTAAAGGAGGTGCATATTTCACATAAGATGAAGAGTTGAAAATGTACAAGGTTTATTAGTAAAAAACTATGAGCAATATTAAAAATATGAGATATTTTGGGTATCCAAAAATGAGTAAATGCTCACATAAGATGAAGAGTTGAAAATGTACAAGGTTTATTAGTAAAAAAACACATATGTAAGGAAGGGGAGTTCTTTAAAGGAGGTGCATATTTCACATAAGATGAAGAGTTGAAAATGTACAAGGTTTATTAATAAAAAAAAACTATGACACATATGTAAGGAAGGAGAGTTCTTTAAAGGAGGTGCATATTTTACATGCTTGAATGAGTTTTAAACTCATAAAAATTGAGATATTTTATCTCTCCTCTCTCCTCATTCAAGTCTAGTTCCAAAAAGTTAGCTTAACTGACCTAAAAATGGTCAAAAAGTGACCAAACTGACTTGGAAAATTCTAGAATCGGTTTGTTTGGTTAGGAGCTCAAATTTTCCTATAAATAGAAGCCTCCCCTTGTTGAAAAAGACATAGAGTCTTATGCTTTGTTACTCTACTCCACCTAAGCCAAATTAGATAGAGTCTTATGCTTTGTTACTCTACTCCACCTAAGCCAAATTAGATAGAGTCTTATGCTTTGTTACTCTACTCCACCTAAGCCAAATTAGATAGTGTCTTATGCTTTGTTACTCTACTCCACCTAAGCCAAATTAGATAGTGTCTTATGCTTTGTTACTCTACTCCACCTAAGCCAAATTAGATAGAGTCTTATGCCTTGTTACTCTACTCCACCTAAGCCAAAATATAGAGTGTCTTATGCATTGTTACTCTACTCTACCTAAGCCAAGAGTTATGAATTCTTTAATAATTCACTAGTTTTTGATACTTCTCTCTTTCTTCAATCCCCATTGGTGGCTCCATCAACATACTAAACCAATGGATTGGTTGGGGGCCTCTACCGTGAATAAAGAATCAAGCAAATCATAAGGTAAGTATATTGAATTTTGATCTTTTCTATAATTTTTCAATGATTCTCTCTTCTCAACCCCTCTCAAGCTTGAGAAGCTTAATTGGTATGGTTTTTTAAATGCTATTGAAGTTAATTGGTGAATAGTAGGGAAGAGTTACATAATTTAATAAATGCTATAGAAGTTAATTTCCATTTATGTTTAAATTCAAATGGTTTTTATGTAATTTCTCTCTCTCTCTCAAGAAATGGTCATACTCATGACCCATTCTCAATCCAAATGAAGCTTTTCATAAAGCTTTTCCTTAATCCAAGATTAAGCTATGCTTGAGGCCAAATTAATGGCTTTTTGCTATGCTTTTAGTTTATGCACATTGATGATTCAATCCATTATGGATTGATGACCCAATTAGAGACCATTCTAATTATATCCTTAATGATAAGCTTTATCCCTTAGAAAAAAAAATTGAGATTTATCAGTCATAGTAGCGGAGCTATGGCAAAATTTTTATAGAAATTACGCATAAAATAAATTCATTCAAAGCATAAAAAGAGGACTTCCTACCATATTCTAGGAACTATCTTCCTAGATTAATTAAAAGAATTTTATTATGCATGGAGATGTGGATGTTGCATGTAGATGTAGATGTATGGATGTGAGTGTGAATGTGGAGGTGAATGTATGCATGGAGATGTGGATGTATGCATGTAGAAGTAGATGTATAGATGAGGATGTAAATAGAGATGTGGATGGATGCATGTAGATGTAGATGTATAGATGTGGATGTGAATGGAGATGTAGATGTATGCATGTAGATGTAGATGTATAGATGTGAATGTGGATGTATGCATGTAGATGTGGATGTGGATGTGGAGGTGGAGGTGGATGTATGCATGTAGATGTAGATGTATAGATGTAGATGTGGATGTGGAGGTGGATGGATGCATGTAGATGTAGATGTATAGATATAGATGGGAATGGAGATATGGATGTATGCATGTAGATGTAGATGTATAGATGTAGATGTGGATGTGGAGGTGGATGGATGCATGTAGATGTAGATGTATAGATGTAGATGGGGATAGAGATATGGAAGGATGCATGTAGATGTAGATGTAGAGATGTAGATGTGGATGTGGAGGTGGATGGATGCATGTAGATGTAGATGTATAGATGTAGATGTGAATGGAGATGTGGATGTATGCATGTAGATGTAGGTGTATAGATGTAGATGTGGATGTGGAAGTGGATGTATGCATGTAGATGTAGATGTATAGATGTGGATGTGAATGTGGAGGTGGATGTATGCATAAAGATGTAGATGTATGGAGGTGAATGTGAATGTGGATGTGGATGTATGCATAGAGATGTAGATGTATGCATGTAGATGTGAATGTACGCATATAGATGTGGATGTATGGATGTGAATATACGATATGTGATGTGAGGGAATCTGAGTGATGAGATGGAAATGATGTGATGGGATGAGTATACATATAAATGGAATATGGAATAAGTAATGTAGATTGATGAGGGATAATGTGGAAAAATGAAAGTTAAAATAGAAATTGTATTGTAAACTGTTTGTAAATGCTGTTTGTAAATGCTGTTTGTAAAAGATTGTTTTATGTCAAGAATGCTGGGGGGAGCATTTTGACCGTCTTGTGATTAAGGTCGTAATGGTAAAGTTGCAACTGCTGACGGGGAGTCAATGAAGGACGTCTCGCGTAGCAAGGTCGGCCGAGGTCTTGACCAGCCTCGGTACGATTAAAATGGTGAGCTTCCGGTACGGTGGATGAGGGGCCAA
Source organism: Cibotium barometz (assembly GCF_041138505.1). NCBI lineage: Eukaryota > Viridiplantae > Streptophyta > Polypodiopsida > Cyatheales > Cibotiaceae > Cibotium > Cibotium barometz. Next base: position 14,866,685 of record NC_141079.1, read on the forward strand.
GGAAGCGGCCTATGCGTGAAGCGCTAGGTCACCTGCGAAGGATCCTAGAGGGTGCTGACCATACGGTGCTCGGGCTCTGGGTCGCCTAGGATACCCACGCGTGCGTCGAGGAAGATATTGGAACAGAGTTGGAGTTGTTTTCTGAAATCGAGCATGGATCTGGTTGATTGACCTTGCTGGTCTTCAATGGATGAGTCCATGGCTCCTTATATGGATCCGTTGGTTGATCTTGCTGATCTTCAACGAGAGTCCATCTTGATAAGTGATTATATTGCCGAGTATTAAGGGCTAGGAACTAAGAAACGGCCCCTGTGTGGACAGGTGGTGAACGTCCTAGTTGCCAATGATGCCATAGATACTCTGATGAAGGAATGATGAGAAATTAAGAATCAACTGGATAAATTGGAAGATGGTGATCAATGATACTATGGTTTTATTAAAGGATTGTTTTAAACTGGTTGAATCTGGTTGAAAAGGGCAATTTCATATTGGGTGTGTGAGTGGTGTGACTAGTTTTATTTTGCATGAACATCCGGCTAGGGGGCCTTGGAACTCTTTTCCTTGGTACCCGGGACAAAACCTAACCAAATTCTTAATTGGATCCCATCACTACAGTGGTTGGGCGGTTGGCTAACCCATGGGATTGGATGGGGTTAGGCTGGACTGATGGATCCGTAAATCGAGACTCAAACTTTTGTTTTTACGATAGAAAAAAAAAAAATCCCGGACAGTAACTGTTCTATGGATAGGAATCAACGGCTGTGCCTCTTGAATGGGGAAAAAAGCGTTGATCCCAATGATCCAAGTGCAAGTTTCTTCCTTGAACTGACTAAGTATTTTATAGATGTAATTGGATCATCTCGATCAGAAATGATCTTGACTACGTTAGAGTAAAAAGTTATCCTGGTGGAATCGCCCGTGCTTCCGGTTAAGAAAGTTTTTCCGAGTTCGGTTTTGGAACAACCAACGGATTAGTCTCTTATCCGGATATCCGTGGGCGAGGCCCCGAGTGTGGGACCCCTGTCCCGCGCGAGAAGCGCTACTTCCGCTGCCAGTACCCCGAATCCGTTGCTCGGTGGGAACAGGGATCTTACAGTTGGTATCAGAGCATTTGGTTAATAAAGATCAACTGAGAAGATAAATATGTCAAAAATTTATCAAGAAACACAAAAAGGTTATAATTGTGTGATATAACTCATACAATTTGATATTCAAACTGAAATTCATAATTTGGTAATTGGTTCTTCAGATGGAAGTACCGCAATTATATAGAAACCCTGACTTGCTTGAGGCCTAGACATGATAGTATTTACCTTATAATTCCAAGGGCCGTGACTACCCGTATATACCGAGAGTATACTGCAGCTCTTTACTGACAGTATATACGAGTAAATCTAAGACTTGAAATTATAAGCGTTAATGCTATCTAGATGATGATTTCGAATGTGATTGATATGATTTTTAATTCTGTTTGAGAATTGATGAATTGATTTGGATTCTGATTGAAAATGCTGATTGAAAATGCTGATTGAAAAATGTTGATTTTTAAAAATTAGTTGAAATATAATGAAACCACAATGAGGGGGAATGGGACGAATCCCTGTGATGATATTCATAACTAGAATGATGATAATGAATTCAGCAAATCACTATGAGGTTAGTGGGTTGTGCTGTTAGATTGCTATTGTTAATATTTGACCAGTAGATCAAGTTAAGGGATGTCAAATTGAGAACTTGCTTGACTAAAATTTCCGTGGAGGAATGTTCCGAAGGAAACTTTTCGGTCTAATGGACCATTATCGTGTTAAAGATATGAATGACATGATCTGAATGAATTGTTATTTAATGATGAGTTCTATAAAAGGGATATTTATCCCAGTGTTCTGTTGGGTTGACCAGAATATAAGGAACCCCAGAATAAAATTGGATCTTAAGAAAAAGAGTTGTCCTCTACCTTGCGAGATGAGGACATCTCGCTCTTTTTAAGTGGGGTAGGATGTAAGATTCCTCCCCAGCCTTCGAGGTATATAGGAGTAAGAATCTCCCTTTCAGATCTTATAATTATTCCCTCTCTAAAATAAAAGAAAGTTTCTGTTTAAAAAAGGAATACCCTTTTCCTAAAATACTTCTCAGGAGTCACGCCTATTTTAAGGATTTAGAACAATGAGTTTAGAAGTGAGAATCGGTGTTTTGGATACCAAGGTTTTGGTTTTCATTCGAGTATGGCCCAAAAGAAGTTCTTTATCTCTTGGGGAGTATAAGAAGTTATCCCCCAGATATTGTGATCCTTATATCTGAATTCAATGAAAGTAGGTGACTTAGCCTACAAGTTTCTTTTATCTCCTCATCTCAAAATTCTTATTGCCTTCTATAGAAAAATGTGTCAAACACAAATCATGGAAAGACGGTAAAACTTCAGTGGCAAGTTACCGTTGGCTTCTAGGTTACGCTAGCTCCTTTCTTTATATAAGTCGTAACTTTTACTTGTCGCTCACAGTAATCTTACTCCCATCAATCTCCTTTCTTTCTTAATCTCCTTCATGGCTTGGCAACAGGAATTAGTTTTATCCCTGATGATTTCTCACCTTCAAGACGCAAGAGAGTCTGTGAAGAAAGACTTTATAGAACAGTATGAGCGCTCACTTTTTCCTCACCTAGGAACTTCTGTAGCGCAGACCAAATGGCGGACCTATCAAAACATAACTAGGGTAACACCCTGGGGTCAGCAACACTTTCGTAACAATGTCCGCTTGGCCATGGTTATTGAAGCTTTGGGTTTGGGTCCCCGATACTACTGTGTCATGAGATCAAGGCATCTTGGGTTTTCTGAGCGGGTCTTCTTACTGGCATGTTTTCTTCCTCATGAGAAGATATGCCTTTACCCCGTTTTTGGCTTGCCTCTCAGAGGTCCTTTTGTTAGATCACCTCATACCACTGAGATAGGTGCGGCAATAACCAGCAGAATCATTCCCATAGATGAGTTACCCTATACTTGTGCAGCTTGTGAGGACTGCTTTTGTGACCATATGATGGACGGGCTTATGGAAGTGTAAAGAGTTCCTCTATCTTTACTGTATAAGTTCCGAGAATGAATAAAGTTTAAATCTTGTTCTTATTTTGAATCTTGCTCTCTTTAAGACTTTTCTTGGTGGTAAATCTTGATTAAAATTTTTCTCTAAGTCTCATATTCGTGCATCTTACGAAATTATCCCAAGTTGCGAGATGAGGACATCTCGCGTTTTTTAAGTGGGGTAGAATGTAAGATTCCTCCCCCAACCCCCTTTTTGATGTCTAGTATCTTTCCCTGTAATCAATCCCTCTTCAGAAATATAAAGACCTTGTTTCTAACTGTTTTAACTTAGAGAGAGAAAATATTCTAGAGAGAGAATATTCAGATTATGAATATTTTTGGATAGAAAAATAACTCATCTTATTAAAATAAGTTCCCCTGAAACAGAAATTCAAAAAGAATTTTCCAATGTGCAATTGGAATTAATTGGAAATAGGTATAAAGAACCTTAGTCTAAGGGTCTAGATTTTCAGAAATCTTTAGACTATGGTCCAATTAAGGTTCCTATGGGCCAATAGCATCAATACATGTGTAGGGAGGAGATAAATCCAATTTGTAAAGAGAAGATATCCAAAAATGAGTAAATGCTCACATAAGGTGAAGAGTTAAAAATGTACAAGGTTTATTAGTAAAAAACTATGAGCAATATTAAAAATATGAGATATTTTGGGTATCCAAAAATGAGTAAATGCTCACATAAGATGAAGAGTTGAAAATGTACAAGGTTTATTAGTAAAAAAACACATATGTAAGGAAGGGGAGTTCTTTAAAGGAGGTGCATATTTCACATAAGATGAAGAGTTGAAAATGTACAAGGTTTATTAGTAAAAAAAAAAAACTATGACACATATGTAAGGAAGAGGAGTTCTTTAAAGGAGGTGCATATTTCACATAAGATGAAGAGTTGAAAATGTACAAGGTTTATTAGTAAAAAACTATGAGCAATATTAAAAATATGAGATATTTTGGGTATCCAAAAATGAGTAAATGCTCACATAAGATGAAGAGTTGAAAATGTACAAGGTTTATTAGTAAAAAAACACATATGTAAGGAAGGGGAGTTCTTTAAAGGAGGTGCATATTTCACATAAGATGAAGAGTTGAAAATGTACAAGGTTTATTAATAAAAAAAAACTATGACACATATGTAAGGAAGGAGAGTTCTTTAAAGGAGGTGCATATTTCACATGCTTGAATGAGTTTTAAACTCATAAAAATTGAGATATTTTATCTCTCCTCTCTCCTCATTCAAGTCTAGTTCCAAAAAGTTAGCTTAACTGACCTAAAAATGGTCAAAAAGTGACCAAACTGACTTGGAAAATTCTAGAATCGGTTTGTTTGGTTAGGAGCTCAAATTTTCCTATAAATAGAAGCCTCCCCTTGTTGAAAAAGACATAGAGTCTTATGCTTTGTTACTCTACTCCACCTAAGCCAAATTAGATAGAGTCTTATGCTTTGTTACTCTACTCCACCTAAGCCAAATTAGATAGAGTCTTATGCTTTGTTACTCTACTCCACCTAAGCCAAATTAGATAGAGTCTTATGCCTTGTTACTCTACTCCACCTAAGCCAAAATATAGAGTGTCTTATGCATTGTTACTCTACTCTACCTAAGCCAAGAGTTATGAATTCTTTAATAATTCACTAGTTTTTGATACTTCTCTCTTTCTTCAATCCCCATTGGTGGCTCCATCAACATACTAAACCAATGGATTGGTTGGGGGCCTCTACCGTGAATAAAGAATCAAGCAAATCATAAGGTAAGTATATTGAATTTTGATCTTTTCTATAATTTTTCAATGATTCTCTCTTCTCAACCCCTCTCAAGCTTGAGAAGCTTAATTGGTATGGTTTTTTAAATGCTATTGAAGTTAATTGGTGAATAGTAGGGAAGAGTTACATAATTTAATAAATGCTATAGAAGTTAATTTCCATTTATGTTTAAATTCAAATGGTTTTTATGTAATTTCTCTCTCTCTCTCAAGAAATGGTCATACTCATGACCCATTCTCAATCTAAATGAAGCTTTTCATAAAGCTTTTTCTTAATCCAAGATTAAGCTATGCTTGAGGCCAAATTAATGGCTTTTTGCTATGCTTTTAGTTTATGCACATTGATGATTCAATCCATTATGGATTGATGACCCAATTAGAGACCATTCTAATTATATCCTTAATGATAAGCTTTATCCCTTAGAAAAAAAATTTGAGATTTATCAGTCATAGTAGGGGAGCTATGGCAAAATTTTTATAGAAATTACGCATAAAATAAATTCATTCAAAGCATAAAAAGAGGACTTCCTACCATATTCTAGGAACTATCTTCCTAGATTAATTAAAAGAATTTTATTATGCATGGAGATGTGGATGTTGCATGTAGATGTAGATGTATGGATGTGAGTGTGAATGTGGAGGTGAATGTATGCATGGAGATGTGGATGTATGCATGTAGAAGTAGATGTATAGATGAGGATGTAAATAGAGATGTGGATGGATGCATGTAGATGTAGATGTATAGATGTGGATGTGAATGGAGATGTAGATGTATGCATGTAGATGTAGATGTATAGATGTGAATGTGGATGTATGCATGTAGATGTGGATGTGGATGTGGAGGTGGAGGTGGATGTATGCATGTAGATGTAGATGTATAGATGTAGATGTGGATGGGGAGGTGGATGGATGCATGTAGATGTAGATGTATAGATATAGATGGGAATGGAGATATGGATGTATGCATGTAGATGTAGATGTATAGATGTAGATGTGGATGTGGAGGTGGATGGATGCATGTAGATGTAGATGTATAGATGTAGATGGGGATAGAGATATGGAAGGATGCATGTAGATGTAGATGTAGAGATGTAGATGTGGATGTGGAGGTGGATGGATGCATGTAGATGTAGATGTATAGATGTAGATGTGAATGGAGATGTGGATGTATGCATGTAGATGTAGGTGTATAGATGTAGATGTGGATGTGGAAGTGGATGTATGCATGTAGATGTAGATGTATAGATGTGGATGTGAATGTGGAGGTGGATGTATGCATAAAGATGTAGATGTATGGAGGTGAATGTGAATGTGGATGTATGCATAGAGATGTAGATGTATGCATGTAGATGTGAATGTACGCATATAGATGTGGATGTATGGATGTGAATATACGATATGTGATGTGAGGGAATCTGAGTGATGAGATGGAAATGATGTGATGGGATGAGTATACATATAAATGGAATATGGAATAAGTAATGTAGATTGATGAGGGATAATGTGGAAAAATGAAAGTTAAAATAGAAATTGTATTGTAAACTGTTTGTAAATGCTGTTTGTAAATGCTGTTTGTAAAAGATTGTTTTATGTCAAGAATGCTGGGGGGAGCATTTTGACCGTCTTGTGATTAAGGTCGTAATGGTAAAGTTGCAACTGCTGACGGGGAGTCAATGAAGGACGTCTCGCGTAGCAAGGTCGGCCGAGGTCTTGACCAGCCTCGGTACGATTAAAATGGTGAGCTTCCGGTACGGTGGATGAGGGGCCAAGGAAGCGGCCTATGCGTGAAGCGCTAGGTCACCTGCGAAGGATCCTAGAGGGTGCTGACCATACGGTGCTCGGGCTCTGGGTCGCCTAGGATACCCACGCGTGCGTCGAGGAAGATATTGGAACAGAGTTGGAGTTGTTTTCTGAAATCGAGCATGGATCTGGTTGATTGACCTTGCTGGTCTTCAATGGATGAGTCCATGGCTCCTTATATGGATCCGTTGGTTGATCTTGCTGATCTTCAACGAGAGTCCATCTTGATAAGTGATTATATTGCCGAGTATTAAGGGCTAGGAACTAAGAAACGGCCCCTGTGTGGACAGGTGGTGAACGTCCTAGTTGCCAATGATGCCATAGATACTCTGATGAAGGAATGATGAGAAATTAAGAATCAACTGGATAAATTGGAAGATGGTGATCAATGATACTATGGTTTTATTAAAGGATTGTTTTAAACTGGTTGAATCTGGTTGAAAAGGGCAATTTCATATTGGGTGTGTGAGTGGTGTGACTAGTTTTATTTTGCATGAACATCCGGCTAGGGGGCCTTGGAACTCTTTTCCTTGGTACCCGGGACAAAACCTAACCAAATTCTTAATTGGATCCCATCACTACAGTGGTTGGGCGGTTGGCTAACCCATGGGATTGGATGGGGTTAGGCTGGACTGATGGATCCGTAAATCGAGACTCAAACTTTTGTTTTTACGATAGAAAAAAAAAAATCCCGGACAGTAACTGTTCTATGGATAGGAATCAACGGCTGTGCCTCTTGAATGGGGAAAAAAGCGTTGATCCCAATGATCCAAGTGCAAGTTTCTTCCTTGAACTGACTAAGTATTTTATAGATGTAATTGGATCATCTCGATCAGAAATGATCTTGACTACGTTAGAGTAAAAAGTTATCCTGGTGGAATCACCCGTGCTTCCGGTTAAGAAAGTTTTTCCGGGTTCGGTTTTGGAACAACCAACGGATTAGTCTCTTATCCGGATATCCGTGGGCGAGGCCCCGAGTGTGGGACCCCTGTCCCGCGCGAGAAGCGCTACTTCCGCTGCCAGTACCCCGAATCCGTTGCTCGGTGGGAACAGGGATCTTACAGTTGGTATCAGAGCATTTGGTTAATAAAGATCAACTGAGAAGATAAATATGTCAAAAATTTATCAAGAAACACAAAAAGGTTATAATTGTGTGATATAACTCATACAATTTGATATTCAAACTGAAATTCATAATTTGGTAATTGGTTCTTCAGATGGAAGTACCGCAATTATATAGAAACCCTGACTTGCTTGAGGCCTAGACATGATAGTATTTACCTTATAATTCCAAGGGCCGTGACTACCCGTATATACCGAGAGTATACTGCAGCTCTTTACTGACAGTATATACGAGTAAATCTAAGACTTGAAATTATAAGCGTTAATGCTATCTAGATGATGATTTCGAATGTGATTGATATGATTTTTAATTCTGTTTGAGAATTGATGAATTGATTTGGATTCTGATTGAAAATGCTGATTGAAAAATGTTGATTTTTAAAAATTAGTTGAAATATAATGAAACCACAATGAGGGGGAATGGGACGAATCCCTGTGATGATATTCATAACTAGAATGATGATAATGAATTCAGCAAATCACTATGAGGTTAGTGGGTTGTGCTGTTAGATTGCTATTGTTAATATTTGACCGGTAGATCAAGTTAAGGGATGTCAAATTGAGAACTTGCTTGACTAAAATTTCCGTGGAGGAATGTTCCGAAGGAAACTTTTCGGTCTAATGGACCATTATCGTGTTAAAGATATGAATGACATGATCTGAATGAATTGTTATTTAATGATGAGTTCTATATAAGGGATATTTATCCCAGTGTTTTGTTGGGTTGACCAGAATATAAGGAACCCCAGAATAAAATTGGATCTTAAGAAAAAGAGTTGTCCTCTACCTTGCGAGATGAGGACATCTCGCTCTTTTTAAGTGGGGTAGGATGTAAGATTCCTCCCCAGCCTTCGAGGTATATAGGAGTAAGAATCTTCCTTTCGGATCTTATAATTATTCCCTCTCTAAAATAAAAGAAAGTTTCTGTTTAAAAAAGGAATACCCTTTTCCTAAAATACTTCTCAGGAGTCACGCCTATTTTAAGGATTTAGAACAATGAGTTTAGAAGTGAGAATCGGTGTTTTGGATACCAAGGTTTTGGTTTTCATTCGAGTATGGCCCAAAAGAAGTTCTTTATCTCTTGGGGAGTATAAGAAGTTATCCCCCAGATATTGTGATCCTTATATCTGAATTCAATGAAAGTAGGTGACTTAGCCTACAAGTTTCTTTTATCTCCTCATCTCAAAATTCTTATTGCCTTCTATAGAAAAATGTGTCAAACACAAATCATGGAAAGACGGTAAAACTTCAGTGGCAAGTTACCGTTGGCTTCTAGGTTACGCTAGCTCCTTCCTTTATATAAGTCGTAACTTTTACTTGTCGCTCACAGTAATCTTACTCCCATCAATCTCCTTTCTTTCTTAATCTCCTTCATGGCTTGGCAACAGGAATTAGTTTTATCCCTGATGATTTCTCACCTTCAAGACGCAAGAGAGTCTGTGAAGAAAGACTTTATAGAACAGTATGAGCGCTCACTTTTTCCTCACCTAGGAACTTCTGTAGCGCAGACCAAATGGCGAACCTATCAAAACATAACTAGGGTAACACCCTGGGGTCAGCAACACTTTCGTAACAATGTCCGCTTGGCCATGGTTATTGAAGCTTTGGGTTTGGGTCCCCGATACTACTGTGTCATGAGATCAAGGCATCTTGGGTTTTCTGAGCGGGTCTTCTTACTGGCATGTTTTCTTCCTCATGAGAAGATATGCCTTTACCCCGTTTTTGGCTTGCCTCTCAGAGGTCCTTTTGTTAGATCACCTCATACCACTGAGATAGGTGCGGCAATAACCAGCAGAATCATTCCCATAGATGAGTTACCCTATACTTGTGCAGCTTGTGAGGACTGCTTTTGTGACCATATGATGGACGGGCTTATGGAAGTGTAAAGAGTTCCTCTATCTTTACTGTATAAGTTCCGAGAATGAATAAAGTTTAAATCTTGTTCTTATTTTGAATCTTGCTCTCTTTAAGACTTTTCTTGGTGGTAAATCTTGATTAAAATTTTTCTCTAAGTCTCATATTCGTGCATCTTACGAAATTATCCCAAGTTGCGAGATGAGGACATCTCGCGTTTTTTAAGTGGGGTAGAATGTAAGATTCCTCCCCCAACCCCCTTTTTGATGTCTAGTATCTTTCCCTGTAATCAATCCCTCTTCAGAAATATAAAGACCTTGTTTCTAACTGTTTTAACTTAGAGAGAGAAAATATTCTAGAGAGAGAATATTCAGATTATGAATATTTTTGGATAGAAAAATAACTCATCTTATTAAAATAAGTTCCCCTGAAACAGAAATTCAAAAAGAATTTTCCAATGTGCAATTGGAATTAATTGGAAATAGGTATAAAGAACCTTAGTCTAAGGGTCTAGATTTTCAGAAATCTTTAGACTATGGTCCAATTAAGGTTCCTATGGGCCAATAGCATCAATACATGTGTAGGGAGGAGATAAATCCAATTTGTAAAGAGAAGATATCCAAAAATGAGTAAATGCTCACATAAGGTGAAGAGTTAAAAATGTACAAGGTTTATTAGTAAAAATATGAGATATTTTGGGTATCCAAAAATGAGTAAATGCTCACATAAGATGAAGAGTTGAAAATGTACAAGGTTTATTAGTAAAAAAACACATATGTAAGGAAGGGGAGTTCTTTAAAGGAGGTGCATATTTCACATAAGATGAAGAGTTGAAAATGTACAAGGTTTATTAGTAAAAAAAAAAAACTATGACACATATGTAAGGAAGAGGAGTTCTTTAAAGGAGGTGCATATTTCACATAAGATGAAGAGTTGAAAATGTACAAGGTTTATTAGTAAAAAACTATGAGCAATATTAAAAATATGAGATATTTTGGGTATCCAAAAATGAGTAAATGCTCACATAAGATGAAGAGTTGAAAATGTACAAGGTTTATTAGTAAAAAAACACATATGTAAGGAAGGGGAGTTCTTTAAAGGAGGTGCATATTTCACATAAGATGAAGAGTTGAAAATGTACAAGGTTTATTAATAAAAAAAAACTATGACACATATGTAAGGAAGGAGAGTTCTTTAAAGGAGGTGCATATTTCACATGCTTGAATGAGTTTTAAACTCATAAAAATTGAGATATTTTATCTCTCCTCTCTCCTCATTCAAGTCTAGTTCCAAAAAGTTAGCTTAACTGACCTAAAAATGGTCAAAAAGTGACCAAACTGACTTGGAAAATTCTAGAATCGGTTTGTTTGGTTAGGAGCTCAAATTTTCCTATAAATAGAAGCCTCCCCTTGTTGAAAAAGACATAGAGTCTTATGCTTTGTTACTCTACTCCACCTAAGCCAAATTAGATAGAGTCTTATGCTTTGTTTCTCTACTCCACCTAAGCCAAATTAGATAGAGTCTTATGCTTTGTTACTCTACTCCACCTAAGCCAAATTAGATAGAGTCTTATGCTTTGTTACTCTACTCCACCTAAGCCAAATTAGGTGGAGCCAAATTAGATAGTGTCTTATGCTTTGTTACTCTACTCCACCTAAGCCAAATTAGATAGAGTCTTATGCTTTGTTACTCTACTCCACCTAAGCCAAATTAGATAGAGTCTTATGCCTTGTTACTCTACTCCACCTAAGCCAAAATATAGAGTGTCTTATGCATTGTTACTCTACTCTACCTAAGCCAAGAGTTATGAATTCTTTAATAATTCACTAGTTTTTGATACTTCTCTCTTTCTTCAATCCCCATTGGTGGCTCCATCAACATACTAAACCAATGGATTGGTTGGGGGCCTCTACCGTGAATAAAGAATCAAGCAAATCATAAGGTAAGTATATTGAATTTTGATCTTTTCTATAATTTTTCAATGATTCTCTCTTCTCAACCCCTCTCAAGCTTGAGAAGCTTAATTGGTATGGTTTTTTAAATGCTATTGAAATTAATTGGTGAATAGTAGGGAAGAGTTACATAATTTAATAAATGCTATAGAAGTTAATTTTCATTTATGTTTAAATTCAAATGGTTTTTATGTAATTTCTCTCTCTCTCTCAAGAAATGGTCATACTCATGACCCATTCTCAATCCAAATGAAGCTTTTCATAAAGCTTTTCCTTAATCCAAGATTAAGCTATGCTTGAGGCCAAATTAATGGCTTTTTGCTATGCTTTTAGTTTATGCACATTGATGATTCAATCCATTATGGATTGATGACCCAATTAGAGACCATTCTAATTATATCCTTAATGATAAGCTTTATCCCTTAGAAAAAAAAATTGAGATTTATCAGTCATAGTAGCGGAGCTATGGCAAAATTTTTATAGAAATTACGCATAAAATAAATTCATTCAAAGCATAAAAAGAGGACTTCCTACCATATTCTAGGAACTATCTTCCTAGATTAATTAAAAGAATTTTATTATGCATGGAGATGTGGATGTTGCATGTAGATGTAGATGTATGGATGTGAGTGTGAATGTGGAGGTGAATGTATGCATGGAGATGTGGATGTATGCATGTAGAAGTAGATGTATAGATGAGGATGTAAATAGAGATGTGGATGGATGCATGTAGATGTAGATGTATAGATGTGGATGTGAATGGAGATGTAGATGTATGCATGTAGATGTAGATGTATAGATGTGAATGTGGATGTGGAGGTGGAGGTGGATGTATGCATGTAGATGTAGATGTATAGATGTAGATGTGGATGTGGAGGTGGATGGATGCATGTAGATGTAGATGTATAGATATAGATGGGAATGGAGATATGGATGTATGCATGTAGATGTAGATGTATAGATGTAGATGTGGATGTGGAGGTGGATGGATGCATGTAGATGTAGATGGGGATAGAGATATGGAAGGATGCATGTAGATGTAGATGTAGAGATGTAGATGTGGATGTGGAGGTGGATGGATGCATATAGATGTAGATGTATAGATGTAGATGTGAATGGAGATGTGGATGTATGCATGTAGATGTAGGTGTATAGATGTAGATGTGGATGTGGAAGTGGATGTATGCATGTAGATGTAGATGTATAGATGTGGATGTGAATGTGGAGGTGGATGTATGCATAAAGATGTAGATGTATGGAGGTGAATGTGAATGTGGATGTGGATGTATGCATAGAGATGTAGATGTATGCATGTAGATGTGAATGTACGCATATAGATGTGGATGTATGGATGTGAATATACGATATGTGATGTGAGGGAATCTGAGTGATGAGATGGAAATGATGTGATGGGATGAGTATACATATAAATGGAATATGGAATAAGTAATGTAGATTGATGAGGGATAATGTGGAAAAATGAAAGTTAAAATAGAAATTGTATTGTAAACTGTTTGTAAATGCTGTTTGTAAATGCTGTTTGTAAAAGATTGTTTTATGTCAAGAATGCTGGGGGGAGCATTTTGACCGTCTTGTGATTAAGGTCGTAATGGTAAAGTTGCAACTGCTGACGGGGAGTCAATGAAGGACGTCTCGCGTAGCAAGGTCGGCCGAGGTCTTGACCAGCCTCGGTACGATTAAAATGGTGAGCTTCCGGTACGGTGGATGAGGGGCCAAGGAAGCGGCCTATGTGTGAAGCGCTAGGTCACCTGCGAAGGATCCTAGAGGGTGCTGACCATACGGTGCTCGGGCTCTGGGTCGCCTAGGATACCCACGCGTGCGTCGAGGAAGATATTGGAACAGAGTTGGAGTTGTTTTCTGAAATCGAGCATGGATCTGGTTGATTGACCTTGCTGGTCTTCAATGGATGAGTCCATGGCTCCTTATATGGATCCGTTGGTTGATCTTGCTGATCTTCAACGAGAGTCCATCTTGATAAGTGATTATATTGCCGAGTATTAAGGGCTAGGAACTAAGAAACGGCCCCTGTGTGGACAGGTGGTGAACGTCCTAGTTGCCAATGATGCCATAGATACTCTGATGAAGGAATGATGAGAAATTAAGAATCAACTGGATAAATTGGAAGATGGTGATCAATGATACTATGGTTTTATTAAAGGATTGTTTTAAACTGGTTGAATCTGGTTGAAAAGGGCAATTTCATATTGGGTGTGTGAGTGGTGTGACTAGTTTTATTTTGCATGAACATCCGGCTAGGGGGCCTTGGAACTCTTTTCCTTGGTACCCGGGACAAAACCTAACCAAATTCTTAATTGGATCCCATCACTACAGTGGTTGGGCGGTTGGCTAACCCATGGGATTGGATGGGGTTAGGCTGGACTGATGGATCCGTAAATCGAGACTCAAACTTTTGTTTTTACGATAGAAAAAAAAAAATCCCGGACAGTAACTGTTCTATGGATAGGAATCAACGGCTGTGCCTCTTGAATGGGAAAAAAAGCGTTGATCCCAATGATCCAAGTGCAAATTTCTTCCTTGAACTGACTAAGTATTTTATAGATGTAATTGGATCATCTCGATCAGAAATGATCTTGACTACGTTAGAGTAAAAAGTTATCCTGGTGGAATCGCCCGTGCTTCCGGTTAAGAAAGTTTTTCCGAGTTCGGTTTTGGAACAACCAACGGATTAGTCTCTTATCCGGATATCCGGATGTATGCATGTAGATGTAGATGTATAGATGTAGATGTGGATGTGGAGGTGGATGGATGCATGTAGATGTAGATTAGTCTCTTATCCGGATGTATGCATGTAGATGTAGATGTATAGATGTAGATGTGGATGTGGAGGTGGATGGATGCATGTAGATGTAGATGTATAGATGTAGATGGGGATAGAGATATGGAAGGATGCATGTAGATGTAGATGTAGAGATGTAGATGTGGATGTGGAGGTGGATGGATGCATGTAGATGTAGATGTATAGATGTAGATGTGAATGGAGATGTGGATGTATGCATGTAGATGTAGGTGTATAGATGTAGATGTGGATGTGGAAGTGGATGTATGCATGTAGATGTAGATGTATAGATGTGGATGTGAATGTGGAGGTGGATGTATGCATAAAGATGTAGATGTATGGAGGTGAATGTGAATGTGGATGTGGATGTATGCATAGAGATGTAGATGTATGCATGTAGATGTGAATGTACGCATATAGATGTGGATGTATGGATGTGAATATACGATATGTGATGTGAGGGAATCTGAGTGATGAGATGGAAATGATGTGATGGGATGAGTATACATATAAATGGAATATGGAATAAGTAATGTAGATTGATGAGGGATAATGTGGAAAAATGAAAGTTAAAATAGAAATTGTATTGTAAACTGTTTGTAAATGCTGTTTGTAAATGCTGTTTGTAAAAGATTGTTTTATGTCAAGAATGCTGGGGGGAGCATTTTGACCGTCTTGTGATTAAGGTCGTAATGGTAAAGTTGCAACTGCTGACGGGGAGTCAATGAAGGACGTCTCGCGTAGCAAGGTCGGCCGAGGTCTTGACCAGCCTCGGTACGATTAAAATGGTGAGCTTCCGGTACGGTGGATGAGGGGCCAAGGAAGCGGCCTATGCGTGAAGCGCTAGGTCACCTGCGAAGGATCCTAGAGGGTGCTGACCATACGGTGCTCGGGCTCTGGGTCGCCTAGGATACCCACGCGTGCGTCGAGGAAGATATTGGAACAGAGTTGGAGTTGTTTTCTGAAATCGAGCATGGATCTGGTTGATTGACCTTGCTGGTCTTCAATGGATGAGTCCATGGCTCCTTATATGGATCCGTTGGTTGATCTTGCTGATCTTCAACGAGAGTCCATCTTGATAAGTGATTATATTGCCGAGTATTAAGGGCTAGGAACTAAGAAACGGCCCCTGTGTGGACAGGTGGTGAACGTCCTAGTTGCCAATGATGCCATAGATACTCTGATGAAGGAATGATGAGAAATTAAGAATCAACTGGATAAATTGGAAGATGGTGATCAATGATACTATGGTTTTATTAAAGGATTGTTTTAAACTGGTTGAATCTGGTTGAAAAGGGCAATTTCATATTGGGTGTGTGAGTGGTGTGACTAGTTTTATTTTGCATGAACATCCGGCTAGGGGGCCTTGGAACTCTTTTCCTTGGTACCCGGGACAAAACCTAACCAAATTCTTAATTGGATCCCATCACTACAGTGGTTGGGCGGTTGGCTAACCCATGGGATTGGATGGGGTTAGGCTGGACTGATGGATCCGTAAATCGAGACTCAAACTTTTGTTTTTACGATAGAAAAAAAAAAAATCCCGGACAGTAACTGTTCTATGGATAGGAATCAACGGCTGTGCCTCTTGAATGGGGAAAAAAGCGTTGATCCCAATGATCCAAGTGCAAGTTTCTTCCTTGAACTGACTAAGTATTTTATAGATGTAATTGGATCATCTCGATCAGAAATGATCTTGACTACGTTAGAGTAAAAAGTTATCCTGGTGGAATCGCCCGTGCTTCCGGTTAAGAAAGTTTTTCCGGGTTCGGTTTTGGAACAACCAACGGATTAGTCTCTTATCCGGATATCCGTGGGCGAGGCCCCGAGTGTGGGACCCCTGTCCCGCGCGAGAAGCGCTACTTCCGCTGCCAGTATCCCGAATCCGTTGCTCGGTGGGAACAGGGATCTTACAGTTGGTATCAGAGCATTTGGTTAATAAAGATCAACTGAGAAGACAAATATGTCAAAAATTTATCAAGAAACACAAAAAGGTTATAATTGTGTGATATAATTCATACAATTTGATATTCGTAATTGGGTCTTTAGATGGAAGTACCGCAATTATATAGAAACCCTGACTTGCTTGAGGCCTAGACATGATAGTATTTACCTTATAATTCCAAGGGCCGTGACTACCCGTATATACCGAGAGTATACTGCAGCTCTTTACTGACAGTATATACGAGTAAATCTAAGACTTAAAATTATAAGCGTTAATGCTATCTAGATGATGATTTCGAATGTGATTGATATGATTTTTAATTCTGTTTGAGAATGAATGAATTGATTTGGATTCTGATTGAAAATGCTGATTGAAAAATGTTGATTTTTAAAAATTAGTTGAAATATAATGAAACCACAATGAGGGGGAATGGGACGAGTCCCTGTGATGATATTCATAACTAGAATGATAATAATGAATTCAGCAAATCACTATGAGATTAGTGAGTTGTGCTGTCAGATTGCTACTGTTAATACTTGACCGGTAGATCAAGTTAAGGGATGTCAAATTGAGAACTTGCTTGACTGAAATTTCCGTGTGGAGGAATGTTCCGAAGGAAACTTTTCGGTCTAATGGACCATTATCATGTTAAAGATATGAATGATATAATCTGAATGAATTGTTATTTAATGATGAGTTCTATATAAGGGATATTTATCCCAGTGTTCTGTTGGGTTGACCAGAATATAAGTAACCCCAGAATAAAAATTGGATCTTAAGAATAAGAGCTGTCCTCTACCTTGCGAGATGAGGACATCTCGCACTTTTTAAGTGGGGTAGGATGTAAGATTCCTCCCCAGCCTTCGAGGTATACAGGAGTAAGAATCTCCCTTTCTGATCTTATAATTATTCCCTCTCTAAAATAAAAGAAAGTTTCTGTTTAAAAAAGGAAGACCCTTTTCCTAGAATACTTCTCAGGAGTCACGCCTATTTTAAGGATTTAGAACAATGAGTTCAGAAGTGAGAATCAGTGTTTTGGATACCAAGGTTTTGGTTTTCATTCGAGTACGGCCCAAAAGAAGTTCTTTATCTCTTGGGGAGTATAAGAAATTATCCCCCAGATATTGTGACCCTTATATCTGAATTCAATGAAAGTAGGTGACTTAGCCTACAAGTTTATTTTATCTCCTCATCTCAAAATTCTTAATGCCTTCTATAGAAAAATGTGTCAAACTCAAATCATGGAAAGACGGTAAAACTTCAATGGCAAGTTACCGATGGCTTCTAGGTTACGCTAGCTCCTTCCTCTATATAAGTCGTAACTTTTACTTGTCGCTCACAGTAATCTTACTCCCATCAATCTCCTTTCTTTCTCAATCTCCTTCATGGCTTGGCAACAAGAACTAGTTTTATCCATGATGATTTCTCACCTTCAAGACGCAAGAGAGTCTGTGAAGAAAGACTTTATAGAACAGTATGAGCGCTCACTTTTTCCTCACCTAGGAACTTCTGTAGCACAGACCAAATGGCGGACCTATCAAAACATAACTAGGGTAACACCCTGGGGTCAGCAGCACTTTCGTAACAATGTCCGCTTGGCCATAGTTATCGAAGCCTTGGGTTTGGGTCCCCGATACTACTGCGTCATGAGATCAAGACATCTTGGGTTTTCTGAGCGGGTCTTCTTACTGGCATGTTTTCTTCCTCATGAGAAGATATGCCTTTACCCCGTTTTTGGCTTGCCTCTCAGAGGTCCTTTTGTTAGATCACCTCATACCACTGAGATAGGTGCGGCAATAACCAGCAGAATCATTCCCATAGATGAGTTACCCTATACTTGTGCAGCTTGTGAGGACTGCTTTTGTGACCATATGATGGACGGGCTTATGGAAGTGTAAAGAGTTCTTCTATCTGTACTGTATAAGTCCCGTGAATGAATAAAGTTTAAATCTTGTTCTTATTTTGAATCTTGCTCTCTTTAAGACTTTTCTTGGTGGTTAATCGTGATTAAAATTTTTCTCTAAGTCTCATATTCGTGCATCTTGCGAAATTATTCCAAGTTGCGAGATGAGGACATCTCGCGTTTTTTAAGTGGGGTAGAATGTAAGATTCCTCCCCCAACCCCTTTTTGATGTCTAGTATATTCCCCTGTAATCAATTCCTTTTCTAAAATATAAGAGATCTTGTTTGTGGCTGTTTTAACCTAGAGAGAGAAAATATTCTAGAGAGAGAATATTCAGACTTTGAATATTTTTGGATAGAAAAATATCTCTTATAATTCAGATGAGTTTCCCTGAAACAGAAATTTAAAAAGAATTTTCCAATGTGCAATTGGAATTAATTGGAAATAGGTATAAAGAACCTTAGCCTAAGGGTCTAGATTTTCAGAAATCTTTAGACTATGGTCCAATTAAGGTTTCTATGGGCCAATAGCATCAATCCATGTGTAGGGAGGAGATAAATCAAAATTGTAAAAAGAAAATACCCAAAAATGAGTAAATGCTCACATGAGGTGAAGAGTTGAAAATGTACAAGGTTTATTAGTAAAAAACTATGAGCAATATTAAAAATGATTCCATTATGACACATATGTAAGGAAGGGGAATTCTTTAAAGGAGGTGCATATTTCACATGCTTGAATGAGTTTTAAACTCATAAAAATTAAGATATTTCATCTCTCCTCTCTCCTCATTCAAGTCTAGTTCCAAAAAGTTAGCTTAATTGACCTAAAAATGGTCAAAAAGTGACCAAACTGACTTGGAAAATTCTAGAATCAGTTTGTTTGGTTAGGAGCTCAAATTTTCCTATAAATAGAAGCCTCCCCTTGTTGAAAAAAACATAGTGTCTTATGCTTTGTTACTCTACTCCACCTAAGCCAAATTAGATAGAGTCTTATGCTTGTTACTCTACTCCACCTAAGCCAAAATATATAGTGTCTTATGCTTTGTTACTCTACTCCACCTAAGCCAAATTAGATAGAGTCTTATGCTTGTTACTCTACTCTACCTAAGCCAAAATATATAGTGTCTTATGCTTGTTACTCTACTCCACCTAAGCCAAATTAGATAAAGTCTGATGCTTGTTACTCGACTCCACCTAAGCCAAAATATATAGTGTCTTATGCTTGTTACTCTACTCCATCTAAGCCAAAACATATAGTGTCTTATGCTTTGTTACTCTACTCCTCCTAAGCCAAAACATATAGTGTCTTATGCTTTATTACTCTACTCCACCTAAGCCAAAATATAGAGTGTCTTAGGCATTGTTACTCTACTCTACCTAAGCCAAGAACTGTGAATTCTTTAATAATTCACTAGTTTTTGATACTTCTCTCTTTCTTCAATCCCCATTGGTGGCTCCATCAACATACTAAACCAATTGATTGGTTGGGGGCCTCTACCGTGAATAAAGAATCAAGCAAATCATAAGGTAAGTATATTGAATTTTGATCTTTTCTATAATTTCTCAATGATTCTCTCTTCTCAAGTTTAATTGGTATGGTTTTTTTAAATGCTATTGAAGTTAATTGGTGAATAGTAGTGAAGAGTTACATAATTTAATAAATGCTATAGAAGTTAATTTCCATTTATGTTTAAATTCTAATGGTTTTTATGTAATTTCTCTCTCTCACTCAAGAAATGGTCATACTCATGACTCATTCTCAATCCAAATGAAGCTTTTCATAAAGCTTCTCCTTAATCAAGCTATGCTTGAGGCCAAATTAATGGCTTTTTGCTATGCTTTTAGTTTATGCACATTGATGATTCAATCCATTATGGATTGATGACCCAATTAGAGACCATTCTAATTATTTCCTTAATGATAAGCTTTATCCCTTAGAAAAAAAATTGAGATTTATCAGTCATAGTAGCGGAGCTATGGCAAAAATTTTATAGAAATCACGCATAAAATAAATTCATTCAAAGCATAAAAAGAGGACTTCCTACCATATCCTAGGAACTATCATCCTAGATTAATTAAAAGAATATTATTATGCATGGAGATATGGATGTTTGCATGTAGATGTAGAGGTATGGATGTGAGTGTGAATGTGGAGGTGGATGCATGTAGATGTAGATGTATAGGTGTAGGTGAGAATGGAGATGTGGATGTATACATGTAGATGTAGATGTATAGATGTAGATGTGAATAGAGATGTGGATGTATACATGTAGATGTAGATGTATAGATGTAGATGTGGATGTGGAGGTGGGTGGATGCATGAAGATGTAGATGTATAGATGTAGATGAGAATGGAGATGTGGATGTATATATGTAGATGTAAATGTATAGATGTAGATGGGAATAGAGATGTGGATGTATACATGTAGATGTAGATGTATAGATGTAGATGGGAATGGAGATGTGGATGTATACATGTAGATGTAGATGTATAGATGTAGATGTGAATGGAGATGTGGATGTATGCATGTAGATGTAGGTGTATAGACGTAGATGTGGATGTAGAGGTGGATGTATGCATGTAGATGTAGATGTATAGATGTGGATGTGAATGTGGAGTGGATGTATGCATGTAGATGTAGATGTATGGAGGTGAATGTGAATGTGGATGTGGATGTATGCATAGGGATGTAGATGTATGCATGAAGATGTGAATGTACGCATATAGTTGTGGATGAATGGATGTGAATATACGATTGTGATGTGAGGGAATCTGAAGTGATGAGATGGAAATGATGTGATGGGATGAGTATACATATAAATGGAATATGGAATAAGTAATGTAGATTGAGGAGGGATAATGTGGAAAAATGAAAGTTAAAATAGAAATTGTATTGTAAACTGTTTGTAAATGCTGTTTGTAAGTGCTGTTTGTAAATGATTGTTTTATGTCAAGAATGCTGGGGGGAGCATTTTGACCGTCTTGTGATTAAGGTCGTGATGAGAAAGTTGCAACTGCTGACGGGGAGTCAATGAAGGACGTCTCGCGTAGCAAGGTCGGCCGAGGTCTTGACCAGCCTCGGTGCGATTAAAATGGTGAGCTTCCGGTACGGTGGATGAGGGGCCAAGGAAGCGGCCTATGCGTGAAGCGCTAGGTTACCTGCGAAGGATCCTAGAGGGTGCTGACCATACGGTGCTCGGGCTCTGGGTCGCCTAGGATACCCACGCGTGCGTCGAGGAAGATATTGGAACAGAGTTGGAGTTGTTTTCTGAAATCGAGCATGGATCTGGTTGATTGACCTTGCTGGTCTTCAATGGATGAGTCCATGGCTCCTTATATGGATCCGTTGGTTGATCTTGCTGATCTTCAACGAGAGTCCCTGTTCCCACCGAGCAAATGGAGTGTCTTATGCTTGTTACAGGAGTAAGAATCTCCCTTTCTGATCTTATAATTATTACCTCTCTAAAATAAAAGAAAGTTTCTGTTTAAGAAAGGAAGACCCTTTTCCTAGAATACTTCTCAGGAGTCACGCCTATTTTAAGGATTTAGAACAATGAGTTCAGAAGTGAGAATCAGTGTTTTGGATACCAAGGTTTTGGTTTTCATTCGAGTACGGCCCAAAAGAAGTTCTTTATCTCTTGGGGAGTATAAGAAATTATCCCCCAGATATTGTGACCCTTATATCTGAATTCAATGAAAGTAGGTGACTTAGCCTACAAGTTTATTTTATCTCCTCATCTCAAAATTCTTAATGCCTTCTATAGAAAAATGTGTCAAACTCAAATCATGGAAAGACGGTAAAACTTCAGTGGCAAGTTACCGATGGCTTCTAGGTTACGCTAGCTCCTTCCTCTATATAAGTCGTAACTTTTACTTGTCGCTCACAGTAATCTTACTCCCATCAATCTCCTTTCTTTCTCAATCTCCTTCATGGCTTGGCAACAAGAACTAGTTTTATCCATGATGATTTCTCACCTTCAAGACGCAAGAGAGTCTGTGAAGAAAGACTTTATAGAACAGTATGAGCGCTCACTTTTTCCTCACCTAGGAACTTCTGTAGCACAGACCAAATGGCGGACCTATCAAAACATAACTAGGGTAACACCCTGGGGTCAGCAGCACTTTCGTAACAATGTCCGCTTGGCCATGGTTATCGAAGCCTTGGGTTTGGGTCCCCGATACTACTGCGTCATGAGATCAAGACATCTTGGGTTTTCTGAGCGGGTCTTCTTACTGGCATGTTTTCTTCCTCATGAGAAGATATGCCTTTGCCCCGTTTTTGGCTTGCCTCTCAGAGGTCCTTTTGTTAGATCACCTCATACCACTGAGATAGGTGCGGCAATAACCAGCAGAATCATTCCCATAGATGAGTTACCCTATACTTGTGCAGCTTGTGAGGACTGCTTTTGTGACCATATGATGGACGGGCTTATGGAAGTGTAAAGAGTTCTTCTATCTTTACTGTATAAGTCCCGTGAATGAATAAAGTTTAAATCTTGTTCTTATTTTGAATCTTGCTCTCTTTAAGACTTTTCTTGGTGGTTAATCGTGATTAAAATTTTTCTCTAAGTCTCATATTCGTGCATCTTGTGAAATTATTCCAAGTTGGGAGATGAGGACATCTCGCATTTTTTAAGTGGGGTAGAATGTAAGATTCCTCCCCCAATCCCTTTTTGATGTCTAGTATATTCCCCTGTAATCAATTTCTTTTCTAAAATATAAGAGATCTTGTTTGTGGCTGTTTTAACCTAGAGAGAGAAAATATTCTAGAGAGAGAATATTCAGACTTTGAATATTTTTGGATAGAAAAATATCTCTTATAATTCAGATGAGTTTCCCTGAAACAGAAATTTAAAAAGAATTTTCCAATGTGCAATTGGAATTAATTGGAAATAGGTATAAAGAACCTTAGCCTAAGGGTCTAGATTTTCAGAAATCTTTAGACTATGGTCCAATTAAGGTTTCTATGGGCCAATAGCATCAATCCATGTGTAGGGAGGAGATAAATCCAAATTGTAAAAAGAAAATACCCAAAAATGAGTAAATGCTCACATGAGGTGAAGAGTTGAAAATGTACAAGGTTTATTAGTAAAAAACTATGAGCAATATTAAAAATGATTCCATTATGACACATATGTAAGGAAGGGGAATTCTTTAAAGGAGGTGCATATTTCACATGCTTGAATGAGTTTTAAACTCATAAAAATTAAGATATTTCATCTCTCCTCTCTCCTCATTCAAGTCTAGTTCCAAAAAGTTAGCTTAATTGACCTAAAAATGGTCAAAAAGTGACCAAACTGACTTGGAAAATTCTAGAATCAGTTTGTTTGGTTAGGAGCTCAAATTTTCCTATAAATAGAAGCCTCCCCTTGTTGAAAAAAACATAGTGTCTTATGCTTTGTTACTCTACTCCACCTAAGCCAAATTAGATAGAGTCTTATGCTTGTTACTCTACTCCACCTAAGCCAAAATATATAGTGTCTTATGCTTTGTTACTCTACTCCACCTAAGCCAAATTAGATAGAGTCTTATGCTTGTTACTCTACTCCACCTAAGCCAAAATATATAGTGTCTTATGCTTGTTACTCTACTCCATCTAAGCCAAAACATATAGTGTCTTATGCTTTGTTACTCTACTCCACCTAAGCCAAATTAGATAGAGTCTTATGCTTGTTACTCTACTCCACCTAAGCCAAAATATATAGTGTCTTATGCTTGTTACTCTACTCCATCTAAGCCAAAACATATAGTGTCTTATGCTTTGTTACTCTACTCCTCCTAAGCCAAAACATATAGTGTCTTATGCTTTATTACTCTACTCCACCTAAGCCAAAATATAGAGTGTCTTAGGCATTGTTACTCTACTCTACCTAAGCCAAGAACTGTGAATTCTTTAATAATTCACTAGTTTTTGATACTTCTCTCTTTCTTCAATCCCCATTGGTGGCTCCATCAACATACTAAACCAATTGATTGGTTGGGGGCCTCTACCGTGAATAAAGAATCAAGCAAATCATAAGGTAAGTATATTGAATTTTGATCTTTTCTATAATTTCTCAATGATTCTCTCTTCTCAAGTTTAATTGGTATGGTTTTTTTAAATGCTATTGAAGTTAATTGGTGAATAGTAGTGAAGAGTTACATAATTTAATAAATGCTATAGAAGTTAATTTCCATTTATGTTTAAATTCTAATGGTTTTTATGTAATTTCTCTCTCTCACTCAAGAAATGGTCATACTTATGACTCATTCTCAATCCAAATGAAGCTTTTCATAAAGCTTCTCCTTAATCAAGCTATGCTTGAGGCCAAATTAATGGCTTTTTGCTATGCTTTTAGTTTATGCACATTGATGATTCAATCCATTATGGATTGATGACCCAATTAGAGACCATTCTAATTATTTCCTTAATGATAAGCTTTATCCCTTAGAAAAAAAATTGAGATTTATCAGTCATAGTAGCGGAGCTATGGCAAAAATTTTATAGAAATCACGCATAAAATAAATTCATTCAAAGCATAAAAAGAGGACTTCCTACCATATCCTAGGAACTATCATCATAGATTAATTAAAAGAATATTATTATGCATGGAGATATGGATGTTTGCATGTAGATGTAGAGGTATGGATGTGAGTGTGAATGTGGAGGTGGATGCATGTAGATGTAGATGTATAGGTGTAGGTGAGAATGGAGATGTGGATGTATACATGTAGATGTAGATGTATAGATGTAGATGTGAATAGAGATGTGGATGTATACATGTAGATGTAGATGTATAGATGTGGATGTGGATGTGGAGGTGGGTGGATGCATGAAGATGTAGATGTATAGATGTAGATGAGAATGGAGATGTGGATGTATATATGTAGATGTAGATGTATAGATGTAGATGTGAATAGAGATGTGGATGTATACATGTAGATGTAGATGTATAGATGTAGATGGGAATGGAGATGTGGATGTATACATGTAGATGTAGATGTATAGATGTAGATGTGAATGGAGATGTGGATGTATGCATGTAGATGTAGGTGTATAGACGTAGATGTGGATGTAGAGGTGGATGTATGCATGTAGATGTAGATGTATAGATGTGGATGTGAATGTGGAGTGGATGTATGCATGTAGATGTAGATGTATGGAGGTGAATGTGAATGTGGATGTGGATGTATGCATAGGGATGTAGATGTATGCATGAAGATGTGAATGTACGCATATAGTTGTGGATGAATGGATGTGAATATACGATTGTGATGTGAGGGAATCTGAAGTGATGAGATGGAAATGATGTGATGGGATGAGTATACATATAAATGGAATATGGAATAAGTAATGTAGATTGAGGAGGGATAATGTGGAAAAATGAAAGTTAAAATAGAAATTGTATTGTAAACTGTTTGTAAATGCTGTTTGTAAGTGCTGTTTGTAAATGATTGTTTTATGTCAAGAATGCTGGGGGGAGCATTTTGACCGTCTTGTGATTAAGGTCGTGATGAGAAAGTTGCAACTGCTGACGGGGAGTCAATGAAGGACGTCTCGCGTAGCAAGGTCGGCCGAGGTCTTGACCAGCCTCGGTGCGATTAAAATGGTGAGCTTCCGGTACGGTGGATGAGGGGCCAAGGAAGCGGCCTATGCGTGAAGCGCTAGGTTACCTGCGAAGGATCCTAGACGGTGCTGACCATACGGTGCTCGGGCTCTGGGTCGCCTAGGATACCCACGCGTGCATCGAGGAAGATATTGGAACAGAGTTGGAGTTGTTTTCTGAAATCGAGCATGGATTTGGTTGATTGACCTTGCTGGTCTTCAATGGATGAGTCCATGGCTCCTTATATGGATCCGTTGGTTGATCTTGCTGATCTTCAACGAGAGTCCATCTTGTTAAGTGATTATATTGCCAAGTATTATGGGCTAGGAACTATCGAAACGGCTCCTGAGCGTTCTAGTTGCCAATGATGCCATAGATACTCTGATGAAGGAATGATGGGAAATTAAGAATCAATTGGATAAATTGGAAGATGGTGATCAATGATACTATGGTTTTATTAAAGGATTGTTTTAAACTGGTTGAATCTGGTTGAAAAAGGCAATTTCATATTGGGTGTGTGAGTGGTGTGACTAGTTTTATTTTGCATGAACATCCGGCTAGGGGGCCTTGGAACTCTTTTCCTTGGTACCCGGGACAAAACCTAACCAAATTCTTAATTGGATCCCATCACTACAGTGGTTGGGCGGTTGGCTAACCCATGGGATTGGATGGGGTTAGGCTGGACTGATGGATCCGTAATTCGAGACTCAAACTTTTGTTTTTACGATAGAAAAAAAAAAAATCCCGGACAGTAACTGTTCTATGGATAGGAATCAACGGATGTGCCTCTTGAATGGGGAAAAAAGCGTTGATCCCAATGATCCAAGTGCAAGTTTCTTCCTTGAACTGACTAAGTATCTTATAGATGTAATTGAATCATCTCGATCAGAAATGATCTTGACTACGTTAGAGTAAAAAGTTATCCTGGTGGAATCGCCCGTGCTTCCGGTTAAGAAAGTTTTTCCGGGTTCGGTTTTGGAACAACCGACGGATTAGTCTCTTATCCGGATATCCGTGGGCGAGGCCCCGAGTGTGGGACCCCTGTCCCGCGCAAGAAGCGCTACTTCCGCTGCCAGTAACCCGAATCCGTTGCTCGGTGGGAACAGGGATCTTACAGTAGCAAATGCCTCTCCAATAGTACTAAGCTCTGAACCTACTCCTTGTACCTTATTAACCCCTTTGTTTCAAGAATAGCCCTCTTGAACCCTATTGTTTCACAATTAAAGAGCTGTTAGATGGTGAGCCATTAGCTACTACACTGTATGCAAGTATGTGTGGAGTGGACTCACCTAAGTCATTTCACTTTACTCAATGAAGAGTTTGAGCCCATCACAATTTATTACCAAACTTATGTAGCTATACTAAAGGATCAGGACATAAATACCATGTATAGCTATACCAAAGGATCAAGACATAAATAACCCTTTATTACCAAACTCATGTAGCTGCTATACCAAAGGATCAAGACATGAATAACCATGTATAGCTATACCAAAGGCTCAAGAAATAAATAACCCTAAGCTACAAGACATAAATAACCCTAAGCTATAATAGCCAACATACCAAAGGCTCAAGGCTCAAGATATAAATAACCCCAACTACAACAACAGGCCCTATACAATGCTTCCATTGCTAAGGCTGCCCAACAAAATGCTAAATTTCTATAATAGCGACCAACAACAGCTGATGAACTAGTCTAGCCCCTCAATCACCTCCAACCCCCATTGCACCTTTGCATACTCGATGTGTTGTTACTAATTGTTTCCCTACCATACCGCATCCTAGCCCATCACCTAGTGGACATGACTACTAAGTGATAGACATCACTAATCTCATTGCTTTTCTATCCTATGAAGTCCAAGTGCCCATAAGTTTTTTGTTGTAAATAATTCCACATTTATAGCAAGATCTTACATCTGGAAGGAATTTTAAGAGCCTACATAGAGAGAAAAAAATAGAGCAAATCTGTAAGGCCCATTCAACAATCAATCCTTGAGGTGCTAGAGAAAGATAAAATCCAAATGAGGATTACCCAAGGTTCCCATAAACAAGTTAAGACACTACTTTGAGAGTGAGAAAATGAACACAATGTTGCTTACAAAGGCAAACAACTCATTGAAATCTTAGATGGTGGCATTGTAGTTAGCATTATTAGCAAGGGAGTTGTTAGGAAACTTAGGGAAACCCTCACCTAGACAATACCAATTTCTCAATGATCCTTGGGCAACCCTAAAACTTAGTCCATGAGATGGCCAATCACATCTACCCTCCAAAAGGGAGACCTTACTCTAAAAGTTATGTAAATTGTTATTATTTCTTATCTTTCATCTGAGCCTAAAGCAGTGGAATAAGTATTTACATATTTTTCAATTTGCATATAATAATCGTCCATATTGCTACTACTAAGACAACACCATTTAAGATAGTCTATGGTAAGGCTTTGCCGACCCCTATGGCTCGTCTTTCAAATTCTATAGAGGCTACAAATTCTTTTGTGCAGAGACTTTGACCAAATTCATGAGTTAGTGAAATTGAACATTCAAAAAGCTCGATATAGAAGTACATGAAGTATGCAAATAGTAAACATAAACATGTCATCTTCAATGAAGGCAACTATTTGCTTATTCGTATTCAAAAAATGAGACTTAAAGTCCATAGAGACCAACCCAATGGTAAAGTTAGCTCCTAGATTTTATGTACCTTTCAAGATGATTATTGCCAAGATAAATGGTAGTGCATTTAAGTTGGAGCTACCTTCCAATTGACATATTCATAATTCTTTTCATGTTTTTGAGACCATTTCGAGAACCTCTACCCTTCTCATCCAATATTAGAAGAACCTCCTGAGTTAGTAGATGAAGAAAAACATCTTGTGCCTGAGTCTATCATTGACCATGAGATTATCACTACACACACATATGCAACACTTATGTCAAGTATCTTGTGACTTTCAAGAATCATTCTATTAAAAATATTAAATGGATACCAAAATATTTATCTAGTTCTTACCAAAATCGCATCCACTCATACCATTATAAATCTAACTAATGAAGTTATTACTTCACAAGCCATCCCTTCCCAAAAATTTTATCCTCAAAGTCTAATATATATATATATAATTATATATAATCATACATCAATGAGAAGTGAAGGTTTTATCATATCCAATAGACCAAAAAAAGATATGAAGATCTCCAAAAGTAACCATTCTCATACTCGATATAGAACTAGATCCTCCAAGTATGAGAAAATAAATATCCTTGATTTCCATATGGTCCCATGAATAAAGCCTCCAAAGAAATTATTGAGTGAACCTTCAATCAATCATACCACATGGTCAAGAAACATCCTCCATAGATAGACCTTTTTATTGCACATAGGAAAGCTTATAGTCAAACGAATTAGATTATAGTTGCAACTGAATATTTTACTAAATAGTATAAGGCTTGTGCGGTAAGAAAGGATAATGCCCAAACAACGACTGATTTTTTAATTGAGAAAACAATTTGTAGTTTTAAAACTCCCTCTGAGTTGGTTTCAGATCGTGGCACTCATTTCCTAAATGATGTCATCGAACACAACACTGAATATCTAAACATACGATGTGATAAGATAAGTGGATTGATGATGACATCATCCAAGGGTAAATACTTTCATTTGATGAGGAACTCCTCTATGCTTCTATTCCTTAACTCTCTTGTCCTTCTTCCCCACAATACTCTTTGGCTCATAAATGTTTTCTCCCTCTTCACCCATAGGTGGAAACTCTTCCACTTCTCCTCCAGGGATAGAACCCATATACTTCTTGGGATTATATGAATGAAATACATCATGGATTATTGTAGAATGAGGCAAGCCAAGCTTGTAGGAAAAATCACCAACCTTTTTGAGTACTACGTATAGATCATAGTACCTATGAGCAAACTTGGGATTAGTGGATCCCTTGAAAGTGTTCTGGTAGCTCTTTGATAGGTTCAAGAGTATATAATCTCCTTCTTAAATCTTTACATCATGCTTATGCTCATCTGCATTAGCCTTTATAACCTCTTGGGCTTTCTTCATATTGTCCTTACATAGTTGAAGAAGTTGTTTCATTTTTTCCAACTCTTTTTTTAGCTAATGGGTTTACCACCTTGTCTTCTCGGAAAGCTATGGAACACACAAGCACTTGATACCCACCATAAAGAGCCTCAAAGGGAGATATCTCAATGCTTAAATGCTTACTAGAATTACGGTAAAATTTAGCAAGATGTAGGTTTTTTGGTGATCAAGGGGCCAATTATGTTAGAGAGACGTAGGATTCTTGGTGGCCAATAACCAAGCTTACAATAAGGTTTTCGAGTGAATAAGGGCCAATTGTATATAAGTGACTTTTTCTCATCATCTAAGGAACAGTCCCCCAAGTTTGTGCCAATTTGAGTTTCTTGTGTTAGAGAGAGAGAGAGAGAGAGAGAGAGAGAGAGAGAGAGAGAGTTGAGAGTAAAGTGTAGGATTCTTGGTGAATGTGCCTCTTGTTTATTATGTGAGAGTGAGCAAGAGTGAGAGTACTTGTGGGTGCATGCGAACCTCCTAGCGGTGACAATAAGGAGAGGAATTTGGAGGGACAGCTTCTCAAAGTAGTCATTGTTGACCTTTAACTCGTGAGGATACTGAGCTATACCTTGTTGTGGTAGGCTCACTTGTCATTTTAATACGACTAATTGTTGTAGCCTCTTGGTAAAGCCACCCTTGAAGAAAGTAGTAACAATAGCAAACAATTCTAACACACTAAGACTAGAGTTGATGATTATAAAAAATTTGGCATGTGAAAATCACCAACTCTTGACCAAGTGTGGCTCATTTTTTGCTTCAAAAAAAAATTCCTCTAAACTCTTAAAAATCCATCCAGACCTTGCAAACTACAAAGTACATCCAAAGGCTTCAAAAATTATGACACCACTCTTTTTAGTAGGTTTCACCTGCTTCTTCAACAATAACACATGTATCATCATTGTAGCATTCAAAGATCGGAACAACCAAGTGATGAGTAAGTGAGATTTTATTTGTTTCCTTTAAAAAAAGGGCCTAAGAGGGGATTCATTTTTATAATAGATGATCCAAAGGGAGAGGAAAATCTCGACTTTTTGGTGTGCAAAATATGTGTCAGATGAAGACACCTCTCTTAAGCAAGGCAATGCTTTGAAAAAAAGTAGAGGTGCGATTTCTACATGCACATGTAGACAATGGTCCTTTGCTTTAACACTTACATCACATGATCAAACACGAAGCTTATCATAGATTTGCTTCATGTATTAGTTGACACCAAGAATAGATCTCTTCAATCGGGAATGGATTATTATAGATATGCTTCATGTAGTAGTTGAGGCCAATAATAGATCTGTTCAATTGGGAAGCAAGTGATAGTGTGTAAGTGGTTGAGGTGGCCTCATAAGTTTGCTTCTTTCATGCATTATTTAGAATAGCATATAAGTGTGTCTCCTTGGTCACTTTTACACAAGCACAATTTGCAATGTAAGCACACCAAAAATGCAATGCTATTTTCAATCACTACCTAATAAAAAAGCATGGATGTATAGTGAGCCACATGGTACTAGATTTACTCGCATTCTGGTTCTTTGATAACATATTCAGTGAAATCTTGTGATAAGTAAGCTCCTTTAAGCCCTTATTTTTTGCATAATCCACACATATTTTGATTGGTGAATGAAACCCTTCACTAATGATAGCTTTATGCTATGTAGTGACCCCATAAACCTTTCCATCAGTTCCTATGGTCATGTTAGTATACATAGGAAATGTTCTCAGCAAGTCAAATATTGGCTTTGATGCTTATTGATTCTCCACACCATTATTTCCTTGAGACTCTGTATTTTCTTTGGGTTTAACATCTCCAACATTTGCTACTAGTCTCCCCATGGCAATATTTAGCTCTTATTATCTAAATTTCTTTTAAGGTTCTTAGGCTTTATGGCTTCACATATAGTTTTTTTTTCTTGTACTGATTAACCCGGAGGATAGAAACTTATTTGGTAAACATTTTCCTCTGCATGTTAAAGGTGGGATTGGAGAGCATTGGTTGATAGAGGTAGTGCATAGAGTTTCGCTATTCTAGCTCAAAAGCTTCAAATAACTAGAGATCATGCCCTATTTATGTTCTTAAATGCCATCATTGACTCCCATTTTGTCGTCTTGTTTTCATGGATCTAATGGTTTCTTTCCTTAGTGCCATGGAATAAACTTGTTGTAAGGCAACTATAGGAATTTTGTATGTATTTTTGAACATGTACATATAAGGAGGATTATCTTAACTTTTCCCTCTTATTTAGAGACCTACATTCTTCTTCTTCAAACTAGGTCTTGCTAAAATGATCAGAACAACTTTCAAGCTTTTTATAGCTTTAATATATTCCTTTTATAGAGATTATAATTCTTATCCTCAATTCCACACATTAATTATTAAAGTTTTAAAGTTCTCTTTTTATGTAGGAATTGGATTTTATGGTTTTTGCCTTGTTTGATGTCATTTTTGTATAAGGCGCATCATAATTTGGTACATATTTTTCACACAAAACCTCACAAATAAACCCTTGCCTTTCAATCATATGTTGTTTCCCTTTTCATGCACGAGTTTTTTAGTACCTCCTTTGGGAACAAAAGCCTATAATAGCAGCATGCAAGCCAGCGAATCCCCAAGTGTGCCTTAGCAAAA
The DNA here is from genome assembly GCF_041138505.1 of Cibotium barometz. NCBI lineage: Eukaryota > Viridiplantae > Streptophyta > Polypodiopsida > Cyatheales > Cibotiaceae > Cibotium > Cibotium barometz. Next base: position 14,899,216 of record NC_141079.1, read on the forward strand.
ATGGGAAACGATACTAGTTCTATACAGTGGCCCTCTACCATAGTAGTAGAATCTTATTATAACCTCAATCATTAAAAATCTCATTGAATAAACTTAGCTAATATTGGACAGCAGGAGGATAATACTTAACACCCCCATTAGATACTGACATCTATATCCTCTCAAAGAAATATATGTGGATATGGGTAGATGCGAGTGGATGAGATCTGACGCGGATAAATGAGAAAAGATGTGATGAAATGGAAAATGATGATGAGAATGGGAATAAACATGAAATAAATGAGAATTGATGTGGAACAATGTGGAAAGACTAGAGTTCGTTATAGGAACTGTATTTATGACCCGTTTTTAAATGGCTGTTTTATGTCAAAAATGTTGGGGAAGCATTTTGACCGTCTTGTGTGAATAGGGTTGTGGAGAACTAGTTTGATAAAGTTGCAATAGCTGACGGAGAGTCAATGGAGGACATCTCACGTAGCAAGGTCGGCTGAGGTCTTGACCAGCCTCGGTTCGATTAAAATGGTGAGCATTCGGCACGGTGGATGAGGGACCAAGGAAGCGGCCTATGAGTGAAGCGCTAGGTCACCTGCGAAGGATCCTAGAGGGTGCTGACCATACGGTGCTCGAGCACTCTGGGACGCCGACGATACCCATGCGTGCGTTGAGGAAGATATTGGAACAAAGAGTAAGAGTTGTTTTCTAAATTTAGACATGGATCTGATTGGTTGACCTTGCTGGTCCTCAAAACGGATGAGTCCATGGCTCTTTTATATGGATCCGTTGGTTGACCTTGCTGATCTTCTATGGAGATTCCATTTTGATATGTGAATATATTGCTGGTTACTAGCTAGGAACTATTGAAAAGGCTCCCTGAGTGGACAAGTGGTGAGCGTTCTGGTTGCCAATGATGCCATAGGTACACCGATGAAGGAATGATTGGAATTAAGGATTCAACCAAAGATTTTGAGGATTATGATTAGTGACTCTATGATTTCATTAAATGATTGTTTTAAAGACAGCTGATTGTGTGAAAAAGGCAATTCCATTTTGGGTGTGTAAGTGGTGTGACTAATTTTAAATTTGCATGAATACCCGGCTAGGGGGCCTGGGAACTCTTTTCCCTAGTACTTGGGACAAAACCTAACCAAATTCTTAATTGGATCCCATCACTATAGTGGTTGGGAAGTTGGCTAGCCCACGGGACTGGCTGGACTGATGGATCCCTAATTTGAGACTCAATTCTGTTATGGTACGATAGATGAAGTAAATCCCGGACAAAAATTGTTCTATGGAAAAGAATCAATAGCTGTGCCTCTCAATGAGGAAAAAAGCGTTGGTCTCTATGATCCAAGTGCAATCTTTTCCCTGATCTGACTATGGGACTTACGGGTTCGGGCAGATGAGTTCAATTAGTTAAGGCTTTTGACTACGTTAGAGAAAAATTATCCTAGAGGAATTGCCCGTGCTTTCAGGACAAGGGAAGTTTTTCCGGGTTCGGTTTCGGAAGAACCGATGGATTAGTCTCTTGTCCGAATATCCGTGGGCGAGGCTCCAAGTGAGGGACCCTCCCCCGCACAAGAAGTGCTACTTCCGCAACTAGTACCCCTGAATTCATTGCGCGGTGGGGACAGGGATCTCACAGCTGGTATTAGAGCGAATTGGCTAATGTGGATCAACCGAGAAGCCAAAAACGTCAAAAATTTATGAAGTAGCAGTAAAAAGTTATAATTGTGTGATAAAATTCATACAAATTGTTATTTCAGCCTAAAATTCATAAATAGGTAATTGTGTCTTCAGATGAAAGTACCGCAATTGCATGGAATCCCTGACTTGCTTGAGACCTAGACATGATGGTTTTTACCTTATAGTTCCAAGGACCGTGACTACACGTATATATCGAGGGTATAACTGAAGCTCTTTACTGGCAGTATATACGAGTAAATCTAAGACTTGAAATTATAAGCATAAATGCTATCCATATGATGAATTCGAATGTGGTTGATATGATTTTTGAATATTGGTTGAGAACTGATGAGTTGATTTGGATTTTGATTGAAAAATGATGATTCTTGAATTTTGGTTGAAATGTAATAAGCTGACCAAAACCACAATGAAGATGAAAGGGACGAGTCCCTATGATGTTCATAATTGGAATGACGTTAATGACTTCAGTAAATCACTATGAGATTAGTGGATTGTGCTGATAGATTGTTACTGTTAACACTTGATCCAATGGATCAAGTTAAGGGATGTCAAATTAAAAAATCTGTATAATTGAAAATTCCCATGGAGGACTGTTCAGATAGAAATTTCAGTCTAATGGACCATTATTGTGATAAGGATTTGAATGTTGTGATCTGAGTGAATTGTTATCTATGATGAGTTCTATATAAGGGATCTTTATCCCAGGATTCTGTTGGGTTCACAAGACTATAAGGAACCCAGAATCAGTTGATCTTAAGGGAAATAGTTCTCCTCTAATTTGGCCAGATGAGGACATCTCACGTTTTTTAAGTGGGGTAGGATGTAAGATTCCTCCCTCCGGCTTTTGAGGTGTGCAGGTGTAAGAACCTCCCCTTCTGATCTTATAATTATTCCCCTCTATGAAATAAAAGAAAGATCTTGTTTTACCTTGTTTTGGCCTAGAGAGAGAAAATGTCTAGAGGGAGGTAACTCAAAATTGAGATATTTTTGGATATAAAAATCCTCCTAGTGTCTAAAATGGTTCGCCCTGAAACAGAAATTCAAAAAGAACTTTCCAATGTGCAATTGGAATTAATTAAAAATAGGTATAAAGGACCTTAGCTTAAGGGTCCAGATTTTCAAGAAAATTTAAATTTTGCTCCAATTAAGGTTCCTATGGACCAATAAGATTAATCCAAATGTAGGGAGGAGATAAATTGAAGAATAAAAGAAAATCTCCCAAAAATGAGTAAATGTTCAGATAAGATGAAGAGTTGAATAAGGACAAGGTTTATTAGTTAAAAAAGAAGAGATATTTATTAAGAGACTAAGGTTATGTAGAAGGGGAAGAGAAGGGTGTGTGTGTGAATGGACCTATGGTCCACTAGCTCACCTATTTAAAGGTGGAGCTAGAAGGCAATTTGTATGGAGCAAGAAGCTTAGTTGTTTTGAGCAACTTAATAAGCAAGATATTTTCTTGTATTTTGTGAGTTTCTCTCCTCCACATAGTTGATCTAGCATGAGCACCACAAAATCTTATCATGGTATCTAGAGCTTTGGTTGATTAGGCCCTTTTGTGGTATAGAAGAGGTCAAATCTATCACCTTTTCTTGTGTGTGGAGCTAGACCTCCTGCCAGTGGAGGAGCTCTAGCAGCTCGTGGAGGCAACAACTCGCCGAGCTTTCATAAAAGGAAATGTAGAGGACTACCGGGCGCACACATTCGTACAGTCAATCGGCGTGTTTCATGGTACATAGTTGAAGAAGTTGTTTCATTTCTTCCAACTCTTCTTTTAGCTAATGGGTTTACTACCTTGTCTTCTTGGAAAGCTATGGACCACACAAGCACTTGATACTGCTAGAAATACGGTAAAATTTAGCAAGAGAGAGCAAGAGAGAGAGAGTTAAGAGTAAAGTGTAGGATTCTTGGTGAATGTGCCTCTTGTTTATTATGTGAGAGTGAGCAAGAGTGAGAGTCCTTGTGGGTGCATGCGAACCTCCTACTAGCGGTGACAATAAGGAGAGGAATTTGGAGGGACAGCTTCTCAAAGTAGTCATTGTTGACCTTTAACTCGTGAGGATACTGAGCTATACATTGTTGTGGTAGGCTCACACTTGTCATTTTAATATGACTAATTGTTGTAGCCTCTTGGTAAAGCCACCCTTGAAGAAAGTAGTAACAACAGCAAACAATTCTAACACACTAAGACTAGAGATGATGATTATAAAAAATTTGGCATGTGAAAATCACCAACTCTTGACCAAGTGTGGCTCATTTTTTGCTTCAAAAAAAATTTCCTCTAAACTCTTTAAAATCCATCCAGACCTTGCAAACTTCAAGCCAAAGGCTTCAAACATTATGACATCACTCTTTTTAGTAGGTTTCACCTGCTTCCTAAACAATAACACATGTATCATCATTGTAGCATTCAAAGATAGGAACAACCAAGTGATGAGTAAGTGAGCCTTTGTGATAGAATTGACCCCAGGAGCTCAGCCCCACAATAGCCTTGCACACGTATAAAATGCCAGTTCTTGAAGCCATCAAACTCAAGGAATAGCTTAGACAGCTGTTGGAACAAGGGTTTGCAAGACCCAGTGTTTCACCTTAGGGTGCGCCAGTTCTCTTTAAAAAAAAAAAGATGGAATGCTAAGACTCTGTGTGGACTACAGAGGTCTAAATCAACTTACAGTTAAGAATAAGTATCCTATCCCCGGAATTGATGAGCTTCTAGACAGGCTAAGTGGAGCCCAGATCTTCACAAAGATAGATCTCAAATCAAGGTATTATCAGATCAGGATCAATGAGCAAGATATCCCAAAGACAGTCATCAATACTCAGTATAGGCATTATGAATTCACTGTCATGCCGTTTGGATTGACAAATGCCCCAGCTACATTTAATTGCTTAATGCAGGACATTCTCAGAGAATACTTGGATGATTTTGTTCTTGTTTTCTTTGATGATATTCTGATTTACTCAAAGAATGCAGCTGACCATGAAGCTCATGTCAGAAAAGTTCTTGAGATTCTAAGGAAGCACCAACTCTTTGCCAAAAAGAGCAAAAAAGGGCCTAACTGGGGATTCATTTTTACAATAGATGATCCAAAGGGAGAGGAAAATCTCTACTTTTTGGTGTGCAAAATATGTGTCAGATGAAGACACCTCTCTTAAACAAGGCAAAACCATAAATATGTGTCAGATGAAGACACCTCTCTTAAACAAGGCAAAACCATAAAATCCACCAACTCCTACATGAAAAGGGAAACAACATATGATTGAAACGCAAGGGTTTATTTGTGAGGTTTTGTGTGAAAAATATATACCAAATTATGATGCGTGTTATACAAAAATGACTTCAAACAAGGCAAAAACCATAAAATCCAACTCCTACATAAAAAAAGAACTTCAAAACTTTAATAATTAATGTGTGGAATTGAGGATAAGAATTATAACCTCTATAAAAGGAATATATTAAAGTTATAAAAAGCTTGAAAGCTGTTCTGATTATTTTAGCAAGACCTAGTTTGAAGAAGAAGAATGTAGGTCTCTAAATAAGAGGGAAAAGTTAATATAATCCTCCTTATATGTACATGTTCAAAAATACATACAAAATTCCTATGGTTGCCTTACAACATCAAGTTTCCTCCATGGCACTCAGGAAAGATACCATTAGATCCATGAAAACAAGACGGCAAAATGGGAGTCAATGATGGCATTTAAAAACATAAACAGGGCATGATCTCTAGTTATTTTAAGCTTTTGGGCTAGAATAGCGAAACTCTATGCACTACCTCTATCAACCAATGCTCTCCAAGCCCAGCTTTAACATGCAGAGGAAAATGTTTACCAATTAAGTTTCTATCCTCTGGGTGAATCAGTACAAGAAAAAAAAACTATATGTGAAGCCACAAAGCCTAAGAACCTTAAAAGAAATTTAGATAATAAGAGCTAAATATTGCCATGGGGAGACTAGTAGCAAATGTTGGAGATGTTAAACCCAAAGAAAATACAGAGTCTCAAGGAAGTAATGGTGTGGAGAATCAATAAGCATCAAAGCCAGTATTTGACATGCTGAGAACATTTCCTATGTATACTAACATGACCATAGGAACTGATGGAAAGATTTAGGGGGCACTACATAGCATAAAGCTATCATTAGTGAAGGGTTTCATTCACCAATCAAAATATGTGTGGATTATGCAAAAAATAAAGGCGTAAAAGAGCTTACTTATCACAAGATTTCACTGAATATGTTATCAAAGAATGAGAATGCGAGTAAATCTAGTACCATGTGGCTCACTATACATCCATGCTTTTTTATTAAGTCGTGCTTGAAAATAGCATTGCATCTTTTGTGTGCTTACATCGCAAATTGTGCTTGTGTAAAAGTGACCAAGGAGACACACTTATATGCTATTCTAAATAATGCATGAAAGAAGCAAACTTATGAGGCCACCTCAACCATTTACACACTATCACTTGCTTCCCAATGGAACAGATCTATTATTGGCCTCAACTACTACATGAAGCATATCTATAATAATCCATTCCCGATTGAAGAGATCTATTCTTGGTGTCAACTTATACATGAAGCAAATCTATGATAAGCTTCGTGTTTGATCCATGTGATGCAAGTGTTAAAGCAACCTTTAGTACCTCCTTTGGGAGCAAAAGCCCATAATAGCACCATGCAAGCCACCGAATCCCCAAGTGTGCCTTAGCAAATATGGGAAACGATACTAGTTCTATATAGTGGCCCTCTGCCATAGTAGTAGAATCTTGTTATACCCTCAATCAATAAAAATCTCATTGAATAAACTTAGCTAATCCTGGGCAGCAGGATAATACTTAACACCCCCCATTAGATACTGACATCTATATCCTCTCAAAGAAATATGGTTTGGTTTGTGGTGTCCCCACTCATAACCATGTGTTTTCTTATATTGTGCCCATTTCCTAAAATATGTTAATCCATGACTGCTAAAGAAACAACCAAGCATCTAATCGTAGGTATCATCACTTTCTTCTTCCCATGTGAAAGTAGCCTTATTGCTACCTATACCACCTAATGACAATACAACTCAAGGAGCTCCAAATCCAATCCTCAAGTGCGTGTATATAGAAGAATGCACAATATTGAAAGTAGGGTCATCAACACATAACAAAACACTGAATTACAGAAACAAGTGGGGAGTAAATAATATTTTGGCTTGCAAACTTGATTACAAATTGATGACACCTAAGGTTGCTAAACTAGTCTATATATAGTACCCAAGGTCGGTATGGACGTAGGTCGGCCATGTCAATCCACAACTTTGTCCTCAAGGACCAACTGACCAAAGGCTCAAGGCAAAAGACATAAATAACCCCAACTACAACAAGAGGCCCTATACAATGCTTCCATTGCTAAGGCTGCCAACTGGTTGCTAAATTTCTATAATAGCTACCAACATTAGCTGAACTAGTCTAGCCCCTCAATCACCTCCAACCCCCATTGCACCTTTAGTGAAGGGTTTATGGGGTCACTACATAAAGCTATCATTAGTGAAGGGTTTCGTTCACCAATCAAAATATGTGTGGAATATGCAAAAAATAAGGGCTTAAAGAGCTTACTTATCACAAGATTTCACTGAATGTGTTATCAAAGAATGAAAATGCGAGTAAATCTAGTACCATGTGGCTCACTATACATCCATGCTTTTTTATTAAGTAGTGCTTGAAAATAGCATTGCATTTTTTGTGTGCTTACATCGCAAATTGTGCTTGTGTAAAAGTGACCAAGGAGACACACTTATATGCTATTCTAAATAATCCATGAAAGAAGCAAACTTATAAGGCCACCTCAACCACTTACACACTATCACTTGCTTCCCAATTGAACAGATCTATTATTGGCCTCAACTACTACATGAAGCATATCTATAATAATCCATTCTCGATTGAAGAGATCTATTCTTGGCGTCAACTAATACATGAAGCAAATCTATGATAAGCTTCGTGTTGGATCCATGTGATGCAAGTGTTAAAGCAACTTTTAGTACTTTCTTTGGGAACAAAAGCCCAGAATAGCACCATGCAAGCCAATGAATCCCCAAGTGTGCCTTAGCAAAAATGGGAAACGATGCTAGTTCTATACAGTGGCCCTCTCCCATAGTAGTAGAATCTTGTTATACCCTTAATCGTTAAAAATCTCATTGAATAAACTCAGCTAATACTGGGTAGTAGGATAATACGTAACACCCCCCATTAGATACCGACATCTATATTCTCTCAAAGAAATATGATTTGGTTTGTGGTGTCCCCACTTATAACCATGTGTTCTCTTATATTGTGCCCATTTTCTAAAATATGTTAATCATGATTGCTAAGGAAACAACCAAGCATCTAATCCTAGGTAGCATCACTTTCTTCTTCCCTTGTGAAAGTAGCCTTAGTGCTACCTATACCACCTAATACTCAACCCCAAGTTGACAATACAACTCAAGGAGCTCCAAATCCAATCCTCAAGGGCGTATATATAGAAGAATGCACAATATTGAAAGTAGGGTCATCAACACAATACAAAACACTGAATTACAGAAAGAAGTGGGGAGTAAATAATATTTTGGCTTGCAAACTTGATTACAAACTGATGACATCCATCCACCCATGTGCTATATAAGGAGCTTTTAAGGAGGATGTCATTTCTTACAAGAGTCCTTGAACATAACGAGCTTGATAATAAACTAAGGTTGCCAAACTAGTCTATATATAGGACCGCCCCGAGGTCGGTATGGACGTAGGTCATCATGGCCAATCCACAACTTTGTCCACAAGGCCAACTGACCATATCATTTGAGTAGGACCATATTAGATTACAACTAAGTCTAATAAGAACTTAACATAGCCCCCACATCCATCTTCTGAGACCTTCTAGTTCCGCAACCCCCCGAGCACTCATTAATAATGCGATCACATAGCCCTTATAAGCATGCATCCTATGTGGTAGAGTGTTAAGCCTACCTCATCTCCTAACCATCTGGCCACCATCTAGTGTCTAAAGTGGGAATTGTTCGAGGTGCTCAGGTGCTCACCACCACAATGGCTACTCCTCATAAAGGGGCCTTACAAAATAGAGCGTGTCCAAGGGTGGAGCATTGAGCAAATGCCTCTCCAATAGTACTAAGCTCCGAACCTACTCCTTGTACCTTATTAACCCCTTTGTTTCAAGAATAGCCCCCTTGAACCCTATTGTTTCACAATTAAAGAGCTGTTACATGGTGAGCCATTAGCTACTACACTGTATGCAAGTATGTGTGGAGTGGACTCACCAAAGTCATTTCACTTTACTCAATGAAGAGTTTGAGCCCATCACAATTTATTACCAAACTTATGTAGCTATACTAAAGGATCAGGACATAAATACCATGTATAGCTATACCAAAGGATCAAGACATAAATAACCATTTATTACCAAACTCATGTAGCTGCTATACCAAAGGATCAAGACATGAATAACCATGTATAGCTATACCAAAGGCTCAAGAAATAAATAACCCTAAGCTACAAGACATAAATAACCCTAAGCTATAATAGCCAACATACCTAAGGCTCAAGGCTCAAGACATAAATAACCCCAACTACAACAACAGACCCTCTACAATGCTTTCATTGCTAAAGCTGCCAACAGGTTGCTAAATTTTTATAATAGCTACCAACATTGAAAGATCCCTGCCCCCTCCGCGCAACGGATTTGGGGGAGCTAGCAGCTTCAATTTTATGAATCTTCATTCTGAATATCAATTTGTATGAATTTTATCACACAATTACAACCTTTTATTGTTACTTCACAATTTTTTTTCATTTTTGGCTTTTCAGTCGATCCACTTTAGTCAATTCGCTTTGATACCTAGCTGAAAGATCCCTGCCCCCTCCACGCAACGGATTCGGGGATGCTAGTAGCGGAAGTAGCACTCCTTGTATGGGGCAGGATCCCTCACTCGGGGCCTCGCCCACGGATATCCGAACGAGAGACTAATCCCCTCGAAAAACTTCCCTCGCCCCAGAAAGCACGGGTAATTCCTCCAGGATTATTTACTCTAACGTAGTCAAGGTCATTAACTGACCAAACTAATCCGACCGAACCTATGAGTCTCTTGGTCAGATCAAGGAAGAAACTTGCACTTGGATCATAGGAACCAATGCTTTTTTCCCCATCGAGAGACACAACCGTTGATTCTTTTTCATAGAATAATTACTATCCGAGATTTACCTTATCTATCATACTATAACAGAATTGAGTCTCATTTTACGGATCCATCAGTTCAGCCTATCCCATGGGCTAGCCAACCGCCCAATCACTGTAGTGATGGGATCCAATTAGGAATTCGGTTAGGTTTTGTCCCGGGTACAGGGAAAAGAGTTCCTAGGCCCCCTAGTCGGATATTCATGCAAATTTAATGCCAGTCACACCACTTACACACCCAATATGAAATTGCCTTTTTAAAGGATTCAGTTATCTTTAAAATAATCATTTAATAAAACCATAGTGTCACTGATCATAATCCTCCAAAATATCTGATTGAATCCTAATTTCCAATCATTCCTTCATCGGTGTACCTATGGCATCATTGGCAAACCAGAACGCTCACCACCTGTCCCTCAGGGGCCTTTTCGATAGTTCTTAGCTCATGGTACCCGATAATATAATCACTTATAAAAATCAAGATGGAATCTCTGTTGAAGATCAGCAGCAAGATCAACCAATAGCTCCATATAAAAGAGCCATGGACTCATTCGTTGAGGACCAACAAGGTCAATCAACCAGATCCATGCCACCCAGTTTCAGAAAACAACTCTTACTCCTTGTTCCAATATCTTCCCCGATGCACGTGTGGGTATCTTCGGCGACCCAGAGCTTGAGTACCATATGGTTAGCACCCTCTAGGATCCTTCTCGCAGGTGACCCAGCGCTTTACTCATAGGCCGCTTCCTTGGTCCCTCATCCACCGTACCGGAAGCTCACCATTTAAATCGAACCGAGGCTGGTCAAGACCTCGGGTCGACCTTGATACGCGAGACGTCCTCCGTTGACTCTCCGTTAGCTATTGTAACTTTATCAGTTAGGTCACCCCATGACCTCATTCACAAGACCGTCAAAAATGCTTCCCTAGCATTTTTGACATAAAACAATCATTTAAAAACAGGTCATAAATACAGTTCCTATAATGAACTCTCGTCTTTCACATTGTTTCACATCCGTCCACATTACTTAATCCATATCCAATTCATATGTATACCCATTCTCATCCAACCACATTCTCATCCAACCACATCATTTTCCATTCTCATCCAACCACATCATTTTCCATTCTCATCCAGCCGCATCATTTTCCATCTCATTACATCTTTCCTCATTTATTCTCATCACATCTAATCCACTCGCATCAACCCATATTCATTTACTTAATGCATATCCAATTCATATGTATACCCATTATCATCCAACCACATCATTTTCCATCTCATTACATCTTTCCTCATTTATTCTCATCACATCTCATCCACTCGCATCAACCCATATTCATTTACTTAATCCATATCCAATATAGGCATTGTAACCATTAGTCTTGGGCACAATATTGGATGTTTGAAATGCCTATATTCTAATAGTTTTTAATTTGTCATCCCTTAATTGGATCCACTAGGTCAAGTGGTAACAGTAGCAATTTTTCAGCACAATCCCCTAATCTCGTAGTGATTTGCTGAAGTCCTTATCATCATTTACAGTTATGAACATCATCAGAGGGACTCGTCCCATTCATCCTCATTGTGGCTTTGTTCAACTGATCGCTTTGCAACCAAAATTTGGGAATCATCTCAATCAAAATCCAAATCAACTCATCAATTCTCAACCAGAATCTTGAAATCATATCAACCACATTCAAATTCATCATCTAGATAGCATTTTTACTTATAATTTCAAGGTCTTAGATTTACTCGTATATACTACCAGTAAAGGGCTACAGTTATACCCTCGGTATATACGCGTAGTCACGGTCCTTGGAATTATAAAGTAAATACCATCATGACTAGGCCTCAAGCAAGTCAGGGATTTCCATACAATTGCGGTACTTCATCTAAAGACCCACTTTCAATTTATGAATCTTCACTCTGAATATCAATTTGTATGAATTTTATCACACAATTACAACCTTTTACTGTTACTTAATATTTTTTTTTCATTTTTTAGCTTTTCAGTTGATCCACTTTAGTCAATTTGCTCTGATACCAGCTGAAAGATCCCTGCCCCTTCCGCGCAACCAATTCGAGGATGCTAGCAGCGGAAGTAGAACTCCTTGTACAGGGCAGGATCCCTAACTCAGGGCCTCGCCCATGGATATCCGGACAAGAGACTAATCCCTCGGTTCTTCAAAAAACCGAACTCGAAAAAACTTCCCTCGCCCAGAAAGCACGAGCGATTCCTCTAGGATATTTTTACTCTAACGTAGTTAGGGTCATTATTACTAACCAAACTAATCCGACTGAACCTTTGAGTCTCTTGGTCAGATCAAGGAAGAAACTTGCACTTGGATCATAGAAACCAATACTTTTTTCCCCATCGAGAGGCATAGCCGTTGATTCTTTTTCCATAGAATAATTACTATCCAGGATTTACTTCATCTATCGTACTATAATAGAATTGAGTCTCATTTTACGGATCCATCAATCTAGCCTAGTCCCATGGGTTAGCCAACTGCCCAACCACTGTAGTGATGGGATCCAATTAGGAATTTGGTTAGGTTTTGTCCCGGGTACCAGGGAAAAGAGTTCCCAAGCCCCCTAGCTGGATATTCATGCAAATTTAACGCCAGTCACACCACTTACACACCCAATATGAAATTGCCTTTTTCACAGATTTAGTTATCTTTAAAACAATCATTTAATGAAACCAAAGTGTCACTAATCATAATCCTCCAAAATATCCGATTGAATCCTAATTTCTAATCATTCCTTCATCAGTGTACCTATGGCATCATTGGCAACCAGAACGCTCACCACTTGTCCCTGAGGGGCCTTTTCGATAATTCCTAGCTCATAGTACCTGACAATATAATCACTTATAGAAATCAAAATGGAATCTCCGTTGAAGATCAGCAAGATCAACCAACAACTCCATATAAAAGAGCCATGGACTCATCCATTGAGGACGAGTAAGGTCAATCAACTAGATCCATGCCCGGTTTCAGAAAACAACTCTTACTCCTTGTTCCAATATCTTCCCCGACACACGTGTGGGTATCTTCGCAACCCAGAGCTCGAGCACCGTATGGTCAGCACCCTCTAGGATCCTTCACAAGTGACCTAACGCTTCACTCATAGGCCGCTTCCTTGGTCCCTCATCCACCGTACTGGAAGCTCACCATTTAAATCGAACCGAGGCCGACGACCTTGCTACGCGAGACGTCCTCCGTTGACTCTTCGTCAGCTATTGTAACTTTATCAGTTAGGTCACCACCACAACCTCATTCACAAGACGATGTCAAAATGCTTCCCCAGCATTTTTGACATAAAACAGTCATTTAAAAACAGGTCATAAATACAGTTCCTATAATGAACTCTCATCTTTCACATTGTTTCACATCTATCCACATTAGTTAATCCATATCCAATTCATATGTATACCCATTCTCATCCAACCACATCATTTTCCATCTCATCCAACCACATCATTTTCCATCTCATCCAACCATATCATTTTTCATCTATTACATCTTTCCTCATTTATTCTCATCACATCTCATCCACTCGCATCAATCCACATTAGTTAATCCATATCCAATTCATATGTATACCCATTCTCATCCACATCTATCCACATTAGTTAATCCATATCCAATTCATATGTATACCCATTCTCATCCAACCACATCATTTTCCATCTCATCCAACCACATCATTTTCCATCTATTATATCTTTCCTCATTTATTCTCATCACATCTCATCCACTCGCATCAATCCACATTAGTTAATCCATATCCAATTCATATGTATACCCATTCTCATCCACATCTATCCACATTAGTTAATCCATATCCAATTCATATGTATACCCATTCTCATCCAACCACATCATTTTCCATCTCATCCAACCACATCATTTTCCATCTATTACATCTTTCCTCATTTATTCTCATCACATCTCATCCACTCGCATCAATCCACATTAGTTAATCCATATCCAATTCATATGTATACCCATTCTCATCCACATCTATCCACATTAGTTAATCCATATCCAATTCATATGTATACCCATTCTCATCCAACCACATCATTTTCCATCTCATCCAACCACATCATTTTCCATCTATTACATCTTTCCTCATTTATTCTCATCACATCTCATCCACTCGCATCAACCCATATTCACATTCCATCACACCTCATTCATTCACATTTTATCCATTCATACACATCTATCCCGATTCACATCCCATCACATCACATTCATTCACATCACATATCATTCATTCACATCCCAATTCACATGACATCACATCTCATCCGTTCACATCACATATCATTCATTCACATCCCAATTCACATGACATCACATCTCGTCCATTTACATCCCGATTCACATCACATTAAATCTCGTCCATTTACTCACATCGACATCACATCCTCTCACATGCACATGCACATCCACATCCACTCTTTCACATACACATCCACATCCATTCTTCCACATTCTCATCCACATTCATTCTTCCACATCCATTCTTCCACATACACATCCACATCCATTCTTCCACATACACATCCACATCCATACATCCACATATATATCCACATCCATACATCCACATCCATTCTTCCACATACACATCCACATTCATTCTTCCACATACACATCCACATCCATACATCCACATACACATCCACATCCATTCTTTCACATACATCTCCACATCTATACATCCACATACACATCCACATCCATACATCCACATACATATTCCACATATACATCCACATTCATTCTTCCACATGCACATCCACATCCATTCTTCCACATACACATCCACATCCATACATCCACATACACATCCACATCCATACATACACATCCATACATCCACATCCATTCTTCCACATACACATGCACATTCATTCTTCCACATCCATACATCCACATCCATTCTTCCACATACACATGCACATTCATTCTTCCACATACACATCCACATCCATACATCCACATCCACATCCACATCCACATCTACATCCATACATCCACATCCACATCCACATTCATACATCCACATACACATCCACATCATACATCCACATACATATCTTATCACATCCATTCACATCCTATCACATCCCATACACATCTTATCACATCCATTCACATGCTATTCCCATTTAATAGTTTTTTCTAGTTTGATACCGATAATGGGACTTTTTCTAAATTTCTACCAATTGTTTGGCCTAATCAAAAGTTCTTTTTCTCGACGAATAGTTTCACATTCATTCTCAATTTCTCAAATGAATTATATTCAATATTCCTTTTTTGGAATAGAAGAATTCATGAGATTTACAGAAATCAATTCTACCCATATTTTCACTTTTGATAAGTGATCAAAAAATTGAATTATACTAAAATTTTCTCTTCTTCCCATTTAATTTCTTGTATCTCAAATACCATGGGAATTCCTCTTTTTACATTTAATTAATTGCATTCCAATGTCATGGGTATTCCTCTTTTATTCATAAAGTAATTTTATCTAAAATAAAATACCCATAAATTCAATATGCTAGGAATGTCTCTTTTCCCATCTAAATGATGGAATTCCAATTGTCATAGGAATTCATCTTTTAACATTTAAATATCTCTCATAGATAAAATAAATTTATCTAAATTTTATCTTTGAATTTAATTAAAATACTCATTAATTCCAATATGCTAGGAATTTCTCTTTTCCCATCTCAATGATGGAATTTCCAAATGTCATAGGAATTCCTCTTTTAACATTAAAAATGAATTACTATAAATTCCTCTTTTACTAATTACTATTTATGCATAAACATAAAAATCAAATTTTCCATGATTATAATGAGAATCATTCAATTAATCTAGGATGATTAATCCTAGAATATGGTAGGAAGTCCTCTTTTCAAAGTATAATGAAAATGATTTATGTGTTTATTTTTAAAAAATTATGCCATAGCTCCGCTGCTGCTGCTATTACTGATAATTCTCAACAAATTTGAAAGAATAAAGTTTAGTATTATTCATGTGACTAGAATAACCACTAATTGGATCATTATCCAATTATGGATTGATTCTTAATTTTACCATAAATTAAATAGCATAAAAGTATTAAAAGCATTATTTTGGCCTCCAATTAGACAAGCATAGAAATTACTTTTAGATTAGAGAAATGCTTCATGAGAAACTTCATTCAAATTGAGAATAGGTCATAGGAATGACCATTCTTTGGGGGGGAGAGAGAAATGCTTAAAAACCATTATAAATTAAGCATAAATGGAAATTTATGTGTTTCTTCATTACAATACATTAAAGAACTTCAATAGTATTCAAAAGCCATTCAAATTAATGCTTCTCAAGCTTGAGAGGCATTCAGAAGAGAAACATTTGGAGATTTAAGAAAAAGAAGACAATAATCCACACTTTACCTCCTAAATTACTTGATTCTTTGATCACAGTAGAGGCCCCCAACCAAGGAAGATTGAAGAGAGAGAGAGAAGCTCCAAGGAAGATTGAAGAGAGAGAGAGAGAGAGAGAGAGAGAGAGAGAGAGAGAGAGAAGCTCCAATCTCTTCAATTTGTAGAGGATTTTTAGAGGATAATAGAAAATATCATTATTTCAGTATAATACTGGCATTATATAGTTCTCATATTTTTTTAAAAAGGGCTAAGGATCTATTTATAGGTAAGGGAGGCCTCTAACCAAGTCCAACTAGTTTCTAGAATTTTCCAGGTTCAGTTTGGCTAAATTTGGACAAGATTTGGACCTAGTTTGGCTCCCTTTTGATTTGGTTTGATCTAGGAGAGAGGGAAGATAAAAATATCATAATATTTTTGAGTTTAAAACTCCACCACACATGTGAAATAGGCGCCTCCTTGAAGAGCTCCCTTCTCCTTACCAAGGTGTCAAAATTGAATCATTATACCCAAAATATCTCATTTTTTTAGTAATACTCATAGTCTTTTACTACTAATAAACCTTGTCCTTAGTCAACTCTTCATCTTATGTGAGCATTTACTCATTTTTGGAGGTTTTTATTTTATAAATTGGATTTATCTCCTCCCCACACTTGGATTGATCCTATTGGCCCCCATAGGAACTTTAATTGGACCATAATCCAAAAATTTTGGAATATCTAGACCCTTAGGCTAAGGTCCTTTATACTTCTTTTCAATTAATTCCAAATGCACATTGGAAAGTTCTTTTTGAATTTCTATTTTAGGGGAAACCATTTTAGACACTAGGAGGATTTTTATATCCAAAAATATCTCAATTTTGGATTATCTCTCTCTAGACATTTTCTCTCTCTAGGCTAAAACAGGGTAAAACAAAATCTTTCTTTTATTTCAAAGAGGGAAATAATTACAAGATCAAAAGGAAAGGTTCTTACACCTGTACAGGCTCAAAAGCTGGAGGGAGAAATCTTAAATCCTACCCCACTTAAAAAACGTGAGATGTCCTCATCTCGTAGGTGGAGTATGATCTCTTTCATCGTCTTATTCTTCTTCAATCACTTCTAGCATTATTGCCTTGGAAGTGGATGGCCAGTTTGGGAACATCTCTCCTTGACTTCCCCTATTCTGAGACAGAGGTCTTGCATTACTTTGGATTAAAACTGCGGGTTGGTTAGACAGTCTACCTCTGGGATTTCTTTGATTTTGGCAGAAAGAAACCTGATTACTCTGGAAGGAAGGAGCTCGAGTCTCAAATCTTGATCCCTGGTTTTCTCACTCTGAAAACCTTGTTCCAAAACATGTTGGGCAATCCATACTGTGATGTCCAAATCCTTGACAGTTATAGCATTTCACTCCCTTGTTCACGGGTGGAACTTCTGAAGTTGAATTCCAAGGGATTGAGTTCCGAGAAAAGGACATTTCTTCCATTCTGGAACTTCCCATATCCTGAGCTTGACCCTTATATCTCTTAGATGGTGGAAGGTTGGAATCACCTTTTGGAGCTAAAAGCCTTTTGAAAGGTGATGGTGCTGGCTTCGACGGGACCTTGACATCAAAGGCCTTGGCGAAATCCTTCGCCATCTGCACTGATTTGGCCATAGAAACTGGCTTGGCATTCTTCACTAGGATATTCAAAGGTTTGTTCAGTCCTCAAATGAACCTGGCCATCAGTTGTTCTTCATCCAGCGATGGGCGAGTATTTGAGGAGGAGAGCAAATGCTTGGTGATATACTTTAATAGAGAGTCAACGGAGGACGTCTCGCGTAGCAAAGTCGACCGAGGTCTTGACCAGCCTCGGTTCGATTTAAATGGTGAGCTTCCGGTACGATGGAAGAGGGACCAAGGAAGCGGCCTATGAGTGAAGCGCTAGGTGACCTGCGAAGGATCCTAGAGGGTGCTGACCATACGGTGCTTGGGCTCTGGGTCGCTGAAGATACCCACACGTGCGTCGTGGAAGATATTGGAACAAGGAGTAAGAGTTGTTTCTGAAACCGAGTATGGATCTAGTTGATTGACCTTGCTGGTCCTCAAGTGATGAGTCCATAGCTCTCTTATATAGATTTGTTGGTTGATCTTGCTGATCTTCAACGAGGATTCCATCTTGATCTGTATATGTGAAAATATTGCCGGTTACTATGAGCTAGGAACTAGTGAACAGGTGGTGAGCGTTCTGGTTGCCAAAGATGCCATAAGTACGCCGATGAAGGATTGATTTGAAAATAAGAATTCAACTAGAGATTTTGAGGATTGTGGTCAGTGACACAATGGTTTCATTAAAGGATTGTTTTAAAGATAGCTGATACTGAGAAAAAGGCAATTTCATATTGGGTGTGTAAGTGGTGTGACTAGTTTATGTTTGTATGAACATCCGGCTAGGGAGCCTGGGAACTCTTTTCCCTGGTACCTGGGACAAAACCTAACCAAATTCCTAATTGGATCCCATCATTATAGTGGTTGGGCGGTTGGCTAACTGGATGGGGTTAGGCTGGACTGATGGATCCATAATTTGAAACTCAATTTCTGTCTAGTTCGATAGATGAAGTAAATCCCGGACAAAAATTGTTCTATGGAAAAAGAATCAACGGCTGTGCCTCTCGATGAGGAAAAAAGCGTTGGTCTCTATGATCCAAGTGCAATCTGTCCCTTGATCTGACTATAGAACTTACGAGTTCGGTCAAATCAGTTCAATTAGTTAAGGCTTTTGACTACGTTTAAGGAAAAGTTATCCTAGTGGAATCGCCCGTGCTTTCCGAACAAGAGAAGTTTTTTCGAGTTCGGTTTGGCAAAATCGAGGAATTAGTCACCTGTCCGGATATCCGTTGGGCGAGGTCCCGAGTGTGGGACCTTGCCCTGCGCAAGATGTGCTACTTCCGCTGCTAACACACCGGAATCTGTTGCGCGGTGGGGACAGGGATCTTACAGTTGGTATCAGAGCTAATTGGCTAATGAGGATCAACCAAGAAGCCAAATATGTCAAAAATTTATCAAGAAGCACTAAAAGGTTGTAATTGTGTGATAAAAATTCATACAATTTGATATTCAAACTGAAATTCGTAAATTGGTAATTGGGTCTTCAAATGGAAGTACCGCAATTGTATGGAATCCTTGACTTGCTTGAGGCCTAGACATGATGGTATTTACCTTATAGTTCCAAGAACCATGACTACCCGTATATACCGAGGGTATAACTGCAGCTCTTTACTGGCAGTATATACGAGTAAATCTAAGACTTGAAATTATAAGCATTAATGCTATCCAGATGATGAATTCGAATGTGGTTGATATGATTTTAAAATTCTGGTTGAGAACTGATGAGTTGATTTGGATTCTGATTGAAAAATGAAGATTTCTAAATTTTGGTGCCTGAATTGTAATAACTAAGCAAAACCGTAATGAGGATGAATGGGACGAGTCCCTGTGATGATGTTCTTAACTGGAATGACGTTAATGACTTCAGCCAATCACTATGAGATTAATGGATTGTGATGGCAGATTGCTACTGTTAACTTTTGGTCAGTGGATCAAATTAAGGGATGATAAATTAAAAATCTGAAAAAATGAAATCCCCATGGAGGACTGTTCAGATGGAAAAATTCAATCTAATGGACCATTATTATGTTAAAGATATGAATGAGATATTCTGAATGAATTGTTATTTGATAATGCGTTCTATATGAGTATCTTTACCCCATGATTACGTGGGGAGCTGACCTATTTAAAGAACCCCAAAATCAGTTGAATCAAAAATCGGATTGAATCATAAATAAAGAAACTTAACAAGGATTTTCGTATTGATAGGAACATGGATCGAGGTCGTCGTGGTAGAAATGTTAACCTCCAACTCGATGAAGAAGAGCTCGATGTGGATGTTCGTAAAACTCTTCATAGTTTGCAGTCTGGTCCCTTCAAGGGTGAAGGGGAACAGTTAGGTGAAGCTGTAGAAAAGTGGGTTGAGGCCATGGAGGAATATTTTGATGTAACTGGCTACAATGGGAGAAGCAAGATGGCTCTCGCTAGGTTAAAGATTGTGGAAAGGGCCAGGGTTGCATGGAGGAATCACTACGAGACAAATCGTCTCGATCGAAATACCCAAACCTGGATGGATCTCAAGGCTTACCTCAGAAAGAGGTTTTGTCCCCCAGGATTTCTTGAAACTAAGATGAATGAGTTCTTGGAACTACAATTGATGGCCGGATTCATTCGGGGGATGAACGAGCCATTGGATACTTTAGTCAAGAATGCAAAACCTATCTCAATGGCCGAAGCAGTAAGAATGGCAAGGGATTTCGCCAAAGCCTTTGATGTCAAAGTCCCGCCAAAGCCAGCACCATCACCTTTCAAAAGGTTTTTATTCCCAGAAGATGATTCCAACCTTCCTTCGCTTAAGAGATATCAAGGTCGAACCCAGGATATGGGAAGTTCCAGAATAGAAGAAATGTCTTTTTCCTGAGACTCAATTCTCTAGATTTCAACTTTAGAAGTTCCACCCTTGAACAAGAGAGTGAAATGCTATAACTGTCAAGGAATTGGACATCGCAGTATGGATTGCCCAACTCCTTTTGGATCAAGGTTTTCAGGGGGGCAGGGAAATCAGGGGTCAAGATTCCAGACTCCAGCCCTTCCTTCCAGAGTAATCAGGATTCTATCTGCCAAAATCAGGGAAATCCCAGAGGTAGACCCTCTATCCAACCTGCAGTTTCAATCCAAAGTAATGCAAGACCTCCACCTCAGAATAAGGGAAGTCAAAGGAGTTGTTCCCAAATCGGCCGTCCACTTCCAAGGCAGCAACGCTGGAAGTGATTGAAGAAGAAGAAGAAGATGAAAAAGATCATACTCCACATGCGAGATGAGGACATCTCGCATTTTTTAAGTGGGGTAGAATGTAAGATTCCTCCCCCAGGTCCTCATGATGTCTAGTATCTTCCCCTGTAATCAATCCCCTCTTTAGAAATATAAAAGATCTTGTTTCTACCAGTTTTGGCCTAGAGAGAGAAAATCTTCTAGAAAGTGGTAATTCAATTTTTAAATATTTTTGGATAGAAAAATATCTCATATTATTAAAATAAGTTCCCTTGAAATAGAAGTTCAAAAAGAATTTCAGAAGGTACATTAGAAATTAAGTATAATCTGTTCAAGAGACATTATCTTGGGGGTGAAGATTTTTTTGAAATTTTAAATTAAGATTCCTATGGACCAATAAGATTCATCCAAATGTAGGGAGGAGATAAATGAAGAAATAAAAGAAAAATCCCCCAAAAATGAGTAAATACTCACATAAGATGAAGAGTTGACTAAGGACAAGGTTAATAGTTAAAAAAGGGAGATATTTAGAAGTAATGATGTATTTTTGACACCTCTGCATGGGGGAATTCCCCTCATGAAGAGGGCGCCTATTTCACATGCTTGAATGAGTTTTAAACTCCCAAATAATGAGATATTTTTATCTCTCCTCTCTCCTATTTTAACTAGATCCAAAAAGTGAGCAAAACTGACCTAAAAATGGTCAAAAATTGACCAAACTAATCTGGAAAATTATAGAATCAGTTTGCTTGGTTAGAGGCTCACTTTTTCCTATAAATAGAAGCCCTCCCCTTTGTTGAAACTTAATAGTGTTTTTACACTGTTACCTTGCCTCTCCCAAGTGCCAAAGACTATGAATTTTACTCATAATTCACTAGCTTTTGACCTTCCCTCTTCCAAAAGATTGGTGGCCACTCTTGTCTCAAACAAGAGTTGAACCCTCAAACCATCAAGCCAAAGGAAAGCTCTCAAAGTCATTAGTAAGTTGGTGATTCTTCTCTTTTTTTCACTTATTTTATGGTTTTTATGGTTTTTTATGCTTTATGTCTTCTCTAAAATTGCAAATAATGTTATGCCTCATTGCAAAAGGTATTCCCCCTCTCTTCTCTAGTAAATCCAACCATTCTCTATCCTAGGTGAATGATTAATGATTAAAGTCCGTTTTTATAATGTTTGTCTTAAATAAGTAGAAAAATGATTACTTTAGAATAATTTCAATACTCTTGGTGCACTTTTAAATAAATTTTTAGACTTAAAATTTAAAAAATGGTCAGCCATACAAAGGAGGTTATGGCAAAATTTTTGAAAATTAGTGAAATAAATTTCATCTTTTATTATTCTAAAAGAGTAATCCTTATGGTTTCTATATTCTAAAGTACCATTTTCATGCATAGAAGATGCATTTTGATTATTTGTATAAAAGAAAATTAGTATTATTATAAAAGTATTACTTTCATTATATTTGATTTTTATGCATAAAAGTATGTATAAAAGATTATTTTTATTATAAAAGTATTACTTTTATCATATTTGATTTTCATGCATAGAAGTATGCATAAAAGATTATTTTTTATTATAAAAGTGTTACTTTTATCATATTTGATTTTCATGCATAGAAGTATGTATAAAAGATTATTTTTTATTATAAAAGTGTTACTTCTATCATATTTGATTTTTATGCATAAAAGTATGTATAAAAGATTATTTTTATTATAAAAGTGTTACTTTTATCATATTTGATTTTCATGCAGAGAAGTATGCATAAAAGATAATTTTTTATTATCAAAGTGTTACTTTTATCATATTTGATTTTCATGCATAGAAGTATGCATAAAAGATAATTTTTTATTATAAAAGTGTTACTTTTATCATATTTGATTTTCATGCATAGAAGTATGCATAAAAGATTAATTTTTATTATAAAAGTGTTACTTTTATCATATTTGATTTTCATGCATAGAAGTATGCATAAAAGATTATTTTTTATTATAAAAGTGTTACTTCTATCATATTTGATTTTCATGGATAGAAGTATGCATAAAAGATTTTTTTATTATAAAAGTGTTACTTCTATCATATTTGATATTTATGCATAGAAGTATGTATAAAAGATTATTTTTTTAATTATAAAAGTGTTACTTTTATCATATTTGATTTTCATGCATAGAGGTATGCATAAAAGATTATTATTTTTATATTAAAAGTGTGATTTTTATCATAAATGATTTTATGCATAAATTAGATGCATAAAAGAAATTCTTTTATATTAAAAGAGTGATTTTCATCATAAATGATTTGTATGCATAAACATATGCATAAAAGATATTTTTTATATTAGAAGTGTGATCTTCATCATAAATGATTTTATGCATAAATTAGATGCATAAGAGAAATTCTTTTATTTTAAAAGTGTAATTCCTACTAAATTGGATTTATGTATGGAAAGATACATAAAGAATTTATTTTAATCCAAAAGTGTTATTCTCATCAATTTTAATTTTATGCTGCATAGAAAGATGCTCAAAGAAATCTATTTTTAGTTCAAAAGAGTTATTTTCATCAATTTTGATTTTATGCATAGGAAGATGCATAAAAGATTGATTTTTAAGTCAAAAGTGTCATTCTCATTTTAAATGAATTTATGTATAAGAAGATGCATAAAAGATTGATTTCAAAAGTGTTATTCTCTTTAAAATGGAATTTATGCATAAATAGATGCGTAAAGAAATCTTATATCAAAAATAAGAAATCTCTTGTATTCTATAAATAGATATGAGGATGTGAAACGAATCAGATTGATGAAAATGAACGAGGAATAGATGGAGATGTATGTATGTGAAAGAATGGATGTAGTTATATGTATGTGAAAGGAATGATGTAGATGTATGTATGTGAAGGATGTATGTGAAAGGAACGATGTATGTGAAAATGAATGTATGGATGTAAGATATGGAATGTGGATGTAGATGTATGTGAATGTGAATGTGGATGTGTGAATGTGGATATGGATGTGGATATGGATGTAAGAATGTGGATATGGATGTAAGAATGTGGATGTATGTGAATGTGGATATGGATGTAAGAATGTGGATGTATGTGAATGTGAATGTGGATGTGTGAATGTAGATATGGATGTCGATATGGAATGTGGATGTGGATGTATATGAATGTGAATGAGGATGTGGAATGTGGATAAGGATGTATGGATGTGAATGTGAATGTGGATGTATGAATATAGATACGGAATGTGGATGTGGATGTATGTGAATGTGAATGTGAATGTATGTGAATGTGAATGTGGATGTTAATGTATAAAGGTGGATGTGGAAATGGATGTATGGATGTGAATGTGAATGTGGATGTATGAATGTAGATGTGGATGGGGATGTATGGATGTGGATGTGGATGTATGAATCTGGATGTGAAAATGGATGTATGGATGTAGATGTACAAATGTGGATGTGTATGTGGAATAATGAATGCAAATATGAATGTGAAGGGATATGAAGTCGATATGAGCGAATGGATGAGATGAGATGTCATGTGAATCAGAATGTGAATGAATAATATAAGATCTGAACGAATGAGATGTAATGAGAAATGGAAGTGATGAGGCGTAATGTCAATTAAGAAAGATAGGAGTGGATGTTATGCGAAGTGAATGAATCTGGTGTGATGGGATGGAAAATGATGTATTTGGTCAAGAATGGATACACATATGATTTGGATTTGGATTAAGTAATATGGATTGATGTGAAACAATCTGGAAAGATGTGAGTTCATCATTGAAACTGTATTTGTGAACTGTTTGTAAATGATTGTTTTATGTCAAGAATGCTGGGGAAGCAATTTTGACTGTCTTGAGTATGTGGTCGTGGAGACCTACCTGATAAAGTTGCAACAGCTGACGGAGAGTCAACGGAGGACGTCTCGCGTAGCAAGGTCGGCCGAGGTCTTGACCAGCCTCGATTCGATTTAAATGGTGAGCTTCCGGTACGATGGATGAGGGACCAAGGAAGCGGCCTATGAGTGAAGCGCTAGGTGACCTGTGAAGGATCCTAGAGGGTGCTGACCATACGGTGCTCGGGCTCTGGGTCACCGAAGATACCCACACGTGCGTCGTGAAAGATATTGGAACAAGGAGTAAGAGTTGTTTTTGAAACCGAGTATGGATCTAGTTGATTGACCTTGCTGGTCCTCAAGTGATGAGTCCATAGCTCTCTTATATGGATCTGTTGGTTGATCTTGCTGATCTTCAACAAGGATTCTATCTTGATCTTTATATGTGAAAATATTACCGGTTACTATGAGCTAGGAACTATTGAAAAGGCCCCTGAATGAACAGGTGGTGAGCGTTCTGGTTGCCAATGATGCCATAAGTACGCCGATGAAGGATTGATTGGAAATAAGGATTGAAAAGGCCCCTGAGTGAACATGTGGTGAGCGTTCTGGTTGCCAATGATGCCATAAGTACGCCGATGAAGGATTGATTGGAAATAAGGATTCAACCACAGATTTTGAGGATTGTGGTCAGTGACACAATGGTTTCATTAAAGGATTATGGTCAGTGACACAATGGTTTCATTAAAGGATTGTTTTAAAGATAGCTGATATTGAGAAAAAGGCAATTTCATATTGGGTGTGTAAGTGGTGCGACTAGTTTATGTTTGTATGAACATCCGGCTAGGGGGCATGGGAACTCTTTTCCCTGGTACCCGGGACAAAACCTAACCAGATTCCTAATTGGATCCCATCACTACAGTGGTTGGGCGGTTGGCTAACCCATGGGACTGCTGGATGGGGTTAGGCTGGACTGATGGATCCATAATTCGAAACTCAATTTATGTCTAGTTCGATAGATGAAGTAAATCCCGGACAAAAATTGTTCTATGGAAAAAGAATCAATGGCTGTGCCTCTCGATGAGGAAAAAAGCGTTGGTCTCTATGATCCAAGTGCAATCTGTCCCTTGATTTGACTATAGAACTTACAAGTTCGGTCAGATCAGTTCAGTTAGTTAAGGCTTTTGACTACGTTTAAGGAAAAGTTATCCTGGTGGAATTGCCCGTGCTTTCCGGACAAGAGAAGTTTTTTCGAGTTCGGTTTGGCAGAATCGAGAAATTAGTCACCTGTCCGGATATCCGTGGACGAGGCCCCGAGTGTGGGACCCTGCCCTGCGCAAGATATGCTACTTCCGCTGCTAGCACCCGAATCCGTTGCGCGGTGGGGACAGGGATCTTACAACATCCATACATCCACATACACATCCACATCCATACATCCACATACACATCCACATCCATTCTTCCACATACACATCCACATCCACACATCCACATCCATTCTTCCACATACACATCCACATACACATCTTATCACATCCATTGACATCCTATGTAAGATCCCTGACCCCACTGCACAACGAATTTGGGGATGCTAGCAACAGAAGTAGAACTTCTTACACGGGGCAGGGTCCCACACTCGGGGCCTCGCCCATGGATATTCAGACAAGAGACTAATCCATTGGTTCTTCCAAAACTGAATTCGAAAAAACTTTCCTTGCCCAGAAAGCACGGGTGATTCCTCTAGGATAACTTTTCTCTAACGTAGTCAAAAGCTTGAACTAATTAAACTGATCTGACCGAACCCGTAAGTCCCATAATCAAATCAGGGAATAGATTGTACTTGGATCATATAGACCAATGCTTTTTTCCTCATTGAGAGGCACCGCCATTGATTCTTTTCCATGAAATATTTTTTATCCAGGATTTACCTCATCTATCGTACTATACAGAAATTGAGTCTCGATTTACGGATCCATCAGTCCAGCCTAACCCCATCCAGTCCCATGGTTTAACCACTGTAGTGATGGGATCCAATTAGGAATTTGGTTAGGTTTTGTCCCGAGTACCAAGGAAAAGAATTCCCACGCCCCCTAGCCGGATATTCATGCAAACATAAAACTAGTCACACCACTTACACACCCAATATGAACTTGCCTTTTTCATAGATTCAACAATCTTTAAAACAATCATTTAATGAAACCATAGTGTTACTGATCATAATCCTCTAATTATCCAGTTGAATCCTATTTTTCAATTCCTTCCTTCATCGGTGTACCTATGGCATCATTGGCAACCAGAACGCTCACCACCTGTTGACTCAGGGGCCTTTACAATAGTTCCTAGCTCATAGTACTCGACAATATAATCACATAAAAATATCCAGATGGAATCTTCGTTGAACATCAGTAAGATCAACCAACAGATCCATATAAAAGAGCCATGGACTCATCCATTGAGGACCAGCAAGGTCAATCAACCAGATCCATGCCCGAATTCAAAAAAAAAACAACTCTTACTCCTTGTTCCAATATCCTCCCCAATGTACTCGTGGGTATCTTCGGCGACCCAGAGCCTGAGCACCGTATGGTCAGCACCCTCTAGGATCCTTCACAGGTCACCTAGCACTTCACTCATAGGCCGCTTCCTTGGTTCCTCATCCACTATACCGAAAGCTCACCATCTGATCAAACCGAGGCTGGTCAAGACCTCAGTCGACCTTGCTATGCAAGACGTCCTCCGATGACTCTCCGTTAGCAGTTGCAACTTTAACAGCAGATAGGTCTCCATGACCTCATTCACAAGATGGTCAAAATGCTTCCCCAACATTCTTGACATAAAACAATCATTTAAAAACAGATTTCACAAACAAATACAGTTCCAACAATATTTCTATCTTTTCTCATTACTCCGCATCCTTTCACAGTAGACCCCATCTTTTTTTTCATCTTACCACAATTTTATTTTCATCATCGATCCCTATCACATCACATCATTCCTACATCAAATCACATCCAATCGCATCATCCACACATCAATCCACATCATCTATACATCCATCCACATCAATCCACACGTCAATCCACATCATTCAAACATCCATGCACATCAATCCACATTATCCACACATCAATCCACCTCATCCATACATCCATCCACATCATCCACATCAATCCACATCATTCACTCATCATACACACACCAATCCACATCATCCACATCAATCCACATTATCCACACATCCATCCATATCTTCCATACATTCATCCACATCAATCCACACGTCAATCCACATCATTCAAACATCCATGCACATCAATCCACATTATTTCATAAGCATTCCCATTCCCATTCTCATCTAATCACATCTTTTTCTATCTCATCACTTATTGCCTCATTTTTTCTCATCAGATCTCACCCACTTGCATCTACCCATATATCTCATCACTTCACATACATTAATATCTACATCGCATCTTATCACATTCATTTCACATCACATCTCATTTATTCACATCGTGATTCACATGCTAACACATTCATTCATGTCCCTTATCGTTCATTCACATTCCGATTCACATCACATCACATCTCTTATCATTTATTCACATCCTATATCATTCATTCACATCCCGATTCATATTCTCTCACATTCATTCACATCCCTTATCATTCATTCACATCCTATATCATTCATTCACATCCCGATTCACATCACATCACATCCATTCACATCCCTTATCATTCATTCACATCCTATATCATTCATTCACATCCCTTATCATTCATTTATATCCTATATCATTCATTCACATCCTGATTCACATCACATCACATCCATTCTCATCTCTTATCATTCATTCGCATCCTATATCATTCATTCACATCCCGATTCATATGCTATCACATTCATTCATTCACATCCTATATCATTCATTCACATCCCTTATCATTCATATCTGTCCAATTTACTTCACATCTCATCGCTTCAATTCTCATTCATATACATCACATTTACATCCACATATATTCTCCCACATACATCCACATCCATACTTATCACATACACATCCACATCTATCCTTTCACATACATCCATGTCCATGCTTATCACAGGGCTAATTTTAACTGTGCAAGGAGAATGAACTCCTCCACTGGCTGGGGGTACAGAAGCTAGTTGAAAAAAGAGGGAAAATTATAATTTTCTACTAATCCTAATTAGCAAAATAATTAGCAAGATAATGGGCTCACAAATTAGCATGGCTCTGATACCATGTTGAAATTAGGGCATTATGATGAGCTATGGTGGATCAAACACTAGAATCAACATCATTAACAAAGTGATTAGTAAATAACTAAGATGTAATTAGTGGATAATTAATAAATAATTAACAAAGTGATTAGAAAATAATTAAGATATAATTAGTGGATAATTAACAAATAGATTAATGTATGCATGGATACTCAAAAACCAGCAAAATCTCATTAGGGCAATGCCTCAATTTATAGAGTTTACATCAAGCATCTAATCCCACTGATTTCTCCATGATTCACTCCACCTCTTTTCCCCGATTCTCTCCACCTCTTCATTTTTTCCAAAATATCACCCAGAATATCTCCACACTTCCTAAATCTTCTCATGCTACCCTTTATTCTCTCTCCCAGTAGATTCTTCTCACCTTTTCACAGGTTCTTTCACATTTACACATCCTCTTTTACAGCCTCTAACCAAGGGCTTGTTCCCGCACACACCCTATTCACTTGTATTTTCAACATGTGAAAGGATAGATGTGGATGTGTATGTGATAAGTATGGATGTGGATGTATGTGAAGAATAGAAGTGGATGTATGTTAAAGAATGGATGTGGATGAGTGTATGTGAAAGGATATATGTGGATGTGTATGTGAAAGGATAGATGTGGATGTGTATGTGATAAGTATGGATGTGGATGTATGTGCAAGGATAGATGTGGATGTGTATGTGATAAGTATGGATGTGGATGTATGTGAACAATAGAAGTGGATGTATGTTAAAGAATGGATGTGGATGAGTGTATGTGAAAGGATAGATGTGGATGTGTATGTGATAAATATGGATGTGGATGTATGTGAAAGGATAGATGTGGATGTGAGTTCTTCTAACCATAGCTAGCCACCTCAATACTCTTCAAGCTCATCAACTCCACGCAACAAACCGCCGATGGAAGCAGCAGAAATTACGAATTTAGCAGGCGCCATTTTTCTGAAGGGGTTTTGAGATTTCTGCTTGCTCAATTCAAATGCCTCTAATTCCTCTTAGCCCAAGGTGTTTTTCAAGCATGCTCTACAAGTTGGTGAAGACAGAATTCAATTTTATCAAGTCTACAGTGAGATCCAAGCTCTTCATCAAATCTACAAGTGACTTTGGTAAAACAGAGATTAAGCTTTCAATATTTGGTCAAATCTTGTGTTTCTTGGCTTAATCCTCTACTAGACTCATTGCTATTGATGCCTTTGAAAGCATTTGCGCTCATTTGAAGTCTAAGGCACCAGATCTGGACTCCCTGCATACTCTGTTTTCTGCACACAAAACAATGGATTAATTTACTAATCAGTGATTAATCAATACTAATCATTGTATTTTGGTGCAATTGAGGGTTCAAATTAACCATTAGGTATCTGATATAGATCCCTATAACTTCAAATTGCAATTCGGAGTTGGTTTGATACTCCAACCATTCCATACAAAAATTGGTTACCCTTGATTTAATGTAATTTCTAGGAAAATTGTGCTGATAAAATTGTGATAATCATCATTTTGCATTTAACCCTTGGTTAATGCCTGTAAATCTCACTCAAAATCAAGATTATTCACAGCCAGAGTTGCATTTGGGAATGTGCATGAGAATGGATGCTATACGCATTATGTATTGGGCACATTGCATCAGTGTAAAAATGGGATTAGACACTGCCCTTGTCCAAAATAAGGCAAGAGGTAAGACCTCCCGCATAAATTTGGGTTTGCATTGAATAATGACAAAAGATAAACATCAAAAGCCCAAAGGAACTGTCAGCAAAACATTTAAACATGTTGCTCACATGGAGCAAAAAGACCTGACAGACAAGCTCATGGTCCCAGCCATGAAAGAAGAAGATCTCCTTCCAAGAAGAGAATCCACACCAAGAAGAAAAGCTAAAGGAAGACATGGACACGAGAAGAGAAGCTGCCCCAAGAAGACTGAAAGAAGACATGGACGCGTGGAGAGAAGCTGCCACGACAAGAAGACCGAAGACAAGAGAAGATGTGAGGCTCCAAAGAGAGAGGAGCCATGTGAAAATCTCTGAGAGAGAGAGAGAGAGAGAGAGAGAGAGAGAGAGAGAGAGACCCCACAACCCAATGTAACCTACCCCAACAAAGTAAAACCACCTCTAAGCCACCGACGATGATGTCGGCCACGTGGTAGATAGATGTATGTGTGAGCACTTTAGTCAAGGTCACAAGGCAACTATAGTAAGCCTTGGACACATAGAGAGAGAGAGAGTGTCAAGGACTATGAGTTTAGGGACTCGAGGCACTGGTCGCAGGCTATCAAGTAAGAGAGAAACTTGATATAGGGTCCAGGTGTGCTAAGATAACTTGAGGGGAGGTGTAGGCACTAGTCGCGGACTATCAAGTAAGGGGAGGCAAACTTGGTATAGGGTCTAGGTGTGCTAGGATTATTCACTTGAGGGGAGGTGTTGAAAATACAAGTGAATAGGGTGTGTGCGGGAACAAGCCCTTGGTTAGAGGCTGTAAAAGAGGATGTGTAAATATGAAAGAACCTGTGAAAAGGTGAGAAGAATCTACTGGGAGAATAAAGGGTAGCATGAGAAGATTTAGGAAGTGTGGAGATATTCTGGGAAGTGTGGAGATATTCTAGGAAAAGTGAAGAGGTGGAGAGAATCAGGGAAAAGAGATGGAGTGAATCATGGAGAAATCAGTGGGATTAGATGCTTGATATAAACTCTATAAATTGAGGCATTGCCCTAATAAGATTTTGCTGGTTTTTGAGTATCCATGTCTACATTAATCTATTTGTTATTTATCCACTAATTACGTCTTAATTATTTGCTAATTCCTTTATTAATGATGTTAATTCTAGTGTTTGATCCACCATAGCTCATCACAATGCCCTAATTTCAACATCACATACATCCACATTTATTTCTATCACATACAAATCCACATCTATCCTTTCACATGCACCCATCCACATCCATTCTTTAACATACATCCACTTCTATTCTTCACATCCATCCATCCATTCATTCCCATCTATCTGATTCGCATCCCATCTCATCACATCTATTTACCTCTCATTCTCATCACATCTATCCATCCATTCATTCTCATCTATTTGATTCATATCACATATCATCACATCTATCTACCTCTCATTCTCATTACTTCAATTTTCATCAAATCTATTCTCTATTCATTCTCATCTATCTGATTCACATCCCATCTCATCACATCCATTCTTAGAATGCAAGAGAATCCTTATTTTTTTAATAGAAAGATTCTTTCCACATCTATTTATGCATAATTTCAATTTTAAGGAGAATAACACTTTTGAAATAAAAATAAATCTTTTATGCATCTTTCTATGCATAAATTCAATTTTAATGAGAATAACTCTTTTGAAATAAAAATTAATTTCCTTATGCATCATTCTATGCATAAAATCAAAATTGATGAGAATAACTCTTTTGAAATAAAAATAAATTCTTTATGCACCTATTTATGCATAAAATCAAAATTGATGAGAATAAATCTTTTGGAATAAAAATAAATTTCTTTATGCACCTTTCTATGCATAAAATCAAAATTGATGAGAATAACTCTTTTGGAATAAAAATAAATTTCTTTATGCATCTTTCTATGCATAAAATGAAAATTGATGAAAATAACTCTTTTGAAATAAAAATAATTTCTTTATGCATCTTTCTATGCATAAAATGAAAACTGATGAAAATAACTCTTTTGAAATAAAAATAAATTTCTTTATGCATCTTTCTATGCATAAAATGAAAACTGATGAAAATAACTCTTTTGAAATAAAAATAATTTCTTTATGCATCTTTCTATGCATAAAATGAAAATTGATGAAAATAACTCTTTTGAATTTTTTTTCTTTATGCATCTTTCTATGCATAAAATCAAAACTACACTTTTAGAATACACAATTGGTGGGGATTACTCTTTTTTGGATAATACAAGATAAAACTTATTTCACCAATTTTTAGAAAAAATACTTAAAAATTATCCCCAATTGGTTTTAAGCACTCTAAAATCAAATTTTCTTTTCAAAAGAGAAACAATATGAAAAGTTGAATTCCAACAATTAGATTACTTAACTAGGATAAAGAAGGGCTGAATTTAAGAATGAGAGAGGGGGAAAGCCTTTCCAAGAAGGCATAGCATCATTTTAAGATAACAAACAATTTAGAAAACCATTAAAAGAATAAGAAAAAGTAAGATTTCTTACTTACATAAAATTCTGGGAGCTTTCCTTTGGCTTGATGGTTTGAGGGATCTACTCTTGTTTGTAACAAGAGTGGCCACCAATTCTTTAGAAGAGGGAATGGTCAAAAACTAGTGAATTATTAAGAAATTCATAGTTCTTGACTCTTGGGAGGAGTAGAGTAATAGTGCATAAAACACTATTAAGCTTCAACAAAAGGGGGAGGCTTCTATTTAAGGGAAAAAGTGAGCTTCTAAAACCAAGCAAACCGATTCTAGAATTTTACAGATCAGTTTGGTTAATTTTTTTTACCATTTTTAGGTCAATTTAGCTTACTTTTTGGAACTAGACTTGAATTAGGAGAGAGGAGAGATGAAATATCTCAATTTTTGATAATTTTAAACTCCACCACACGTGTGAAGTAGGCGCCTCCTTCATGAGGGGGGAATTCCCATTGTGAGGTGTCAAAAATCTATTTTTTTAGTAATTCCTTTGGTCCTTAGACCACTCTTCATCTTATGTGAGTATTTACTCATTTTTGGGGGGGATTTTCTTTATTTCTTCTATTTATCTTCTCCACACATTTGGATGAATCTGATTGGCCCCTCAAAACCTTAATTTAAAAATTTTCAAAAATCTAGACCCCTAGGATAAGGCCTCTTGAACAGATTATACTTGATTTCTAATGCACCTTCTGAAAATCTTTTTGAACTTCTGTTTCGAGGGAACTTATTTTAATAAGAAGAGATATTTTTTCATCCAAAAATATTCAAAATCTGAATAATCTCTCTCTAGAACATTTTCTCTCTCTAAGCCAGAATAGGTAGAAACAAGATCTTTTATATTTTTGAAGAGGGATTTGATTACAGGGGAAGATACTGGACATCCTGAGAGGTTGGGGAGGAATATTACATCCTATCACATCCCATACACATGTTATCACATCCATTCACATGCTATTCCCATTTAATAGTTTTTTCTAGTTTGATACCGATAATGAAACTTTTTCTAAATTTCTACCAATTGTTTGGCCTAATCAAAAGTTCTTTTTCTCGACGACTAGTTGCATATTCATTCTCAATTTCTCAAATGAATTATATTCAATATTCCTTTTTTGGAATAGAAGAATTCATGGGATTTATAGAAATCAATTCTACCCATATTTCCACTTGTTGATAAGTAATCAAAAAATTAAATTATACTAAAATTTCCTCTTCTTCCCATTTAATTTCTTGGATCTCAAATACCATGGGAATTCCTCTTTTTGAATTTAATTAATTGCATTCTATTGTCATGGGTATTCCTCTTTTATTCATAAAGTAATTTTATCTAAAATAAAATACCCATAAATTCAATATGCTAGGAATTTCTCTTTTCCCATCTAAATGATGGAATTCCAATTGTCATAGGAATTCCTCTTTTAACATTTAAATATCTCTTATAGATAAAATAAATTTATCTAAATTTTATCTTTGAATTTATTTAAAATACTCATTAATTCCAATATGCTAGGAATTTCTCTTTTCCCATCTCAATGATGGAATTTCCAAATGTCATAGAAATTCCTCTTTTAACATTAAAAATGAATTACTAGAAATTCCTCTTTTACTAATTACTATTTATGCATAAACATAAAAATCAAATTTTCCATGATTATAATGAGAATCATTCAAT
The DNA here is from genome assembly GCF_041138505.1 of Cibotium barometz. Taxonomy (NCBI): domain Eukaryota; kingdom Viridiplantae; phylum Streptophyta; class Polypodiopsida; order Cyatheales; family Cibotiaceae; genus Cibotium; species Cibotium barometz. The sequence continues at coordinate 14,934,415 of NC_141079.1, forward strand.
TAATCTAGGATGATTAATCCTAGAATATGGTAGGAGTTTATTTTTCAAAAATTTTGCCATAGCTCCGCTGCTATTACTGATAATTCTCAATAAATTTGAAAGAATAAAGTTTAGTTTTATTCATGTGACTAGAATAACCACTAATTGGATCATTATTCAATTATGGATTGATTCTTAATTTTACCATAAATTAAATAGCATAAAAGTATTAAAAGCCATTATTTTTGCCTCCAATTAGACAAGCATAGAAATTATTTTAAGATTAGAGAAATGCTTCATGAGAAGCTTCATTCGAATTGAGAATAGATCATAGGAATGACCATTCTTTGTTGGGGTAGAGAGAGAAATGCTTAAAAACCATTATAAATTAAGCATAAATAGAAATTTATGTGTTTCTTCATTACAATACATTAAAGAATTTCAATAGTATTCAAAAGCCATTCAAATTAATGCTTCTCAAGCTTGAGAGGGGTTGAGAAGAGAAACATTTGGAGATTTAAGAAAAAGAAGACAATAATCCACACTTTACCTCCTAAATTACTTGATTCTTTAATCACAGTAGAGGCCCCCAACCAATAAATTGGTTTGGTATGTTGTTGGAGTCTCCAAGGTAGATTGAAGAGAGAGAGAAGCTCAAATCTCTTCAATTTGTAGAGAATTTTTAGAGGATAAAAGAAAATATCATTATTTCAGTATAATACTGGCATGGTATAGTTCTCATATTTTTTTACAAAGGGCTAAGGATCTATTTATAGGTGAGGGAGGCCTCTAACCAAGTCCAACTAGTTCCTAGAATTTTCCAGGTTGAGTTTGGCTGAATTTGGACAAGATTTGGACCTAGTTTGGCTCCCTTTTGATTTGGTTTGATCTAGGGGAGAGGAGAGATAAAAATATCACAATATTTTTGAGTTTAAAACTCCACCACACATATGAAATAGGCACCTCCTTGAAGAGCTCCCTTCTCCTTACCAAGGTATCAAAATTGAATCATTATATCCAAAATATCTCATTTTTTTTTAGTAATACTCATAGTCTTTTACTAATAAACCTTGTCCTTAGTCAACTCTTCATCTTATGTGAGCATTTACTCATTTTTGAGGGTTCTTCTTTTACGAATTGGATTTATCTCCTCCCCACACTTGGATTGATCCTATTGGCCCATAGGAACCTTAATTGGACCATAATCTAATTTTTTTGAAAATCTAGACCCTTAAGCTAAGGTCCTTTATACTTCTTTTCAATTAATTCCAAATGCACATTGGAAAGTTCTTTTTGGATTTCTGTTTCAGGGGAAACCATTTTAGACACTAGGAGGATGTTTATATCCAAAAATATCTCAATTTTGGATTATCTCTCTCTAGATATTTTCTCTCTCTAGGCTAAAACAAGGTAAAAAAGAATCTTTCTTTTATTTCAAAAAGGGGAATAATTACAAGATCAAAAGGGGAGGTTCTTACACTTGAACACCTCAAAAGCTGGGAGCGAAACATCAACTGAACTAGTCTAGCCCCTCAATCACCTCCAACCCCCATTGCACCTTTGCATACTCGATGTGTTGTGTTACTAATTGTTGGAACAAGGAAAATTTGAGTCCCTACCATACCGCGTCCTAGCCCATCACCTAGTGGATATGACTACTAAGTGATAGACATCACTAATCTCATTACTTTTCTATCCTATGAAGTCCAAGTGCCCATAAGTTTTTTGTTGTAAATAATTCCACATTTATAGCAAGATCTTACACCGGGAGGGAATTTTAAGAGCTTGTATAGAGAGAAAAAAATAGAGCAAATCTCTAAGGCCCATTCAATTAATCCTTGAGGTGCTAGAGAAAGATAAAATCCAAATGAGTATTACCCAAGGTTCCCATAAACGAGTTAAGACACTACTTTAAGAGTGAGAAAATGAACACAATGTTGCTTACAAAGGCAAACAACTCATTGCAATCTTTGATGATGGTGGCATTGTAGTCAGCATTATTAGCAAGGGAGTTGTTAGGAAACTTGGGGAAACTCTCACCTAGACAATACCAATCTCTCGGTGAAGTTTAGCTAATGAAAATAATGCTAAGTCACTTGGTGTCCTATGTAATGCAAAAATCAAAACCTTGGCTTGATTTTTTGCCTATCTTTTGTGGTGATGAGCCTTTCAATAGGATCATATAAGATGATCCTTGGGCAACCCTATATAAGGGATTCAAACTTAGTCCATGAGATGGCCAATCACATCTACCATCCAAAAGGGAGACCTTACTCTAAAAGTTATGTAAATTGTTATTATTTCTTATCTTTCATCTCAGCCTAAAGCAGTGGGATAAATATTTACATATTTTTCAATTTGCATATAATAACCGTCCATACTGCTACTACTAAGACAACACTATTTAAGATAGTCTATGGTAAGGCTTTGCCGACCCCTATGGCTCGTCTTTCACATTCTATAGAGGCTACAAATTCTTTTGTGTAGAGACTTTGACCAAATTCATGAGTTAGTGAAATTGAACATTCAAAAAGCTCAATAGAAGTACATGAAGTATGCAAATAGTAAACATAAACATGTCATCTTCAGTGAAGGCAACTATTTGCTTATTCGTATTGAGAAAATGAGACTTAAAGTCCATAGAGACCAACCCTATGGTAAAGTTAGCTCCTAGATTTTATGTACCTTTCAAGATGATTATTGCCAAGATAAATGATAGTGCATTTAAGTTGGAGCTACCTTCCAATTGACATATTCATAATTCTTTTCATGTTTTTGAGACCATTTTGAGGACCTCTACCCTTCTCAATCAATATTCGAAGAACCTTCTGAGTTAGTAGATGAAGAAAAACATCTTGTGCCTGAGTCTATCATTTACCATGAGACCATCACTACACACACATATGTAACACTTATGTTAAGTATCTTGTGACTTTCAAGAATCATCCTATTAAAAATATTAAATGGATACCAAAAATTTTATTTAGTTCTTACCAAAATCGCATCCTCATACCATCGTAAATCTAACTAATGAAGTTATTACTTCATTATTACGAGCCATCCCTTCCCAAAGATTTTATCCTCAAAATCTAATATATATATATATATATATATATATATATATATATATATATATATATATAAACATATATAATTATACATCAATGAGAAGTGAAGGTTTTATCATATCCATTAGACTAAAAAAAAGATAGGAAGATCTCCAAAAGTAACTATTCTCATACTCGATATAGAACTAGATCCTCCAAGTATGAGAAAATAAATATCCTTGACTTCCATATGGTCCCATGTGAACCTTTAATCAATCATACCATGTGGTCAAGAAACATCCTCCATAGATATACCTTTTTATTGCACATTTTTTAATTGAGAAAACAATTTGTAGTTTTAAAACTCCCTCTGAGTTGGTTTCACATCATGCCACTCATTTCCTAAATGATGTCATCAAACACAACACTAAAATATCTAAACATAAGACGTGATAAGATGACTGGTGACCAATGATGACATCATCCACCAAGGATAAATACTTTCATTTGATGAGGAGCTCCTCTATGCTTCTATTCCTTAACTCTCTTGTCCTTCTTCCCCACAATCCTCTCTGGCTCATAAATGTTTTCTCCCTCTTCACCCATAGGTGGAAACTCTTCCACTTCTCCAAGGATAGAACCCATATACTTCTTGGGATTATATGAATGAAATACATCATGGATTATTGTAGAATGAGGGAGGCCAAGCTTGTAGGAAAAATCACAAACCGTTTTGAGTACTAAGTATAGACCATAGTACCTACTATGAGCAAACTTGGGATTAGTGAATCCCTTGAAAGTGTTGTGGAAGCTCTTTGTTGGTAGGTTCAAGAGTATATAATCTCCTTCTTAAATCTTTACATCATGCTTATGCTCATCTGCATTAGCCTTTATAACCTCTTGGGCTTTCTTCATATTGTCCTTACTTAGTTGAAGAAGGGCCAATTGTATAAGTGACTTTTTCTCATCATCTAAGGAACAGTCCCCCTTTGTGCCAGTTTGAGTTTCTTCTTGTGTGTTAGAGAGAGAGAGAGAGAGAGAGAGAGTTGAGAGTAAAGTGTAGGATTCTTGGTGAATGTGCCTCTTGTTTATTGTGTGAGAGTGAGCAAGAGTGAGAGTCCTTATGGGTGCATGCGAACCTCCTAGCGGTGAGAATAAGGAGAGGAATTTGGAGGGACAGCTTCTCAAAGTAGCTATTGTTGACCTTTAACTCAGGAGGATACTGAGCTATACATTGTTATGGTAGGATCACACTTGTTGTTTTAATATGACTGATTGTTGTAGCCTCTTGGTAAAGCCACCCTTTAAGAAAGTAGTAACAACAGCAAACAATTCTAACACACTAAGACTAGAGTTGATAACTATAAAAAATTTGGCATGTGAAACTCACCAACTCTTGACCAAGTGTGGCTCATTTTTTGCTTCAAAAAAAATTTCCTCTAAACTTTTAAAAATCCATCCAGACCTTGCAAACTTCAAGGTGAGTATATCCAAAGGCTTCAAACACCACTCTTTTTAGTAGGTTTCACCTGCTTCTTCAACAATAACACATGTATCATCATTGTAGCATTCAAAGATCAGAACAACCAAGTGATAAGTGAGATTTATTTGTTTACTAAAAAAAAGGGCCTAAGTAGGGGTTCATTTTTACAGTAGATGATCCAAAGGGAGAGGAAAATCTTTACTTTTTGGTGTGCAAAATATGTGTCAGATGAAGACACCTCTCTTAAACAAGGCAAAACCATAAAATCCACCAACTTCTACATGAAAAGGGAAACAATATATGATTGAAAGGCATGGGTTTATTTGTGAGGTTTTGTGTGAAAAATATATACCAAATTATGATGCGTCTTCTAAAAAATGACATCAAACAAGGCAAAAACCATAAAATCCAACTCCCACATAAAAATAGAACTTCAAAACTTTAATAATTAATGTGTGGAATGGAGGATAAGAATTATAACCTCTATAAAAGGAATATATTAAAGCTATAAAAAGCTTGAAAGCTATTCTGATCATTTTAGCAAGACCTAGTTTGAAGAAGAAGAATGTAGGTCTCTAAATAAGAGGGAAAAGTTAAGATAATCCTCCTTATGTACATGTTCAAAAATACATACAAAATTCCTAAGGTTGCCTTACAACAAGTTTCCTCCATATGGCACTAAGGAAAGAGACCATAAGATCCATGAAAACAAGACGACAAAATGGAAGTCAATGATGGCATTCAAGAACATAAACAGGGCATGATCTTTAGTTTTTTGAAGCTTTTGGGCTAGAATAGCGAAACTCTATACACTACCTCTATCAACCCCAGTGCTCTCCAAGCCCAGCTTTAACATGCAGAGGAAAATGTTTACCAAATAAGTTTCTATCCTTTGAGTGAATTAGTACAACAAAAAAAACTATATGTGAAGCCACAAAGCCTAAAAACCTTAAAAAATTTCAGATAATAGGAGCTAAATATTGCCATGGGGAGACTAGTAGCAAATGTTGGAGATGTTAAACCCAAAGAAAGTACAAAGTCTCAAGGAAATAATGGTGTGGAGAACTAATAAGCATCAAAGCCAGTATTTGACATGCTGAGAACATTTCCTATGTATACTAACATGAACATAGGAATTGATGGAAAGGTTTATGGGGTCACTACATAGCATAAAGCTATCATTAGTGAAGGGTTTCGTTCACCAATCAAAATATGTGTGAATTATGCAAAAAAATAAGGGATTAAAGAGCTTACTTATCACAAGATTTAACTGAATGTGTTATCAAAGAATGAGAATGCGAGTAAATCTAGTACCATGTGGCTCACTATACATCCATGCTTTTTTATTAAGTAGTGCTTGAAAATAGCATTGCATTTTTTGTGTGCTTACATCGCAAATTGTGCTTGTGTAAAAGTGACCAAGGAGACACACTTATATGCTATTCTAAATAATCCATAAAAGAAGAAAACTTATGAGGCCACCTCAACCACTTACACCTCAACCACTTACACACTATCACTTGCTTCCCAATTGAACAGATCTATTATTGGCCTCAACTACTACATGAAGCATATCTATAATAATCTATTTTCGATTGAAGAGATCTATTCTTGGTGTCAACTAATACATGAAGCAAATCTATGATAAGCTTCGTGTTGGATCCATGTGATGCAAGTGTTTAAGTAATTTTTAGTACCTCCTTTGGGAACAAAAGCCCATAATAGCACCATGCAAGCCAGCGAATCCCCAAGTGTGCCTTAGCAAAAATGGCAAACGATGCTAGTTCTATACAGTGGCCCTCTGCCATAGTAGTAGAATCTTGTTTTACCTCAATCGTTAAAAATCTCATTGAATAAACTTAGCTAATACTGGGCAGTAGGATAATACTTAAAACCCCCATCAGATACTGACATCTATATCCTCTCAAGGAAATATGGTTTGGTTTGTGGTGTCCCCACTTATAACCATGTGGTCTCTTATATTGTGCCCATTTCCTAAAATATGTTAATCATGATTGCTAAAGAAACAACCAAGCATCTAATCCTAGGTAGCATCACTTTATACAGTGGCCCTCTACCATAGTAGTAGAATCTTGTCATACCCTCAATCATTAAAAATCTCATTGAATAAACTTAGCTAATACTAGGTAGCTCGGATAATACTTAACACCCCCTATTAGATACCGACATCTATATCCTCTCAAAGAAATATGGTTTGGTTTGTGGTGTCCCCACTTATAACCATGTGTTCTCTTATATTGTGGCCATTTCCTAAAATATGTTAATCATGATTGCTAAAGAAACAACCAAGCATCTAATCCTAGGTAGCATCACTTTCTTCTTCCCCCCTGAAAGTAGCCGTAGTGCTACCTATACCACCTAATACTCAACCCCAAGTTGACAATACAACTCAAGGATCTCCAAATCCAATCCTTAAGTGCATGTATATAGAAGAATGCACAATATTGAAAGTAGGGCCATCAACACAATACAAAACACTGAAGTACAGAAAGAAGTGGGGAGTAAATAATATTTTGGCTTACAAACTTGATAACAAACTGATGACATCCATCCCCCAAGTGCTAGATAAAGAGATTTTAAAGAGGATGTCATTTCTTACAAGAGTCCTCGAACACAATGAGCTTGATAATAAACTAAGGTTGCCAAACTAGTCTATATATAGTACCCATGGTCGGTATGGACGTAGGTCGGCGGTCATGTCATGGCCAATCCACAACTTTGTCCACAAGCACCAACTAACCATATAATTTGAGTAGGACCATATTAGATTACAACTAAGTCTAATAGGAACTTAACATAGCCCCCGCATCCATCTTTTGAGACCTTCTAGATCCGCAACCCCCCGAGCACTCACTAATAATGCGATCACATAGCCCTTACAAGCATGCATCCTACGTGGTAGAGTGTTAAGTCTACCTAAGTCATCTCCTAGCCATCTAGCCACCATCTAGTGTCTAAAGTGGGAATTGTTTGAGGTGCTTGGGTGCTTACCACCACAATGGCTACTCCTCATAAAGGGGCCTTACAAAATAGAGTGCATCCAAGGATGGAGCATTGAGCAAATGCCTCTCCAATAGTACTAAGCTCCGAACCTACCCCTTGTACCTTATTAACCCCTTTGTTTCAAGAATAGACCCCTTGAACCCTATTGTTTTACAATTAAAGAGCTGTTAGATGGTGAGCCATTAGCTACTACACTGTATGCAAGTATGTGTGGAGTGGACTAACCTAAGTCATTTCACTTTACTCAAAGAAGAATTTGAGCCCATAACAATTTATTACCAAACTAATGTAGATATACTAATAAAGGATCAGGACATAAGTACCATGTATAGCTATACCAAAGGATCAAGACATAAATAACCATTTATTACCAAACTCATGTAGCTGCTATACCAAAGGATCAAGACATGAATAACCATGTATAGCTATACCAAAGGCACAAGAAATAAATAACCTTAAGCTACAAGACATAAATAACCCTAAGCTATAATAGCCAACATACCAAAGGCTCAAGGATCAAGATATAAATAACCCCAACTACAACAACAGGCCCTATACAATGCTTCCATTGCTAAGGTTGTCCTCCAGGATCACAAGGATATGTATGGTATACAACCTGAACTGTCGAGGCTGAAATGGTAGTAGCTCCTGGGTCGAAAGGAAAGCTCAACTTTGAAGCCGAAGTAATGGTAGCTCTCCTGGATCAAAAGGAAAGCTCGACTCCAAAAGAAATAGCAACAGGGTCAAAAGGGAAACTCATAAACCCATCCTCATGACCACAGTGTGAATCTGGCACAAAAGGTATCCATTGAAGAAGTTCAAAACTCCTGGTCAGAATGTCAAATGGTCCCAGTGCAAAAGAACCCTCATGTATGTCAAGACTGAGATATGTTGTAGGTGCATTTGAATGTTGAGCCACATATCCAAAAACTATGCTCCTCAAGTGGCAAAGAGCACATCCAGAAGAAAATGTCATGGCTACAAAGAACATAGGCTCGTGTCGACACCTATGGGAGCCAAATGAACATAGCTCGAGGTCGGCCTCATGTAGAGTCAAATGTGAGCCCATGCCATCATCCTATGTAGCACCACTCGAAAAGTTGAGGGCATGATCTGCCATATCAATGTATGTATGAGTATGATGATCCAACCCATGCACAATATCTACATGTGCAAGACACTCTATATGTGTGTGTCCCTTTAAGACAAAAGCTAGATCACCATCACTAAGCACTTACAAAGTGTCTACACAAGAGAGATAAGTGGTATCAACCAACTCAACAGGTTGCTAAATTTCTATAATAGCAACCAAAATTAGCTGAACTGGTCTAGCCCCATCACCTCCAACCCCCATTGCACCTTTGCATACTCGATGTGTTGTTACTAATTGTTGGAACAAGGAAAATTTGAGTCCCTACCATACCGCGTCCTAGCCCATCACCTAGTGGAGATGACTACTAAGTGATAGACATCACTAATCTCATTGCTTTTCTATCCTATGAAGTCCAAGTGCCCACAAGTTCTTTGTTGTAAATAATTCCACATTTATAGAGCAAGATCTTACACCTGGAAGGAATTTTAAGAGCCTACATAGAGAGAAAAAAATAGAGCAAATCTCTAAGGCCCATTCAATCAATCCTTGAGGTGTTAGAGAAAGATAAAATCCAAATGAGGACTACCCAAGGTTCCCATAAACAAGTTAAGACACTACTTTGAGAGTGAGAAAATGAACACAATGTTGCTTACAAAGGCAAACAACTCATTGCAATCTTAGATGGTGGCATTGTAGTTAGCATTATTAGCAAGGGAGTTGTTAGGAAACTTGGGGAAACCCTCACGTAGACAATACCAATCTCTCGATGAAGTTTAGCTAATGAAAATAATGCTAAGTCACTTGGTGTCCTATGTAATGCGAAAATCAATACCTTGGCTTGATTTTTTGCCTATCTTTTGTGATGATGAGCCTTTCAATAGGATCATATAAAATGATCCTTGGGCAACCCTATATAAGGGATTCAAACTTAGTCCATGAGATGGCCAATCACATCTACCCTCCAAAAGGGAGACCTTACTCTGAAAGTTACGTAAATTGTTATTATTTCTTATCTTTTATCTCAGCCTAAAGCAATGGGATAAGTATTTACATATTTTACAATTTGCATATAATAACCATCCATACTGCTACTACTAAGACAACACCATTTAAGATAGTCTATGGTAAGGCTTTGCCGACCCCTACGGCTCATCTTTCACATTCTATAGAGGCTAAAAATTCTTTTGTGTAGAGACTTTGACCAAATTCATGAGTTAGTGAAATTGAACATTCAAAAAGCTTGATAGAAGTACATGAAGTATGCAAATAGTAAACATAAACATGTCATCTTGAATGAAGGCAACTATTTGCTTATTCGTATTGAGAAAATGAGACTTAAGTCCATAGTGTAAGATTCCTCCTCAGCTTGAATAACAAATAAGCCTCTACTTCAATCCCTTGTAATCATTCTAAGTTTCTGAATACAAAAAAATATTATTTTTCCTTGTTTGGCCTAGTGAGATAAAAATTTCTAGAGAGTGGTAAATCAATATTGGGATATTTTTGGATCAATAAATTTTACATATATCAAAAAAATGTTTCCCTAAAACAAAAAATCAAAATAGATTTTCCAAGGTGTAATCGGAATTAATTAAAAATGATTAAGAAGACCTTAGCCTAAGGGTCAAGATTTTTTGATAAAAATTTTGGATTAAGGTTCCTATGGACCAATAAGATTAATACAAGTGTTGGGATAAGATAAATCCAAAGAATAAAAGAAAATACCCAAAAATGAGTAAATGCCCACATAAGATGAAGAGTTGACTAAGTACTAGATTCATTAGTTAAAAATTATGAAGTATTATAAAAAATGAGATATTTTGGAGTAATCATTCATTTTTTGATACATTTTTAAGGAGAAGAGGGCCCTTCAAGGAGGCACCTATTTCACATGTGTGGATGAGTTTTAAACTAAAAAATAATAGGATATTTTTATCTCTCCTCTCTCCTAGATCAAACCAAATCAAAAAGGGAGCCAAACTGGTCCAAAACTTGTCCAAATTCAGCCAAACTGAAGCTGGAAAATTCTAGAACTCAGTTGGGCTCAGTTAGTGGCCTCCCTCACCTATAAATAGACCCTCATTATTTTGTATTCTCATATATGAACTAAACTATGTCGGTATTACTCTACGATAAGCTTATTTTCTATTATCCTCTAAAAACCCTCTACAAATTGAAGAGATTGGAGCTTCTCTCTCTCTTCAATCTTTCTTGGAGACTTTATCAACATACCAAACCAATTGATTGGCTCGGGGTCTCTACTTTGATCAAAGAATCAAGCAATCTAGGAGGTAAAATGTGGTTTATGGTCTTTTTTCTTTAATATCCAAATGTTTCTCTCTTCTCAATCCCTCTCAAGCTTGAGAATCATTCAATTGAATGGCTTTTGATTACAATTAAAGTTCTTTAATGCATTGTAGTGATAAAACACATAAATTTTTATTTATGCTTAAATTATAATATTTTTTAAGCAGTTTTCTCTCTCCCCCAAAGAATGGTCATTCCTATGACCTATTCTATATTCAAATGAAACTTCTCATGAAGCAATTCTCCAATCTAAAAGTAATTTCTATGCTTGTCAAATTAGAGACCAAATAAGTAGTTTTTTAATGCTTTTATGCTATTTAATTTATGGAAAAAATTAAGAATCAAGTCCATAATTGGATATTGATCCAATTAATGGTTATTCTAATCATAGGGATATTACTAAACTTTATGCTTTCAAATTATTGAGAATTATCAGTAATAGCAGCAGCGGAGCTATGGTAAAATTTTTGAAAAATTAACACATAAATCATTTTCATTCATAATATGAAAAGAGGACCTCCTACCATATTCTAGGAATTATCATCCTAGATTAATTGAATGATTCTCATTGTAATCATGGAGAAATTGATTTTTATGTTTATGCATAATTAGTAAATTAGAAAAAAGAGAAATTTCTAGTAATTTATTTTTATGTTAAAAAAGTAATCCCCATGACAATGGAAATCCATGTATTCCAATGAAGTAAGAGAAAAATTGGGATGCTAAAATAATGTATATTTTATTTAAAATTTAAAGAAGGATTTTAGTTAAATTTATCTTTTTGCATAGATAAATGTAAATGATGAAAGAGGAATTTCCACCATATTGGAATTCAAATATTTAAATGAGGAAAGTGTAATTCCTAGTGTGAAAGAATTAATGGAGATTTTTATTTAAATTTTAAGAGAAAATTTAGTTAAATTTTTCTTTTTGCATAGATAAGTTTAAATGATGAAAGAGGAATTCCCACCATATTGGAATTCAAATATTTAAATGAGAAAATAGTTATTCCTAGTGTAAAGGAATTAATGGAGATTTTTATTTAGATTTTAAGAGAAAATTTAGTTAAATTTATCTTTTTGCATAGATAAGTTTAAATGATGAAAGAGGAATTCCCACCATATTGGAATTCAAATATTTAAATAAGAAAAGTGGAATTTCTAGCTTAATTGAATTAATAGATATTTTTTTATGTAATTTTTAAGAAGAATTTTAGATAGATTTAATTTATGGTAAAAGAGGAATTCCCATGATAATTGGATTGCACTCATTAAATGAGAAAAAGAGGGATTTTAAGTTTATTTTAAAAAAAGGTATTGGTATTTAGTTAAAAGAAGAATTTTTATGATATTTAAGAAAAGAGGGATTTGAATTAAAGCTTAGTGTCAAAAGATGAATTTCCACCATGATTCCATCTAACGAATTAAGGTTGAGAAATTATGTGGCATAAAGAATATCTTTGGATATTTTAATTGGTAAAATCACTAAATGGATATTTACCTAAAAACTAGATATTTATCTGAAGGGAATCCTTTTAGAACTAAATCGAATGAATTTGGTTAGACTACGAGAGGGATGGACAGTAAACCTACTTGTCCATCTCTTGATCTGAATCACGTAAAAACTTCGTGGACCAATTCCAGTTTCTAATCACAAGGAATAGACTACCGGAACTAAAATAGTTTTTCTTGACCAAACTCACCGAGAATCTAGTTGGACAATCAGACTGAATGATGGGTAGATTACCCTGATGAGAGATCAAGGAACCTGAATTATGGAAAAAGGTTTTTTGAAACCAATCTCAAATTGAAATTTTACTTGCATTGGAACCTCTGTTTATTTATTCAAAGGACTGTTTTACGCCAGAATGCTGGAGAAAGCATTTGGCTTATGTTTTTCTAAGAGGAGGTTTGTTGGAACAGCTAGTCAATAAGGGACGTTGCTCGCTGCAAAGCTTGTCAAGGTCTTAACTAGCCCTCGGTGTACGGTTAAAATGGTGTGCTTTCGGTACGATGGGTGAGGACTGACGAAGCGGTCCTTGAGTGAAGTGCTAGGACACCTAAGGAGGATCCTAGAGGGCTCTGACCAGGCGATGCACGGGCTCGCGGTTGCTAGGACACCCATGCGTATGTCGAGGAAGATTTCGAATGGACTAAAAGGAAAGATTTTTGGGAACCAAATCTTGATACTGGATCTCATTGTGGTTGGCCAGCTGGTCTTCAACGGAGAGTCCAGAGGATATTATTATAATACAATGGACTCAAAATTTTAGAAAATGATGATAAAAAATATTATGATTTCTATTGATGAAGGATTGTTTTAAAGCCAGTCGAATTTGTTATAAATGGTAATTTCATATTGGGTGTGTACGTGGTATGCCTACCTTAATTTTTGCATGAATCGCCTGCCAGGGGGCCTGGGAACTCTTTTCCTTGGTACCTGGGCAAAAACACAACCAAATCTTTATAAAGGAATCCCACCAATACATGGGCCGGATGGGGTTAGGCTGGATCAGAGGATTCTTGAGAAACAACTAGATACGATTAGTTACGTTAATTAGTTTGAATCTTGAGAAGACCTTGTTCTGTGGGAGGGGATCAGCAAAGACTGTGCCTCGTAAAGGAGGAAAAAAGCGATGATTCCATGGACCAAGTGCAAGTCTCTTCTTGACTCTGTGACTTCAGGTTCGGTCAGATCTTGACCAAGTGCAAGTCTCTTCTTGATCTTGACTATGTGACTTCAGGTTCGGTCAGATTAGTTTAACTAGTTAAGACTTTGACTCGTTAGAGTAATTCCCCCGTTAGAAGATTTTTCCCATGGCAGAATCCCCCGTGCCTTCCGGGCAAGGGGAGTCTTCTGGGCATGGTCTCGGACGGACCGCCCAGGCTAGCCTCTTGTCCCGGACATCTGCGCGAGTGAGGCCTTGAGTGTGGATCCCAGCCCCGCGGGGGAGGCCGACACCGCTTCCACCGGCATGGGGACCACGGAGGGGGCAGGGACCTCACACATAGAGACCAACCCTATGGTAAAGTTAGCTCCTAGATTTTATGTACCTTTCAAGATGATTATTGCCAAGATAAACGATAGTGCATTTAAGTTGGAGCTACCTTCCAATTGACATATTCATAATTCTTTTCATGTTTTTGTTGAGACCATTTCAGGACCTCTACCCTTCTCATTCAATAGTAGAAGAACCTCCTGCGTTAGTAGATGAAGAAAAACATCTTGTGCTTGAGTCTATCATTGACCATGAGACCATCACTACACACACATATGCAACACTTATGTCAAGTATCTTGTGACTTTCAAGAATCATCCTATTAAAAATATTAAATGGATACCAAAAAATTTATTTAGTTCTTTTCAAAATCACATCCACTCATACCATTGTAAATCTAACTAATGAAGTTATTACTTCATTACGAGCCATCCCTTCCCAAAGATTTTATCCTCAAAATCTTATATATATATATATATATATATATATATATATATAATTATACATCAATGAGAAGTGAAGGTTTTATCATATCCATTAGACCAAAAAAAGATAGGAAGATCTCCAAAAGTAACCATTCTCATACTCGATATAGAACTAGATCATCCAAGTATGAGAGAATAAATATCCTTGATTTCCATATGGTCCCATGAATAAAGCCTCCAAAGAAATTATTGAGTGAACCTTCAATAAATCATACCACGTGGTCAAGAAACTTCCTTCATAGATAGACCTTTTTATTGCACATAGGAAAGCTTGTAGGCAAACAAATTAGATTATGGTTGCAACTGAATATTTTTCCGAATAGTATAAGGCTTGTGCGGTAAGAAAGGATAATGCCCAAACAACGAGGACTGATTTTTCAATTGAGAAAACAATTTGTAGTTTTAAAACTCCCTCTGAGTTGGTTTCAGATCATGGCACTCATTTCCTAAATGATGTCATTGAACACAACACTGAATATCTAAACATACGACGTGATAAGATGAGTGGTGACCGATGATGACATCATCCAAGGGTAAATACTTTCATAAGTTGATGAGAGGAACTCCTCTATGCTTCTATTCCTTAACTCTCTCGTCCTTCTTCCCCACAATCCTCTCTGGCTCATAAATGTTTTCTTCCTCTTCACCCATAGGTGGAAACTCTTCGACTTCTCCAAGGATAGAACCCATATACTTCTTGGGATTATATGAATGAAATACATCATGGATTATTGTAGAATGAGGGAGGCCAAGCTTGTAGGAAAAATCACCAACCGTTTTGAGTACTAAGTATGGACCATAGTACCTACGAGTAAACATGGGATTAGTGGATCCCTTGAAAGTGTTGTGGTGGCAGCTCTTTGGTAGGTTCAAGAGTATATAATCTCCTTCTTAAATCTTTACATCATGCTTATGCTCATCTGCATTAGCCTTTATAACCTCTTGGGCTTTCTTCATATTGTCCTTACATAAGTCCTTACATAGTTGAAGAAATTGTTTCATTTTTTCCAATTCTTCTTTTAGCTAATGGGTTTACCACCTTGTCTTCTTGGAAAGCTATGGAACACACAAGCACTTGATACTACCCATCAACAGCCTCAAAGGGAGATATTCAATGCTTAAATGCTTACTAGAATTACGGTAAAATTTAGCAAGATGTAGGTTTTTTGGTGATCAAGGGGCCAATTATGTTAGAGAGATGTAGGATTCCTGGTGGCCAATAACCAAGCTCAATAAGGTTTTTGGGTGAATAAGGGCTAGTTGTATATAAGTGACTTTTTCTCATCATCTAAGGAACAGTCCCCCTTTGTGCCAATTTGACTTTCTTGTGTGTTAGAGAGAGAGAGAGAGCGAGTTGAGAGTAAAGTGTAGGATTCTTGGTGAATGTGCCTCTTGTTTATTATGTGAGAGTGAGCAAGAGTGAGAGTCCTTGTGGGTGCATGCGAACCTCCTAGCGGTGACAATAAGGAGAGGAATTTATAGGAACAGCTTCTCAAAGTAGTCATTGTTGACCTTTAACTCATGAGGATACTGAGCTATATATTGTTGTGGTAGGCTCACACTTGTCGTTTTAATATGACTAATTGTTGTAGCCTCTTGGTAAAGCCACCCTTGAAGAAAGTAGTAACAACACCAAACAATTCTAACACACTAAGACTAGAGTTGATAATTATAAAAAATTTGGCATGTGAAAATCACCAACTCTTGACCAAGTGTGGCTTATTTTTGCTTCAAAAAAAATTTCCTCTAAACTCTTAAAAATCCATCCAGACCTTGCAAATTTCAATGTAAGTACATCCAAAGGCTTTAAATATTATGACACCACTCTTTTTAGTAGGTTTCACCTGCTTCTTCAACAATAACACATGTATCATCATTGTAGCATTCAAAGGTCAGAACAACCAAGTGATGAGTAAGTGAGCTTTAATTTGTTTCCTAAAAGAAAAGGGCCTAAGTAGGGGCTCATTTTTACACTAGATGATCAAAAGGGGGAGAGGAAAATCTCTAATTTTTGGTGTGCAAAATATGTGTGAGATGAAGACACCTCTCTTAAACAAGGCAAAACCATAAAATCCACCAACTCCTACATGAAAAGGGAAACAATATATGATTGAAAGGCAAGGGTTTATTTGTAAGGTTTTGTGTGAAAAATATATACCAAATTATAATGCGTCTTCTAAAAAAATGACATCAAACAAGGCAAAAACCATAAAATCCAACTCCTACATAAAAAGAGAACCTCAAAACTTTAGTAATTAATGTGTGGAATTGAGGATAAGAATTATAACCTCTATAAAAGGAATCTATTAAAGCTATAAAAAGCTTGAAAGCTGTTGTGAATATTTTAGCAAGACCTAGTTTGAAGAAGAAGAATGTAGGTCTCTAAATAAGAGGGAAAAATTAAGATAATCCTCCTTATGTACATGTTCAAAAATACATACAAAATTCCTAAGGGTTCCTTACAACAAGTTTCCTCCATGGCACTAAGGAAAGAGACCATTAGATACATGAAAACAAGACGACAAAATGGGAGTCAATGATGGCATTCAAGAACATAAACACGGCATGATCTCTAGTTATTTGAAGCTTTTGGGCTAGAATAGCGAAACTCTATACACTACCACTATCAACCAATGCTCTCCAAGCCCACCTTTAACATGCAGAGGAAAATGTTTGCCAAATAAGTTTCTATCCTCCGGGTGAATCAGTACAAGAAAAAAAAACTATATGTGAAGCCACAAAGCCTAAAAACCTTAAAAAATTTCGGACAATACGAGCTGAATATTGCCATGGGGAGACTAGTAGCAAATGTTGGAGATGTTAAACCCAAAGAATATACAGTCTCAAGGAAATAATGGTGTGGAGAATTAACAAGCATCAAAGTCAGTATTTAACATGCTGAGAACATTTCCTATGTATACTAACATGACCATAGGATATGATGGAAAGGTTTATGGGGTCACTACATAGCATAAAACTATCTTTAGTGAAGGGTTTCATTCACCAATCAAAATATGTGTGGATTATGCAAAAAATAAGGGCTTAAAGGAGCTTACTTATCACAAGATTTCACTGAATGTGTTATCAAAGAATGAGAATGCGAGTAAATCTAGTTCCATGTGGCTCACTATACATCTATGCTTTTTTATTAAGTAGTACTTGAAAATAGCATTGCATTTTTTGTGTGCTTACATCACAAATTGTGCTTGTGTAAAAGTGACCAAGGAGACACACTTATATGTTATTCTAAATAATCCATGAAAGAAGCAAACTTATGATGCCACCTCAACCACTTACACACTATCACTTGCTTCCCAATTGAACAGATCTATTATTGGCCTCAACTACTACATGAAGCATATCTATAATAATCTATTCAACTAATACATGAAGCAAATCTATGATAAGCTTCGTGTTTGATCCATGTGATGCAAGTGTTAAAGCAACTTTTAGTACCTCCTTTGGGAACAAAAGCCCTTAATAGCACCATGCAAGCCAATGAATCCCTAAGTGTGCCTTAGCAAAAATGGGAAACAATGCTAGTTCTATACAGTGGCCCTCTGCCATAGTAGTAGAAACTTGTTATACCCTCAATCGTTAAAAATCTCATTGAATAAACTTAGCTAATACTGGGCAGCAGGATAATACTTAACACCCCCATTAGATACCGACATCTATATCCTCTCAAAGAAATATGATTTGGTTTGTGGTGTCCCCACTTATAACCATGTGTTCTCTTATAATGTGCCCATTTCCTAAAATATGTTAATCATTATTGCTAAAGAAACAACCAAGCATCTAATCCTAGGTAGCATCACTTTCTTCTTCCCCCGTGAAAGTAGTCTTAGTGCTACCTATACCACCTAATACTCAACCCCAAGTTGACAGTACAACTCAAGGAGATCCAAATCCAATCCTCAAGGGCGTGTATATAGAAGAATGCACAATATTGAAAGTAGGGCCATCAACACAATACAAAACACTGAAGTACAGAAAGAAGTGGGGAGTAAATAATATTTTGGCTTTTAAACTTGATTACAAACTGATGACATCCATCCACCAGCACTCACTAATAATGCGATCACATAGCTCTTACAAGCATGCATTCTATGTGGTAGAGTGTTAAGTCTACCTAAGTCATCTCCTAACCATATATCCACCATCTAGTGTATAAAGTTGGAATTGTTCGAGGTGCTCGGGTGCTCACCACCACAAAGGCTACTCCTCATAAAGGGGCCTTTCAAAATAGAGCGCATCCAAGGGTGGAGCATTGAACAAATGCCTCTCCAATAGTACTAAGCTCCGAACCTACCCCTTATACCTTATTAACCCCTTTGTTTCAAGAATAGCCCCCTTGAACCCTATTGTTTTACAATTAAAGAGCTGTTAGATGGTGAGCCATTAGTTACTACACTGTATGCAAGTATGTGTAGAGTGGACTCACCTAAGTCATTTCACTTTACTCAATGAAGTGTTTGAGCCCATCACAATTTATTACCAAACTTATGTAGCTATACTAAAGGATCAGGACATAAATACCATGTATAGCTATACCAAAGGATCAAGACATAAATAACCATTTATTACCAAACTCATGTAGCTGCTATACCAAAGGAGATCAAGACATGAATAACCATGTATAGCTATACCAAAGGCTCAAGAAATAAATAACCATAAGCTACAAGACATAAATAACCCTAAGCTATAATAGCCAACATACCAAAGGCTCAAGTCTCAAGACATAAATAACCCCAACTACTACAACAATGGGCCCTATACAATGCTTCCATTGCTAAGGCTGCCAACAGCTTGCTAAATTTCTATAATAGTGACCAACATCAGCTGAACTAGTCTAGCCCCTCAATCACCTCCAACCCCCATTGCACCTTTCCATACTCGATGTGTTGTTACTACTTGTTGGAACAAGGAAAATTTGAGTCCCTACCATACCGCATCCTAGCCCATCACCTAGTTGATATGACTACTAAGTGTCTAAGTGATAGGCATTGTAGTTATTAGCATTATTAGCAAGGGAGTTGTTAGGAAACTTGGGGAAACCCTCACCTAGACAATACCAATCTCTCAGCGGGGCGGTGAAGTTTAGCTAATGAAAATGATGCTAAGTCACTTGGTGTCCTATGTAATGCGAAAATCAATACCTTGGCTTGATTTTTTGCCTATCTTTTGTGGTGATGAGCCTTTCAATAGGATCATATAAGATGATCCTTGGGCAACCCAATATAAGGGATTCAAACTTAGTCCATGAGATGGCCAATCACATCTACCCTCCAAAAGGGAGACCTTACTCTGAAAGTTATGTAAATTATTATTATTTCTTATCTTGCATCTTAGCCTAAAGCAGTGGGATAAGTATTTACATATTTTACAATTTGCATATAATAACTGTCCATACTGCTACTACTAAGACAACACCATTTAAGATAGTCTATGGTAAGGCTTTGCCGACCCCTACGGCTCGTCTTTCACATTTTATAGAGGCTACAAATTCTTTTGTGAAGAAAATTTGACCAAATTCATGAGTTAGTGAAATTGAACATTCAAAAAGCTTGATAGAAGTACATGAAGTATGCAAATAGTAAACATAAACATGTCATCTTCAATGAAGGCAACTATTTGCTTATTCGTATTGAGAAAATGAGACTTAAAGTCCATAGAGACCACCCCTATGGTAAAGTTAGCTCCTAGATGTTATGTACCTTTCAAGATGATTATTGCCAAGATAAATGATAGTGCATTTAAGTTGGAGCTACCTTCCAATTGACATATTCATAATTCTTTTCATGTTTTTGAGACCATTTTGAGGACCTCTACCATTTTCATCCAATATTAGAAGAACCTCCTGAGTTAGTAGATGAAGAAAAACATCTTGTGCCTGAGTCTATCATTGACCATGAGACCATCACTACACACACATATGCAACACTTATGTCAAGTATCTTGTGACTTTCAAGAATCATCCTATTAAAAATATTAAATGGATACCAAAAAAATTATTTAGTTCTTATCAAAATCGCATCCATTCATACCATCGTAAATCTAACTAATGAAGTTATTACTTCATTACGAGCCATCCCTTTCCCAAAGATTTTATCCTCAAAATCTAATATATATATATATATATATATATATATATATATATATATATATATATAATTATACATCAATGAGAAGTGAAGGTTTTATCATATCCATTAGACCACAAAAAAGATAGGAAGATCTCCAAAAGTAACCATTCTCATACTCGATATAGAACTAGATCCTCCAAGTATGAGAAAATAAATATCCTTGATTTTCATATGGTCCCATGAATAAAGCCTCCAAAGAAATTATTGAGTGAACCTTCAATCAATCATACCACGTGGTCAAGAAACATCCTCCATAAATAGACCTTGTTATTGCACATAGGAAAGCTTGTAGGCAAACGAACTAGATTATAGTTGCACTTGATTATTTTACTGAATAGTATAAGGCTTGTGCGGTAAGAAAGGATAATGCCCAAACAACGACTTATTTTTTAATTGAGAAAACCATTTGTAGTTTTAAAACTCCCTCTAAGTTGGTTTCAGATCGTGGCACTCATTTCCTAAATGATGTCATCGAACACAACACTGAATATCTAAACATACGACATGATAAGATGAGTGGTGTGACCAATGATGACATCATCCAAGGGTAAATACTTTCATTTGGTGAGGAACTCCTCTATGCTTCTATTCCTTAACTCTCTTGTCCTTCTTCCCCACAATCCTCTCTGGCTCATAAATGTTTTCTCCCTCTTCACCCATAGGTGGAAACTCTTCCACTTTAGGATAGAACCCATATACTTCTTGGGATTATATGAATGAAATACATCATGGATTATTGTAGAATGAGTGGATCCCTTGAAGGTGTTGTGGCAGCTCTTTGGTAGGTTCAAGAGTATATAATCTCCTTCTTAAATATTTACATCATACTTATGCTCATCTACATTAGCCTTTATAACCTCTTGGGCTTTCTTCATATTTTCCTTACATAATTGTTTCATTTTTTCCAACTCTTCTTTTAGCTAATGGGTTTACCACCTTGTCTTCTTGGAAAGCTATGGAACACACAAGCACTTGATACCCATAAAGAGCATTAAAGGGAGATATCTCAATGCTTAAATGCTTACTAGAATTACGGTAAAATTTAGCAAGATGTAGGTTTTTTGGTGATCAAGGGGCCAATTATGTTAGAGAGACATAGGATTCTTGGTGGCCCAATAACCAAGCTTATAATAAGGTTTTTGGGTGAATAAGGGCCAATTGTATATAAGTGACTTTTTCTCATCATCTAAGGAACAGTCCCCCTTGGTGCCAATTTGCGTTTCTTATGTGTTAGAGAGAGAGAGAGAGTTGAGAGTAAAGTGTAGGATTCTTGGTGAATGTGCCTCTTGTTTATTATGTGAGAGTGAGCAAGAGTGAGAGTCCTTGTGGGTGCATGCGAACCTCCTAGAGGTGACAATAAGGAGAGGAATTTGGAGGGACAGCTTCTCAAAGTAGTCATTGTTGACCTTTAACTCGTGAGGATACTGAGCTATACATTGTTGTGGTAGGCTCACACTTGTCGTTTTAATATGACTAATTGTTGTAGCCTCTTGGTAAAGCCACCCTTGAAGAAAGTAGTAACAACACCAAAAAATTCTAACACACTAAGGCTAGAGTTGATAATTATAAAAAAATTGTCATGTGAAAATCACCAATTCTTAACCAAGTGTGGCTCATTTTTTGCTTTAAAAAAATTTCCTCTAAACTCTTAAAAATCCATCTAGACCTTGCAAAGTTCAAGGTAAGTACATCCAAAGGCTTCAAACATTATGACACCACTCTTTTTAGTAGGTTTCACCTGCTTCTTCAACAATAACACATGTATCATCATTGTAGCATTCAAAGATCAAAACAACCAAGTGATGAGTAAGTGAGCTTTTATTTGTTTCCTAAAAGAAAAGGGCCTAAGTAGGGGTTTATTTTTACAGTAGATGAGTAAGTGATCTTTTATTTGTTTCCTAAAAGAAAAGGGCCTAAGTAGGGGTTTATTTTTACAGTAGATGATCCAAAGGGGGAGAGGAAAATCTCTACTTTTTTATGTGCAAAATATGTGTGAGATGAAGACACCTCTCTTAAACAAGGCAAAACCATAAAATCCACCAACTCCTACATGAAAAGGGAAACAATATATGATTGAAAGGAAAGGAAAAGGTTTATTTGTGAGGTTTTGTGTGAAAAATATATACCAAATTATGATGCGTTTTCTAAAAAAATGACATCAAACAAGGCAAAAACCATAAAAATCCAACTCCTACATAAAAAGAGAACTTCAAAACTTTAATAATTAATGTGTGGAATTGAGGATAAGAATTATAACCTCTTTAAAAGGAAGATATTAAAGCTATAAGTGAAGTGCTAGGTGACCTACGAAGGATCCTAGAGGGTGTTGACCATATGTTGCTCGGGCTTTGGGTCACCCCAAAGATACCCACACATGCGTCGGGGAAGATATTGGAACAAGGAGTAAGAGTTGTTTTTTAAAATCGGGCATGGATCTGGTTGATTGACCTTGCTGGTCCTCAACAGATGAGTCCATGGCTCTTTTATATGGATCTGTTGGTTGATCTTGCTGATCTTCAACAACGGATATTCCATCTTGATTTTTATAAGTGAATATATTGTCGGGTACTATGAGCTAGGAACTATCGAAAAGGCCCTTGAGGGACAGGTGGTGAGCGTTTTGGTACACCGATGAAGGAATGATTGGAAATTAGGATTCAATCGGATATTTTCAAGGATTATGATCAGTGACACTATGGTTTAATTAAATCATTGTTTTAAAGATAGCTAAATCTGTAAAAAAGGCAATTTCATATTAGGTGTGTAAGTGGTATGACTGGCGTTAAATTTGCATGAATATCCGGCTAGGGAGCCTAGGAACTCTTTTCCCTAGTACCCAGGACAAAACCTAACCAAATTCCTAATTGGATCCCATCACTACAGTGGTTGGGCAGTTGGCTAAGACTGGACCGATGGATCCATTAAATGAGACTCAATTCTGTTATAGTACGATAGATGAAATAAATCCTGGATAGTAATTATTCTATGGAAAAAGAATCAACGGTTGTGCCTCTCGATGGGAAAAAAAGCGTTGGTTTCTATGATCCAAGTGCAAGTTTATTCCTTGATCTAACCAAGTGACTCACAGGTTCGATCGGATCAGTTTGGTCAGTAGTAATGTCCGTGACTACGTTAGAGTACAAATATCTTGGAGGAATCGCCCGTGCTTTCCGGTAGGGGGAAGTTTTTTCGAGTTCGGAACCAAGGGATTAGCCTCTTGTCCGGATATCCGTGGGCGAGGCCCTGAGTGAGGGATCCTGCCCCGTGCAAGAAGTGCTACTTTTGCCTGCTAGCACTCCCGAATCCGTTGCATGGAGGGGCCAGGGATCTTTAAGCTCTAAAGTGGATCAATTGAAAAGTCAAAAATGTCAAAAATTTGTGAAGTAACAATAAAAGGTTGTAAATGTATGATAAAACTCATACAAATTGATATTCAGAATGAAGATTCATAAAATTGAAAGTGGGTTTTCAGATGAAGTACCGCAATTGTATGGAAATCCTTGACTTGCTTGAGGCCTAGTCATGATGGTATTTACCTTATAATTCCAAGGACCGTGACTACCCGTATATACCAAGGGTATAACTGCAGCTCTTTACTGACAGTATATATGAGTAAATCTAAGACCTTGAAATTATAAGTAAAAATGCTATCCAGATGATGAATTTGAATGTGGTTAATATGATTTTAAAATTTTGGTTGAGAATTGATGAGTTGATTTGGATTTTGATTGAAAAAAGATGATTCCTGAATTTTGGTTGAAAAGTGATCAGTTGAATAAAGCCACAATGAGGATGAATTGGATGAGTCCCTATGATGATGTTTGTAATTGGAATGACGATAATGACTTCAGCAAATCACTGCTACTACTGTTAACACTTGACCTAATGGATCCAGTTAAGGGATGACAAATTAAAAACCTGCATAACTGAAACTTCCATGGAGGAATGTTCAGATGGAATTTTTGGTCTAATGGACCATTATTGTGTTAAGAGTATGAATAATATGTTTTGAATGACGTGTTATCTGATAATGAGTTCTATATAAGGGATCTTTATCCCATGATTCTATAGAGAGCTGACCAATATAAAGAACCCCAGAAATAGTTGGATCTAAAGTCGGATTTGAATTGTAAATAAAAGGACTTAACAAGAATTTTCGTATTGATAGGATCATGGACCGAGGTTGTCCTCGTAGGAATGATAACCCCCAACTCGATGAGGAAGAGCTCGACTTGGATGTTCGTAAAACTCTTCATAGATCGTAGCCTGGATCAAGGGTGAAGGGAAAAACTTGGGTGAGACTATGGAGAAGTGGATCGAAGCAATGGAAGAGTACTTCGATGTCACCGGGTACAATGAGAAGAGCAAAATGACTCTTGCAAGGCTGAAGATAGTAGAAATAGCCAGAGTAGCATGGAGAAACCACTGCGAGACAAACCATGTGGATCAAAACACTCATACATGGAATGATCTCAAAATTTACCTAAGGAAGAGATTCTGTCCTCTCGGCTTTTTGGAAGCAAAGATGAACGAATTCTTAGAGTTAACCCAGGTTGAAGTATATCACCAAGCATTCACTCTCCTCTCGCCACCACTGGTGGATGAAGAACAGCTGATGTGGCTAGGTTCATTCGGGGACTGAAAGAACCTTTGAATATCCTAGTGAAGAATGCCAAGCCCGTTTCCATGGCGGCCGAAGCAGTGTGGATGGCGAAGGATTTTGCCAAGGCCTTTGATGTCAAGGTCCCGCCGAAGCCAACACCATCACCTTTCAAAAGGTTTTTAGCTCTAGAAGAAGATTTCAACCTTCCACCATCTAAGAGATATAAGGGTCAATAGGATATGGGAAGTTCTAGAATGGAAGAAATGTCCTTTTCTCGGAACTCAATCCCTTGGAATTCAACTTCAGAAGTTCCACTCTTGAACAAGGGAGTAAAATGCTATAACTGTTAAGGATTTGGACATCGCAGTATGGATTGCCCAACTCCTTTTGGAAAAAGGTTTTCAGGGCAGGAAAATCAAGGATCAAGATTCCTGACTCCAGCTCCTTCCTTCTAGAGTAATCAAGTTTCTTTCCGCCAAAATCAGAGAAATCCCAGAGGTAGACCCTCTAACCAACCCATAGTTTTAATCCAAAGTAATGCAAGACCTCTGCTCAGAATAGGGGAGGTCAAAGAGAGATGTTCCCAAATCGGCCATCCACTTTCAAGGCAGTAATGCTGGAAGTGATTGAAGAAGAAGACGACGATGCACGAGATCATACTCCATCTTACGAGATGAGGGCATCTCGCGTTTTTTAAGTGGGGTAGGATGTAAGATTCCTCCCTCCAGCTTCTGAGGTGTACAGGTGTAAGACATCTCGCGTTTTTTAAGTGGGGTAGGATGTAAGATTCCTCCCTCCAGCTTCTGAGGTGTACAAGTGTAAGAACCTCCCCTTCTGATCTTGTAATTATTCCCCTCTTTGAAATAAAAGAAAGATTCGGTTTAACCTTGTTTTAACCTAGAGAGAGAAAATATCTAGAGAGAGATAATCCAAAATTGAGATATTTTTGGATATAAAAATCCTCCTAGTGTCTAAAATGGTTTCCCTTGAAACAAAAATTCAAAAAGAACTTTCCAATGTGCATTTGGAATTAATTGAAATAAGTATAAAGGACCTTAGCCTAGGGGTCTAGATTTTCAAAAAATTTGCATTATGGTCCAATTAAGTTCCTATGGGCCAATAGGATCCATCTAAGTGTGGGGAGGAGATAAATCTAATTTATAAAAGAAAAATACCCAAAAAATGATTAAATGCCTACTTAAGGTGAAGAGTTGACTAAGTACAAGGTTTATTAGTAAAAAATTATGAATATTAATAAAAAATGAGATATTTTGGGTATAATGATTTAATTTTGACACCTTGGTAAGGAGAAGGGGGCTCTTTAAGGAGGAGCCTATTTCACAGGTGTGGTGGAGTTTTAAACTAAAAAATATTGTGATATTTTTATCTCTCCTCTCTCTTGGATCAAACCAAATCAAAAAGGAGCCAAACTAGGTCCAAAAATTGAACCTGGAAAATTCTAGAAACTAGTTGGACTTGGTTAGAGACCTCCCTCACCTATAAATAGATCCTTAGCCCTTTGTAAAAAAATATGAGAACTATACCATGCCAGTATTATACTGAAATAATGATATTTTCTATTATCCTCTAAAAATCCTCTATAAATTAAAGAGATTTGAGCTTCTCTCTCTCTCTCTTCAATCTTCCTTGGAGTCTTCATCAACATACCAAACCAATTGATTGGTTGGGGGCCTCTACATAAATTAAAGAATCAAGCAATCTAGGAGGTAAAGTGTGGTTTATGGTATTTTTTTTTAATATCCAAATGTTTCTCTCTTCTCAACCCCTCTCAAGCTTGAGAAGCATTCAATTGAATGGCTTTTTAATACAATTGAAGTTCTTTAATGAATTGTAGTGATAAAACACATAAATTTCCATTTATGCTTAAATTAAATGTTTTTTTTAAAAGTATGTCTCTCTCTCCCCCAAAGAATGGTCATTCCTTATGACCTATTCTATATTCAAATGAAGCTTCTCATGAAGCAATTCTCTAATCTAAAAGTAATTTCTATGCTTGTCAAATTGAGGCCAAATAAGTGGCTTTTTAATGCTTTTATGCTATTTAATTCATGGAAAAATAAGGAATCAAGTCCATAATTGGATATTGATCCAATTAATGGCTATTCTATCATATGATATCACTAAACTTTATGTTTTCAAAATTATTAAGAATTATCAGTAATAGCAGCGAAGCTATGGCCAAATTTCTATAAAAATTAACACAAATTATTTTTATTCATAATATGAAAAGGGGACTTCCTACCATATTCTGGGATTAATCATCCTAGATTAATTAAATGATTCTCATTATAATCATGGAAAAATTAATTTTATGTTTATGCATAAATAGTTAATTAGGAAAAAAAGAGATTTCTAGTAATTCATTTTTATGTTAAAAGAGTAATCCCCGTGACAACGGAAATCCATGTATTCCAATGAAGTAAGAGAAAAATTGGGATGCTAAAATAATTTATATTTTATTTAAAAATTAATGAGAGATTTTAGTTAAATTTATCTTTTTGCATAGATAATTTAAATGATGAAAGAGAAATTTCCACCATATTGGAATTCAAATATTTAAATGAGAAAAGTGTAATTTTTAGCATATTGAAATTAATGGGTATTTTATTTAAATTCAAAGATAAATTTTAGATAAATTTATTTTATCTATGAGAAATATTTAAATGGTAAAAGAACAATTCCTATGACATTTGAAATTTCATCATTTAGATAGAAAAAAGAACAATTCCTATGACATTTGGAATTCCATCATTTAGATGGGAAAAGAGAAATTCCTAGCATGTTGAAATTAATGGGTATTTTATTTAAATTTAAAGATGAATTTTAGATAAATTTATTTTATCTATGAGAAATATTTAAATGGTAAAAGAGAAATTCCTATGACATTTGGAATTCCATCTTTTAGATGAAAAAAGAGAAATTCCTAGCATATTGAAATTAATGGGTATTTTATTTAAATTCAAAGATATATTTTAGATGAATTTACTTTATCCATGAGAAATATTTAAATGGTAAAAGAGGAATTCCTATGACATTTGGAATTCCATCATTTAGATGGGAAAAGAGAAATTCCTAGCATATTGAAATTAATGAGAAGTTTATTTAGATTCAAAGATGAATTTTAGATAAATTTATTTTATCTATGAGAAATATTTAAATGGTAAAAAGAAAATTCCTATGACATTTGGAATTCCATCATTTAGATGGGAAAAGAGAAATTCCTAGCATATTGAAATTAATGGGTATTTCATTTAAATTCAAAGATGAATTTTAGATAAATCTATTTTATCTATGAGAAATATTTAAATGGTAAAAGAGGAATTCCAATGACATTTGGAATTCCATCATTTAGATGGGAAAAGAGAAATTCCTAGCATATTGAAATTAATGGGTATTTCATTTAAATTCAAAGATGAATTTTAGATAAATCTATTTTATCTATGAGAAATATTTAAATGGTAAAAGAGGAATTCCAATGACATTTGGAATTCCATCATTTAGATGGGAAAAGAGAAATTCCTAGCATATTGAATTAATGGGTATTTTATTATGAGAAATATTGATGGATAAAAGAGAAATTCCCATGACATTGGAATGCAAATAATTAAATGCAAAAAAGAGGAATTCCCATGGTATTTGAGATCCAAGAAATTAAATGGAAAGAAGAGAAATTTTTTAGTATAATTTAATTTATGATTATTTATGAAAAGTGAAAATATGGGTATAGATGATTTCTGTAAATCCCATGAATTCTTTTATTCAAAAAATGAATATTTAATATAATTCAATTGAGAAAATGAGAAGGAATATAGAAATAGTCGATCGAGAAAAGGAACCTTTAACTAGGCCAAGCAATTGGTAGAAATTTAGAGAAAGTTCCATTATCGGAATCAAACTAGAAAAAGCTACTAAATGGGAATAGCATGTGAAATGGATGTGATAAGATGTAAATAGGATGCGATAAGATGTGAATGGATGTAATAAGATGAAATTAGAATGTGATAAGATGTAAATGGGATGCGATAACATGTGTACGAGATGCGATAGGACGTGAATGGATGTGATAAGATGAAAATAAGATGTGATAAGATGCGATGTAATGGAAATGGTTGTGGATGTGTATGTGGAGGAATGGATGTGAATGTGTATGTGAAAGAATGAATGTGGATGTGTATGTGGATGAATGGATGTGGATGTGTATGTGAAAGAATGGGTGTGGATGTGTATGTGGATGAATGGATGTGGATATGTGTATGTGGATGAATGGATGTGAATGTGTATGTGTGTGAGAGAATGGATGTGGATGTTTATTTGAAAGAATGGATGTGGATGTGTATGTGGAAGAATGGATGTGGATGTGGATGTGTATGTGGAAGAATGGATGTGAATGTGTATGTGAAAGAATGGATGTGGATGTGTATGTGAAAGGATGTGATGTCGATGTGAGTGAATGGATGAGATGTAATGTGATGTGAATCATTGATGTGAATGAATGAGATGTGATGTCATGTGAATTAGAGATGTAAATGAATGATATGAGCTGTGAATGGATGAGATGTGATGTGATGTGAATCGTGATAAGAATGAATGGGATGAGATGTGAAATGAATGTGATGAGATGTGATGTAAATTGAGATAGATGTGAATGAATTATATGTGATGTAAATGAATGAGGTGTGATGGGATGTGAATATGGGTAGATAACCGAGTGGATTAGATGTGATGAGGATAAATGAGGAAAGATGTGATGAGATGAAAAATGATGCGATTGGATGAGAATAGGAATACATATGAATTGGATATGGATTAAGTAATGTGGACAGATGTGGAACAATGTAAAAGACGAGAGTTCATTATAGAAACTGTATTTATGACTTGTTTTTCAATGACCGTTTTATGTCAATAATGCTGGGGAAGCATTTTGATCGTCCTGGGAATGAGGTCATGGAGACCTAGCTGATAAAGTTACAATAGTTAACAGAGAGTCAATGGAGGACGTCTCAGATAGCAAGGTCGGTCGAGGTCTTGACTGTTGAGAAAACGTGGTGCTCATGCTAGATCAAGTGTGTGGAGAAAAAGAACTCACAAAATACAAGAACAATATCTTGCTTATTAAGTTGTTTATGAATACAACTAGGCCTTGCTCAATACAAAATGCCTCCTAGCTCCACCTTTAAATAGATGAGCTAGTGGACCTTAAGTCCATTCACACTCACACCCTTCTCTTCCCCTTCTACATAACCTTAGTCTCTTAATACCCCCCCCCTTCTCTTCCCCTTCTACATAACCTTAGTCTCTTAATACCCCCCCTCAATGACCCACCTTTTTGCAATGGGCACATCTTACTTTGACCACTTGATATGACAAAGCTTGTTCAATAGTCGATGAAGTGGTTGCATTTAAAGATTAAGATCCTCCCTTTGCCCTCTTTTCTTCATCAAAACAAGATTGAATGACTCCTTCGAGGGTGGGATTAGGTATGTTCTTGAGGGTGGTGACTAAGGTGGGGTACACCTTCTTGAGACCCCTTTTAGCAAAACAGCCACCACTGCATCATCTTCATCCATTCTCGCATTCACTGATGCAAGTTGAGCCATAAGACCCTTCAAGTGAGAGATAAAGGCTCCAATGCCATCTCCGTCTTTGAGTTCCAAGCTGAAAAATTCAATTTTAAGTGAGATCTTGGAATTCTTACCGCGAGCTCCATAGAGCTTATCAAGCTCATCCCATTTCTCCTTTGCAGTCGGAAGCTAGTCCACATGGTGAATGAGAGCCTCATCAAGATGAAGCATGATGATGGCTTGTGCCCTCTCATCATCTTCAATATCTTCAGCCTTTGTTCGATCAATGACCTTAGTGCCGGAGATGAATGGCCAAAAACCTTTGGATATCATCTTGTACTTGACAAGGACTTGCCAAGTGTGGAAGCCCTCTCTTGAGAACTTCTTGATTTGAGTGTTGTCCTTTGACATTGGGTATTGAAGGAGGTTATTAGAGAATAATGGGCTGATTTATGAAGAAGAAAAAACCAGAAATTTATGATATTTAGGCTTAATTAGAAAGAGAGAGGCTTATGAGAGTGCAATAACCCTAATCAAGTCAAGAATGTTGCATAAATAGGAGATTAAAATAGTAATTTTTATGGTTTAGCACTTAGGATTTGTGCCCAATTACTAATTTTGATGGGGATTAGCTTTATTAGTGTTAAAGAACACTTTGTTGGGTGATTAAGATCACCATTAGTGTTTAAAAAACATAATTAGTGCTTAAGAGCATATTTTTAGCATCTAATGACACTTATTTTGGTGATTAGATTCGCTGGTTTTGAAGCTTCATTAGTGTTAATTAACACTATTAGTGCTCATAAGCACACTTTGAAAAGCTTTGAAAAAACTTGAAGGTGATGTTGATGATGGAGCTTGATGAGAATGAGGCTTATGGATACCTCATGTGGTTAGCCACCACTTCAAAATCAAGATAAGGATCAGCAACAATCATTCACAACATCACTTGGGTGATTAGAGCAAGGAAGGAGGAGATTAGTGAAAGAGAATCACTATTAACAAGCTTGAGCAAGCTTTCATGGAGAAGAGAAGAAGGGCCGCTTGGTTGTTTGCTTGTAGCCAGCGTGTTAGTGCATCACAGTAGCTAAAAATCAAGCTATAGCTTCTTGAGAGGGTGGGCTTCAAGAGCCCTAAGGCTATGTTGCCTATATTGTGCTGTAGGCGTCGAATTAATGTATGACCATTGCTGTGCAACAGAACCTGCGTCGGGTTGAACCAGTGAGAATGCCATCATGGAGAAGAGACAATTCGTCTAATTGGCTGTACGAATCAAAGCGCCTACGCCTCTTCTTCATTTCCCATGTTGAGATCTCCCCGAGATATGGTCTCTACAAGCTGGTAGAGCTCCTCCATTGCCAGGGGGTTGAGCTCCACAAGTAGAAGATAAGGGAAAAGTGAAGAAAAATGACCTAATCTACACCACAAGGGTCCTAATCAACCAAGGCTCTAATACCATGTTGAGAAAATGTGGTGCTCATTCTAGATCAAGTGTGTGGAGGAAAAGAACTCACAAAATACAAGAACAATATCTTGCTTATTAAGTTGTTTATGAATACAACTAGGCCTTGCTCAATACAAAATGTCTCCTAGTTCCACCTTTAAATAGATGAGCTAGTGGACCTTAAGTCCATTTACACTCACACCCTTCTCTTCCCCTTCTACATAACCTTAGTCTCTTAATATTGACCAGCCTCGATTCGATTTAAATGGTGAGCTTCCCGTACGGTGGATGAGGGACCAAGGAAGCAGCCTATGAATGAAGGTGATGGTGCTCGGGCTCTGGGTCACGGAAGATAACCACACGTGCATCAGGGAAGATATTGGAACAAGGAGTAAGAGTTGTTTTCCAAAACCGGGCATGGATCTGGTTGATTGACCTTGCTGGTCCTCAACAGATGATATGGTCTGTTGGTTGATCTTGCTGATCTTCAATGGAGATTCCATCTTGATTTTTATAAGTGAATATATTATCGGGTACTATGGGCTAGGAACTATCAAAAAGGCTCCTTAGAGATAGGTGGTGAGCATTCTGGTTGTTGCCAATGATGCCATAGGTACACTGATGAAGGAATGATTGGAAATTAGGATTCAACCGGATATTTTCAAGGATTATGATCAATGACACTATGGTTTCATTAAATCATTGTTTTAAAGATAGCTGAATATGTGAAAAAGGCAATTTCATATTGGGTGTGTAAGTGGTGTGACTAGCGTTAAATTTGCATGAATATCTGGCTAGGGAGTCTGGGAACTCTTTTCCCTGCTGGTACCTGGGACAAAACCTAACCAAATTTCTAATTGGATCCCATCACTATAGTGGTTGGTGGGCGGTTGGCTAACCCATGGGACTGGATGGGGTTGGCTGACTGATGGATCCGTAAAATGAGACTCAATTCTCTTATAATACGATAGATAAAGTAAATCTTGGATAGTAATTGTTCTATGGAAAAAGAATCAACGGCTGTGCCTCTCGATGGGAAAAAAAGCGTTGGTTTCTATGATCCAAGTGCATGTTTCTTCCTTGATCTGACCAAGTGACTCACAGGTTCCGTCGGATCAGCTTGGTCAGTATAATGACCCTGACCACGTTAGAGTACAAATATCCTGGAGGAATCACCCGTGCTTTCTGGTAGGGGAGGTTTTTCCGGGTTCGATTTTTGAAGAACCAAGGGATTAGCCTCTTGTGCGGATATCCGTGGGTAAGGCCCTGAGTGAGGGATCCTGCCCCATGCAAGAAGTGCTACTTCTGCTGCTAGCACCCCTGAATCCATTGCACGGAGGGGGTAGGGATCTTTCAGTTGGTATTAGAGCAAATTGACTAAAGTGGATCAACTGAAAAGCCAAAAATGTCAAAATTTTGTGAAGTAATAGTAAAAGGTTGTGATTGTGTGATAAAATTCATACAAATTGATATTCAGAATGAAGATTCATAAAATTGAGTGGGTCTTCAGATGAAGTACCATAATTGTATGGAAATCCCTGACTTGCTTGAAGCCTAGTCATGATGGTATTTACCTTATAATTTCAAGGACCGTGTCTACCTGTATATATTGAGGGTATAACTGTAGCTCTCTACTGGCAGTATATATGAGTAAATCTAAGACCTTGAAATTATAAGTAAAAATGCTATCCAGATGATGAATTCAAATGTGGTTGATATGATTTTAAAATTCTGGTTGAGAATTGATGAGTTGATTTGGATTTTGATTGAAAAAAGATGATTCTTGAATTTTGGTTGAAAAGTGATCAGTTGAACAAAGCCACAATGAGGATGAATGGGATGAGTCCCTGTGATGATGTTCGTAACAATTGGAATGACGATAATGACTTCAGCATGAGATTAGTGGATTGTGCTGACAGATTGCTATTGTTAACGCTTGACCTAGTGGATCCAGTTAAGGGATGACAAATTAAAAACCTGCATAATTGAAACTTCCATGGAGGAATGTTCAGATGGAATTTTTGGTCTAATGGACCATTATTGTGTTAAGAATATAAATGATACATTCTGAATGAATTGTTATCTGATAATGAGTTCTATATAAGGGATCTTTATCCCATGATATTGTGGAGAGCTGATCAACCTAAAGAACCCCAGAATCAATTGGATCTAAAGTCGGATTTGAATTGTAATTAAAAGGACTTAACAAGAATTTTCGTATTGATAGGATCATGGACCTAGGTCGTCTCGTGGTAGGAATGATAACCCCCAACTCGATGAGGAGGAGCTCGACTTGGATGTTCATAAAACTCTTCATAGATCGCAGCCTGGACCTTTCAAGGGTGAAGGGAAAAACTTGGGCGAGACTATGGAGAAGTGGATCGAAGCAATGGAAGAGTACTTCGATGTCACCGGGTACAATGAGAAGAGCAAAATGGCTCTTGCAAGGCTAAAGATAGTAGAAACAACTAGAGTAGCATGGAGAAACCACTGCGAGACAAACCATGTGGATCGAAACACTCAGACATGGAATGACCTCAAAATTCACCTAAGGAAGAGATTCTATCCTCCCGGCTTTTTGGAAACAAAGATGAACGAATTCTTAGAGTTAACCCAGGGGAGCAGAACTATTGAAGTATATCACCAAGCGTTTGCTCTCCTCCTCAAATACTCGCCATTGCTGGATGAAGAACAGCTGATGTGGCTAGGTTCATTCAGGGATTGAACGAACCTTTGAATATCCTAGTGAAGAATGCCAAGCCCATTTCCATGGCCGAGGCAGTGCGGATGGCAAAGGATTTCACCAAGGCCTTTGATGTCAAGGTCCGGCACCGAAGCCAACACCATCACCTTTCAAAAGGTCTTTAGCTCCAGAAGGTGATTCCAACCTTCCATCATCTAAGAGATATAAGGGTCAAGCCTAGGATATGGGAAGTTCCAGAATGGAAGAAATGTTCTTTTCCCGGAACTCAATCCCTTGGAATTCAACTTCAGAAGTTCCATCCTTGAACAAGGGAGTGAAATGCTATAACTGTCAACAAGGATTTGGACATCGCAGTATGGATTGCCCAACTCCTTTTGGAACAAGGTTTTCACGATGGGAAAATCAGGGATCAAGATTCCAGACTCCAACTCCTTCCTTCCAGAGTAATCAGGTTTCTTTCCGCCAAAATCAGAGACATCTCAGAGGTAGACCCTCTAACCAACCCGTAGTTTTAATCCAAAGTAATGCAAGACCTCCGCCTCAAAATAGGGGAAGTCAAAGAGAGATGTTCCCAAATTGGCCATCCACTTCCAAGGTAGTAACGCTAGAAGTGATTTAAGAAGAAGAAGAAGATGCAAGAGATCATTCTCCTCCACCTACGAGATGAGGATATCTCGCGTTTTTTAAGTAGGATAGGATGTGAGATTCCTCCCTCCAGCTTTTGAGGTGTACAGGTGTAAGAACCTCCCCTTCTGATCTTGTAATTATTCCCCTCTTTGAAATAAAAGAAAGATTCTATTTTACCCTGTTTTGACTTAGAGAGAGAAAATTTCTAGAGAGATATAATCCAAAATTGAGATATTTTTGGATATAAAAATCCTCCTAGTGTCTAAAACGGTTCCCCCTGAAACAAAAATTCAAAAAGAACTTTCCAATGTGCATTTGGAATTAATTGAAATAAGTATAAAGGACCTTAGCCTAAGGGTCTAGATTTTCAGAAATTTTTGGATTATGGTCCAATTAAGGTTCCTATGGGCCAATAGGATCAATCCAAGTGTGGGGAGGGGATAAAAGAAAAATACCCAAAAATGAGTAAATGCCCACTTAAGATGAAGAGTTGACTAAGTACAAGTTTTATTAGTAAAAATTTATTAATATTACTAAAAAAATGAGATATTTTGGGTATAATGATTCAATTTTGACACCTTGGTAAGGAGAAGGGGGATCTTCAAGGAGGCTCCTATTTCACATGTGTGGTGGAGTTTTATTGTGATATTTTTATCTCTCCTCTCTCTTGGATCAAACCAAATCAAAAGGGAGCCAAACTAGGTCCAAATCTTGTCTAAATCTTGCCAAATTCAACCTGGAAAATTCTAGAAACTAGTTGGACTTGGTGAGAGACCTCCCTCACCTATAAATACATCCTTAGCCCTTTGTAAAAAAATATGAGAACTATACCTTGCCAGTATTACTGAAATAATGATATTCTCTATTATCCTCTAAAAATCCTCTACAAATTGAAGAGATTCGAGCTTCTCTCTCTCTTCAATCTTCCTTGGAGTCTTCATCAACATACCAAACCAACTGATTGGTTGGGGGCCTCTACATTGATTAAAGAATCAAGCAATCTAGGAGGTAAAGTGTGGTTTATGGTCTTTTTGTTTTTAATCTCCAAATGTTTCTCTCTTCTCAACCCCTCTCAAGCTTGAGAAGCATTCAATTGAATGGATTTTTAATACAATTGAAGTTCTTTAATGAATTGTAGTGATAAAACATATAAATTTCCATTTATGCTTAAATTAAATGTTTTTGTTTAAAGCATGTCTCTCTCTCCCCCAAAGAATGGTCATTCCTATGACCTATTCTATATTCAAATGAAGCTTCTCATGAAGCAATTCTCTAATCTAAAAGTAATTTCTATGCTTGTCAAATTGAGGCCAAATAAGTGGCTTTTTAATGCTTTTATGCTATTTAATTCATGGAAAAATTAGGAATCAAGTCCATAATTGGATATTGATCTAATTAATGGTTATTCTATCATATGATATCAGAAAACTTTATGTTTTCAAAATTATTGAGAATTATTAGTAATATGGCAAAACTTCTGAAAAATTAACACATCATTTTCATTCATAATATGAGAAGGGGACTTCCTACCATATTCTAGGATTAATCATCCTAGATTAATTAAATGATTCTCATTATAATCATGAAAAAATTGATTTTATGTTTATGCATACGTAGTTAATTAGGAAAAAGAGGAATTTCTAGTAATTCATTTTTATGTTAAAAGAGTAATCCCCGTGACAATAAAAATTAATGTATTCCAATGAAGTAAGAGAAAAAATTATTTAAATTCAAAGATGAATTTTAGATAAATTTATTTTATCTATGAGAAATATTTAAATGATAAAAGAGAAATTCCTATGACATTTGGAATTCCATCATTTAGATGGGAAAAGAGAAATTCCTAGCATATTGAAATTAATGGGTATTTCATTTAAATTCAAAGATGAATTTTAGATAAATCTATTTTATCTATGAGAAATATTTAAATGGTAAAAGAGAAATTCCTATGACATTTGGAATTCCATCATTTAGATGGGAAAAGAGAAATTCCTAGCATATTGAATTAATGGGTATTTTATTATTATGAGAAATATTGATGATAAAAGAGAAATTCCCATGACATTGGAATGCAAATAATTAAATGCAAAAAAGAAGAATTCCCATGGTATTTGAGATCCAAGAAATTAAATGGAAAGAAGAGGAATTTTTAGTATAATTCAATTTATGATTATTTATCAAAAGTGGAAATATGGGTAGAATTGATTTCTGTAAATCCCATGAATTCTTTTATTCAAAAGAGGAATATTGAATATAATTCAATTGAGGAAACGAGAAGGAATATAGAAATAATCATTTTTGAGAAAAGGAACTTTTAATTAGGCCAAGCAATTGGTGGAAATTTAGAAAGAGTCACATTATCGAAATCAAACTAGAAAAAGCTACTAAATGGGAATAGCATGTGAAATGGATGTGATAAGATGTAAATAAGATGTGATAAGATGTGAATAGATGTAATAAGATGAAAATAGAATGTGATAAGATGTAAATGGGATGCGATAAGACGTGTATGAGATGTGATGTGAATGGATGTGATAAGATGAAAATAAGATGTGATGTAATGGAAATGGATGTGTATGTGGAAGAATGGATGTGAATGTGTATGTGAAAGAATAGATGTGGATGTGTATGTGGATGAATGGATGTGGATGTGTATGTGAAAGGATGGATGTGGATGTGTATGTGAAAGAATGGATATGGATGTGTATGGATGTGGATGTGTATTTGAAAGAATGGATGTGGATGTGTATGTGGAAGAATGGATGTGGACATATATGTGGAAGAATGGATGTGAATGTGTATATGAAAGAATGGATGTGGATGTGTTTGTGAAAGGATGTGTTGTCGATGTGAGTGAATGGCTGAGATGTAATGTGATGTGAATCAGGATGTGAATGAATGAGATGTGATGTCATGTGAATCGGATGTAAATGAATGATATGGGATGTGAATGGATGAGATGTGATGTGATGTGAATCGAGATAAGAAATGACTGTGATGAGATGTGATGTAAATTGAGATAAATGTGAATGAATGATGTGATGTAAATTGAGATAGATGTGAATGAATGATATGTGATGTAAATGAATGAGGTGTGATGGGATGTGAATATGGGTAGATAACCGAGTGGATGAGATGTGATGAGGATAAATGAGGAAAGATGTGATAAGATGAAAATGATGTGATTGGATGAGAATAGGAATACATATGAATTGGATATGGATTAAGTAATGTGGACAGATGTGGAACAATGTGAAAGACGAGAGTTCATTATAGAAACTGTATTTATGACCTGTTTTCAAATACCATTTTATGTCAATAATGCTGGGGAAGCATTTTGACCATCTTGAGAATGAGGTCGTGGAGACCTAACTGATAAAGTTGTAATAGCTGAGACAGAGAGTCAACGGAGGATGTCTCGTGTAGCAAGGTCAGTCGAGGTCTGACTAGCCTTGATTCGATTTAAATGGTGAGCTTCTGGTACGGTGGATGAGGGACGAAGGAAGCGGCCTATGAGTGAAGCGCTAGGTGACCTACAAAGGATCCTAGAGGGTGCTGAGACCATACGGTGCTCGGGCTCTGGGTCGCGGAAGATACTCACAGAAGATACCCACACGTGCATCGGGAAAGATATTGGAACAAGGAGTAAGAGTTGTTTTCTGAAACCGAGCATGGATCTGGTTGATTGACCTTGGTGGTCCTCAACGAATGAGTCCATGGCTCTTTTATATGGATATGTTGGTTGATCTTGCTGATCTTCAACAGAGATTCCATCTTGATTTTTATAAGTGAATATATTGTCGGGTACTATGACCTAGGAACTATCGAAAAGTCCCCTGAGGGTTAGGTGGTGAGCGTTTTGGTTGTCGGGTATTATGATGCCATAGGTACACCGATGAAGGAATGATTGGAAATTAGGATTCAATCGGATATTTTGAAGAATTATGATCAGTGACACTATGGATTCATTAAATGATTGTTTTAAAGATAGCTGAATCTCTGAAAAGGGCAATTTCATATTGGGTGTGGAAGTGGTGTGATGACTAGCGTTAAATTTACCTGAATATCTGGATAGGGGGCCTGGCAACTCTTTTCCTTGGTACCCAGGACAAAACCTAACCAAATTCCTAATTGGATCCCATCACTACAGTGGTTGGGATGGGGTTAGGCTGGACTAATGGATCCGTAAAATGAGACTCAATTCTGTCATAGTACGATAGATGAAGTAAATCCTGAATAGTAGTTGTTGTATGGAAAAAGAATCAACGGCTGTGCCTCTCGATGTGAAAAAAAGCGTTGGTTTCTATGACACAACTGCAAGTTTCTTCCTTGATCTGACCAAGTGACTCATAGGCTTGGTCGGATCAGTTTGGTCTCAGTAATGACCCTGACTACATTAGAGTACAAATATCCTTGAGGAATCGCCTGTGCTTTCCGATAGGGGGAAGTTTTTTCGGGTTTGGTTTTTGAAGAACCAAGGGATTAGCCTCTTGTCCGGATATCCGTGGGGCGAGGCCCTGACTGAGGGATCCTTCCCTGCGCAAGAAGTGCTACTTCTGTTGCTAGCACCTCGGAATTCATTACACAGAGGGAGCAGGGATCTTTCACAAGCCCAGCTTTAACATGATGCAGATAAGTTTCTATCCTCCGAGTGAATCATTACAAGAAAAAAAACTATATGTGAAGCCACAAAGCTTAAAAACATTAAAAAATTTTCAGATAATAGAAGCTGAATATTGCCATGGGGAGACTAGTAGCAAATGTTGGAGATGTTAAACCCAAAGAAAATACAGAGTCTCAATGGAGAATTAATAAGCATCAAAGCCAGTATTTGACATGCTGAGAACATTTCCTATGTATACTAACATGACCATAAGAACTCATGGAAAGGTTTATGGGGTGGGGTCACTACATAGCATAAAGCTATCATTAGTGAAGGGTTTCGTTCACTAATCAAAATATGTGTGGATTATGCAAAAAATAAGGCTTAAAGGAGCTTACTTATCACAAGATTTCATTGAATGTGTTATCAAAGAATGAGAATGCGAGTAAATCTAGTACCATGTGGCTCACTATACATCCATGCTTTTTTATTAAGTAGTGCTTGAAAATAGCATTGCATTTTTTGTCGTACATTGCAAATTGTGCTTGTGTAAAATTGACCAAGGAGACACACTTATATGCTATTCTAAATAATCCATGAAAGAAACAATCTTATGAGGCCACCTCAACCACTTACACACTATCACTTGCTTCCCAATTGAACAGATCTATTATTGGCCTCAACTACTACATGAAGCATATCTATAATAATCTATTCCCGATTGAAGAGATCTATTCTTGGCGTCAACTAATACATGAAGCAAATCTATGATAAGCTTTGTGTTTGATCCATATGATGCAAGTGTGAAAGCAAATTTTAGTACCTCCTTTTGGGAAGAAAAGCCCATAATAGCACCATGCAAGCCAGCGAATCCCCAAGTGTGCCTTAGCAAAAATGGGAAACGATGCTAGTTCTATATAGTGGCCCTCTGCCATAGTAGTAGAATCTTGTTATACCCTCAATCTCATTGAATAAACTTGGCTAATACTATGCAGTAGGATAATACTTAACACCCCCCATTAGATACCGACATCTATATCCTCTCAAAGAAATATGGTTTGGTTTGTGGTGTCCCCACTTATAACCATGTGTTCTCTTATATTGTGCCCATTTCCTAAAATATGTTAATCATGATTGCTAA
The DNA here is from genome assembly GCF_041138505.1 of Cibotium barometz. Classification (NCBI taxonomy): domain Eukaryota; kingdom Viridiplantae; phylum Streptophyta; class Polypodiopsida; order Cyatheales; family Cibotiaceae; genus Cibotium; species Cibotium barometz. The sequence continues at coordinate 14,975,681 of NC_141079.1, forward strand.
AGAAACAACCAAGCATCTAATCCTAGGTAGCATCACTTTCTTCTTCCCCCGTGAAAGTAGCCTTAATGCTACCTATACCACCTAATACTCAACCCCAAGTTGACATAAAACTCAAGGAGCTCCAAATCAAATCCTCAAGGGCGTGTATATAGAAGAATGCACAATATTGAAAGTAGGGCCATCAACACAATACAAAACATTGAAGTATAGAAAGAAGTGGGGAGTAAATAATATTTTGGCTTATAAACTTGATTACAAACTGATGACATCCATCCACCCATGTGCTAGATAAGGAGCTTTTAAGGAGGATGTCATTTCTTACAAGAGTCCTCAAACACAATGAGCTTGATAATAAACTAAGGTTGCCAAACTAGTCTATATATAGTACCCAAGGTTGGTATGGACGTAGGTCGCCATGTCATGGCCAATCCACAACTTTGTCCACAAGGACGAACTGACCATATCATTTGAGTAGGACCATATTAGATTACAACTAAGCCTAATAGGAACTTAACATAGCCCCCACATCCATCTTCTGAGACCTTCTAGCTCTACAACCCCCCGAGCACTCACTAATAATGCGATCACATAGCCCTTACAAGCATGCATTATACGTGGTTAAGTGTTAAGTCTACCTAAGTCATCTTCTAACCAACTGGCCACCATCTAGTGTCTAAAGTGGGAATTGTTTAAGGTGCTCCAGTGCTCACCACTACAATGGCTAGTCCTCATAAAGGGGCCTTACAAAATAGAGCACATCCAAGGGTGGAGCATTGAGCAAATGGCTCTCCAATAGTACTAAGCTCCGAACCTACCCCTTGTACCTTATTAACCCCTTTGTTTCAAGAATAGCCCCCTTGAACCCTATTGTTTTACAATTAAAGAGCTGTTAGATGGTGAGCCATTAGCTACTACACTGTATGCAAGTATGTGTGGAGTGGACTCACCTAAGTCATTTCCCTTTGCTCAATAAAGAGTTTGAGCCCATCACAATTTATTACCAAACTTATGTAGCTATACTAAAGGATTAGGACATAAATACCATGTATAGCTATACTAAAGGATCAAGACATAAATAACCATTTATTACCAAACTCATGTAGCTACTATACCAAAGGAATAGGACATGAATAACCATGTAAGATTCCTCCTCTCAGCAGCCTGAATATCAAATAAGCCTCTACTTCAATCCCTTGTAATCATTCTATGTTTCTGAATATCAGATAAGCCTCTACTTCAATCCCTTGTAATCATTCTATGTTTCTGAATACAAGAAAATATCATTTTTACTTGTTTTGCCTAGTGAGATAAAAATTTCTAGAGAGTGGTAAATCAATATTAGGATATTTTTGGATAAATAAATTCTACAAATATCAAAAAATATTTCCCTAAAACAAAAAATCAAAATAGATTTTCCAAGGTGCAATTGGAAATAATTAAAATTGATTCAGAAGACCTTAGCCTAAGGGTCCAAATTTTCATTTTTTTAATTATGGTCCAATGAAGATTCATATGGACCAATAATATTAATCCAAGTTTTGGGACAAGATAAATCCAAAGAATAAAAGAAAATACCCAAAAATGAGTAAATGCCCACATAAGATGATGAGTTGACCAAGTACTAGGTCTATTAGTTAAAAATTATGAAGTATTAGAAAATAAGATATTTTGGAGACACATGTGTAAGGAAAAGGGAGACCTTCAAGGAGGCACCTACTTCACATGCTTGGATGAGTTTAAAACTAAAAAATAATAGGATATTTTTATCTCTCCTCTCTCCTAAAATAATAGGATATTTTTATCTCTCCTCTCTCCTAAAACTCAAAAATAATAGGATATTTTTCTCTCCTCTCTCCTAAAATCAAACCAAATCAAAAAGGGAGCCAAACTGGTCCGAAACTTGTCAGCCAAACTGAAACGAGAAATTCTAGAACTCAATTGGACTCAGTTAGTGGTCTCCTTCTCCTACAAATATACCCTCATTCCTTTGTATTATTATCCGTGAACTAAACTATGCCGGTATTACTCTAAACTAAGCTTAATTTCTATTATCCTCTAAAAACCTCTACAAAATTGAAGAGATTGGAGCTTCTCTCTCTCTCTTCAATCTTCCTTGGTGACTCCTACAACATACCAGACCAATTGATTGGTTGAGGGCCTCTATTGTGATCAAAGAATCAAGTAAATTAGAAGGTAAAGTGTGGATTATTGTCTTTTTCTTATTAAAACTCCAAATGCTTATCTTCTCAACCCCTCTCAAGCTTGAGAAGCTTTAATTTGAATGGCTTTTGATTATTATTGAAGTTCTTTTATGAATTGTAATAAAGAAACACATAAATTTCCATTTATGCTTAATTTTATTGGTTTTTAAGCATTTCTCTCTCTCTCCCCCCAAAGAAAGGTCACTCCTATGACCTATTCTCAATCCAAATGAAGATTCTCATGAAGCATTTCTCTAATCCAAAAGTAATTTCTATGCTTGTCTAATTGGAGGCCAAAATAATAGCTTTTTAATGCTTTTATGATATTTATTTCATAGAGAAATTATGCATCAATCCATAATTGGATAATGATCCAATTAGTGGTCATTCTAATCATATCAATAATATTAAACTTTATTCTTTCAATTAAATTGAGAATTATCAGTAATAGTAGTGAAGCTATGGTGGTAAAATTTTTGTAAAATAAACACATAAAACATTTTCATTCATAATATGAAAGAGGACTTCCTACCATATCCTAGGAATTATCATCCTAGATTAATTGAATGATTCTCATTGTAATCATGGAGAAATTGATTTTTATGTTTATGCATAATTAGTAAATTAGAAAAAAGAGAAATTTCTAGTAATTTATTTTTATGTTAAAAGAGTAATCCCCATGACATTGGAAATCCATGTATTCCAATGATTTAGAGAAAAAAAATAGAATGCTAAAATAATGTATATTTTATGAAAGATTTTAGTTAAATTTATCTTTTTGTAAAGATAAATTTTTATGATGAAAGAGGAATTTCCACCATATTGAAATTCAAATATTTAAATAAGGAAAGTATAATTCCTAGTGCAAAAGAATTAATGAAGAATTTTTATTTAATTTTTAAGAGAAAATATAGTTAAATTTATCTTTTTGTATAGATAAATTTTTATGATGAAAGTGGAATTCCCACCATATTGGAATCCAATTAATTAAATGAAGAAAGTGTAATTCCTAGCGCAAAGGAATTAATGGAGATTTTTATTTAAATTTTAAGCAAAAAAATCTAGTTAAATTTATCTTTTTGCATAGGTAGGTTTAAATGATAAAAGAGGAATTTCCACTATATTGCAATTCAAATGTTTAGATGAGAAAAGTAGAATTTTTAGCTTAAAGGAATGAATGGTTATTTTTATGTAATTTTAAAAGAATTTTAATAGATTTAATTTATGGAAAAGAGGAATTCCCATGATAATTGGATTGCACTCATTGAAATTAGAAAAAGAAGGATTTCAAGTTTATTCAAAAAAATAGGTACTGATATTTTAGTTAAAAGATGAATTGCCATGATATTTGAGAAAAGATGGATTTGAATTAAATTCTAATGTCAAAAGATGAATTTCCATCATAATTTCACCTAATGAATTAAGGTTGAGAATTTATGTGGGAAAAAGAATATCTTGGATATTTAAATTGGTAAAATCACTAAATGGATATTTACCCAAAAACTAGATGTTTAGTTGAAAGGAATACTGGTAGAACTAAAGTGAACAAATTTAGTTAGACTATGTGAGGTCGGACAGTAAACCTAATTGTCCTTCTCTCGAACTGAATCAGAGAAAAACTTTGTGACCAATTCTAGCTACTAAATCCAAAGAATCGACTGCCGGAACTAATCTAGTTTTTTCCTGACCAATCTCACCAAGAATCTAGTTGGATAATTGGATAAAATGACGGGTAGATTACCCTCATGAGAGATCAAGGATCCTCATTATGAAACTGGGAATTATTGGAAAAAGGGTCTTTGGAACCGATCTCAAACTGGAATCTCACTTGCATTGGAAACTCTGTTTTTCATTCAAAGGACTGTTTTACGCCAGAATGCTAGAGGAAGCATTTGGCTTTTGTTTTTCTAAGAGGAGGTTTGTTGGAACAACTGGCGGGGAGTCATCCAGGGACGTTGCCCGCGGCAAGCCGAGGTCTTGAGCAGCCTCGATATGGTTAAAATGGTGCGCTTCCGGTATGATGGGCGAGGACCGATGAAGCGGTCCCTGAGTGAAGTGCTAGGACACCTAAGGAGGATCCTAGAGGGTTCTGACAAGCGATGCACGGGCTCGCGGTTGCTAGGACACCCAGACGTACGTTGAGGAAGATATCTGATGGACAAAAAGGAAAGGTTTTTGGTAACAAAAATTTGATACTAGATCTCGTTGGTTGGCCAGCTGGTCTTCAACGAAGAGTTCAGAGGATGCATTTTTGTAATACAATGGACTTGGAATTTTGGAAAATGATGATTGGAAATATTATGATTTTATTCAAGGATTGTCTTAAAGCCAGTTGAATCTGTTATAAATGGCAATTTCATATTGGGTGTGTACGTGGTATGCCTATTTGATTTTTGCATGAATCATCGGCTAGGGGGCCTGAGAACTCTTTTCCTCGATACCCGGGCAAAAACCCAATCAAATCTTTAAAAAGAAATCCCACTATTTCAGTGGTCCGGTGGTTGGCTAACCCATGGGCCGGATGGAGTTAGGCTGGATTGGAGGATTCCTGAGAAACAACTAGATACGATTAGTTACATTAATCAATATAAATCCTGAGAAGACCTTGTTCTGTGGGAAGGGATCATCGACTGTGCCTCGAAAATGAGGAAAAAAGTGGTGATTCCATGGACCAAGTGCAAGTCTCTTCTTGATTTGACCATGTGACTTCAGGTTTGGTCAAATCAATTTAATTTAGTCAAGACTTGACTCATTAGAGTAATCTCCTAGTTAAAAGATTTTTCCCCTTCCTGGCAGAAATGCCCATGCCTTCCAAGCGAGGGGAGTCTTTTGGACCCGGTCTCGGAGGGACCGTCCCTAGGCAAGTCTCTCATCCCGGACATCCGCGGGCGAGGCCCCGAGTGTGCGGGATCCCCGCCCCGCGCGGGAGGCCGACGCCACTTCCGCCGCCGGCAAGAGCCCCGAGGCGGGCAGGCGAGGACCTCACAAACCATGTATAGCTATACCAAAGGCTCAAGAAATAAATAACCCTAAGCTATAATAGCCAACATACCAAAGGCTCAAGGCTCAAGACATAAATAACCCCAACTACAACAACAAGCCCTATACAATGCTTCCATTGTTAAGGCTACCAACAACAGGTTGCTAAATTTCTATAATAGTGACCAACATTAGCTGTGAACTAGTCTAGCCCCTCAATCACCTCCAACCCCCATTGCACCTTTGCATACTCGATGCAGTGTTACTAATTATTGGAACAAGGAAAATTTGAGTCCCTACCATACTGCGTCCTAGCCCATCACCTAGTGGATATGACTACTAAGTGATAGATGTTGAAATGGGTGTGTGTGCGGGAACAAGCCCTTAGCAAGAGGCTATAAAAGAGAGTCTGTAAATGAGTGGGTATAGCAGTGATGAAAAGGGTGAATGGAATCTACTGGGAGAGAATAAAAGGTAGCATGAGAAGATCTAGGATGTGTGGAGATATTCTGGGAAAAGTGAAGAGGTGGAGAGAATCAAGGATGAGGTGTCCCCCCGGATGATGTAGGGGAGGTGGCACAAATCAAGGAGTAGATCATGGATAAAATTGTATAAATTGAGCTTGTGCTAATGAAGATCTAGCTCCATGCCTACATTAAGCTATCAATTAATTGCTCACTAATCACGTCTTAATTATTATCTAATCTCTTTGTTAATGATGTTGATTCTAGCATTTGATCCACCATAGTTCATCACATTGCTACAAATTAAACATGGTATCAGAGCCTAGCCTAGAATCCATCAATTTATGAGCCCATTATCTTGCTAATCACCTGGCTAATTAGATAATTAAGATTTTTACCTCTTTTCAACTAGCTCTCTGCACCCCCAGCCAGTGGAGGGGCTTGATCTCCCTCCAGGAGAAACATTAGGGCAAAAGCTTTTAGCCAAGCATAGCTACACTTCCCACACATATGCCAGTCAAGACAAATCACGAAACCGCCAAGGGAAGCTAAAAAAATTTGTGATTTTTCCAGCACCTCTTTTTCTTAAGAAGAAAATAGAGATCTTGTCTTCCACATATGCAATGGCTCTAATTCCTCTTGGCCCTAGGGGTTTTCAAGGGTGCTCTACAAGCTGGTGAAGATAGATTTTGATTTGATCAAGTCTACAGTGATATCCAAGCTCTTCATCAAATCTGTAGGTGACTTTGGTAAAACAGAGATTAAGCATTCAATGTTTGGTCAAATCTTGTGTTTCTTGGCTTAATCCTCTACTAGACTAATTGCTATTGATGGCCTTGAAAGGATTTGAGCTCATTTGAACTCTAAGGCCTTAGATCTGGACTCCCCGCATACTCTATTTTTTGCACACAAAATAGAGTATTAATTTGCTAATAGTGATTAATCAGTACTAATCACTATATTTTGGTGCAATTGAGGGTTCAAATTAATCATTAGGTATCTAATACAGATCCCTATAACTTTAGATTGCAATTCAGAGATGGTTTTATACTCCAACCATTCCGTACATATTTGTTACCCTTGATTTAATGTAATTTTTGGTAAATTTATGCTGATAAATCTGTTGTAATCATCACCCAAACACCAGATTGAGTTGTAAAAGAGTAGACACTGCCCTTGAATCTTGAAATTGGATCAAGAGGTAAGACCCCCTTCACATCATCACATGAGTACGGTACAAGAGATAGCCAAATTTAATGGGGAGCAATTTTACACATGGCAGACAAAAACCATGTATCTGCTCTCATGAGGAAACATCTATGGGGGCTAGTTGAGGGAAGAGATGAATGCCCAGAGGTGAGAGGGAAAAACAAGTGGAAGAGCAGGAATGAAAAAGCATTGGGACTTATCGCACTCAGTTTAAATGATGAAATCATTCATCACATCACAGGGATACAATGGGCAAAAGATGCATTGGATAAACTCAATAAATTATTTGGCACACAAGCTAAAAATTCAAAGATAAATTTGTTAATGCAATTCTACAAATTGGATATGAAGGAAAGTGAACCTTTAATCACACACTTGAATAGATATAAAAGCATTAAGCCAACAACTGGTAGCTATTGGCAAAAAGGTAGAAGATGATGAGGCACTAGCAGTGCTTCTGAAGAGTGTGGACAAAGGTGAATATTAAAACATTATAGCAACACTAAAGAATGTATCTGAATTGAAGCTACACGAGATAGAAGGAGCTCTACTAGAGCAAGAGACCAGAGGCAAAGAGAAGAAATGGCTAGACTCAAGGACTGGAGAGGAAAAAGCATTCTTCACCCGAGGAGGATTCTCTCAAGGACGAGGACGAGGAAGAGGCAGAGTAGGAGGAAGGACCTTCACTTGCCAACCACAACTGTGGAAAGCCAGGACACATGGCAAGAGACTGGTACAGCAGCAAACCCAGTGGAGAAGGAACAACATCAACAAACTTCATGGAGACTCCTAAGGAAGTGGAGTCAGATCATCTTTTCTGATAGAGAGAGAGAGAGAGTAAAACCCCACAACCCAATGTAACCTACCCCAACAGAGTAAAACCATCTTTGAGCCACCGATGATGTAGTCCATGTGGTAGATGTATGTGTGAGCACTTTAGTCAAGGTCACGGGCACTTGTAGTAGCCTTGGACACATAGAGAGAGAGAGAGTGTGTGTCAAGGACTGCGTTTAGGGACTTGAGGCACTGGTCACGGGCTACCAAGTAAGAGGGAAACTTGGTATAGGGTCCAGGTGTGCTAAAATTATTTACTTTAGGGGAGGTGTTGAAATATACAAGTGAATGGGTGTGTGTGCAGGAACAAGCCCTTAGCAAGAGGCTATAAAAGAGAGTTTGTAAATGAGTGGGTAGCAGTGAAAAGGGTGAATGGAATCTACTAGGAGAGAATAAAGGGTAGCATGAGAAGATCTAGGATGTGTGGAGATATTTTGGGAAAAGTGAAGAGGTGGAGAGAATCAAGGATGAGGTGTCCCCCCAGATGATGTAGGGGAGGTGGCACAAATCAAGGAGTAGATCACGGATAAAATTGTATAAATTGAGCTTGTGCTAATGAAGATCTAGCTGGTTTTTGATTATCCATGCCTACATTAAGCTATCAGTTAATTGCTCACTAATCACATCTTAATTATCATCTAATCTCTTTGTTGATGATGCTGATTCTAGCATTTGATCCACCATAGCTCATCACATTGCTGCAAATTTAACAATAGACATCACTAATCTCGTTGCTTTTCTATCCTATGACAAGTGCCCATAAGTTTTTTGTTCTAAATAATTCCACATTTATAGCAAGATCTTACACTTGGAAGGAATTTTAAGAGCCTACATAGAGAGAAAAAAATAGAGCAAATCTCTAAGGCCCATTCAATCAATCCTTGAGGTGCTAGACAAAGATAAAATCCAAATGAGGATTACCCAAGGTTCCCATAAACAAGTTAAGACACTATTTTGAAAGTGAGAAAATGAACATAATGTTGCTTACAAAGGCAAACAACTCATTGCAATCTTAGATGGTGGCATTGTAGCATTATTAGAAAGGGAGTTGTTAGGAAACTTGGGGAAACCCTCACCTAGACAATACCAATCTCTCGGTGGTGAAGTTTAGCTAATGAAAATAATGCTGCCACTTGGTGTCCTATGTAATGCAAAAATCAAAACCTTGGCTTGATTTTTTGCCTATCTTTTATGGTGATGAGCCTTTCAATAGGATCATATAAGATGATCCTTGGGCAACCCTATATAAGGGATTCAAACTTGGTCCATGAGATGGCCAATCACATCTACCCTCCAAAAGGGAGACTTTACTCTGAAAGTTATGTAAACTATTACTATTTCTTATCTTTCATCTCAGCCTAAAGCAGTGGGATAAGTATTTACATATTTTACAATTTGCATATATTAACCGTCCATACTGATACTACTAAGACAACACCATTTAAGATAGTCTATGGTAAGGCTTTGCCGATTCCTACGGCTCGTCTTTCACATTCTATAGAGGCTACAAGTTCTTTTGTGTAGAGACTTTGACCAAATTCATGAGTTAGTGAAATTGAACATTCAAAAATCTCAATAGAAGTACATGAAGTATGCAAATAGTAAACATAAACATGTCATCTTCAATGAAGGCAACTATTGGCTTATTCATATTGAGAAAATGAGACTTAAGTCCACAGAAACCAACCCTATGGTAAAGTTAGCTCCTAGATTTTATGTACCTTTCAAGATGATTATTTCCAAGATGAATGATAGTGCATTTAAGTTGGAGCTACCTTACAATTGATATATTCATAATTCTTTTCATGTTTTTGAGACCATTTTGAGGACCTCTACCCTTCTCATCCAATATTAGAAGAACCTCCTGAGTTAGTAGATGAAGAAAGAAATCTTGTGCCTGAGTCTATCATTGACCATGAGACCATCACTACACACACATATGCAACACTTATGTCAATTATCTTGTGACTTTCAAGAATCATCCTATTAAAAATATTAAATGGATACCAAAGACTTTATTTAGTTCTTACCAAAATCGCATCCACTCATACCATCGTAAATCTAACTAATGAAGTTATTACTTCATTACAAGCCATCCCTTCCCAAAGATTTTATCCTCAAAATCTATTTATATATATATATATAATTATATATATATATATATATATATATATATATATATATATATATATATATATAATTGTACATCAATGAGAAGTGAGGGTTTTATCATATCCATTAGTCCAAAAAAAAAAGAGGAAGATCTCCAAAAGTAACCATGCTCATACTCAATATAGAACTAGATCCTCCAAGTGTATGAGAAAATAAATATCCTTGATTTCCATATGGTCCCATGAATAAAGCCTCTAAAGAAATTATTGAGTGAACCTTTAATCAATCATAGCACGTGGTCAAGAAACATCCTCCATAGATAGACCTTGTTATTGAACATAGGAAAGCTTGTAGGCAAACGAATTACATTATAGTTGTAACTGATTATTTTATTGAATAGTATAAGGCTTGTGCGGTAAGAAAGGATAATGCCCAAACAATGAGACTGATTTTTTAATTGAGAAAATAATTTATAGTTTTAAAAACTCCCTCTGAGTTGGTTTCAGATCGTGGCACTCATTTCCTAAATGATGTCATCGAACACAACACTAAATATCTAAACATACGATGTGATAAGATGAGTGGTGATTGATGATGACATCATCCAAGGATAAATACTTTAATTTGATGAGGAACTCCTCTATGCTTCTATTCCTTAACTCCTCTATGCTTCTATTCCTTAACTCTCTTGTCCTTCTTCCCCAGAATCCTCTCTGGCTCATAAATGTTTTCTCCCTCTTCACCCCATAGATGGAAACTCTTCCACTTCTCCAGGGATAGAACCCGTATACTTCTTGGGATTATATGAATGAAATACATCATCGATTATTGTAGAATGAGGGAGGCCAAGCTTGTAGGAAAAGTCACCAACCCTTTTGAATAGTACCTATGAGAGCAAACTTGGGATTAGTGGATCCCTTGAAAGTGTTGTGGTGGCAGGTCTTTGGTAGGTTCAAGAGTATATAATCTTCTTCTTAAATCTTTACATCATGCTTATGCTCATCTACATTAGCCTTTATAACCTCTTGGGCTTTCTTCATATTGTCCTTACATAGTTGAAGAAGTTGATTCATTTTTTCCAACTCTTCTTTTAGCTAATGGGTTTACCAACTTGTGTTCTTGGAAAGCTATGGAACACACAAGCACTTGATACCCATAAAGAGCCTCAAAGGGAGATATCTCAATGCTTAAATGCTTACTAGAATTATGGTAAAATTTAGCAAGATGTAGGTTTTTTGGTGATCAAGGAAGGGGCCAATTATGTTAGAGAGACGTAGGATTCTTGGTGGCCAATAACCAAGCTTGCAATAAGGTTTTTGGGTAAATAAGAGCCAATTGTATATAAGTGACTTTTTCTCATCATCTAAGGAACAATCCGCCTTTGTGCCAATTTAAGTTTCTTGTGTATTAGAGAGAGAGAGAGAGAGAGAGAGTTGAGAGTAAAGTGTAGGATTCTTGGTGAATGTGCCTCTTATTTATTATTTGAGAGTAAGAAAGAGTGAGAGTCCTTGTGGGTGCATCCGAACCTCCTAGCGATGACAATAAGGAGAGGAATTTGGAGGGGCAGCTTCTCAAAGTAGTCATTGCTGACCTTTAACTCGTGAGGATACTGAGCTGTACATTGTTGTGGTAGGCTCACACTTGTCGTTTTAATATGACTAATTGTTGTAGCCTCTAGGTAAAGCCACCCTTGAAGAAAGTAGTAACAACAGCAAAACAATTCTAACACACTAAGACTAGAGTTGATAATTATAAAAAATTTGGCATGTGAAAATCACCAACTCTTGACCAAGGGTGGCTCATTTTTTGCTTCAAAAAAAATTTCCTCTAAACTCTTAAAAATCCATCCAGACCTTGCAAACTTCAAGGTAACACATCATTGTAGCATTCAAAGATCAGAACATCCAAAGGCTTCAAACATTATGACACCACTCTTTTTAGTAGGTTTCACCTGCTTCTTCAATAATAACACATGTATCATCATTGTAGCATTCAAAGATCAGAACAACCAAGTGATGAGTAAGTGAGCTTTTATTAAAAAAAAGGCCTAAGTAGGGGCTCATTTTTCCAAGAGATAATCCAAAGGGAGAGGAAAATCTCTACTTTTTGGTGTGTGCAAAATATGTGTCAGATGAAGACACCTCTCTTAAACAAGGCAAAACCATAAAATCCACCAACTCCTACATGAAAAGGGAAACAACATATGATTAAAAGGAAAGGGTTTATTTGTGAGGTTTTGTGTGAAAAACATATACCAAATTATGATGCGTCTTCTAAAAAAATGACATCAAACAAGGCAAAAACCAAAAATCCAACTCCTATATAAAAAGAGAACTTCAAAACTTTAATAATTAATGTGTGGAATTGAGGATAAGAATTATAACCTCTATAAAAGGAATATATTAAAGCTATAAAAAGCTTGAAAGCTATTCTGATCATTTTAGCAAGACCTAGTTTGAAGAAGAAGAAAGTAAATAAGAGGGAAAAGTTAAGATAATCCTCCTTATGTACATGTTCAAAAATACATACAAAATTCCTAAGGTTGCCTTACAACAAGTTTCCTCCATGGAACTAAGCAAAGAGACCATTAGATCCATGAAAACAAGATGACAAAATGGGAGTCAATGATGGCATTCAAGAACATAAACAGGGCATGATCTCTAGTTATTTGAAGCTTTTGGGCTAGAATAGCAAAATTCTATGCACTACCTCTATCAACCAATGCTCTCCAAGCCCAGCTTTAACATGCAGAGGGTCCAGGTGTGCTAAGATTGTCACTTGAGGGGAGGTGTGCTAGAGGGAAACTTGGTATAGGGTCTAGGTGTGCTAGGAGTATTCACTTGAGGGGAGGTGTTGAAATATACAAGTGAATAGGGTGTGTGCGGGAACAAATCCTTAGCAAGAGGCTATAAAAGAGAATCTATAAATGTGAGAGAATCTGTGAAAAGGTGAGAAGAATCTACTGGGAGAGAATAAAGGGTAGCATGAGGAGATTTAGGAGGTTTGGAGATATTCTAGGAGAGGTGGAGAGAATCAAGCAAAAGAGGTGGAGTGAATCAAGGAGAAATTAGTGGGATTAGATGCTTGGATGTAAACTCTATAAATTGAGGCATTGGCCTAATGAGAATTTGCTGGTTTTTTATTATCCATGCCTACATTAAGCTATCAGTTTATTACTCACTAATCAAGTGTTAATTATTATCTATTCTCTTTGTTAATAATGCTGATTCTAGCATTTAATCCACCATAGCTCATCACATTGCTGTAATTTTAACAATAATATTACTGATCATAATCCTCTAATTATCCAGTTGAATCCTAATTTCCAATCATTCCTTCAACGGTGTACCTATGGCATCATTGGCAACAACCAGAACACTCGCCACCTGTTCACTCACAGGCTTTTTCAATAGTTCCTAGCTCATAGTACCTGTAAATATAATCACATAAGAATATCCACATGGAATCTCCATTGAAGATCAACAAGATCAACCAACAAATCCATATAAAAGAGTCATGGACTCATCTGTTGAGGACCAGCAAGGTCAATCAACCAGCCCCATGCCCTAATTCAGAAAACAACTCTTACTCCTTATTCAATATCTTCCCCGATGTACTTGTGGGTATCTTTGGTGACCCAGAGCCCGAGCACTGTATGGTGATGAGCACCCTCTAGGATCCTTCGCAGGTCACCTAGCGCTTCACTCATAGGCCGCTTCCTTGGTCCCTCATCCACCGTACCAGAAGCTCACCATTTAAATCAAACCAAGGCTGGTCAAGACCTCGGCCGACCTTGCTATGCGAGACGTCCTCCGTTGACTCTCCATTCACCAGCTGTTGCAACTTTATCACCTAGGTCTCCACGACCTCATTCACAAGACGATCAAAATGCTTGCCCAGCATTCTTGACATAAAACAGTCATTTAAAAACAGGTCATAAATACAATTTCTATAACGAACTCTCGTCTTTCCACATCAATCCACATTCATTTCATATGCATTCCCATTCTCATTCAATCACATCATTTTCCATCTCAACACTTCTTTCCTCAATTAACCTTATCAGATCTCATCCACTCGCATTTACCCATACATCTCATCACATCACATTCATTAACATCTATCCAGTTTACATCGCATCTTATCACATCCATTTCACATCACATCTCATTCATTCACATCCCGATTCACATCACATCACATCCATTCACATCCCATACCATTCATTCTCATCCCGATTCACATGCCATCACATTCATTCACATCTCGATTCACAGGCTATCACATTCATACACATCCCTTATCATTCATATTTATCCAATTTACATCACATCTCATCGCCTCTATTCTCATTCATATCCATCACATTCACATCCACATATATTCTTTCACATTCACATCCACATCCACATCCATACTTATCACATACACATCCACATCCATTCACATCCACATATATTCTTTCACATACATCCACATCCATACTTATCACATACACATCCACATCTATCCTTTCACATACATCGGCATCCATCCTTTCACATACATACATCCACATCCATTCTTCACATACATCCACATCCATTCTTTAACATACATCCACATCCATCCCATATCATTCATTTATATCATGATTCACATGACATCTCATCACATCTATTCACATCACATCCATCCATCCATCCATTCATTCACATTTATCTGATTCACATCACATCCATCCATCCATTCATTCACATTTTTCTGATTCACATCACATCCATCCATTCATTCTCATTTATCTGATTCACATCACATCTATCCATCCATTCATTCAAATTTATTTGATTCACATCACATCCATCCATTCATTCACATTTATCTGATTCACATCACATCTATCCATCCATTCATTCCATTTATAAAAATCAACTTCAGTGGGAATAACACTTTTATAAAAATCCTTTTATACATCTATTTATGCATAAATTCAATTTTAAGGAAAATAACACTTTCAAAATAAAAATAAATCTTTTATGCATCTTTCTATGCATGAATTCAATTTTAATGAAAATAACACTTTCGAAATAAGAATAAATCCTTTATGTATCTTTCTATGCATAAAATCAATTTTAATGAAAATAACACTTTTTGAAATAAAAATAAATTTCTTTATGCATCTTTCTACGCATAAAATCAAAATTAAATGAAAACAACACTTTTATAATAAAAAAATTTCCAATATGCATCTTTCCATGCATAGAAATTTAATTCTAATGAAAATAATGTTTTTATAATAGAAATATTTCCAATATGCATCTTTATGCATAGAAATTAATTCTAATGAAAATGACGCTTTTATGATAAAAATATTTCCAATATGCATCTTTCCATGCATAGAAATTAATTCTAATGAAAATGACGCTTTTATGATAAAAATATTTCCAATATGCATCTTTCCATGCATAGAAATTAATTCTAATGAAAATGATGCTTTTATGATAAAAATATTTCCAATATGCATCTTTCCATGCATAGAAATTAATTCTAATGAAAATGAAGCTTTTATGATAAAAATATTTCCAATATGCATCTTTCCATGCATAGAAACTAATTCTAATGAAAATGACGCTTTTATGATAAAAATATTTCCAATATGCATCTTTCCATGCATAGAAATTAATTCTAATGAAAATGACGCTTTTATGATAAAAATATTTCCAATATGCATCTTTCCATGCATAGAAATTAATTCTAATGAAAATGGCGCTTTTATGATAAAAATATTTCCAGTATGCATCTTTCCATGCATAGAAATTAATTCTAATGAAAATGACGCTTTTATGATAAAAATATTTCTAATATGCATCTTTCTATGCATAGAAATTAATTCTAATGAAAATTAATTCTAATGAAAATAACGCTTTTATAATAAAAATATTTCCAATATGCATCTTTCTATGCATAGAATGAAAATAACACTTTTAGAATACACAAACTAAGGGGATTACTCTTTTTGAATAACATAAAGATAAAACTTATTTTCACAAAATTTAAGAAAATTTTGCCATAACCTCCTTTGTATGGCTGGCCATTTCTCAATTTTTACATTCTAAATCTACTTAGAATTTACCCCAAGATGAACTTAGCACTCTAATCTAATCAATTCTCATTTTTTTAAGAGTAAAAAAAACGAAAAGTTTACCTCTATTTATTTGATTACACATCTTGGATAAAGAAGGGCTGAATTCACAACAATGAAGAGAAGGGGGAAGCCTTTTCATCAAGGCATAACTGCCAATTTAACATTAGAAAAAGCAAGAATTCAGAAAACCATAGAATAGAATTAAAAAAAAGCAGAACTTCTAACTTACATGGAGTTCTGTGAGCTTTCCTTTGGCTTGAGGGATTGAGGGTTCTACTCTTGCTTGGATCAAGAGTGGCCACCAATTCTTTGTAGAGGAATTAGTCAAAAACAAGTGAATTATCAATGAATTCAATGTTTTTGGCTCTGGGGGGAGGAGTAGAGTAGCAGTGCATAAAACACTATTAACCTTTTACAAAGGGGGGGGGAGGCTTCTATTTATTGGAAAAAATGAGCCTCTAACCAAGCAAAATGATTCTATAATTTTTGAGATCAGTTTGGTCAATTTTTGACCATTTTTGGGTCAGTTTAGTTCACTTTTTGGAACCAGTTTTGAATTAGGAGAGAGGAGAGATGAAATATCAAATTTTAATGTGATTTAAAATTAAAAAGTAATGATGAGAAAAAGGTTCCTACTTCATGAGGGGGAATCCCTATCATGAGGTGTCAAAAATCAGTTTTTTAACTATTTTCCTTGGTCCTTAGTCCACTCTTCATCTTATGTGAACATTAACTCATTTTTGGGGGGTTTTTCTTTTATTTTTCAATTTATCTCCTCCCTACATTTGGATTAATCTTATTGGTCTGTAGGAACCTTAATCTAAAATTTTCAAAAAATCTGGACCCTTAGGCTAAGGCCTTTTGAACAGATTATAATTTATTTCTAATGCATCTTCTGAAATTCTTTTTGAACTTCTATTTTGGGGGAATTTATTTTAATAAGAAGAGATTTTTCCATCCAAAAATATATAAAAACTGAATAATCTCTCTCTAGAATATTTTCTCTCTCTAAGCCAAAATAGATCGAAACAAGATTTGTTAATATTCTCACAAGGGGAATGATTACAGGGAAAGAGATTGGACATCTTGAGGGGCTGGGGGAGGAATCTTACAAGACCATAGTACCTATGAGCACACTTGGGATTAGTGGATCCCTTGAAAGTGTTGGGGTGGGCAGCTCTTTGGTAGGTTGAAGAGTATATAATCTCCTTATTAAATCTTTACATCATGCTTATGCTCATCTATATTAGCCTTTATAACCCCTTGGGCTTTCCTTATATTGTCCGTACATAGTTGAAGAAGTTGATTCATTTTTTCCAACTCTTCTTTTAGCTAATGGGTTTACCACCTTGTCTTCTTGGAAAGCTATGGAACACACAAGCACTTGATACCCATAAAGAGCCTCAAAGGGAGATATCTCAATGCTTAAATGCTTACTAGAATTATGGTAAAATTTAGCAAGATGTAGATTTTTTGGTGATCAAGGGGCCAATTATGTTAGAGAGATGTAGGATTCTTGGTGGCCAATAACCAAGCTTACAATAAGGTTTTTGGGTGAATAAGGACCAATTGTATATAAGTGACTTTTTCTCATCATCTAAGGAACAGTCCCCCTTTGTGCCAATTTGAGTTTCTTGTGTGTTAGAGAGAGAGAGAGACATAGACAGAGAGAGAGAGAGAGAGAGAGAGAGAGAGAGAGAGTTGAGAGTAAAGTGTAGGATTCTTGGTGAATGTGCCTCTTGTTTATTATGTGAGAGTGAGCAAGAGTGAGAGTCCTTGTGGGTGCATGCGGACCTCCTAGCGGTGACAATAAGGAGAGGAATTTGGAGGGACAGCTTCTCAAAGTAATCATTGTTGACCTTTAACTCGTGAGGATATTGAGCTATACATTGTTATGGTAGGCTCACACTTGTTGTTTTAATATGACTAATTGTTGTAGCCTCTTGGTAAAGCCACCCTTCAAGAAAGTAGTAACAACAGCAAAACAATTCTAACACACTAAGACTAGAGTTGATAATTATAAAAAATTTGGCATGTGAAAGTCTTGACCAAGTGTGGCTCTTATATTGTCCTTACATAGTTGAAGAAGTTGATTCATTTTTTCCAACTCTTCTTTTAGCTAATGGGTTTACCACCTTGTCTTCTTGGAAAGCTATGGAACACACAAGAACTTGATACCCATAAAGAGCCTCAAAGGGAGATATCTCAATGCTTAAATGCTTACTAGAATTATGGTAAAATTTAGCAAGATGTAGATTTTTTGGTGATCAAGGGGCCAATTATGTTAAAGAGACGAGGATTCTTGGTGGCCAATAACCAAGCTTACAATAAGGTTTTTGGGTGAATAAGGACCAATTGTATATAAGTGACTTTTTCTCATCATCTAAGGAACAGTCCCCCTTTGTGCCAATTTGAGTTTCTTGTGTGTTAGAGAGAGAGAGAGACATAGAAAGAGAGAGAGAGAGAGAGAGAGAGAGAGAGTTGAGAGTAAAGTGTAGGATTCTTGGTGAATGTGCCTCTTGTTTATTATGTGAGAGTGAGCAAGAGTGAGAGTCCTTGTGGGTGCATGCGGACCTCCTAGTAGCGGTGACAATAAGGAGAGGAATTTGGAGGGACAGCTTCTCAAAGTAATCATTGTTGACCTTTAACTCGTGAGGATATTGAGCTATACATTGTTATGGTAGGCTCACACTTGTTGTTTTAATATGACTAATTGGTGTAGCCTCTTGGTAAAGCCACCCTTGAAGAAAGTAGTAACAACAGCAAAACAATTCTAACACACTAAGACTAGAGTTGATAATTATAAAAAATTTGGCATGTGAAAGTCTTGACCAAGTGTGGCTCATTTTTTGCTTCAAAACAAATTTCCTCTGAACTCTTAAAAATCAATCCAGACCTTGTAAACTTCAAGGCAAGTACATCCAAAGGCTTCAAACATTATGACACTACTCTTTTTAGTAGGTTTCACCTGCTTCTTCACATAATAACACATGTATCATCATTGTAGCATTCAAAGATCAGAAGAACCAAGTGATGAGTAAGTTAGCTTGTATTTGTTTCCTAAAAAGAAAGGGCCTAAAGGGGTTCATTTTTACTATAGATGATCCAAAGGGAGAGGAAAATCTCTACTTTTTGGTGTGCAAAATATGTGTCAGATGAAGACACCTCTCTTAAACAAGGCAAAACCATAAAATCCACCAACTCCCACATGAAAAGGGAGACAATATATGATTGAAAGGCAAGGGTTTATTTGTGAGGTTTTGTGTGAAAAATATATACCAAATTATGATGCATCTTCTAAAAAAATGACATCAAACAAGGCAAAAACCATAAAATCCAACTCCTACATAAAAAGAGAACTTCAAAACTTTAATAATTAATGTGTGGAATTGAGGATAAGAATTATAACCTCTATAAAAGGAAGATATTAAAGCTGTAAAAAGCTTGAAAGCTGTTCGAATCATTTTAGCAAGACCTAGTTTGAAGAATAAGATTGAAGGTCTCTAAATAAGAGGGAAAAGTTAAGATAATTCTCCTTATGTACATGTTCAAAAATACATACAAAATTCCTAAGGTTGCCTTACAACAAGTTTCCTGGAACTAAGGAAAGAGACCATTAGATCCATGAAAACAAGATGACAAAATGGGAGTCAATGATGGCATTCAAGAACATAAACATGGCATGTTCTCTAGTTATTTGAAGCTTTTGGGCTAGAATAGCGAAATTCTATGCACTACCTCTATCAACCAATGCTCTCCAAGCCTAGCTTTAGCATGCAAAGGAAAATGTTTACTAAATAAGTTTCTATCCGGGTGAATCAGTACAAGAAAATAAAAACTATATGTGAAGCCACAAAGCCTAACAAACCTTAAAAACATTTCAGATAATAGGAACTGAATATTGCCATGGTGGGGAGACTAGTAGCAAATGTTGGAGATGTTAAACCTAAAGAAAATACAGAGTCTCAAGGAAATAATGGTGTGGAGAATTAATAAGCATCAAAGCTAGTATTTGACATGCTGAGAACATTTCTTATGTATACTAACATGACCATAAGAATTGATGGAAAGGTTTATGGGGTCACTATATAGCATAAAGCTATCATTAGTGAAGGGTTTTGTTAACCAATCAAGATATGTGTGGATTATGCAAAAAATAAGGGCTTAGAGGAGCTTACTTATCACAATATTTCACTGAATGTGTTATTAAAGAATGAGAATGCGAGTAAATCTAGTACCATGTGGCTCACTATACATCCATGCATTTTTATCAAAGTAGTGCTTGAAAATCGCATTGCATTTTTTGTGTACTTACATCGCAAATTGTGCTTGTGTAAAAGTGACCAAGGAGACACACTTATATGCTATTCTAAATAATCCATGAAAGAAGCAAATTTATGTGGCCACCTCAACCACTTACACACTATCACTTGCTTCCCAATTGAACAGATCTATTATTGGCCTCAACTACCACATGAAGCATATCTATAATAATATATTCCCGATTGAAGAGATCTACTCTTGGGGTCAACTAATACATGAAGAAAATCTATGAGATAAGCTTCATGTTTGATCCATGTGATGCAAGTGTTAAAGCAACTTTTAGTACCTCCTTTGGGAACAAAAGCCCATAATAGCACCATGCAAGACAGCAAATCCCCAAGTGTGCCTTAGCAAAAATGGGAAACGATGCTAGTTCTATACAATGGACCTTTCCCATAGTAGTAGAATCTTGCCATAGTAGTTCTATACACAGTGGCCCTTTGCCATAGTAGTAGAATCTTGTTATACCCTCAATTGTTAAATATCTCATTGAATAAACTTGGCTAATACTGGGCAGTAGGATAATACTTAACACCCCCCTTGGATATCGACATCTATATCCTCTCAAAGAAATATGGTTTGGTTTGTGGTGTCCCCACTTATAACCATGTGTTCTCTTATATTGTGCCCATTTTCTAAAATATGTTAATCATGATTGCTAAAGAAACAACCAAGCATCTAATCCTAGGTAGCATCACTTTCTTCTTCCCCTGTGAAAGTAGCCTTAGTGCTACCTATACCACCTAATACTCGACCCCAAGTTGACAATACAACTCAAGGAGCTCCAAATCCAATCCTCAAGGGCATTGTAAGATTCCTACCTATAGCGCCTGTAATCAATCCCCTTTTCAGAATAATAAAAGATCTTGTTTTTACCTGTTTTGGCCTAGAGAGAGAAAATGTTCTAGAGACAGGTGCATTAGAAATAAATTATAATATGCTCAAAAAACCTTAGCCTAAGGGTCCAGATTTTTTAAAAAGTTTGGATTAAGGTTCTAGGGACCAATCATATTAATCCAAATTTAGGGAGGAGATAAATTGAAGAAATAAATAAAACCCCCCCAAAAATGAGTAAATACTCACATAAGATGAAGAGTGGACTAAGGACCAAAGGAAATAATTTAAAAAAAAATTCTGACACCTCAGAGTGGGGATTCCCCCTCAAGAAGGAGGCACCTTTTTTCTCATCATTGCTTTCCATTTTAAATCAATAAAATGAGATATTTTATCTCTCGTCTCTCCTACTTCAAGTCTAGTTCCAAAAAGTAAGTTGAACTGACCCAAAAATGGTAAAAAATTGACCAAACTGATCTGAAAAATTCTAGAATCAATTTGCTTGGTTTGAGGCTCACTTTTTCCTATAAATAGAAGCCTCCCCCTTTGTAAAAGCTTAATAGTGTTTATACACTGTTACTCTACTCCTCCCTAGAGTCAAATACATTGAATTCACTTGATAATTCAACTGTTTTTGACTAAATTCTCTCCAAAAGAATTGGTGGCCACTCTTAATCCAAACAAGAGTAGAACCTTCAATCCTTCAAGCCAAAAGGAAAGCTCACAAAACTCCATGTAAGTTAAAAACTCTACTTTTTAATTTCTAATCTATGGTTTTTTGATTTCTTTGCTTTTTTTAGTGAATCTTGATGATAATTCCTTGATGAAAAGGCTACCCCCTTCTCTTCCTTGATGAAAAGGCTACCCCCTTCTCTTCCTTAAGAATTCATCCCTTCTTTATCCTAATATGAGTAACAAATAAATTGATTTAAACTTTACTTATTGTTTACTCTTTAGAAAGTGAAAATTGAATAGATTAGAGTACTTTACTTCAAATTGGGATTAATTTTAAATTGCTATTAGAATGTAAAATTTGAGAAATGGTCAGCCATATAAAGGAGGTTATGGCAAAATTTTCTTGAATTTTGTGGAAAATAAAGTTTATTTTATGTTATTCTAAAAGAGTAATCCCCACCGTTTGTGCATCCTAAAAGAAATATTTTTATTTACTCCATGTACATATTCATCTATGAATATGCATGGATATCATTGATATAATTATTAAAATTAATTTCTATGCATAGAAAGATGCATATTAGAAATTTTTTTATTATAAAAGTGTTATTTTCATTAGAATTAAATTCTATACATAGAAAGATGCATATTGGAAATTTTTTTATTATAAAAGTGTTATTTTCATTGAATTTAATTTCTATGCATGGAAAAATGCATAATAGAATTTTTTTAATTATAAAAGTGTTATTTTCATCATATTTAATTTCTATGCATGGAAAGAATTTTTTTAATTATAATAGTGTTATTTTTATTAGATTTTAATTCTATGCATAAAAAGATGCATATTGGAAATTTTTTATTATAAAAGTGTTATTTTTATTGAACTTAATTTCTATGCATGGAAATATGCATAATAGAAATTCTTTTTATTTTAAAAGTGTTATTCCTATTAAATTGATTTTATGCATAAATAGATGCATAAAAGGATTTTCTTTTATATAAAAGTGTTATTTCCATTGAAGTTGGATTCTATGCATAAATAGATGTATAAAGAATTTTTATATCAAAATTAGATTTCTCTTTATTTTTATTTTTAATTTCTACGAGTATTTGATAAATGAATAAGTAAATACTCTAAGAGAGAAATTTCTATCGTTTCATATTTACTCAGATTGTAAAGAGAAAATTGGGAGCATTTGGTATATGTGTTTTTCTAAGGGAAGTTTGGTCAACAGGTGGCAGGGAGTGTTCAAAGGACAGCTCATTCACTTGCTAAGATTATGTTTGAAATGAATTCATAAATTATAAAACTCATAAATTTAATTGGATTTTTAGATGGATATCCCAAATCTATCTAGCATTCCTGGACTTTCCTAGAGTCAGGATAAGATCGCCTTTGCCTTCGAACATCTCATCAACTCTACTACAACTCGAGAAAGCAGAGTGAGGCTCGCTCGTCACTTTGAGGATCTATACTTTCTTGATCCAGTAGAGCGACGTCAGTACATGTGGTTCTCTGGAGGGCGATGTATTAACATCAATACCAATCAGCTTCAAAGACTCAGGCAGAATATCTCACTAGCCATGATCTTGAAAAGGCTAGGAGTTGTTCATTATGTCCAACTCTTTAATCATTCGCCCCTGGAATTTTAGAAATTCTTGTCGAATTTTTAGACTTCTGAGTCGCTTTATTCCTAGAAGTAGAATTATAGCACCCTTATCAGTGATGGATCGTGTATATCACAGCATGTCTCCATCGCAGTAGCGCCTTTTTATGCGTACGCGATTGAGGCATTGACTTTTGGAGCCGAGACGCTCAATGTATATATCAAAAACTTTTGATAATAAATGATGTTTTGCAAAAGATTCCAAATTGTTTTCATGGTTGTGAATATTGATTAGCAAAATTATCAGAGTGAATTTTGTTTTCAAGAATTATGATGGAATATTTATTTATTTAAGAAATAAATCTCAAAAATTAAATAATCATAAATCTGATGACGAAGTTAAGTTGACAAAAATCTCAAAAATTAAATAATCATAAATCTGATGACGAAGTTAAGTTGACAAAAATCTCGTTTTGTCAGAATCATGAGGCGCGCGGCCCGTGCTATAGGCAACCGGATCCTCTTACCGATGATGAAGAGTTAGATCCGGATGTTTGTCTCGTAAAGCCCTGCACCGATCCCAACCTGGTCCATTTAAGGGTGAAGGAGAACAATTTAGGAGAAAGAGTGGAAAAATGGATTGAGGTAATGGAAGAGTACTTTGATGTAACCGGTTACAATGAGAGGAGCAAGATGGCTCTCGCCAGATTAAAAATTGTGAAAATAGCCAGGATCGCATGGAGGAACCATTGCGAGACAAACTGTCTCGACCGAAATACCCAGACGTGGTCAGATCATCTTAAAGCATACCTAAGGAAGAGCGTCTGTCCTCCGGGCTTCCTGGAAACTAAAATAATTGAGTTCTTGGAATTGAAGCAGGATAGCCGGACAATTGAAGAATACCATCAGGCATTTGTCCTTCTCCTCAAATATTCTCCACTTTTGGATGAAGAGTAGCTCATGGCTAGATTCATTCGAGGAATGAACAAGCCATTAGACATTTTAGTGAAAAATGCCGAACCAGTCTCAATGGCGGAAGCTGTCAAAATGGCAAAGGACTTTGCCAAGGCATTTGTTGTCAAGGTCCCGCCAAATCCTGCACCCTCAAAGTTTAAAAGGTTCCAAACCCCAGGAAATGCTTCAAACTTTCCTCCCCCAAAGAGGCAGCAAGGCCCCAATCAAGACAGGCTAAGTGGACCCCAGATCTTCACAAAGATAGATCTCAAGGGTATTACCAGATCACGATTAATGAGCAAGATATCCCAAAGACAGCCATCAATACTCGATATGGGCACTATGAATTTACAGTCATGCCATTTGGATTGACAAATGCCCCAGCTACATTCAATTGCCTAATGTAGGACATTCTCAAAGAATACTTGGATGATTTTGTTCTTGTTTTCTTTGATGATATTCTGATTTACTTAAAGAATGCAGCTGACCATGAAGCTCACGTCTGAAAAGTTCTTGAGATTCTAAGAAAGCACCAACTCTTTGCAAAAAAGAGAAAATGCACTTTCTCTATCAACCATGTTAAATACTTGGGCTTTTTGGTATCCAAAAGACAAAATTTCTCTAGATTCCGCAAAAGTCCAAGTAGTCATAGATTGGCCTAAATTAAAGATAGTTAAAGAAGTCAAAGGATTCTTGGGATTAACTGGTTGGTATAGAATTTTTATACCTAAGTATGCTCTCATAGCTTCCCCCCTGAAAAATCTTCTCAAAAAGAATATCCCGTTTCAATGGTTTGCTAGGTGTTAGAGCGCTTTTGATAGGTTGAAGACCGTTCTGAAATTGCCAGATTTCTCTCTACCCTTTGAGGTAGTAACTGATGCCAGTGATTTTGCCCTAGGAGGTGCAATCATGCAGGAAGGTTATGCAGTGGCCTATGAATCCCAAAAACCCAGAACGCATGAGAGAAATTATGCTGTCCACAACCTGGAGCTACTTTCAGTAGTATATGCCCTGAAGTTGTGGAGACATTACCTACTGGGTCAAAGATTCACTTTGATGACAGATCATCAGAGCTTAAAGTGGATCTTCACTCAGAAGGATCTCAACATGCGCCAAAGAAGGTGGATGCAGACCCTACACGAATTTGATTTTGAAATCAAATGCCGCCCAGGCAAAGAAAATGTGATAGCAGATGTCAGTAGAAAATCCTCCTTGCTTGCAATCATAGTGGTGTCAAATCCATTGATTAATGAAGCAAGAGAGAAGATCATGTAGGATAGATTCTTTTGCCCTATTGCTACCCTACTTAAGCAGGAAAGCAAAACCCCTGAGGAGTTGAACCGAGTTCAAGGGTACAGTCTGGATGATGGAATCATGTATTATAATAGCAGGCTATGCATTCCCAATGATGAGAGAACTAAAGGTCAAATTCTGAATGAAGCCCATGACAGCCTTATTGCAGGACATCCAGGTTTCATCAAGACCTACATGTGTGTAAGTCCATGACAGCCTTATTGCAGGAAATCCAGGTTTCATCAAGACCTACATGTGTGTAAAGAAAAGCTTCGTTTGGCTTGGACTAAAAAAGGATGTACTTAATCATGTACGTCAATGCCTGATTTATTAGGAAGTCAAAGCAGAGAGAGTAAAAATGCCTGGGAAGTTACGTCCATTAGACATCCCCCATATGAAGTGGGAATGTATCAGTATGGATTTTATTACTGGACTACCTTCAGTGCAATCAGGTTACAACTCCATTTTTGTGGTAGTTGATAGACTAACCAAAGTTGCCCATCTGATTCTAGTAAAAGAAACCTACACTGCAGTGGATGTGGCCAGAGTGTTCCTCAAGGAAATCTTCAGATTGCATGGCCTACCCACTAGGAGAATAGTAAGTGATCAAGATCCCAAGTTCACGTCAAGATTCTGAACTGCATTTTTTGAAGCAGTAGAAACTTTCTTGCATCTCAGCACAGCATACCACCCCGGCATACCACCCCGAGACCGATGGTCAAACAGAAAGGGTGAACCAAGTAATCAAAGATATACTTTGGTCATGCTGTGGTGGCAGGGAACCCAAGAAGTGGCTAAGCTATCTGCACCTAGTCGAGTTTGCCTACAATGCATCTTATCACCAAAGCATCGAGATGAGCCCTTTCAAAGCTCTGAAAGGAAAAGACTGCCTAACACCATTAACTTGGTCCGACCCATTGATTGGGGTCGAGATGTCTAGACAGATGCTTGACGACATGGAGCAGCAGATGTAGTCAATCTGCAAGAGCTGCCAAGGATAGACAGAAGTAGTATGCTAATAAGAAGAGGTTAGACAAAAAGTTCGAAGAAGCAGATATGGTCTTCATTCGAGTACGGCCCAAAAGAAGTTCTCTATCTCTTGGGAAGTACAAGAAGTTATCCCCCATATATTGTGGGCCATATCTGATTACAAAGAAAGTAGGTGACTTAGTCTATGAACTTCTTCTACCTCCTCATCTCAAAGTACATAATGTATTTCATGTCAGCCTACTTAAAAAGTACGTATCGAGCCCAAATCATGTGCTTAATGATGAACTCTTAACTTCTTTGACCCAAGGGGGGCTGATGGACTCCAACCTGAAGAAATCCTTGATGTTCAAGAGAAGGTTCTCAAGAACAGAATTCTAAGAGAATTATTAGTCAAATGAAAATTCTATCATTTTGAAGGCGCCACCTGCTGGGAGAAAGAAGCCGAACTGATGTGGGATTACCCCCAATTTGCGAGATGAGGACATCTTGCATTTTTCAAGTGGGAGAGAATGTAAGATTCCTCCCCAGCTCCTCAAGATGTCTAGTTTCTTCCCCTGTAATCAATCCCCTTTTCAAAATAATAAAAGATCTTATTTCTACCTGTTTTGGCCTAGAGAGAGAAAATATTCTAGAAAGAGATAACTGAGTTTTTAGATATCTTTGGATAGAAAAATATCCTTTCTTATTAAAATAAATTCCCCTGAAACAGAAGTTTAAAAAGAATTTCCTAAGGTGCATTAGAAATAAATTATAATCTGCTCAAAAGACCTTAGCCTAAGGGTCCAGATTTTCTAAAAATTTTGGATTAAGATTCTGAGCGACTAATCAGATTATGTAGGGAGGAGATATATTGAAGAAATAAAGAAAAACCTCCCAAAAATGAGTAAATACTCACATAAGATGAAGAGTGGACTAAGGACCAAAGGAAATATTTAAAAAATGAAATTTTCACACCTTAGAGTGGGGATTCCCCTTCATGAAGGAGGCACCTTTTTTCTCATCATTGCTTTCCATTTTAAATCAATAAAATGAGATATTTCATCTCTCGTCTCTCCTACTTCAAGTCTAGTTCCAAAAAGTAAGCTGAACTGACCCAAAAATGGTAAAAAATTGACCAAACTGATTTGGAAAATTCTAGAATCAGTTTGCTTGGTTTGAGGCTCACTTTTTCCTATAAATAGAAGCCTTCCCCTTTGTAAAAGCTTAATAGTGTTTATGCACTGTTACTCTACTCCTCCCCAGAGTCAAATACATTGAATTCACTTGATAATTCAATTATTTTTGACTAAATCCTCTCCAAAAGAATTGGTGGCCACTCTTGATCCAAACAAGAGTAGAACCTTCAATCCCTCAAGCCAAAGGAAAGCTCACAAAACTCCATGTAAGTTAAAAACTCTACTTTTTAATTTCTAATGTATGGTTTTCTGATTTCTTTGCTTTTTTAGTGAATCTTGATGATAATGCCTTGATGAAAAGGTTACCCCCTTCTCTTCCTTAAGAATTCAGCCCTTCTTTATCCTAATATGAGTAACAAATAAATTGATTTAAATTTTTCTTATTGTTTACTCTTTAGAAAGTGAAAATTGAATAGATTAGAGTACTTTACTTCAAATTGGGATTAATTTTAAATTGCTATTAGAATGTAAAATTTGAGAAATGGTCAGCAATACAAAGGAGGTTATGGTAAAATTTTCTTGAATTTTGTGAAAAATAAAGTTTATTTTATGTTATTCTAAAAGAGTAATCCCCATCATTTGTGCATCCTAAAAGAAATATTTTTATTTACTCCATGTACATATTCATCTATAAATATGCATGGATATCATTGATATATTTATTGAAATTAATTTCTATGCATAGAAAGATGCATATTGAAAATTTTTTTATTATAAAAGTGTTATTTTCATTAGATTTAAATTCTATGCATAGAAAGATGCATATTTAAAAATTTTTTATTATAAAAGTGTTATTTTCATTGAATTTAATTTCTATGCATGGAAAGATGCTTAATAGAATTTTTATTATTATAAAAGTGTTATTTTCATCAGATTTAATTTCTATACATGGAAAGATGCATAATAGAATTTTTTTATTATAAAAGTGTTATTTTCATTAGATTTAAATTCTATGCATAGAAAGATACATATTGGAAATTTTTTTATTATAAAAGTGTTATTTTCATTGAATTTAATTTACATGCATGGAAAGATGCATAATAGAAATTTTTTTATTATAAAAGTTTTATTTTTATCAGATTTAATTTCTATGCATGGAAAGATGCATAATAGAAAGTTTTTTAATTATAAAAGTGTTATTTTCATTAGATTTAAATTCTATGCATAGAAAGATGCATATTGAAAATTTTTATTATTATAAAAGTGTTATTTTCATTGAATTTAATTTCTATGCATGGAAAGATGCATAATAGAAATTATTTTTATTATAAAAGTGTTATTTTCATTGAATTTAATTTCTATGCATGGAAAGATGCATAATAGAAATTGTTTTTATTATAAAAGTGTTATTTTCATTAGATTTAATTTCTATGCATGGAAAGATGCATAATAGAATTTTTTTTAATTATAAAAGTGTTATTTTCATTAGATTCAATTTCTATGCATGGAAAGATGCATAATAGAAATTTTTTTATTATAAAAGTGTTATTTTCATTAGATTTAATTTCTATGCATGGAAAGATGCATAATAGAAATCCTTTTAATTTTAAAAGTGTTATTCCTATTAAATTGATTTTATGCATAAAAGGATTTTCTTTTATATAAAAGTGTTATTTCCATTGAAGTTGGATTTTATGCATAAATAGATGCATAAAGAATTTTTATATCAAAATTAGATTTCTCTTTAATTCTATGTTTAATTTCTACCAGTATTTGATAAGTGAATAAGTAAATACTCTAAGAGAGAAATTTCTATCATTTCATATTCACTCGGATTGTAAAGAGAAAATTCACGAAATCTATCGAAGTCAAAATTAGAAATCAGTTAAGTGAATATTCAATGAATAAAATTCAGTAAAATAGTAATTGAAATATCAAATCCCTTTTGAGAAAGATAGTTCAAGAAAAACCTGATCAGACTCGAACCCTAAATCAGACTATGACCAAGACCAAACTCTTTTGTCAGTTTCGAGGAAAGAAGTTCAAGAAAATACACTCAAATCTCCCACCAAATGTGAAACTAAGATAAGACCCTTCGAACTGATCTAAGGATCAAGGTTACGAAATTCGAGGAATTCTGTTTTGAAATTCAGTATTACGATGATGAAGTTTTGGGGACACTGATTTAAGATATACTCATTGTATTCAAAAGAAAATCAATATGAAAACTTGCATAGAAACCCTATTTTCTTAAAGGACTATCTTACACCAGAATGCTGGAGGGAGCATTTGGTATATATGTTTTTCTAAGGGAAGTTCGATTGCAACAGCTAGCGGGGAGTGTTCAAAGGACAGCTCATGTGGCAAAGCCTGCCCAGGTCTTGGTTGACCAGCCTCGGTACAATTAAAATGGTGCACTTCCGATATGATGGATGAGGGCCGACGAAGCGGTCCTTGAGTGAAGTGCCAGGACACCTAAGGAGGATCCTAGAGGGTTCCGACCAGGCGATGCACGGGCTCGCAGTGCCCTAGGACACCCATGCATATGTCATAGAAGATATTGTATGATGGACCAATGATTATTGTAATCTATTACTAGATCTCCTTGCTGACCAGCTGGTCTCAACGGAGAGTCCAGAGTGATACTATTTTTTTAAAAAGAAATGTAAGATTCCTCCCGAGCACCTCAAGATGTCTAGTATCTTCCCCTGCAATCAAATCCCTCTTCAGAAATATAAAAGATCTTGTTTCTACCTATTTTTACCTAGAGAGAGAAAATATTCTAGAGAGAGGTTATTCACATTTTAGATATTTTTGGATGGAAAAATATCTCTTCTTATTAAAATAAATTTCCCCTAAATAGAAGCTCAAAAAGATTTTCAGAAATAGAAGCTCACTTTTTCCTATAAATAGAAGCCTCCCCCTTTGTAGAAACTTAATAGTGTTTTATGCACTGTTACTCTACTCCTCCTCCCCAGAGCCAAAAACTGTGAACTTCTTAATAATTCATTAGTTTTTTACCATTTCCTCTTCTAGAGAATTGGTGGCCACTCTTGTTGCAAACAAGAGTAGATCCCTCAAACCATCAAGCCAAAGGAAAGCTCTTGAAAATTCATGTAAGCTAGAAATCTTACTTTTTCTTTATTCTTTTTTTAATGGTTTTCTAATTTTTGTTTTCTTTGAAATGTAAAATGATGCTATGCCTTGTTGGAAAGGCTTTCCCCCTCTCTCATTCTTAAATTTAGCCTTTCTTTATCCTAGATAAGTAATCTAATTGTTGGAATTAAACTTTTCATATTATTTCTCTTTAAAAAGTGAAATTTTATTAGTTTAGAATGCTTGAAACCATTTGGGGATAATTTTTAAGTGACTTAGGGATAGGAAAATTTGAAAAATGGTCAGTCATACAAAGGAGATTATGGCAAAATTTTCTTAAATTTTGTGAAATAAGTTTTATCTTTTACTATTCAAAAAGAGTAATCCCCACTATTTGTGTATTCTAAAAGTGTTATTTTCATTCTAGGCATAGAAAAATGCATAGTAGAAATATTTTTATTATAAAAGTGTTATTTCCATTAAAATTAAATTCTATGCATAGAAAGATGCATATTGGTTATTTTTTTACTATAAAAGAGTGATTTTCATTAGATTTAAATTCTATGCATAGAAAGATGCATATTGATTATTTTTTTATAAAAGAGTGATTTTCATTAGATTTAAATTCTATGCATAGAAAGATGCATATTAGATATTTTTTTAATTATAAAAGTGTTACTTTCACCGATATTGATTTTATGCATAAATAGATGCATAAAAGAAATTTTTTATTATAAAAGTGTTACTTTCACCAATATTGATTTTATGCATAAATAGATGCATAAAAGAACTTTTTTATTATAAAAGTGTTACTTTCATCAATATTGATTTTTATGCATAAATAGATGCATAAAAGATTTTTTTTAAATAAAAGTATTACTTTCATTAATATTGATTTTTATGCATAAATAGATGCATAAAAGAATTTTTTTATTATATAAAAGTGTTACTTTCACCAATATTGATTTTTATGCATAAATAGATGCATAAAAGAATTTTTTTAATTATATAAAAGTGTTACTTTCACCAATATTGATTTTTATGCATAAATAGATGCATAAAAGAATTTTTTTTATTATAAAAGTGTTACTTTCATCAATATTGATTTTTATGCATAAATAGATGCATAAAAGAATTTTTTTTATTATAAAAGTGTTACTTTCATCAATATTGATTTTTATGCAAAAATAGATGCATAAAAGAATTTTTTTATTATAAAAGTGTTACTTTCTCCAATATTGATTTTTATGCATAAATAGATGCATAAAAGAATTTGTTTTATTATAAAAGTGTTACTTTCATCCATATTGATTTTTAATGCATAAATAGATGCATAAAAGAATTTTTTATTATTATAAAAGTGTTACTTTCATCATCAATATTGATTTTTATGCATAAATAGATGCATAAAAGAAATTTTTTATTATAAAAGTGTTACTTTCATCAAAATGGATTTTTATGCATAAATAGATGAATAAAAGATTTTTATTATTATGAAAGTGTTAGTTTCATCAAAATTGATTTTTAAATAGATGCATAAAAGGACTTTCTTTTATATAAAAGTGTTATTTCTATAGAAGTTGGATTTTATGCATAAATAGATGCATACAAAAAAAATTTTAATATCAAAATGAGAGTTCTCTTTAATCATTGTTTAAATCCCATGAATATTGGTAAATGAATAAGTAAATACTCTGTGAAGGAAAATTCTCCTCTTTCATATTCTCTAGGATGGTAATGAGAAAATTCAGAAGATCTATCGAAGTCAAAATTTTAGATAAATGATTAATTTGTTCCTCATAGGAATACATGTTTAGTTTTGAATTCAGTTAAGCAAAATACTCAATGAATGAAATTCAATAAAGTAGTAATTGAAATATTACCCTTTGAGAAAGATAGTTCAGGGAGAACCTTTTCAGACTCGAACCCTGAATCAGAATATGACCACGACTTAATCTCCTTCATCAATTTCAAGAAAAGACGATAAGACTAGTTCAAGAAAATTCAATCAAATCACCCACCGAATCTAAAATTAAATTAAGACCTTTGATTTTGATCTGAGGAATTCTGCTTGGGAATCCAGACCTGTGATCTAGAAGTCTTGGGATACGAAATTAAGATATACTCATTGTATTCAAAAGAAAATCAAAACTGAAAACTTGCATAGAAACCCTGTTTTCTTAAAGGACTGTCTTACGCCAGAATGCTAGAGGGAGCATTTGGTATATGTGTTTTTCTAAGGGAAGTTCGGCTGCAACAGCTGCTGGCGGGGAGTGTTCAAAGGACGGCTCACGCGGCAAAAACCTACCCAGGTCTTGACCAGCCTGGGTATGGTGAAAAATGGTGTGCTTCCGATACGATGGGCGAGGGCCGACGAAGCGGTCCCTGAGTGAAGTGCCAGGACACCTAAGGAGGATCTTAGAGGGTTCTGACCAAGCGATGCATGGGCTCGCGATGCTTAGGACACCCATGCGTATGTCGTGGAAGATATATATATGTATGATGACAAGAAAATTATTGTAATCTATTACTGGATCTCGTTGTTGACCTGCTGGTCTCAATGAAGAGTCCAGAGTGATACTGTTTTGTGAGAAACAAGGATTGAATGGAAATTTTGAGTTATGACATCTATAACCAATAATTGTTTGTCAATGGATTGTTTTAAAAGTTAAAGTTTAAAGAGAAGTGTGTGCGTATCTGTATTCTAAAGCAAAAGTTAAGAAAGGCACTCAGTTATGGGTGGGTGAGTACTTGTCTGGTTCTACCAAGTCTAGTGGTTGGGTGGTGGCTTAACCCATGGGCCGGATGGGGTTAGGCTGGAATCAGTAAAGTTTTAATAATAAAATTGATCAATAGAAATACGCTTAGAACTCGAGTAGTTAATTAAAAGCCTAAAGACTTCTCTGATGAATAGATCAACGGCTGTGCCTGATTCAATTAGAAAAAAAGCATTAATTCCTTCAAGTTAAGTTTGTAATAGTTTCCCTTCTATCTGATTTAATCAGATGAAGGTTAGTTCAGTATCTTGACCTCGTTAGAGAAATTTGTTAAGAAAATAAAAATGGTGAAATCATCTCTATTTTTCAGGCAGGGGAAATTTTTTCGATTTTGGTTTTCAGAATGACCACCAGCTTAGTCTCGTGCCCTGACATTCGAGGGTGAGGCCCCGAGTGAGAAACCCTGCCCCCCGCGCAAGAGAAAGCTACTTCCGTTGCTACCATCCGGGAATCCGGTGCGCAGAGGGGGTAGTGGGATCTCACAAGAAATAAGGATTGGATGGAAATTTTGAGTTATGACATCTATAATCAATAACTATTTGTTAATGGATTGTTTTATAAGTTAAAGTTTAAAGAGGTGTGTGTGCGTATCTGTATTCGAAAGCAAAAGTTAAGAAAGGCATTCAATTATGGGTGGGTGAGTAATTGTCTGGTTCTACCAATTCCAGTGGTTGGGTGGTGGCTAACCCATGGGCCGGATGGGGTAGGCTGGAATCAGTAGAGTTTTAATAATGAAATTGAATAATAGGAATACGCTTAGAACCCGAGTAGTTAAATAAAAACCTGAAGACTTCTCAAATGAATAGATCAACGACTGTGCCTGATTCAGTTAGGAAAAAAGCGTTGATTTCTTCAAGTTAAGTCTGTAATAGTTTTCCTTCTATCTACTTTAATCAGGTGAAGGTTGGTTTAGTCTCTTGACCCTGTTAGAAAATTCGTTAAGGAAATCAAAAAGGTGGAATTGTCCCCGCTTTTTGGGTAAGGTAAATTTTCCCGATTTCGGTTTCCGAAAACGACCACCAAATTAGTCTCGTGTCTCGACATTCGAGGGCGAGGCCCCGAGTGGGAAACCCTCCCCCGCGCAAGAAGAAGCTACTTCCGCTGCTAGCAACCAGGAATCTGGTGCGTAGAGGGGGAAGTGGGATCTCACAGGCGTGTATATAGAAGAATGCACAATATTGAAAGTAGGGCCATCAACACAATACAAAACACTGAAGTACAGAAAGAAGTGGGGAGTAAATAATATTTTGGCTTGCAAACTTGATTACAAACTGATGACATCCATCCACCCATGTGTTAGATAAGGAGCTTTTAAGGAGGATGTCATTTCTTACAAGAGTCCTCGAACACAATGAGCTTGATAATAAACTAAGGTTGCCAAACTAGTCTATATATAGTACCCAAGGTCGGTATGGACGTAGGTCGATCCACAACTTTGTCCACAAGGACCAACTGACCATATCATTTGAGTAGGACCATATTAGATTACAACTAAGTCTAATAGGAACTTAACATAGCCATCACATCCATCTTTTGAAACCTTCTAGCTCCGTAACCCCCCGAGCACTCACTAATAATGCAATCACATAGCCCTTACAAGCATGTGTCCTACATCCAAGGGTGGAGCATTGAGCAAATGCCCCTCCAATAGTACTAAGCTCTAAACCTACCCCTTGTACCTTCTTAACCCCTTTGTTTCAAGAATAACCCCGTTGAACCCTATTGTTTTACAATTAAAGAGCTGTTAGATGGTGAGCCATTAGCTACTACACTGTATGCAAGTATGTGTGGAGTGGACTCACCTAAGTCATTTCACTTTACTCAATGAAGAGTTTGAGTCCATCACAATTTATTACCAAACTTATGGAGCTATACTAAAGGATCAAGACATAAATACCATGTATAGCTATACCAAAGGATCAAGACATAAATAACCATTTATTACCAAACTCATGTAACTATACCAAAGGATCAAGACATGAATAACCATGTATAGCTATACCAAAGGCTCAAGAAATAAATAACCCTACGCTACAAGACATAAATAACCCTAAGCTATAATAGCCAACATACCAAAGGCTCATGGCTCAAGACATAAATAACCCCAACTACAATAACAGGCCCTATACAATGCTTCCATTGCTAAGGTTGCCAACAAGTTGCTAAAATTGTATAATAGCTACCAACATCACCTGAACTAGTCTAGCCCCTCAATCACCTCCAACCCCCATTGCACATTTGCATACTCGATGTGTTGTTACTAATTGTTGGAACAAGGAAAATTTGAGTCCCTACCATACGGTGTCCTAGCCCATCACCTAGTGGATATGACTACTAAGTGATAGACATCACTAATCTCATTGCTTTTCTATCCTATGAAGTCCAAGTTCCCATAAGTTTTTTGTTGTAAATAATTCCACATTTATAGTCACTTGGTGTCCTATGTAATGCAAAAATCAAAACCTTGGCTTGATTTTTTGCCTATCTTTTGTGGTGATGAGCCTTTCAATAGGATCATATACGATGATCCTTGGGCAACCCTATATAAGGGATTCAAACTTAGTTCATGAGATGGCCAATCACATTTACCCTCCAAAAGAAAGACCTTATCTTTCATCTCGCCTAAAGCAGTGGGATAAGTATTTACATATTTTGCAATTTACATATAATAGTCCATACTGCTACTACTAAGACAACACCATTTAAGATAGTCTATGGTAAGGCTTTGCCGACCCCTACGGCTCGTCTTTCACATTCTATAGAGGCTACAAATTCTTTTGTGTAGAGACTTTGACCAAATTCATGAGTTAGTGAAATTGAACATTCAAAAAGCTCAATAGAAGTACATGAAGTATGCAAATAGTAAACATAAACATGTCATCTTCAATGAAGGCAACTATTTGCTTATTCGTATTGAGAAAATGAGACTTAATTCCATAGAGACCAACCCTATGGTAAAGTTAGCTCCTAAATTTTATGTACCTTTCAAGATGATTATTGCCAAGATAAATGATAGTGCATTTAAGTTGGAGCTCCTAGATTTTATGTACCTTTCAAGATGATTATTGCCAAGATAAATAAAAGTGCATTTGAGTTGGAGCTACCGTCCAATTGACATATTCATAATTCTTTTCATGTTTTTTAGACCATTTTGAGGACCTCTACCCTTCTCATCCAATATTAGAAGAACCTCTTGAGTTAGTAGATGAAGAAAGACATCTTGTGCTTGAGTCTATCATTGACCATGAGCCCATCACTACACACACATATGCAACACTTATGTCAAGTATCTTGTGGCTTTCAAGAATCATCCTATTAAAAATATTAAATGGATACCAAAAAATTTATTTAGTTCTTACCAAAATCTCATCCACTCATACCATCGTAAATCTAACTAATGAAGTTGTCACTTCATTACAAGCCATCCCTTCCCAAAGATTTGGTCTTTTATTCCAAAATGATAAGGTTTGCATGCCGGATGTGTCGGAAATTAAGGCAAAACCATAAAATCCACCAACTCCTACATGAAAAGAGAAACAACATATGATTGAAAGGCAAGGGTTTATTTGTGAGGTTTTGTGTGAAAAATATATACCAAATTATGATGTATCTTCTAAAAAAATGACATCAAACA
Source organism: Cibotium barometz (assembly GCF_041138505.1). NCBI lineage: Eukaryota > Viridiplantae > Streptophyta > Polypodiopsida > Cyatheales > Cibotiaceae > Cibotium > Cibotium barometz. Next base: position 15,012,902 of record NC_141079.1, read on the forward strand.
AGGCAAAAACCATAAAATCCAACTCCTACATAAAAATAGAACTTCAAAACTTTAATAATTAATGTGTGGAATTGAGGATAAGAATTATAACCTCTATAAAAGGAAGATATTAAAGCTATAAAAAGATTGAAAGCTGTTTTGATCATTTTAGCAAGATCTAGTTTGAAGAAGATAAGAGGGAAAAGTTCAGATAATCCTCCTTCTGTACATGTTCAAAAATACATACAAAATTCTTAAGGTTGCCTTACAACAAGTTTCCTCCATGGCACTAAGGAAAGAGACCATTAGATCCATGAAAACAAGACGACAAAATGGGAGTCAATGATGGCATTCAAGAACATAAATAGGGCATGATCTCTAGTTATTTGAAGCTTCTGGGCTAGAATAGCGAAACTCTATGCACTATCTCTATCAACCAATGCTCTCCAAGCCCAGCTTTAACATGCAAAGGAAAATGTTTACCAAATAAGTTTCTATCCTCCGGGTAAATCAATACAAGAAAAAAAAAACTATATGTGAAGCCACAAAGCCTGAAAACCCTCCCCTTAAAAAATTTCAGATAATAGAAGCTGAATATTGCCATGGGGAGACTAGTAGCAAATGTTGGAGATGTTAAACCCAAAGAAAATACAGAGTCTCGAGGAAATAATGGTGTGGAGAATTAATAAGCATTAAAGCCAGTATTTGACATGCTGATGTGTACACTAACATGACCATAGGAACTGATGGAAAGGTTTATGGGGTCACTACATAGCATAAAGCTATCATTAGTGAAGGGTTTCGTTCACCAATCAAAATCTGTGTGGATTATGCAAAAAATCAGGGCTTAAAGGAGCTTACTTATCACAAGATTTCATTGAATGTGTTATCAAAGAACGAGAATGCGGGTAAATCTAGTACCATGTGGCTTACTATACATCCATGCTTTTTTATTAAGTAGTGCTTGAAAATAGCATTGCATTTTTTGTGTGCTTACATCGCAAATTGTGCTTGTGTAAAAGTGACCAAGGAGACACACTTATATGCTATTCTAAATAATACATGAAAGAAGCAAAATTATGAGGCCACCTCAACCACTTACACACTATCACTTGCTTCCTAATCGAACAAATCTATTTTTGGCCTCAACTACTACATGAAGCATATATATAATAATCTATTCCCGATTGAAGAGATCTATTCTTGGCGTCAACTAATACATGAAGCAAATCTATGATAAGCTTCATGTTTGATCCATGTGATGCAAGTGTTAAAGCAACTTTTAGTACCTCCTTCGGGAACAAAAGCCCATAATAGTACCATGTAAGCCAGTGAATCCCCAAGTGTGCCTTAGCAAAAATGGGAAACGATGCTAGTTCTATACAGTGGCCCTGTGCCATAGTAGTAGAATCTTGTTATACCCTCAATCGTTAAAAATCTCATTGAATAAGCTTGGCTAATACTGGGCAGCAGGATAATTCTTAACACCCCCCATTAGATACCGACATCTACATCCTCTCAAAGAAATATGGTTTGGTTTGTGGTGTCCCCACTTATAACCATGTGTTCTCTTATATTGTGCCCATTTCCTAAAATATGTTAATCATGATTGATAAAAAAACAACCAAGCATCTAATCCTAGGTAGCAACACTTTCTTCTTCCCCCGTGAAAGTAGCCTTAGTGCTTAACACCCCCATTAGATACCGACATCTATATCCTCTCAAGAAATATGGTTTGGTTTGTGGTGTCCCCACTTATAACCATGTGTTCTCTTATATTGTGCCCATTTCCTAAAATATGTTAATCATGATTGCTAAAGAACCAACCAAGCATCTAATCCAAGGTAGCATCACTTTCTTCTTCCCCCGTGAGACAGTAGCCTTAGTGCTACCTATACCACCTAATACTGAACCCCAAGTTGACAATACAACTCAAGGAGCTCCAAATCTAATCCTCAAGGGCGTGTATATAGAAAAATGAACAATATTGAAAGTAGGGCCATCAACACAATATTGAAAGAAGTGGGGAGTAAATAATATTTTGGCTTGCAAACTTGATTACAAACTAATGACATCCATCCACCCATGTGCTAGATAAGGAGCTTTTAAGGAGGATGTCATTTCTTACAAGAGTCCTCAAACACAATGAGCTTGATAATAAACTAAGGTTGCCAAACTAGTCTATATATAGTACCCAAGGTCGGTATGGATGTAGGTTGGCCATGTCATGGCTAATCCACAACTTTGTCCACAAGGACCAACTGACCATATCATTTGAGTAGGACCACATTATATTACAACTAAGTCTAATAGGAACTTAACATAGCAAACCACATCCATCTTCAGAGACCTTGTAGCTTCGCAACCCCCGAGCACTCACTAATAGTGCATAAAGGGGCCTTACAAAATAGAGCACATTCAAGGGTGGAGCATTGAGCAACTAAGTCTAATAGGAACTTAACATAGCAAACCACATCCATCTTCAGAGACCTTGTAGCTTCGCAACCCCCGAGCACTCACTAATAGTGCATAAAGGGGCCTTACAAAATAGAGCACATTCAAGGGTGGAGCATTGAGCAAATGCCTCTCCAATAGTACTAAGCTCCAAACCTACCCCTTGTACCTTCTTAACCCCTTTGTTTCAAGAATAGCCCCCTTGTATCCTATTGTTTTACAATTAAAGAGCTGTTAGATGGTGAGCCATTAGCTACTACATGGTATGTGTGGAGTGGACTCACCTAAGTCATTTCACTTTACTCAATTAAGAGTTTGAGCCCATCACAATTTATTACCAAACTAATGTAGCTATACTAAAGGATCATGACATAAATACCATGTATAGCTATACCAAAGGATCAAGACATAAATAACCATTTATTACCAAACTCATATATCTATACCAAAGGATCAAGACATGAATAACTATGTATAGCTCAAGGCTCAAGACATAAATAGCCCCAACTACAACAACATGCCCTATATAATGCTTCCATTGCTAAGGCTGCCAACAACAGATTGCTAAATTTTTATAATAGCGACCAACATCAGCCCCTCAATCACCTCCAACCCCCATTGCACCTTTGCATACTCTATGTGTTGTTACTAATTGTTAAAACAAGGAAAATTTGAGTTCCTACCATACCACGTCCTAGTCCATCTCCTAGTGGATATGACTACTAAGTGATAGACATCACTAATCTCATTGCTTTTCTATCCTATGAAGTCCAAGTGCCCATAAGTTTTTTGTTGCAAATAATTCCACATTTATAGCAAGATCTTACACTTGGAAGGAATTTTAAGAGCCTACATAGAGAAAAAAATAGAGCAAATCTCTAAGGCCCATTCAATCAATCCTTGAGGTGCTTAGAGAAAGATAAAATCCAAATGAGGATTACCCAAGGTTCCCATAAACAAGTTAAGACACTACTTTGAGAGTGAGAAAATGAACACAATGTTGCTTACAAAGGCAAACAACTCATTGCAACCTTAGATGGTGGCACTGTAGTTATTAGCATTATTAGCAAGGGAGTTGTTAGGAAACTTGGGAAAACCCTCACCTAGACAATACCAATCTCTCGGTGAAGTTTAGCTAATGAAAATAATGCTAAGTCATTTGGTGTCCTATGTAATGCAAAAATCAAAACCTTGGCTTGATTTTTTGCCTATCTTTTGTGGTGATGAGCCTTTCAATAGGATCATATAAGATGATCCTTGGGCAACCCTATATAAGGGATTCAAACTTAGTCCATGAGATGGCCAATCACATCTATCCTCCAAAAGGGAGACCTTACTCTGAAAGTTATGTAAATTATTATTATTTCTTACCTTTCATCTCAACCTAAAGCACTGAGATAAGTATTTACATATTTTGCAATTTGCATATAATAACCGTCCATACTGCTACTACTAAGACAACACCATTTAAGATAGTCTATGGTAAGGCTTTGTCGACCCCTACGGCTTTTGTCTTTCACATTCTATAGAGGCTACAAATTCTTTTCCAAATTCATGAGTTAGTGAAATTGAACATTAAAAAGCTTGATAGAAGTACATGAAGTATGCAAATAGTAAACATAAACATGTCATCTTCAATGAAGGCAACTATTTGCTTATTCGTATTGAGAAAATGAGACTTAAGTACATAGAGACCAACCCTAAGGTAAGGTTAGCTCCTAGATTTTATGTACCTTTCAAGATGAATATTGCCAAGATAAATGATAGTGCATTTAAGTTGGAGCTACCTTCCAATTGACATATTCATAATTCTTTTCATGTTTTTGAGACCATTTTGAGGACCTCTACCCTTCTCATCCAATATTAGAAGAACCTCTTGAGTTAGTACATAAAGAAAGACATCTTGTGCCTGAGTCTATCATTGACCACCATGAGACCATCACTACACACACATATGCAACACTTATGTCAAGTATCTTGTGACTTTCAAGAATCATCCTATTAAAAATATTAAATGGATACCAAAAAATTAAACAATAGAATCCACCAACTCCTACATGAAAAGGAAAACAACATATGATTGAAAGGCAAGGGTTTATTTGTGAGGTTTTGTGTGAAAAATATATACCAAATTATGATGTGTCTTCTAAAAAAATGACATCAAACAAGGCAAAAACCGTAAAATCCAACTCCTACATAAAACGAGGACTTCAAAACTTTAATAATTAATGTGTGGAATTGAGAATAAGAATTATAAGCTCTATAAAAGGAATATATTAAAGCTATAAAAAGCTTGAAAGCTGTTCTGATCATTTTAGCAAGACCTAGTTTGAAGGAGAAGAATGTAGGTCTCTAAATAAGAGGGAAAAGTATGTACATGTTCAAAAATACATACAAAATTCCTAAGGTTTCCTTACAACAAGTTTTCTCCATGGCACTAAGGAAAGAGACCATTAGATCCATGAAAACAAGACCACAAAATGGGAGTCAATGATGGCATTCAAGAACATAAACCGGGCATGATCTCTAGTTACTTGAAGCTTTTGGGCTACAATAGTGAAACCCTCTATCAACCAAGCCCAGTTTAACCTGCAAAGGAAAATGTTTACCAAATAAGTTTCTATCCTCCGGGTGAATCAATACAAGAAAAAAAAAACTATATGTGAAGCCACAAAGCCTAAAAACCTTTAAAAAATTTCAGATAATAGGAGCTGAATATTGCCATGGGGAGACTAGTAGCAAATGTTGGAGATGTTAAACCCAAAGAAAATACAAAGTCTCAAGGAAATAATGGTGTGGAGAATTAATAAGCATCAAAGCCAATATTTGACATGCCGAGAACATTTCCTATGTATACTAACATGACCATAGGAACTAATGGAAAGGTTTATGGGGTCACTACATAGCACAAAGCTATCATTAGTGAAGGGTTTCATTCACCAATCAAAATATGTGTGGATTATGCAAAAAATCAAGGCTTAAAGGAGCTTACTTATCACAAGATTTCACTGAATGTGTTATCAAAGAATGAGAATGCGAGTAAATCTAGTACCATGTGGCTCACTATACATCCATGCTTTTTTATTAAGTAGTGCTTGAAAATAGCATTTAATTTTTTGTGTGCTTACATCGCAAATTGTGATTGTGTAAAAGTGACCAAGGAGACACACTTATATGCTATTCTAAATAATCCATGAAAGAAGCAAAATTATGAGGCCACCTCAACCACTTACACACTATCACTTGCTTCCCAATTGAACAGATCTATTATTGGCCTCAACTACTACATGAAGCATATCTATAATAATCTATTCCTGATTGAAGAGATCTATTCTTGGCGTCAACTAATACATGAAGCAAATCTATGATAAGCTTCATGTTTGATCCATGTGATGCAAGTGTTAAAGCAACTTTTAGTACCTCCTTTGGGAACAAAAGCCTATAATAGAACCATGCAAGCCAGCGAATCCCTAAGTGTGCCTTAGCAAAAATGGGAAACGATGCTAGTTCTATACAGTGGCCCTCTGCCATAGTAGTAGAATCTTGTTATACCCTCAATCGTTAAAATCTCATTGAATAAACTTAACTAATACATGGCAGCACGATATTACTTAACACCCCCCATTAGATACTGACATCTATATCCTCTCAAAGAAATATGGTTTGGTTTGTGGTGTCCCCACTTATAACCATGTGTTCTCTTATATTGTGTCCATTTCCTAAAATATGTTAATCATGATTGCTAAAGAAACAACCAAGTATCTAATCCTAGGTAGCAACACTTTCTTCTTCCCCCGTGAAAGTAGCCTTAGTGCTACCTATACCCCAAGTTGACAATACAATGCAAGGAGCTCCAAATCCAATCCTCAAGGGCCTATATATAGAAGAATGCACAATATTGAAAGAAAGGCCATCAACACAATACAAAACACTGAAGTACAGAAAGAAGTGGGGAGTAAATAATATTTTGGCTTGCAAACTTGATTACAAACTGATGACATCCATCCACCCATGTGCTAGATAAGGAGCTTTTAAGGAGGATGTCATTTCTTACAAGAGTCCTCGAACACAATGAGCTTGATGATAAACTAAGATTGCCAAACTAGTCTACATATAGTACCCAAGGTCGGTATGGATGTAGGTCGGTATGGACGTAGGTCGTGGACGTAGGTCGGCCATGTCATGGCCAATCCACAACTTTGTCCACAAGGACCAACTGACCATATCATTTGAGTAGGACCATATTAGATTACAACTAAGTCTAATAGGAACTTAACATAGCCCCCCACATCCATCTTCTGAGACCTTTTAGCTCCCCAACCCCCCGAGCACTCACTAATAATGCGATCACATAGCCCTTACAAGCATGCATCCTACGTGGTAGAGTGTTAAGTCTACCTAAGTCATCTCCTAACCATCTGGCCACCATCTAGTGTCTAAAGTGGGAATTGTTTGAGGTGCTTGGGTGCTCACCACCACAATGGCTACTCCTCATAAAGGGGCCTTACAAAATAGAGCACATCCAAGGGTGGAGCATTGAGCAAATGCCTCTCCAATAGTACTAAGCTCCAAACCTACCCCGTGTACCTTCTTAATCCCTTTGTTTCAAGAATAGCCCCCTTGAACCCTATTGTTTTACAATTAAAGAGCTGTTAGATGGTGAGCCATTAGCTACTACACTGTATGCAAGTATGTGTGGAGTGGACTCACCTAAGTCATTTCACTTTACTCAATGAAGAGTTTGAGCCCATCACAATTTATTACCAAACTTATGTAGCTATACTAAAGGATCAAGACATAAATACCATGTATAGCTATACCAAAGGATCAAGACATAAATAACCATTTATTATCAAACTCATGTAGCTATACTAAAGGATCAAGACATGAATAACCATGTATAGCTATACCAAAGGCTCAAGAAATAAATAACCCTAAGTTTTAAGACATAAATAACCCTAAGCTATATTAGCCAACATACCAAAGGCTCAAGTCTCAAGACATAAATAACCCCAACTACAACAACAGGCCCTATAGAATGCTTCCATTGCTAAAGGCTGCCAACAGGTTGCTAAATTTCTATAATAGCTACCAACATCAGATGAACTAGTCTAGCCCCTCAATCACCTCGAACCCCCATTTCACCTTTGCATACTTGATGTGTTGTTACTAATTGTTGGAACAAGGAAAATTTGAGTCTCTACCATACTGCGTCCTAGCCCATCACCTAGTGGATATGACTACTAAGTGATAGACATCACTAATCTCATTGCTTTTCTATCCTATGAAGTCCAAGTGCCCATAAGTTTTTTGTTGCAAATAATTCCACATTTATAGCAAGATCTTACACTACCTGGAAGGAATTTTAAGAGCCTACATAGATGTTGGAATTAGGGTTGCAGGAAAGCACACAAAGCTTGGAGAAGAGAAGCAGCAAGAATGCACACAACACAAAGTGTTAGATTGTGTCAATGTACAAAAGATAAGTTAGCCCTAAGAGGATGGGCGTATATACAAGCCGGGGGAAAAAACCTCCTAAAGAGGGAAAAAGTTCCCCGGCGGTCCTAAGTGTGTTCACACACATCACTGCCTATATATATATGGCAACAAATCCCCCCTGGGAGTGATGGTGTGAACGAGAGCTGGCACTCATGTATAGGGGAGTGCCATGCCCGAAGTAGATTAGTCCACAAAGGGAAGCAAGCCCAAAGCTTTGCGGAAAGCTTCAAACTTCTCACGAGGAAGCGCCTTTGTGAAAAGATTGGCGAGGTTGTCCTGTGTTGGCATATAGGCCAAGCTGATCTCTCCTGCTAAGAGTCTCTCCCTGACATAGTGATAATGCACCTCAATGTGCTTTGTGCGAGTATGAAAAACTGGGTTTCTCACAACTGCCAATGCGCTCTGACTGTCAGTGAAGATAGAGGTGGCAGCAGACTCCTGTCCAACACCCAAGTCAGCCATAAGCTGTCTGAGCCACACACACTCAACCGTAGCTGTGAAAGCTGCCCTGTACTCAGCTTCACAATTAGAAGTGGCCACGATAGGTTGCTTCTTGCTCAACCAAGATATGCATGAGCTACCGAGCATGAAACAAAAACCACTTGTGGACACTCTTGTGTCATAGCAACCAGCCCGATCTGAGTCCGAAAAAGCATGTAAATCTGGCGGCAACGATCCCCCCTTGGGATAAAACAACCCAAGATGTATGGTGCCACTCAAGTAGCGAAAGATGCGTTTAACTGCCTTCCAATGCTGAGACCCTGGGCTATGCATAAACCTGCTCACCTGTGAGACTGCAAACTGAATGTCCGGCCTCATAATGCATACATAAATGAGGCAACCAACAGCTGTCTGATAGAGTGTGACATCAAAGTGATCTCCAGCATCATGAAGACAACTTCAAACCTGTCTCCATTGGAGTAGCAATAGGCTTGCAGTCTTCAAGGCCAAATCTCCGCAACAATGTTTTAATATACTTTGTCTGACACAAAGCAATACCTCCATCACACTGCTTAAATTGTATCCCCAAATAATGATGCAAATGCCCCAAATCTGACATTTCAAAAGAGGCATTCAAATCAGCCTTAAAATCAGCAATATGACTTTCAATTGGTCTTGTGAGCAGCATGTCATCGACATAGAGAGCAATGATTAGATGTACACCATCCACACATTTAACATACAAAGTGCTTTCTATTGGACTATTCTGCAACCCATGTGCAGTCAAATATGCATGTATCTTTTCATACCAAGCTCGTGGAGCTTGCTTTAAACCATATAAAGCCTTTTTTAACCTGCACACTTTGTTTTCCTGCCCTCTTTGAACAAAACCACGAGGCTGCGATACATACACCTCCTCATGCAAATCTCCATTCAAGAACGCAGTCTTTATGTCCAGCTGATGTACATTCCAACCATTATGAGCTGCCAATGCACAAATGCTACGAATGGTAGTCATACGACAAGTGGGAGCAAAGGTCTCATCAAAATCAATGCCCTTTTCTTGAGCATAACCCTTTGCAACAAGTCTAGCCTTATAGCGATCAACACTGCCATTTGGCTTTCATTTCAACTTAAAAACCCACTTACATCCAATGGCCTTTTTACCAATAGGCAAATCACACAAAGACCATGTACCATTCTTCACTATAGCATCATATTCACTTTGCATTGCAGCCAACCAATTTTCTGATTTTTGTGCCTCATCAAATGAAAGAGGTTCTTCCTCTTCATACATACTAGACACAGCCAAAGCATAACAATCTGATGCATAAGAGGCATGCTGAAAACCTGAATGAGTACGACTAGACATAGATGCATCAATTTTACTATCACGCAAGGTTTGCACCAGCCATTTAGGCATACCTCTAGCCTGCTCATTTTCAACCCTATCCTCATGAATTACATCTTGTAAATCTGCATCAGAAATAGGCTGATCTATGATGTTGTTTGAAATCTGCATAGGCTGAATATTTGCCTCATTAGGACTTGCATTTGAATTCCCACCTGTAAAGAGAGGCAACAATGTATCAAATACATCCCGTGAGCTCACACCTGTCTCTTTGGTACATGATAACAAAGGCTGCACAGCATCTTCCACAAAAACAACATCTCGACTAATCAAGATACGATTTGACTGCGGATGATACAATCTGTAACCCTTGCTCTCAGCACTATAACCAACAAAAATGCATTTGACAGCCTTATCATCCAATTTTCTGTGTTGTTGCACAGGTACTAAAGCATAGGCCAAGCAACCAAAGACACGTAAGTGACCAATAGAAGGCTTCCTGCCATGCCAAGCTTCGTATGGAGTAATAGACTGCAAGGCCTTAGTGGGACACCTGTTGAGTACATATGCAGCACACATGACAGCCTCAAGCCAAAACACATGTGGCAAAGCTTGGCTCTTGACCATACATCGTGCCATCTCCATAAGTGACCTGTTTTTCCTCTCAGCAATACCATTTTGCTGAGGGGTATACGGCACTGTACATTGGTGTTTTATCCCACGACTAGCCAGAAATGCACCAAACTCTTTAGACAAGTACTCCCCCCCTCGATCAGAACGGAGGGTGCCCACAGTACAATTGGATACATTTTCAACCATAAGAAAAAACTGTTTGAAGCACAAAAACACTTCGAACTTTGCCTTCAGTGGATATACCCATGCATGCCTCGAGTAATCATCAATGAAAGTCACGAAGTACAAGTGTTTACCAAATGACGGAGTTTGCATAGGCCCACATACATTACTATGTACAAGTTGTATTTTGCGAGTGGCCCGCACAGAACCATCCTTTAGAAATGCAGAACACTGCATTTTGCCCAAAATACAGCCTTCACAAACATGTTTCAATGGTGCCTCAAGAGGGGGCAATGAAGCACCCATATCAAATTTCTGCAAACGCAGCAAACTAGCAAAGTTCAGATGACCAAAACGAGCATGCCATAGTTTTGCATCTGAAACTGCCTTTTCATCAGAAACTGCATTTGCTGAATCTTCCACACACTTGTCATAAGAATTGAGCCTATACAGCCCACAAAACAAGGTGCCAGATGCAATAATCGTATCACCAGAAGTCAAATCATGAACAGTACATCTGTCATCCACAAATTTGACTACAAATCCAAGTCTAGCAAGTGCAGAGACAGACAATAGATTCTTCTTTATCCCTGGCACATACAAAGCATCTGAAAGTGTGAAAGCGCTACCATTTGCAGCAGTAAGCATAATTTTACCAACGCCCTTCACTGGGTAAGAAGCATTATTGGCACATGTGACAGTATTCCCATTAGAGACAGCCTCAAGACAAGTGAACATAGCACGATGTGAGGTAATGTGCTTTGTAGCACCACTGTCAAAATACCATACATTAGAGTCAACAGAAACTGCCAAACATGCATCATGTACAGATGGGTCATACTGGCAATACATGCTAAACGCCCATTCTGTATCCTGCACAACATTTGCAGAATCTGCATTTGTAGAAGCATCCGCTATTGTGGCTGCATTTGACTCTTTCTTCTTTGCCTCTTTAGCCTTTAGCTTAGGGCAATTCTTAATGACATGATCATTTGCCTTACAATAGTTGCACCTGGTCTTTTTCTTGCCTTTATCAAGAGCCTTCTCAGACTTATTGTTGCTACCTGTGGAAGGAGAAGAAGTTGCAGACCTACTAATAGGAGAAGAAACAGTGGAAGGGGCTGCCTTACCACTTCTTCTCTGCTGCTGGGCAGCAATAATTGTGTAAGATTCCTCCCCCAGCCTTCGAGGTATACAGGAGTAAGAATCTCCTTTTCTGATCTTATAATTATTCTCTCTCTAAATAAAAGAAAGATTTTGTTTAAAAAGGGAAGACACTTTACCCAGAATACCTTCTCAGGAGCCCACCTGCTTTAAGGATTCAGAACGATGAGTTCAGAAGTGAGAATCGGTGTTTTGGATGCCAAGGTTTTAGTCATCAGTTAAAAGACTGCCCGACTCCTACCATGAAAAGGGCACAAGGAAGTCTAGAACCCAAATTTAGAGACCAATTCCTTCATACCAATCTAATCAGGGTCCGTCTCGGACAAGATTGCTTAAACAAAGGTCCAACCCATTGATTAGGATCGAGATGACTAGTCAAATGCTTGGCGACATAGAGCAACAGATGCAGGCAATTCATAAAGATATAAAAGCTGCCCAGGATCGACAGAAAAAGTATACAGATAAGAAGAGGACAGTCAGAGAATTCAGAGAAGCAGATATGGTCTTCATTGAGTACGGACCAAAAGAAGTTCTTTATCTCTTGGGGAGTATAAGTAGTTATCCCCCAGATATTGTGGACCAAAGAAAGTAGGTGACTTAGCCTACGAACTTCTTTTATCTCCTCATCTCAAAATTCTTAATGCCTTCTATAGAAAAATGTGCCAAAACCAAATCATAGAAAGACGGTAAAACTTCAGTGGCAAGATACCATTGGCTTCTAAGTTACGCTAGCTCCTTCCTTTATATAAGTCGTAACTTTTACTTGCCGCTCGCAGTAATCTTACTCCCATCGATCTCCTTTCTTTCTTAATCTCCTTCATGGCTTGGCAACAAGAATTAGTTTTATCCATGATGATTTCTCACCTTCAAGACGCAAGAGAGTCTGTGAAGAAAGATTTTATAGAACAGTATGAGCGCTCACTTTTCCCTCACTTGGGAACTTCTGTAGCGCAGACCAAATGGCGGACCTATCAAGACATAACTAGGGTAACACCTTGGGGTCAGCAGCACTTTCGTAACAATGTCCGCTTGGCCATGGTTATTGAAGCCTTGGGTTTGGGTCCCCGATACTACTGCGTCATGAGATCAAGGCATCTTGGGTTTTCTGAGCGGGTCTTCTTACTGGCGTGTTTTCTTCCTCATCAGAAGATATGCCTTTACCCCGTTTTTGGCTTGCCTCTCAAAGGTCCTTTTGTTAGATCACCTCATACCACTGAGGTAGGTACGGCAATAACCAGCCGAATTATTCCCATAGATGAGTTACCTTATACGTGGCAGCTTGTGAGTGCTGCTTTTGTGACCATATGATGGACGGGCTTATGGAAGTGTAAAGAGTTCTTCTATCTTTACTGTATAAGTTTCGAGAATGAATAAAGTTTAAATCTTGTTCTTATTTTGAATCTTGCTCTCTTTGAGACTTTTTTTTTGTGGTCAATCTTAATTAATTTTTCTTTAAGTCTCATATTCGTGCATCTTGCGAAATTATCCCAAGTTTGCGAGATGAGGACATCTCGCGTTTTTCAAGTGGGAGTGAATGTAAGATTCCTCCCCAGCCTCTCAAAATGTCCAACATCTTCCCCCTGTAATCAATTCCCTTTTCTGAAATATAAGAGATCTTGTCTCTGCCTGTTTTGGCATAGAGAGAGAAAATATTCTAGAGAGAGAATATTCAGATTATGAATAATTTTTGGATAGAAAAATAACTCATCTTATTAAAATAAGTTCCCCTGAAACAGAAATTCAAAAAGAACTTTCCAATGTGTAATTGGAATTAATTGGAAATGGGTATAAAGGACCTTAGCCTAAGGGTCTAGATTTTCAAAAATTTTGGATTATGATCCAATTAAGGTTCCTATGGGCCAATAGCATCAATCCATGTGTAGGGAGGAGATAAATCCTATTTGTAAAAGAAGATACCCAAAAATGAGTAAATGCTCACATAAGACGAAGAGTTGAAAATGTACAAGGTTTATTAGTAAAAAAACTATGAGTAATATCAAAAAAATGAGATAAATTGAGTATCCAAAAATGAGTAAATGCTCACATAAGATGAAGAGTTGAAAATGTACAAGGTTTATTAGTAAAAAACTATGAGTAATATCAAAAAAATGAGATAAATTGAGTATCCAAAAATGAGTAAATGCTCACATAAGATGAAGAGTTGAAAATGTACAAGGTTTATTAGTAAAAAACTATGAGCAATATTAAAAATATGAGATATTTTGGGTATAATCATTCCATTTTGACACATATGTAAGGAAGGGGAGTTCTTTAAAGGAGGTGCATATTTCACATGCTTGAATGAGTTTTAAACTAAAAAATAATGTGATATTTTTATCTCTCATCTCTCTTGAACCAAACCAAATAAAAAAGGAACCAAACTAGGTCCAAATCTAGTCCAAATTCAACCAAATTGAAATTGGAAAATTCTAGAAATCAGTTAGCTTTGGTTAGAGCCTCCCTCTCCTATAAATAGAACATGAATCCTTTGAAAAAAAGGAGGAGAATTTTACTATTCTGAACTATGCTGAAATAATGCTAATATTTACTATTCTCTAAAATTCTCTCCAATTTGTAAGAAATTGGAGCTTCCCTCTTTCTTCAATCCCCATTGGTGGCTCCATCAACATACTAAACCAATTGATTGGTTGGAGGCCTCTACCGTGAACAAAGAATCAAGCAATTTGTAAGGTAAGTGGTGAATTTTGAGCTTTCTATAATCTCTCAATGTTTCTCTCTTCTCAACCCCTCTCAAGCTTGAGAAGCTTAATTGAAATGGTTTTTTTGAATGCTATTGAAGTAATTAATGAATGATAGTAAAGAATTACATAAATTTTCATTTATGCTTAATTCTAATGGTTTTTATGTAATATCTCTCTCACACTCAAGAAATGGTCATACTCATGACCATTTATGCTTAATTCTAATGGTTTTTATGTAATATCTCTCTCACACTCAAGAAATGGTCATACTCATGACCTATTCTCAATCCAAATGAAGCTTTTCATAAAGCTTTTTCTTAATCCAAGATTAATCTATACTTAAGACTAAATTAATGACTTTCCCTATGCTGTTAGTTTATGTATTTCATGAATATTGATGATTCAATCCATTATGGGTTAATGATCCAATTAGGATCATTCTAATCATTCTCTTAATATTAAGCTTTATCTTTTAAGATAATTGAGATTTTTCAGTCATAGCAGCGGAGCTATGGCAAAATTTTTATAAAAATTACACATAAAATAATTTCATTCAAAGCATGAAAAGAGGACTTCCTACCATTTTCTAGGAACTATCATCCTAGATTAATTAAAAGAATTTTATTATGCATGGAGGTGTGGATGTATGCATGTAGATGTAGATGTATAGATATGGATGTGAATGGAGATGTGGATGTATGCATTTAGATGTATAGATGTGGATGTGAATGGAGATGTGGATGTATGCATGTAGATGTAGATGTATAGATGTGGATGTGGATGTATGCATGGAGATGTGGATGTATGCATGTAGATGTAGATGTATGGATGTGAGTGTGAATGTGGATGTGGATGTATGCATGGAGATGTGGATGTATGCATGTAGATGTAGATGTATAGATGTGAATATGAATGTGGAGGTGGATGTATGCATGTAGATGTAGATGTATGGATGTGAATGTGAATGTGAATGTGGAGATGGATGTATGCATGTAGATGTATAGATGTGGATGTGAATGGAGATGTGGATGTATGCATGTAGATGTAGATGTATAGATGTGGATGTGAATGGAGATGTGGATGTATGCATATAGATGTAGATGTATAGATGTGGATGAGAATGTGGAGGTGGGT
This sequence comes from Cibotium barometz, assembly GCF_041138505.1. Lineage (NCBI taxonomy): Eukaryota > Viridiplantae > Streptophyta > Polypodiopsida > Cyatheales > Cibotiaceae > Cibotium > Cibotium barometz. Next base: position 15,028,421 of record NC_141079.1, read on the forward strand.
GTATACATGTAGACGTAGATGTATGGATGTGAATGTGAATGTGGATGTGAATGTATGCATGGAGATGTGGATGTATGCATGTAGATGTAGATGTATGAATGTGAATGTGAATGTGGATGTGGATGTATGCATGGAGTTGTGGATGTATGCATGTAGATATGAATGTATGCATATAGATGTGGATGTATGGATGAGAATGTGCATGTAGATGTGGATGTGAAAATGGATGCATGGATGTAGACCTGGATGTATGGATGTGAATGTGGATGTAGATGTGGATATATGTATGGATGTGAATATATGATATGTGATGTGAAGGAATCTAAAGTGAAGAGATGGAAAATGATGTGATTGGATGAGTACACATATAAATGGAAAATAATGTGATTGGATGAGTACACATATAAATGGAATGTGGAATATGTAATGTGGGTTGATGAGGGATAATGTGAAAAAATGAGAGTTAATATAGAAACTGTATTTGTAAACTGTTTGTAAATGACTGTTTTATGTCAAGAATGCTGGGAAAGCATTTTGACCATCTTGTGATTAAGGTCGTGGAGATCTAACTGATAAAGTTGCAACTACTGAGGACGGAGAGTCAATGGAGGACGTCTCCCGTAGCAAGGTCGACCGAGGTCTTGACCAGCCTCGGGTCGATTAAAATGGTGAGCTTCCGGTACGGTGGATGAGGGACCAAGGAAGTGGCCTATGAGTGAAGCGCTAGGTCACCTGCGAAGGATCCTAGAGGGTGCTGACCATACGTTGCTCGGGCTCTGGGTCGCCCAGGATACCCACGCGTGCGTCGAGGAAGATATTAGAACAAGGAGTAAGAGTTGTTTTCTAAAACCGGGCATGGATCTGGTTGATTGACCTTGCTGGTCTTCAATGGATGAGTCCATGGCTCTTTATATGGATCTGTTGGTTGATCTTGCTGATCTTCAACGAGAGTCCATCTTGATTTTGATAAGTGATTATGTTGCCGAGTATTATGGGCTGGGAACTATTGAAAAGACCCCTGAGTGGACAGGTAGTGAGCGTTCTAGTTGCCAATGATGCCATAGATACTCTGATGAAGGAATGATGGGAAACTGGATAAATTGGAAGATTGTGATCAGTGATACTATGGTTTTATTAAAAGATTGTTTTAAAACTGGTTGAATCTGTGAAAAGGCAATTTCATATTGGGTATGTAAGTGGTGTGACTAGTTTTATTTTTGCATGAACATCCGGCTAGGGGGCCTTGGAAATTTTTTCCTTGGTACCCGGGACAAAACCTAACCAAATTCTTAATTGGATCCCATCACTACAGTGGTTGGGCGGTTGGCTAACCCATGGGACTGGATGGGGTTAGGCTGGACTGATGGATCCGTAAATCGAGACTCAATTTCTGTTATTACGATAGATAAAGTAAATCTCGGATAGTAATTGTTCTATGGATAGGAATCAACGGCTGTGCCTCCTTGATGGGAAAAAAAGCGTTGATCCCAATGATCCAAGTGCAAGTTTCTTCCTTGATCTGACTGAGTATCTTTATAGGTGTAATCGAATCAGCTTGATCAGTAATGGTCTTGACTACGTTAGAGTAAAAAGTTATCCTAGTGGAATCGCCTGTGCTTTCCGGGTAAGGGAATTTTTTTCGAGTCCGGTTTTGGAAAAACCGACGGATTAGTCTCTTGTCCGGATATCCGTGAACGAGGCCCCGAATGTGGGACCCCTGTTCCGCACGAGAAGTGTTACTTCCGCTGCCAGTACCCGAATCTGTTGCTCGGTGGGAACAGGGGGATCTCACAAATTGCTTGATCAACTGCACGCTGCCTGGCCCTGTTTTGCCTGGACTGCGCTTCTTGCAAGAGTTTGTTGACTAAAGTATCATACTTGACAGCATCAGGTCTGTCCTCATTAAGAAGTCTCCACGTGGAAGCAAAAGTCTGATATGTCTCAGGTAAAGCATCAAGAACAGTCTGCACAAGAGAATGATCAGGAATAATCTCACCTGCAGAAATCAACTGTTCTTTGAGATCTTTAATCTTAGTAAGAAAAACATTCATGTCATCATCTTCTTGCATAATCTTCAATTCTAGCTCTTTACGCAGGTAAGCGATTTTTGCCTCGTTACGACCTGCATACAAACCAGCTAGAATATCCCAAGCCTGTTTTGCTGTTTTAGCTGAACGAATATGTGGGGTGATGTTATGTTTGACAGAAAGTGCAATCAAGGCATGAGCCTGCGCATCTTTACCATCCCAACGAGCTTGTTCAGCAGTGGGTAAAACAGCAGCAACAGTAGAGCTGCTAGAACCTACAACATCCTCAACAGATCCTACATCCACAGAACCTGGACGTACATCCATACCCTGCACAATGTTCCACACTCCTTTTGCAACCAAAACATGCTGCATCATGTATGCCCAAAGTGGGTAGTTGCTGTCTCCATCCAATTTGTCATCAGCAGAGATAACATGCGAAATACATCATTGTTGTTATTAGCCATGGCCACTGACTGAAACTGATACAAAAGCTACCTGTAATGAAGCAAAGATTGAACAAAAAACAACTCATGCTATGTATCACGGTCCACAATAGAGTACGTATGCCTGTTTTGCAGAAAACTGCACTGTCAAAATTTTTGCAAAAAATGACGAAAACACCTGTGCAGAACTTGAAATGCAAAAATGGAGCCTGAAACGACCTCAGATGCGATTTCTGAGAACGCAGAGCCCTACAGGCAAATTTGCAAAGTATAGGGACCTGGAAGCGCTCGTGAAAGCTCACCTCAATCGGAGAACGTGAGTCGAAGGGTGCTGGCGGCGTAGCCCTGGGAGCCGATGCCTGCTCTGATACCAATTGTTGGAATTAGGATTGCAGGAAAGCACACAAAGCTTGGAGAAGAAGCAACAAGAATGCACACAACACAAAGTGTTAGATTGTGTCAATGTACAAAAGATAAGTTAGCCCTAGAAGGATGGGCGTATATACAAGCCAGGGGAAAAAACCTCCTAAAGAAGGAAAAAGTGCCCCGACGGTCCTAAGTGTGTTCACACACATCACTGCCTATATATATATGGCAACAATAGAGAGAAAAAAATAGAGCAAATCTCTAAGGCCCATTCAATCAATCCTTGAGGTGATAGAGAAAGATAAAATCCAAATGAGGATTACCCAAGGTTCCCATAAACAAGTTAAGACACTACTTTGAGAGTGAGAAAATGAACACAATGTTGCTTACAAAGGTAAAAAAACTCATTGCAATCTTAGATAGTGGCATTATAGTTAGCATTATTAGCAAGGCAGTTGTCAGAAAACTTGGGGAAACCCTTACCTAGACAATACCAATCTCTCAGTGAAGTTTAGCTAATGAAAATAATGCTAAGTCACTTGGTGTCCTATGTAATGCGAGAATCAAAACCTTGGCTTGATTTTTTGCCTATCTTTTGTGGTGATGAGCCTTTCAATAGGATCATATAAGATGATCCTTGGGCAACCCTATATAAGGGATTCAAACTTAGTATATGAGATGAGCCTTTCAATAGGATCATATAAGATGATCCTTGGGCAACCCTATATAAGGGATTCAAACCTAGTATATGAGATGGCCAATCATATCTACCATCCAAAAGGGAGACCTTACTTTGAAAGTTATGTAAATTATTATTATTTCTTATCTTTCATCTCAGCCTAAAGCACTGGGATAAGTATTTACATATTTTGCAATTTGGATATAATAACCGTCCATACTGCTACTACTAAGATAACACCATTTAAGATAGTCTATGGTAAGGCTTTGCCGACCCCTATGGCTCGTCTTTCACATTCTATAGAGGCTAAAAAATTATTTTGTGTAGAGATTTTGACCAAATTCATGAGTTAGTGAAATTGAACATTTAAAAAGCTCGATAGAAGTACATGAAGTATGCAAATAGTAAACATAAACATGTCATCTTCAATGAAGGCAACTATTCACTTATTCATATTGGGAAAATGAGACTTAAGTCCATAGAGACCAACCCTATGGTAAAGTTAGCTCCTAGATTTTATGTACCATTCAAGATGATTATTGCCAAGGTAAATGATAGTGCATTTAAGTTGGAGCTACCTTCCAATTGACATATTCATAATTCTTTTCATGTTTTTGAGACCATTTTGAGGACCTCTACCCTTCTCATCCAATATTAGAAGAACCTCTTGAGTTAGTAGATGAAGAAAGACATCTTGTGCCGCCTGAGTCTATCATTAACCACCATGAGACCATCACTACACACACATACGCAACACTTATGTCAAGTATCTTGTGACTTTCAAGAATCATCCTATTAAAAATATGAAATGGATACCAAAAATTTTATTTAGTTCTTACCAAAATCTCATCCACTCTCATACCATCGTAAATCTAACTAATGAAGTTGTTACTTCATTACGAGCCATCCCTTCCAAAAGATTTTATCCTCAAAATCTTTTATATATATATATATATATATATATATATAATTATACATCAATGAGAAGTGAGAGTTTTATCATATCCATTAGTCCAAAAAAAAGGAAGATCTCCAAAAGTAACCATGCTCATACTCAATATAGAACTAGATCCTCCAAGTATGAGAAAATAAATATCCTTGATTTCCATATGGTCCCATGAATAAAGCCTCCAAAGAAATTATTGAGTGAACCTTCAATCAATCATACCACATGATCAAGAAACATCCTCCATAGATAGACCTTGTTGTTGCACATAGGAAAGCTTGTAGGCAAACGAATTACATTATTGATTATTTTACTAAATAGTATAAGGCTTATGCGGTAAGAAAGGATAATGCCCAAACAAGGACTAATTTTTTAATTAAGAAAACAATTTGTAGTTTTAAAACTCCCTCTGAGTTGGTTTCAGATCGTGGCACTCATTTCCTAAATGAATATCTAAACATACGACATGATAAGATGAGTGGTGACCGATGATGACATCATCTATGGGTAAATACTTTCATTTGATGAGGAACTCCTCTATGCTTCTATTCCTTAACTCTCTTGTCCTTCTTCCCCACAATCCTCTTTGGCTCATAAATGTTTTCTCCCTCTTCACCCATAGGTGGAAACTCTTCCACTTCTCCAGGGACAGAACCCATATACTTCTTGGGACTATATGAATGAAATACATCATGGATTATTGTAGAATGAGGGAGGCCAAGCTTGTAGGAAAAATCACCAACCCTTTTGAGTACTAAGTATAGACCATAGTACCTATGAGCAAACTTGGGATTAGTGGAACCCTTGAAAGTGTTATGACAGCTCTTTGGTAGGTTCAAGAGTATATAATCTCCTTCTTAAATCTTTACATCATGCTTATGCTCATCTGCAAAAAGCCTTTATAACCTCTTGGGCTTTCTTCATATTGTCCTTACATAGTTAAAGAAGTTGTTTCATTTTTTCCAACTCTTCTTTTAGCTAATGGGTTTACCACCTTGTCTTCTTGGAAAGCTATGGAACACACAAGCACTTGATACCCATAAAGAGCCTCAAAGGGAGATATCTCAATGCTTAAATGCTTACTAGAATTACGGTAAAATTTAGCAAGATGTAGGTTTTTTGGTGATCAAGGGGCTAATTATGTTAGAGAGACATAGGATTCTTGGTGGCCAATAACCAAGCTTACAACAATAAGGTTTTTGGGTGAATAAGGGCCAATTGTATATAAGTGACTTTTTCTCATCATCTAAGGAACATTCCCCCTTTGTGCCAATTTGAGTTTCTTCTGTGTTAGAGAGAGAGAGTGTGAGATCCGTGTCCCCACCGCACAACAAATTCAGGGGTGCTAGCAGTGGAAGTAGCACTTTTTGCTTGCCGGGGCAGGGTCCCACTCTTCGAGCCTTGCCCATGGATATCCGGACAAGAGACTAATCCATCGGTTCATCCAAAACTAAAAAACCTAGAAAAACTTCCCTTGCCCGGAAAGGCACAGGCAATTTTTTCAAGATAACTTTTCTCTAACGTAGTGAAAAGCCTTATCTAACAGAACTGATCTGACCAAACCCGTAAGTCCCATAGTCAGATCAAGGAAAAAATTCCACTTGGATCATAGAGACCAACGCTTTTTTCCTCATTGAGAGGCACAGCCGTTGTTGATTCTTTTCCATAGAACATTTTTTGTCCGGGATTTACTTCATCTATCATACCATAATAGAATTGAGTCTCAAATTAGGGATCCATCAGTCCAACCTAGCCAATCGCCCAACCACTGTAGTGATGGGATCCAATTGAGAATTTGGTTAGGTTTTGTTTTGGGTACCAGGGAGGAAAAGACTTCCCAGGCCCCCTAGCCGGATATTCATTGCAAACTTAAAACTAGTCACACCACTTATACACCCAATATGAAATTGCCTTTTTCTCAGCATCATCTATCTTTAAAAATAATCATTTACTGAAACCATTTTCTCACTGATCATAATCCTCAAAATCTCCGGTTAAATTCTTTTTTTCAATCATTCCTTCATCGGTGTATCTATGGCATCATTGGAAACCAGAACGCTCCACCACCTGCTGACCACTCAGGGGCCTTTTCAATAGTTCCTAGCTCATAGTAACCGGCAATATATTCACATATCAAAATGGAAACTCCGTTGAAGATCAGCAAGGTCAACCAATGGATCCATATAAAAGGGCCATGGACTCATCCGTTTAGGACCAGCAATAGGTCAATCATGACATTACATCCATTCACATCTATCCATTTTACATCACATCACCTCCATCCATTCACATCCATCACAACACATTCAATTCATATCCATCACATTCACATCCACATATATTCTTTCACATACACATCTATATCCGTTCTTTTACATACATCCACATCCATTCTTTCACATACTCATTCACATCCATTCTTCACATACACATTCACATCCATTCTTCTCATACACATCCTTATCCATTCTTTCACATACTCATTCATATCTATTCTTCTCATACACATTCACATCCATTATCACCACATACATTCACTCATATCCCATATCATTCATTTACATTCTGATTCACATGACATCACATCTCATCCATTCATTCACATTTATCTGATTCACATCGCATCTCATCACATCTATCCACATCACATTCTCATCACTTTTATTCATATCACATCCATCCATCCATTCATTCACATCTATCTGATTCTCATCACATCTAATCTCATCACATTCGTTTAAACATAGAGTTTAAGAGAATTTCTATTTTTTGACATAAAGATTCTTTACGCATCTATTTATGCATAAAATCAACTTCAGTGGGAATAACACTTTTAACAAAGTCCTTTTATGCATAAATTAAATTTTAAGGAAAATAACACTTTTAAAATAAAAATAAATCCTTTATGCATCTTTCTATGCATAAAATAAATTTTAATGAAATTAACACTTTTAGAATAAAAATAAATTCCCTTATGCATCTTTCTATGCATAAAGTCAAAATTAATGAGAATAACTCTTTTGAAATAAAAATAAATTCCCTTATGCATGCATAAAGTCAAAATTAATGAGAATAACTCTTTTGAAATAAAAATAAATTTTCTTATGCATCTTTCTATGCATAAAATCAAAATCAATGAGAATAACTCTTTTGAAATAAAAATAAATTCCCTTATGCGTCTTTCTTTGCATAAAATCAAAATCAATGAGAATAACTCTTTTGAAATAAAAATAAATTCCTTTATGCATCTTTCTATGCATAAAATCAAAATCAATGAGAATAACTCTTTTGAAATAAAAATAAGTTCCCTTATGCTTCTAGAGAGTGGTAATTCAGTTTTTAAATATTTTTGGATGGAAAAATATCTCTTCTTATTAAAATAAGTTCCCCCGAAACAGAAGTTCAAAAAGATTTTGAGAAGGTGCATTAGAAATCAAGTATAATCTGTTCAAGAGGCCTTATCCTAGGGGTCAAGATTTTTTTTGAAATTTTAAATTAAGGTTCCTATGGACCAATAAGATTCATCCAAATGTAGGGAGGAGATAAATGGAAAAATAAAAGAAAAATCCCCCAAAAATGAGTAAATAGTCACATAAGATGAAGAGTTGACTAAGGACAAGGTTAATAGTTAAAAAAGAGAGATATTTAGAAGAAATGATGCATTTTTGACACCTTAGTATGGGGGAATTTCCCTCATGAAGGAGGAACCTATTTCACATGTGTGGGAGAGTTTTAAACTCCCAAATAATGTGATATTTTTATCTCTCCTCTCTCCTATTTCAACTAGATCCAAAAAGTGGACTAAACTGACCCAAAAATGGTCAAAAATTGACCAAACTGATCTGGAAAAAATTCTAGAATCAGTTGGCTTGGTTAGAAGCTCACTTTTTTCTATAAATAGAATCCTTCCCCTTTGTTGAATCTCAATAGTGTTTTTGCACTGTTAGCCTACTTCTCCCAAGAGCCAAAAACTGTGAATTTACTCATAATTCATTAGTTTTTGACCTTCCCTCTTCTAAAGATTGGTGGCCACTCTTGTTTCAAACAAGAGTAGATCCCTCAAACCATCAAGCCAAAGGAAAGCTCTCAAATTCTCCTTGTAAGTTGGAGATTCTTCTCTTTTTTATTTCATTTTATGGTTTTTTATGATTTTTGTCTTCTCTAATATGAATATGATGTTATGCCTCATTGAAAAAAAGGCATTCCCCTCTCTTCTTTAGTAAATCCAACCATTCTTTATCCTAGATGAATTATTAATGGATAAAATCAAGTTTTTCATAATGTTTCTCTTTGATAAGTAGAAAATGTTTACATTAGAATGATTTAAATACTCTTGGTAAACTTCTAATTAATTTTAGAGAGTTAAAAATTGAAAAATGGTCAACCATACAAAGGAGGTTATGGCAAAATTTTCTAAAATTGTGAAAAATAAGTTTTACTTTTTATTCAAAAAGAGTAATTCCCATCGTATATGTATTCTTAAAGTGTTATTTTTCATCCTAGGTAAAGAAAAATGCTTACTAAAAATATTTTAGAAAAAGAAAGTGTTACTTTCTTTAGAATTAAATTCTATATATAGAAGGAAGCTTATTGAAATTTTATTTTGATCATAAAAGAATGATTTTCATCATAAATGATTTGTATGCATAAACATATGCATAAAAGATATTTTTTTAAATATTAAAAGTGTGATTTTCATCATAAATATTTTTAATGCATAAATGGATGCATAAAAAATATTTTTTAAAATTAAAAGTGTGATTTTTATCATAAATGATTTTTATGCATAAATGGATGCATAAAAGATATTTTTTTATATTAAAAGTGTGATTTTTATCATAAATGATTTTTATGCATAAATTGATGCATAAAAGATATTTTTTATTAAAAGTGTCATTTTCATCATAAATGATTTTTATGCTTAAATGGATGATTCAAAGATATTTTTTTTATATTAAAAGTGTGATTTTCATCATAAATGATTTGTATGCATAAAAGATATATATTTTTATATTAAAAGTGTGATTTTCATCATAAAGGATTTTAATGCATAAATGGATGCATAAAATGTAAGATTCCTCCCCAGCCTCTCAAAATGTCCAGCATCTTCCCCTATAATCAATCCCTCTTCAGAAATATAAAAGACTTGTTTCTAACTGTTTTAACCTAGAGAGAGAAAATATTCTAGAGAGAGAATATTCAAATTTTTAATATTTTTGGATAGAAAATTATCTCATCTTATTAAAATAAGTTCCCCTGAAACAGAAATTCAAAAAGAACTTTCCAATGTGCAATTGGAATTAATTGGAAATGGGTATAAAGGACCTTAGCCTAAGGGTCTAGATTTTCAGAAATTTTTGGATTATGGTCCAATTAAGGTTCCTATGGGCCAATAGCATCAATCCATGTGTAAGGAGAAGATAAATCCAATTTTGTAAAAGAAGATACCCAAAAATGAGTAAATGCTCACATAAGATGAAGAGTTGACTATGTACAAGGTTTATTAGTAAGAAACTATGAGCAATATTAAAAATATGAGATATTTTGGGTATAATGATTCCATTTTGACACATATGTAAGGAAGGGGAGTTCTTTAAAGGAGGTGCATATTTCACATAAGATGAAGAGTTGAAAATGTACAAGGTTTATTAGTAAAAAACTATGAGCAATATTAAAAATATGAGATATTTTAGGTATCCAAAAATGAGTAAATGCTCACACAAGATGAAGAGTTGAAAATGTACAAGGTTTATTAGTAAAAAACTATGAGCAATATTAAAAATATGAGATATTTTGGGTATAATGATTCCATTTTGACACATATGTAAGGAAGAGGAGTTCTTTAAAGGAGGTGCATATTTCACATGCGCTTGAATGAGTTTTAAACTCATAAAAATTGAGATATTTCATCTCTCCTCTCTCCTAATTCAAGTCTAGTTACAAAAAGTTAGCTCAACTGACCTAAAAATGGTCGAAAATTGACCAAACTGAGTTGGAAAATTCTAGAATCAGTTTGTTTGGTTAGGAGCTCAATTTTTCCTATAAATAGAAGCCTCCCCTTGTTGAAAAAAAGATATATAGTGTTTATGCATTGTTACTCTACTCCACCTAAGCCAAGAACTATGAATTCATTAATAATTCATTAGTTTTTGGCACTTCCCTCTTTCTTCAATCCCCATTGGTGGCTCCATCAACATACTAAACCAATTGATTGGTTGGGGGCCTCTACCATGAACAAAGACTCAAGCAATTTGTAAGGTAATTAGTGAATATTGATCTTTTCTATAATTTCTCAATGTTTCTCTCTTCTCAACCCCTCTCAAGCTTGAGAAGCTTAATTGGTATGGTTTTTAAATGCTATTGAAGTTAATTGATGAATAGTAGTGAAGAGTTACATAATTTGATGAATGCTATTGAAGTTAATTGATTAATGATAGTAAAGAAGTACATAAATTTCCATTTATGTTTAAATTCTAATGGTTTTTATGTAATTTCTCTCTCTCACTCAAGAAATGGTCATACTCATGACCCATTCTCAATCCAAATGAAGCTTTTCATAAAGCTTTTCCTTAATCCAAGATTAAGCTATGCTTGAGGCCAAATTAATGGCTTTTTTCTATGCTTTTAGTTTATGTATATTGATGATTCAATCCATTATGGATTAATGATCCAATTAGAGATCATTTTAATTATTTCCTTAATGATAAGCTTTATCCCTTAGAAAAATTGAGATTTATCAGTCATAGCAGCGGAGCTATGGCAAAATTTTTATAAAAATTATGCATAAAATAATTTCATTCAAAGCATAAAAGAGGACTTCCTACCATATTCTAGGAATTATCATCCTAGATTAATTGAAAGAATTTCATTATAATCATGGAGAAATTGAATTTTTATATTATGCATAAAGGATAAGTTTTTATATCAAAAGTGTTACTTTTTAATTTCATGCATAGAAGTATGCATAATGGATAAATTTTTATATCAAAACTGTTACTTTTATCATTGTTATTTACATGCATAGAAGTATGCATAATGGATAAATTTTTATATCAAAAGTGTTACTTTTATCATTTTTATTTTCATGCATAGAAGTATGCATAATGGATAAATTTTTATATCAAAAGTGTTGCTTTTATCATTTTTATTTTCATGCATAGAAGTATGCATAATGGATAAATTTTTATATCAAAAGTGTTACTTTTATCATTTTTATTTACATGCATAGAAGAATGCATAATGGATAAATTTCTATATCAAAAGTGTTACTTTTATCGTTTTTATTTTCATGCATAGAAGTATGCATAATGGATAAATTTTTATATCAAAAGTGTTACTTTTATCATTTTTATTTCCATGCATAGAAGTATGCATAATGGATAAATTTTTATATCAAAAGTGTTACTTTTATCATTTTTATTTACATACATAGAAGTATGCATAATGGATAAATTTTTATATCAAAAGTGTTACTTTTGATATAATGGATAAATTTTTATATCAAAAGTGTTACTTTTATCATTTTTATTTTCATGCATAGAAGTATGCATAATGGATAAATTTTTATATCAAAAGTGTTACTTTTATCATTCTTATTTACATGCATAGAAGTATGCATAATGGATAAATTTTTATATGAAAAGTGTTACTTTTATCATTTTTATTTTCATGCATAGAAGTATGCATAATGGATAAATTTTTATATCAAAAGTGTTACTTTTATCATTTTTATTTACATGCATAGAAGTATGCATAATGGATAAATTTTTATATCAAAAGTGTTACTTTTATCATTTTTATTTTCATGCATAGAAGTATGCATAATGGATAAATTTTTATATCAAAAGTGTTACTTTTAGCATATTGAATTTCATGCATAGGGATATAAAAAATGATTATTTTATTATAAAAATATTCTTTAATGATTATTTTATTGTAAAAGTGTTACTTTTATCACATTTGAAATTCTTGCATAGAGGTATGCATAAAAGATGATTATTATATTGTAAAAATGTTACTTTTATCATAATTGGATTTCATGCATAGAGTTATGCATAAAAGATATTTTTATACTAAAAGTGTGATTTTCATCATAAATAGATTTTATGCATAAATTAGATGCATAAGAGAAATTCTTTTATTCTAAAAGTGTAATTCCTACTTAATTGAATTTATGCATAAGAAGATGCATTAAAGATTGATTTTAATTCAAAAGTGTCATTCTCATCTAAATTGAATTTATGCATAAGAAGATGCATAAAAGATTGATTTTAATTCAAAAGTGTCATTCTCATCTAAAATGAATTTATGCATAGGAAGATGCATAAAAGATTGAATTTTAATTCAAAGTGTCATTCTCATTTAAAATGAATTTATGCATAGGAAGATGCATAAAAGATTGATTTTTATTTCGAAAGTGTTAGTATCCTTAAATGGAATTTATGCATAATTAGATGCGTAAAAAAATTTTATATCAAATATAAGAATTCCCTTATATTCTATAAATAGATATGGGAAGGGATAGGATGCGATAAGAGATGTATGAGATGTGATATAATGTGATAAGACGTATATGAGAAGAGTTATGATGTGATAAGATGAGTTAGGATGTGATAAGATGAGTTAAGATGTGATAAGAGACCTATGGAATGAGTTAGGATGTGATAAGATGAGTTAGGATGTGATAAGATGAGTTAGATGTGATAAGAGACCTATGGGATGAGTTAGGATATGATAAGATGAGTTAAGATGTGATAAGATGTGTATGGGATGAGGTAAGAAGTGTATGTGATGAGACAAGATGCATATGAGATGAGTTAGGATGTGATAAGATGAGTTAAGATGTGATAAGATGTGTATGGGATGAGATAAGAAGTGTATGAGATGAGATAAGATGTATATGGGTTGTGATAGGGCGAGAATGGATGTGATGTAAAAGAATAGATGTGAAGGCGTATGAGGCTATATGAATGGAAAGGTAGAAATGGATGAATGTATGTGGATGTAAGAATGTGAAAACGGATGTATACATGTAGATGTAGATGTATGGATGTGAATGTGATTATGGATGTGGATGTATGCATGGAGATGTGGATGTATGGTTATGTATGTGGATGTGGATATATGAATGAGGATGTGAAAATGGATGTATGCATGGATGTGTGTAGAATAATGAACGTGAATGTGTATGGAAAATAATGTGTCGTCGATATGAGTAAATGGATGAAAATGAATACACATTGAATGGAATGTGGATTAAGTAAAGTGGATTGTGGAGGGATAATGTAGAAAGACGAGAGTTCAATATAGAAACTGTATTTTATGACTGTTTGTAAATGACTGTTTTATGTCAAGAATGCTGGGGAAGCATTTTGACCGTCTTGTGGATTAAGGTCATGGAGACCTAACTGATAAAGTTGCAACTACTGAGACGAAGAGTCAATGGAGGACGTCTCGTGTAGCAAGGTCAGCCGAGGTCTTGACCAGCCTCGGTTCGATTTAAATGGTGAGCTTCCGGTACGGTGGATTAGGGACCAAGGAAGCGGCCTATGAGTGAAGCGCTAGGTCACCTACGAAGGATCCTAGAGGGTGCTGACCATACGGTGCTCGGGCTTTGGGTCGCCAAAGATACCCACACGTGCGTCGTGGAAGATATTGGAACAAGAAGTAAGAGTTGTTTTCTGAAACCGGGCATGGATCTGGTTGATTGACCTTGCTGGTCCTCAACAGATGAGTCCATGGCTCTTTTATATGGATCTGTGGGTTGATCTTGCTGATCTTCCACGGAGATTCCATTCTATTATATGAATATATTGCCGGTTACTATGAGCTAAGAACTATGGAAAAGGCCCCTGAGTGAGCAGGTGGTGAGCGTTCTGGTTGCCAATGATGCCATAAGTATACCGATGAATGAATGACTGGAAATAAGGATTCAACCAGAGACTTTGAGGATTGTCATCAGTGACATAATGGTTTCATTAAAGAATTGTTTTAAAGTTAGCTGATGCTAAGAAAAAGGTAATTTCGTATTGGGTGTGTAAGTGGTGTGACTAGTTTTATGTTTGCATGAACTTTCGGCTAGGGGGCCTTGGAACTCTTTTCCTTGGTACCCGGGACAAAACCTAACCAAATTCTTAATTGGATCCCATCACTACAGTGGTTGCTAACCCATGGGACTGGATGGGGTTAGGCTGGGCTGATGGATCCGTAAATCGAGACTCAATTTCTGTTATTACGATAGATAAAGTAAATCTCGGATAGTAATTGTTCTATGGATAGGAATCAACGGCTGTGCCTCTTGATGGGAAAAAAAGCGTTGATCCCAATGATCCAAGTGCAAGTTTCTTCTTGATCCGACCGAGTATCTTTATAGGTGCAGTCGGATCAGCGTGATCAGTAATGATCTTGACTACGTTAGAGTAAAAAGTTATCCTGGTGGAATCGCCCGTGCTTTCCAGGTAAGGGAAGTTTTTTCGGGTTCGGTTTTGGAAAAACCGACGGATTAGTCTCTTGTCCGGATATCCGTGGACGAGGTCCCGAGTGTGGGTCCCTACCCCGCGCATGAAGTGCTACTTTCGCTGCTAGTACCCCGAATCCGTCGCATGGTGGGGACAGGGATCTCACATAAAAGATATTTTTTCATATTAAAAGTGTGATTTTCATCATAAATGATTTTTATGCATAAATGGATGCATAAAAGTTTTTTTATATATTAAAAGTGTGATTTTAATCATAAATGATTTTTATGCATAAATGGATGCATAAAAGATATTTTTTTATTAAAAGTGTGATTGTCATCATAAATGATTTTTATGCATAAATGGATGCATAAAAGAAATTCTTTTATATTAAAAGAGTGATTTTCATCATAAATGATTTGTATGCATAAATATATACATAAAAGATTTTTTTTATATTAAAAGTGTGATTTTCATCATAAATGATTTTTATGCATAAATGGATGCATAAAAGAAATTCTTTTATATTAAAAGAGTGATTTTCATCATAAATGATTTGTATGCATAAACATATGCATAAAAGAAATTCTTTCATGTTAAAAGAGTGATTTTCATTCATAAATGATTTTTATGATGATAAAAGTGTGACTTTCATCAGAATTGGATTTTATGCATAATTAGATGCATATAGAATTTTTATAGTCAAATAAGGGTTCTCTTTAATCCTCTGTTAATTTCTGCAAAAATTGGAAAATGAATAAGTAGATAATATGTGAGAAAATTCTACCGTTTCATATTCACTAAGATGGGAATGAGAAAATTCAAATAAACTATCAAAGTCGGAGATCGAGATAAATGATTGTTTTATTCCTCCTAGGAATTCATGTTTAGTTTAGAAATCTGTAAGCAAATATTCAATGAACGAAATTTAGAAAAAGAGAAATCGAAATATCACCTTTCAAGAAAGATAGTTTAGGAAGAACCTTTCAAGACTCAAACTCTGATTCAGACTATTGACCAAGACCTAATTCCTTCGTCAGTTTTGATCAATGATGATGTGCCGAGTTCAGTTTCGATCAATGACGATGTGCCCCAGTTCAGGAAAAATGCACTCAAATCACCCACCGAATCTGAAACTAAGTTGAGACTTTTGATTTTGATCTGAGGATCAAGATTATAGAATTCAAGGAATTGTGCTTGGGAATCCAGACCTGTGATCTGGAAGTATTGGGATACGGAATTAAGATATAACCATTGTATTCAAAAACAAAATCAGTTCAGTTGCAACAGCTGGCGGGGAGTGTTCAAGGGACAGCTCACGCACGGCAAAAACCTGCCTAGGTCTTGACCATCCTGGGTATGGTGAAAAATGGTGTGCTTCCGGTACGATGGGCGAGGGCCGACGAAGCGGTCCCTGAATGAAGTACTACTAGGACACCTAAGGAGGATCCTGGAGGGTTCTGACCAAGCGATGCACGGGGTCGCGGTGCTGACACCCATGCGTATGTCGTGGAAGATATATATGAATGTTGACGAAATGATTATTGTAATCTGTTTACAGCTGGATCTCATTGCTAACTAGCTGGTCCCAACGGAGAGTCCAGAGTGGTACTCTTTTTGTGAAACAAGGGATTGAATGGAAATTTTGAGTTATGAAATTTGTGACCATATCTGTTTTGTCAATGGATTATTTTTATATTAAAGTTGTAAAGAGGAGTGTGTGCGTACCTATTTTCTAAAGCTAAAGTTAAGAAAGGCATTCAATTATGGGTGGGTGAGTACTTGTTTGGTTCTAGGGTGGTGGCTAACCCATGGGCCGGATGGGGTAGGCTGGAATCAGTGGAGTTTTAATAATCAAATAAAAAATCTTAGGATTACACTAGGATTCGAGTAGTTAGTTAATTCCCTGATAAATTTCTCAATTGAGTGGATCAACGGTTGTGCCTGATCTTGATTAGGAAAAAAGCGTTGAATTGCTCATATGATCAAATTATATCAGCGATAGTTTCCTTCTATCTCGTTTATTCAGGTGAAGGATAGTTTAGGTTTTGATCTCGTTAGAAAAATTTGTTAGGAAAATTCTAAAAGGTGGAATCGTCCCCGCTTTCCGGGCATGGGAAATTTTCCCGGTCTCGGTTTTCGGAGTGACCACCAGCCTAGTCTTGTGCTCGGACATTCGTGGGCGAGGCCCCGAGTGAGAAACCCTGCCCCGCGCATGAGGGGGCTGCTTCCGCTGTGTCAGCCTAATGCACGGAGGGGGCAGAGGGATCTCACAGTTGGTATCAGAGCCTTGTTAAAAACTAATAAGGATAAACAAATTCTTATCAGAAATTGATAATAAAAACTCAGAAAAATCATTTTTCATAATGTATTTTCATTCCGTAAGCTTCTTTAATGAAGAATTTTTAATCAAAGAAATTGTTTTTATAGATGGAAGTTCCCTATTTATCTGGTATTCCCGACCTCACCCAGTCTCAAGATATGACTGCATTCGCCTTCGAGCATCTCATTTCTTCCGCTTCAACTCAAACAAGCCAAGCAACGCCATTTCGAGGATTTATATTTTCCTAACCCAGCGGAGAGACAACAGCATAAGTGGTTTGCAGGGCAGTATGTCCACGCCTCTTATGACCACGCCGTGCAATGCTGTGGCAGAACCTCTCCTTGGCAATGATTCTGTTAAAGCTAAAAATTGTGCGTGGCGTCATTCTATATCATTCAATGCCTCGAAATTTTAGACTTTCATGTCAAGTCTATAGACTCCTTAGTTGCTTTATTCCTAAATGGAAGATAATAGCTTCATTGTCAGTAAGTGGACGTTTGTATCAGGGCATGGCTATGGCCCAGTACCGTCGTCATATGCGTCTCCCGATGAGGAGATTTTGAATTCTAGAGTCGAGCTGCTCTATGTACATATTGCAACTTTTATATAAATAAAGAAATATTTTTTGGAGAAAAATTCCCTGTTGTATAAGTAATTATTTATGGACGATCTGATAAAGAAAAATCTGTTATCGGACATCTCCAATAAGATCATTGTCTTGTTTATGAAATTGTTTCCGAACCTCATGTCTTAGGATCTCGTGGATGATATCAAAATAAAAATTCAATAATATATAAATTTTTGGTAGAATCATGAGACGAGGAAACCGTGGCCGTCGGCCAGACCCTCTCTCTGAAGATGACAAGCTTGACCCTGCTGTTCGCAAGGCTCTTCATAGGACTCAGCCAAGACCCTTCAAAGGAGAAGGAGAGAACCTAGGCGAGGCTGTGGAGAAATGGGTGGAGCCATGGAAGAATATTTTGACGTCACATGCTACAATGAGTGGAGCAAAATGGCTCTTGCCAGGTTGAAAATAGTGGAAACAGCCAGGGTAGCATGGAGGAACCACTGTGACACCAACCGTCTGGATAGAAATACTGTCTTGGAATGACCTAAAAACCTATTTTTGAGAAAGAGATTTTGTCCCTTTGGATTTTTGGAAATCAAAATGAACGAATTCTTAGAGCTAAAGCAAGGGAACAAAACCATCGAGGAATATCACTAGGCCTTTGCTCTTCTACTCAAATATTCACCACCTCTAGATGAAGAGCAACTCATGGCCAGGTTCATTTGAGGAATGAACGAACCCTTGGACACAGTGGTCAAAAATGCCAAGCCAGTGTCCATGGCTGAAGCCGTAAGAATGGCAAAGGATTTTGCCAAAGCCTTTGTAGTAAAGGTCCCACCAAATCCTGCACCCTCTAACTTTAAAATATTCCAAGGCCAGGGAAGTACTTCAAACTTTCCACCCCCGAAGAGGCAGCAAGGCCCGAATCAGATCAAGATGCAGGAAGATTTCGAAGTAAAGAAAGACCCTTCCCCTAGAATACTTTCTCAGGATCCCCACCTCTTACAAGAAATCAGAGGGATGAGCTCAGAAGTGAAAACCGATGTTTTGGATGCCAAAGTTTTGGTCACCAGTTGAAAGACTGCCCAATGTATAGCTCAGTATCCTCACAAGTTAAAGGTCAACAATGACTACTTTGAGAAGCTGTCCCTCCAAATTCCTCTCCTTATTGTCACCGCCGCTAGGAGGTTCGCAAGAAGCTTGAGGGGAAAAGAGAGAGGCGATTGGTTTTTCTCTGATTTTCAGCGCGTTGCTGCGTTGTTGGAGCTCAAATCAGAGCTGTAGCACCTCCACTCAATGGGCTACCATAGCCCTAAATCTCCTTGCCTAATGGTGGCTCATAGGCGGCAGGCTATGGCTGTACGACCAGTGTGCGTAGCAAAAACTGCAAGCGGTGCACTCAGAAATGAATGCCGCAGCAGCACAGGGAGGAATCACACAATGGTTGAGCTCCACACATGAAAAGATAAGAAAAAATGGAGAAAAATGACTTAATCTACACCACAACAAGTGGTTCTAATCACCTAAGCTCTAGATACCATGTTGAGAAAACATGGTGCTCATGCTAGATCAAGTGTGTGGAGAGGAGAGACTCAAAAAGTACAAGAATAAACTCTTGCTTATTAAGTTCTTTATGAATACAACTAAGCCTTGCTCTCATACAAAATGCCTTATGGCTCCACCTTTAAATAGGTGAGCTAGTGGACCTTAAGTCCATTCACACTCACACCTTCCTCTTCCCCTTCTACATAACCTTAGTCTCTTAATACGCATGCAACCACAAGGACTCTCACTCTTGCTCACTCTCACATAATAAACAAGAAAGAGGCACATTCACCAAGAATCCTACAGTTTACTCTCAACTCTCTCTCTCTCTCTCTAACACACAAGAAACTTAAATTGGCACAAAGGGGGACTGTTCCTTAGATGATGAGAAAAAGTCACTTATATACGATTGGCCCTTATTCACTCAAAAACCTTATTGTAAGCTTGGTTATTGGCCACCAAGAATCCTACGTCTCTCTAATATAATTGGCCCCTTGATCACCAAAAAACCCACATCTTGCTAAATTTTACTATAATTCTAGTAAGCATTTAAGCATTGAGATATCTCCCTTTGAGGCTCTTTATGGGTATCAAGTGCTTGTGTGTTCCATAGCTTTCCAAGAAGACAAGGTGGTAAACCCATTAGCTAAAAGAAGAGTTGGAAAAAATGAAACAACTTCTTCAACTATGTAAGGGCAATATGAAGAAAGCCCAAGAGGTTATAAAGGCTAATGCAGATGAGCATAAGCATGATGTAAAGATTTAAGAAGGAGATTATATACTCTTGAACCTACCAAAGAGCTACCACAACACTTTCAAGGGTTCCACTAATCCCAAGTTTGCTCATAGGTACTATGGTCTATACTTGTAATGGTCTATACTTGGTACTCAAAAGGGTTGGTGATTTTTCCTACAAGCTTGGCCTCCCTCATTCTACAATAATCCATGATGTATTTCATTCATATAATCCCAAGAATTATATGGGTTCTATCCCTGAAGAAGTGAAAGAGTTTCCACCTACGGGTGAAGAGGGAGAAAACATTTATGAGCCAAAGAGGATTGTGGGGAAGAAGGACAAGAGAGTTAAGGAATAGAAGCATAGAGGATTTCCTCATCAAATGAAAGTATTTACCCTTGGGGATGATGTCATCATCAGTCACACCACTCATCTTATCATGTCGTATGTTTAGATATTCAGTGTTGTGTTCGATGACATCATTTAGGAAATGAGTGCCACGATCTGAAACCAACTTAGAGGGAGTTTTAAAACTTTGAAGGTTCACTCAATAATTTCTTTGGAGGCTTTATTCATGGGACCATATGGAAATCAAGGATATTTATTTTCTCACACTTGGAGGATCTAGTTCTATATCGAGTATGAGCATGGTTACTTTTGGAGATCTTCCTATGTTTTTTTTGGTCTAATGGATATGATAAAACCTTCACTTCTCATTGATGTATAATTATATATATAAATATATATATTAGATTTTGAGGATAAAATCTTTGGGAAGGGATGGCTTGTAATGAAGTAACAACTTCATTAGTTAGATTTATGATGGTATGAGTGGATGAGATTTTGGTAAGAACTAAATAAAATTTTTGGTATCCATTTAATATTTTTAATAGGATGATTCTTGAAAGTCACAAGATACTTGACATAAGTGCTGCATATGTGTGTGTAGTGATGGTCTCATGGTAGACTCAGGCACAAGATGTTTTTCTTCATCTACTAACTCAGCAAGCTCTTCTAATATTGAATGAGAAATTGAATACTTGGGCTTTCTGGTATCCAAAGATGGAATTTCTCCAGATTCCGCAAAAATCCAAGCTGTCATAGATTGGCCTGAACCAAAGACAGTGAAAGAAGTCCGAGGATTCTTGGGATTGACTGGTTGGTATAGAATTTTTATACCAAAGTATGCTCTCATAGCTTCCCCCTGACTAACCTTCTCAAAAAGAATATCCCATTTCAATGGTCTGCCAAGTGCCAAAGTGCTTTTGATAAGCTGAAGATCGCCTTGGTAACCAGTCCCGTTCTGAAACTGCCAGATTTCTCTCTACCCTTTGAGGTAGTAACTGATGCAAGTGGTTTTGCACAGGGAGGTGCACTCATGCAGGTAGGTCATGCAGTGGCCTATGAATCCCGAAAGCTCAGAACACATGAGAGGAATTATGCTGTCCATGACTTGGAATTACTTTCAGTAGTCTATGCCTTAAAGTTGTGGAGACATTACCTACTAGGTAAAAGATTTACTTTGATGACAGATCATCAGAGCTTAAAGTGGATCTTTACTCAGAAGGACCTCAACATGCGCCAAAGAAGGTGGATGCAGACCTTGCAGGAATTTGATTTTGAAATCAAGTACCGCCCAGGCAAAGAGAATGTGGTAGCAGATGCTCTCAGCAGAAAAACCTCCTTGCTTGCAATTACTGTAATATCAAATCCTTTGATTACTCAAGCAAGTGAGAAGATCATGCAAGATAGATTCTTTGGCCCTATTGCTACCCTACTTATGCAGGAAAGCAAAACTTCGTAGGAGTTGAACAGAGTTCAAGGGTACAGCCTAGATGATGGCATTATGTATTATAACCGCAGGTTATGCATTCCCAATGATGAGGGAACCAAGGACCAAATTCTGAATGAAGTCCATGACAGCCTTATTGCAGGACATCCAGGTTTCATCAAGACCTACATGTCTGTAAAGAAAAGTTTCTTTTGGCCTGGTTTGAAAAAGGATGTGCTGAATCATGTACGTCAATGTCTGACATGCCAAAAAGTCAAAGCTGAGAGAGTAAAAATGCCTGGGAAGTTACATCCATTGGACATCCCCCAGATGAAGTGGGAATGTATCAGTATGGACTTCATTACTGGATTACCTTCCGTGCAATCAGGTTACAACTCCATCTTCGTGGTAGTCGACAGACTAACCAAAGTTGCCCATCTGATTCCAGTAAAAGAAACCTACACTGCAGTGGATGTGGCCAGAGTGTTCCTCAAAGAAATCTTCAGATTGCATGGCCTATCGACGAGGAGAATAGTAAGTGACCGAGATCCCAAATTTACTTCAAGGTTTTGGACTGCATTTTTTGAAGCAGTGGGAACTTTCTTGGATCTCAGCACAGCTTATCACCCTGAGACCGATGGTCAAACTGAAAGGGTAAACCAAGTAATTGAAGATATACTTTGGACATGCTGTGGTGGCAGGGAACCTAAGAAGTGGCTAAGCTATCTACATCTAGTCGAGTTCGCCTACAATGCTTCTTATCACCGAAATATCGGGATGAGCCCTTTTAAAGCTCTGTATGGACAAGATTGCTTCTCCATTAACTTGGTCTGACCCATTGATTAAGGTCGAGATGTCCAGACAGATGCTTGACGACATGGAGCAACAGATGCAGTCAATTCGTAAAGATATTAAAGTTGCCCAGGATAGATAGAAGCAATATGCGGATAAGAAGAGGACAAATAGAGAATTCAAAGAAGCAGATATGGTCTTCATTCGAGTACGGCCCAAAAGAAGTTCCTTATCTCTTGGGAAGTACAAGAAGTTATCACCCAGATATTGTGGGCCATATCTGATTACAAAGAAAGTAGGTGACTTAGCCTACGAGCTTCTTCTGCCTCCTCATCTCAAAATTCATAATGTATTTCATGTAAGCCTTCTAAAGGAATATGTGCCAAACCCAAATCATATGCTTGATGATGAAATCCTAACCTTTTCAACCCAAGGACAGATGGAACTCCAACCTGAAGAAATTCTCGATGTTCGAGAAAAGCTTCTCAGGAATAGAATTCTCAGAGAATTATTGGTAAAATGGAAGTTCTATCCTTTTGAAGATGCCACCTGGGAGAATGAAGCCGATCTGTTGTGCGGGATTATCCCCAGTTTGCGAGATGAGGATATCTCGCGTTTTTCAAGTGGGAGAGAATGTAAGATTCCTCCCCAGCCTCTCAAGATGTCCAGCACCTTCCCGTGTAATCAAATCCCTCTTCAGAAATATAAAAGATCTTATTTCTAAGTGTTTTAGCCTAGAGAGAGAAAATTATTCTAGAGAGAGAATATTCAGATTATAAATATTTTTGGATAGAAAAATAACTCATCTTATTAAAATAAGTTTCCCTAAAAGAAAAATTCAAAAAGAATTTTCCAATGTACAATTGGAATTAATTGGAAATAGGTATAAAGGACCTTAGCCTAAGGGTCTAGATTTTTAAAATTTTTTGATTATGGTCCAATTAAGGTTCCTATGGGCCAATTGGATCAATCCATGTGTAGGGAGTAGATAAATCCAATTTTGTAAAAGAAGATACCCAAAAATGAGTAAATGCTCACATAAGATGAAGAGTTGACTATGTACAAGGTTTATTAGTAAGAAACTATGAGCAATATTAAAAATATGAGATATTTTGGGTATAATGATTCCATTTTGACACATATGTAAGGAAGGGGAATTCTTTAAAGGAGGTGCATATTTCACATGCTTGAATGAGTTTTAAACTCATAAAAATTGAGATATTTCATCTCTCCTCTCTCCTCATTCAAGTCTAGTTCCAAAAAGTTAGTTTAACTGACCTAAAAATGGTCAAAAATTGACCAAACTGATTTAGAAAATTCTAGAATCAGTTTGTTTGGTTAGGAGCTCAATTTTTCCTATAAATAGAAGCCTCCCCCTTGTTGAAAAAATATATAGTGTTTATGCATTGTTACTCTACTCCACCTAAGCCAAGAACTGTGAATTCATTAATAATTCATTAGTTTTTGGCACTTCACTCTTTCTTCAGTCCCCATTGGTGGCTCCATCAACATACTTAACCAATTGATTGGTTGGGGGCCTCTACCGTGAACAAAGAATCAAGTAATTTGTAAGGTAAATGGTGAATTTTGATTCTTTTCTATAATTTCTCAATGTTTCTCTCTTCTCAACTTCTCTCAAGCTTGAGAAGCTTAATTGGAATGGCTTTTGAATGCTATTGAAGTTAATTGATGAATGGTAGTGAAGAGTTACATAATTTGATGAATGCTATTGAAGTAAATTGATTAATGATAGTTAAGAATTACATAAATTTCCATTTATGCTTAATTCTAATGGTTTTTATGTAATTTCTCTCTCTCACTCAAGAAATGGTCATACTCATGACCCATTCTCAATCCAAATGAAGCTTTTCCTTAATCCAAGATTAAACTATGCTTGAGGCCAAATTAATGGCTTTTTTCTATGCTTTTAGTTTATGTATTTCATGAATATTGATGATTCAATACATTATGGATTAATGATCTAATTAGGGATCATTCTATTTATTTCCTTAATGATAAGCTTTATCCCTTAGAAAATTTGAGATTTATCAGTCATAGCAGCGGAGCTATGGAAAAAATTTTATAAAAATTATAGATAAAATAATTTCATTCAAAGCATGAAAAGAGGACTTCCTACCATATTCTAGGAATTATCATCCTAGATTAATTGAAAGATATTCATTGTAATCATAGAGACATTTATTTTTATATTATGCATAATTGATTTTCATGCATAAAGGTATGCATAAAAGATTATTTTTTTAACATAAAAGTGTTACTTTTATCATATTTGGATTTCATGCATAGAGGTATGCATAAAAGATTATTATTTTAACATAAAAGTGTTACTTTTATCAATTTTTAAATTTCATGTATAGAAGTATGCATAAAGGATAATTTTTTTATATCAAAAGTGTTACTTTTATCATTTTTAATTTTCATGCATAGAAGTATACATAAAGGATAATTTTTTTATATCAAAAGTGTAACTTTTATCATTTTTAATTTTCAAGCATGAAGTATGCATAAAGGAAAATTTTTATATCAAAAGTGTTACTTTTATCATTTTTAATTTTCATGCATAGAAGTATACATAAAGGATAATTTTTTTAATATCAAAAGTGTTACTTTTATCATTTTTAGTTTTCATGCATAGAAGTATGCATAAAGGATAATTTCTTTATATTAAAAGTGTTACTTTTATCATTTTTAATTTTCATGCATAGAAGTATGCATAAAGGATAATTTTTTTATATCAAAAGTGTTACTTTTATCATTTTTAATTTTCATGCATAGAAGTATGCATAAAGGATAATTTTTTTATATCAAAAGTGTTACTTTTATCATTTTTAATTTTCATGCATAGAAGTATGCATAAAGGATAATTTTTTTATATCAAAAGTGTTACTTTTATCATTTTTAATTTTCATGCAAAGAAGTATGCATAAAGGATAATTTTTATTATAAAAGTGTTACTTTTATCATAATTGATTTTAATGCATAGAAGTATGCATAAAAGATAAATTTTTATAAAAGTGTTACTTTTATCATAATTGATTTTAATGCATAGAAGTATGCATAAAAGATAAATTTTTATTATAAAAGTGTTACTTTTATCATATTTGATTTTAATGCATAGAAGTATGCATAAAAGATAAAATTTTATTATAAAAGTGTTACTTTTATCATATTTGATTTTAATGCATAGAAGTATGCATAAAGATAAATTTTAATCGGAGATCGACGTAAATGAATATTCCTCAAGAAATCCATGTTTTTAAAATCAGTAAACAAATATTCATTGAAAGAAATTTTAGAAAAAAAAAAGAGAAATTGAGATAGTACCTTCGAGAAAGATAATTTTAGGACCTAAACTCTGACTCAGACTATTGACCAAGACCTAATTCCTTCGTCAGTTTCAATCAATGACGATGTACCAGTTCAGGAAAAATGTACCCAAATCACCCACCGAATCTGAAACTAAGTTAAGATTTATGATTTTGATCTAAGGATCAAGTTAACAGAATTCGAGGAATTCTGTTTAGAATTGAGAACTGGATCTAGAAGTAATGAGATACGGATTTAAGATATACTCATGGTATTCAAACAAAATCAAAACTGTAAACTTGCATAGAAACCCTGCCTTCTTAAAAGACTGTCTTACGCCAGAAAGCTGGAGGGAGCATTTGGCATATATGTTTATCTAAGGGAAGTTCGGTTGCAACAGCTGGTGGTTTGTGTTCGAGGGACAGCTCACGCGGCAAGGCTTGCCGAGGTCTTGACCAGCCTCGGTATGGTTAAAATGGTGCGCTTCCGGTACGATGGATGAGGGCCGACGAAGCGGTCCCTGAGTGAAGTGCCAGGACACCTAAGGAGGATCCTGGAGGGTTCTGACCAGGCGATGCACGGGCTCGCGGTGCCGAGGACATCCATGCGTATATCGAGGAAGATATTATATGATGGACCTATGTTTTTTGTAATCTATCACTGGATCTCGTTGTTGACTCGCTGGTCTCAACGAAGAGTCTAGAGTGATACTGTTTTGTTGAGAAACAAAGACCCAATGAGAAATTTTAAAGTATGACATGTATAACCCGTAAATTGTTTATCAAGGATTGTTTTTATTAAAGTTTAATAAAGAGGAGTGTGTGCGTATTTGTTTTCTAAAGCTAAAGTTAAGAAAGGCATTTCAATTATGGGTGGGTGAGTACTTGTTTGGTTCCACCGATTCCAGTAGGGTGGTGGCTAACCCATGGGCCGGATGGGGTTAGGCTGGAATCAGTGGAGTTTTAATAATCAAACTGAAAAATATTAGAATTACGCTAAGATTCGAATAGTTAGACAATTCCCTGATAAATTTTTCAAATAAGTGGATCAATGGCTGTGCCTGACCTTGATTAGGAAAAAAGCGTTGAATTTACTAAAATGATCAAATTATATTAGTGATAGTTTCCTTCTATCTGATTTATTCAGTTGAAGGATAGCGTAGAATTGTTCACGTTAGAAAAATTTTTATTTTAAAAAAAATCATAAAGGTGGAATCGTCCCTGCTTTCCGGGCATGGGAATTTTTCCCGGTTTCGTTTTTTTGGAGTGACCACCAGCTTAGTCTCGTGCCCGGACATTCAAGGGAGAGGCCCCGAGTGAGAAACCCTGCCTCGCGTGGAGGGGCAGAGGGATATTACACAGATGGCAAATCTGCGTATGGCATCAGCAGCTGCACAGAGAAAAAAAGGACAATGTGCTCATGCGGCAATGCCGCGGCCACGAGAGGATTAATCCGCCAATTGATCGTACGAACTCGAGTGCCCAGATGTTATCTTCACTTTCCCAGTGGAAATCTCCCCAAGATATTGCCTCCACGAACTGCTAGACCTCCTCCACTGGCTGGGGGTTCAGCTCCACACAAGACAAAAGAGATAAATTTGACCTATTCTACACCACAAGGGGACCTAATCAACTTGGCTATGATACCATGTTAGAATTCGTGGTGCTCATGCTAGGTCAAGTA
This sequence comes from Cibotium barometz, assembly GCF_041138505.1. NCBI lineage: Eukaryota > Viridiplantae > Streptophyta > Polypodiopsida > Cyatheales > Cibotiaceae > Cibotium > Cibotium barometz. The sequence goes on from NC_141079.1 coordinate 15,056,087, forward strand.
TGTGGAGGAGAGGGACTCAAAAAATACAAGAAAATATCTTGCTTATTAAGTTGCTCAAATACAACTAGGCTTCTTGCTCCATTACAAATTGCCTTCTAGCTCCACCTTTAAATAGGTGAGCTAGTGGACCTTAAGTCCCTTCACACACACACCCTTCTCCTACCCTTTTACATGACCTTAGTCTTTTAATACTACTACTAAGACAACACCATTTAAAATAGTCTATGGTTAGGCTTTGCCGACCCCTACGACTCGTCTTTCACATTCTATAGAGGCTACAAATTCTTGTGTAGAGACTTTGACCAAATTCACGAGTTAGTGAAATTGAACATTCAAAAAGCTCGACACAGAAGTACATGAAGTATGCAAATAGTAAACATAAACATGTCATCATCTTCAATGAAGGCAACTATTTTCTTATTCGTATTGAGAAAATGAGACTTAAGTCCATAGAGACCAACCCTATGGTAAATTTAGCTCCTAGATTTTATGTACCTTTCAAGATGATTATTGCCAAGATAAATGATAGTGCATTTAAGTTGGAGCTACCTTCCAATTGACATATTCATAATTCTTTTCATGTTTTTGAGACCATTTTGAGGACCTCTACCCTTCTCATCCAATATTAGAAGAACCTGCTCAGTTAGTAGATGAAGAAAAACATCTTGTGCCTGAGTCTATCATTGACCATGAGACCATCACTACACACACATGTGTAGCACTTATGTCAAGTATCTTGTGACTTTCGAGAATCATCCTATTAAAAATATTAAATAGATACCAAAAAATTTATTTAGTTCTTACCAAAATCTCATCCATTCATACCATCATAAATCTAACTAATGAAGTTGTTACTTCATTACGAGCCATCCCTTCCCAAAGATTTTATCCTCAAAATCTTATATATATATATATATATATATATATATATATATAATTATACATCAATGAGAAGTGAAGGTTTTATCATATCCATTAGACCAAAAAAAAGATACGAAGATCTCCAAAAGTAACCATGCTCATACTCGATATGGAACTAGATCCTCCAAGTATGAGAAGATAAATGTCCTTGATTTCCATATGGTCCCATGAATAAAGCCTCCAAAGAAATTATTGAGTGAACCTTCAATCAATCATACCACATGGTTAAGAAACATCCTCCATAGATAGACCATGTTATTGCACATAGAAAAGCTTGTAGGCAAACGAATTACATTATAGTTGCAAACTGATTATTTTATTGAATAGTATAAGGCTTGTGCGATAAGAAAGGATAATGCCCAAACAACGACTGATTCTTTAATTGAGAAAATAATTTGTAGTTTTAAAACTCCCTCTGAGTTGGTTTCAGATCGTGGCACTCATTTCCTAAATGATATCATCGAACACGACACTGAATATCTAAACATACGACATGATAAGATGAGTGGTGACCGATGATGACATCATCCAAGGGTCAATAATTTCATTTGATGAGGAACTCCTCTATGCTTCTATTCCTTAACTCTCTTGTCCTTCTTCCCCACAATCCTCTTTGGCTCATAAATGTTTTCTCCCTCTTCACCACCCATAGATGGAAACTCTTCCACTTCTCCAGGGGTAGAATCCATATACTTCTTGAGATGATTTGAATGAAATACATCATGGATTATTGTAGAATGAGGGAGGCCAAGCTTGCAGGAAAAATCACCAACCCTTTTGTACCAAGAATAGACCATAGTACCTATGAGCAAACTTGGGATTAGTGGAACCCTTGAAAGTGTTGTGGCAGCTCTTTGGTAGGTTCAAGAGTATATAATCTCCTTCTTAAATCTTTACATCATGCTTATGCTCATCTGCATTAGCCTTTATAACCTCTTGGGCTTTCTTCATATTGTCCTTACATAGTTGAAGAAGTTGTTTCATTTTTTTCCACATTTATTTTAGCTAATGGGTTTACCACCTTGTCTTCATGGAAAGCTATGGAACACACAAGCACTTGATACCCATAAAGAGCCTCAAAGGGAGATATCTCAATGCTTAAATGCTTACTAGAATTACGATAAAATTTAGCAAGATGTAGGTTTTTTGGTGATGAAGGGGCCAATTATGTTAGAGAGACATAGGATTCTTGGTGGCCAATAACCAAGCTTACAATAAGGTTTTTGGGTGAATAAGGGCCAATCATATATAAGTGACTTTTTCTCATCATCTAAGGAACAATCCCCCAGTTTCTTGTGTGTTAGAGAGAGAGAGAGAGAGAGAGAGAGAGAGAGAGAGAGTTGAGAGTAAAGTGTAGGATTCTTGGTGAATGTGCCTCTTGTTTATTATGTGAGAGTGAGCAAGAGTGAGAGTCCTTGTGGGTGCATGCGAACCTCCTAGCCATGACGATAAGGAGAGGAATTTGGAGGGACGGCTTCTCAAAGTAGTCATTGTTGACCTTTAACTCGTGTGAGGATACTGAGCTTGTTGTGGTAGGCTCACACTTGTTGTTTTAATATGACTAATTGTTGTAGCCTCTTGGTAAAGCCACCCTTGAAGAAAGTAGTAACAACATGTTGTAAACAATTCTAACACACTAAGACTAGAGTTGATAATTATAAAAAATTTGGCATGTGAAAATCACCAACTCTTGACCAAGTGTGGCTCATTTTTTTGCTTCAAATTTTTTTTTCCCTCCAAACTCTTAAAAATCCATTCAGAGCTTGCAAACTTTGACGTAAGTACATCCAAACGCTTCAAACATTATGACACCACTCTTTTTAGTAGGTTTCACCTGCAACTTCATTAATAACACATGTATCATCATTGTAGCATTCAAAGATCAGAACAACCAAGTGATGAGTAAGTGAGCTTTTATTTGTTTCCTAAAAAAAAAGGGCCTAAGTAGGGGCTCATTTTTATAGTAGATGATCCAAAGGGAGAGGAAAATCTCTACTTTTTGGTGCGCAAAATAGGTGTCAGATGAAGACACCTCTATTAAATAAGGCAAAACCATAAAATCCACCAACTCCTACATGAAACAGGAAACAACATATGATTGAAAGGCTTGGGGTTTATTTGTGAGGTTTTGTGTGAAAAATATATACCAAATTATGATGCGTCTTCTAAAAAAATGACATCAAACAAGGCAAAAACCATAAAATCCAAATCCAACATAAAAAGAGAACTTCAAAACTTTAATAATTAATGTGTGGAATTGAGGATAAGAATTATAACCTCTATAAAAGGAATATACTAAAGCTATAAAAAGCTTGAAAGTTGTTCTGATCATTTTAGCAAGACCTAGTTTGAAGAAGAAGAATATAGGTCTCTAAATAAGAGCGAAAAGTTAAGACAATCCTCTATAAAAGGAATATACTAAAGCTATAAAAAGCTTGAAAGTTGTTCTGATCATTTTAGCAAGACCTAGTTTGAAGAAGAAGAATATAGGTCTCTAAATAAGAGCGAAAAGTTAAGACAATCCTCCTTATGTACATGTTCAAAAATATATACAAAATTCCTAAGGTTGCCTTACAACAACAAGTTTCCTCCATATGGCACTAAGGAAAGAGACCATTAGATCCATGAAAACAAGACGACAAAATGGGAGTCAATGATGGCATTCAAGAACATAAACAGGGCATGATCTCTAGTTATTTGAAGCTTTTGGGCTAGAATAGCGAAACTCTATGCACTACCTCTATCAACCAATGCTCTCCAAGCCTAGCTTTAACATGCAGAGGAAAATGTTTACCAAATAAGTTTCTATCCTTTGGGTGAATCAGTACAAGAAAAAAAACTATATGTGAAGCCACAAAACCTAAAAACATTAAAAAAATTTCAAACATAGGAGCTGAATATTGCCATGGGGAGACTAGTAGCAAATGTTGGAGATCTTAAACCCAAAGAAAATATAGAGTCTCAAGGAAATAATGGTGTGGAGAATTAATAAGCACCAAAGCCAGTATTTGACATGCTGAGAACATCTCCTATGTATACTAACATGACCATAGGAACCGATGGAAAGGCTTATGGGGTAACTACATAGCATAAAGCTATCATTAGTGAAGGGTTTTGTTCACCAATCAAAATATGTGTGGATTATGCAAAAAAAAATAAGGGCTTAAAGGAGCTTACTTATCACAAGGTCTCACTGAATGTGTTATTAAAGAATGAGAATGCGAGTAAATCTAGTACCATGTGGCTCACTATACATCCATGCTTTTTTATTAAGTAGTGCTTGAAAATAGCATTGCATTTTTTGTGTGCTTACATTGCATATTGTGCTTGTGTAAAAGTGACCAAGGAGACACACTTATATGCTATTCTAAATAATCCATGAAAGAAGCAAACTTATGAGGCCACCTCAACCACTTACACACTATCACTTGCTTCCCAATTGAACAAATCTATTATTGGCCTCAACTACTACATGAAGCATATCTATAATAATCTATTCCCGATTGAAGAGATCGATTCTTGGCGTCAACTAATACATGAAGCAAATCTATGATAAGATTCGTGTTTGATCCATGTGATGCAAGTGTTAAAGCAACTTTTAGTACCTCCTTTGGGAACAAAAGCCCATAATAGCACCATGCATGCTAGCGAATCCCCAAGTGTGCTTGAGCAAAAATGGGAAATGATGCTAGTTCTATATTGTGGCCCTCTGCCATAGTAGTAGAATCTTGTTATACCATTAGGGAAAATGTGGACTCATCTTTGGGCCCTCTAAGAAATGCCAAGTCATCATTCTATTACGAAAAGGGGGATCATGGATAACTCTATCCATAGTACCTCAAAACTATTACATGTAACATATCATTGGAAAGATCTTGATGAGAGGATTCTAACGCACTAACCTCCGATAAATTTGGAGTTTTTATGCTTGAGTTATGGTCTCCTCACTAAAAAGTAACCTCAAAAGTTCCGTGTGACAGAAGCCTCACCCTCATTGGTCCTTATGGAATATTCCCTAGAATCTCAAAGAGCTTAAAAGGCCCAAAAGTGAGTCTAAATTTTCCCTAATGCCCTCAATCGTCGTTAAAAATCTCATTGAATAAACTTAGCTAATATTGGGCAATAGGAGGATAATACTTAACAACCCCCCCATTGGATACCGACATCTATATCCTCTCAAAGAAATATGGTTGTGGTGTCCCCACTTATAACCATGTGTTCTCTTATATTGTGCCCATTTCCTAAAATATGTTAATCATGCTTGCTAAAGAAACAATCAAGCATCTAATCCTAGGTACCATCACTTTCTTCTTCCCCTATGAAAGTAGCCTTAGTGCTACCTATACCACCTAATACTCAACCCCAAGTTGACAATACAACTCAAGGAGCTCCAAATCCAATCCTCAAGGGCATTTATATAGAAGAATGCACAATATTGAAAGTAGGTCCATCAACACAATACAAAACACTGAAGTACAGAAAGAAGTGGGGAGTAAATAATATTTTGGCTTGCAAACTTGATTACAAGCTGATGACATCCATCCACCCATGTACTAGATAAGGAGCTTTTAAGGAGGATGTCATTTCTTACAAGAGTCCTTGAACACAATGAGCTTGATAATAAACTAAGGTTGCCAAACTAGTCTATATATAGTACCCACCCCAAGGTCGATATGGGGACGTAGGTCGGCGATGTCATGGCATCCACGACTTTGTCCACAAGGACCAACTGACCATATCATTTGAGTAGGACCGTATTAGATTACAACTAAGCCTAATAGGAACTTAACATAGCCCCACATCGATCTTCTGAGACCTTCTAGCTCTGCAACCCCTCGAGCACTCACTAATAATGCGATCACATAGCCCTTACAAGCATGCATCCTACGTGGCAGAGTGTTAAGTCTACCTAAGTCATCTCCTAACCATCTGGCCACCATCTAGTGTCTAAAGTGGGAATTGTTCGAGGTGCTCGGGTGCTCACCACCACAATACTAAGCTCCAAACCTACCCCTTGTACCTTCTTAATCCCTTTGTTTCAAGAATAGCCCCCTTGAACCCTATTGTTTTACAATTAAAGAGCTGTTAGATGGTGAGCCATTAGCTACTACACTGTATGCAAGTATGTGTGGAGTGGACTCACCTGTGGACTCACCTAAGTCATTTCACTTTACTCAATGAAGAGTTTGAGCCCATCACAATTTGTTACCAAACTTATGTACCTATACTAAAGGATCAAGACATAAATACCATGTATGTCTATACCAAATGATCAAGACATAAATAACCATTTATTACCAAACTCATGTAGCTATACCAAAGGATCAAGACATGAATAAATAACCCTAAGCTATAATAGCCAACATACCAAAGGCTCAAGGCTCAAGACATAAATAACCCCAACTACAACAACAGGCCCTATACAATGCCATTCCCTCTTCTAAAGAATTGGTGGCCGCTCTTGTTGCAAACAAGAGTAGATCCCTCAAACCATCAAGCCAAAGGAAAGCTCCCAGAATTCATGTAAGTTAGAAATCTTATATTTTTCTTTATTCTTTTAATGGTTTTCTAAATTGTTTGTTATCTTAAAATGATAAACAGATGTTATGCCTTCTTGGAAAGGCTTTCCCCCTCTCTCATTCTTAAAATCAGCCCTTCTTTATCCTAGTTAAGTGATCTAATTGTTGGAATTAAACTTTTTATATTGTTTCTCTCTTAAAAGTGAAAATTGATTAGTTTAGAATGCTTTAAACCAATTGGGTATAATTCCTAAGTAGATTAAGGTAGGAAAATTTAAAAAATGGTCAACCATACAAAGGAGGTTATGGCGAAATTTTCTAAGAGTTGGTGAAATAAGTTTTATCTTTTATTATTCAAAAAGAGTAATCCCCACCAATTGTGTATTCTAAAAGTGTAATTTTGATTTTATGCATAGAAAGATGGATAAAGAAATTTATTTTTATTTCAAAAGAGTTATTTTCATCAATTTTCATTTTATGCATAGGAAGATGCATAAAGAAATTTATTTTTTATTTCAAAAGAGTTATTCTCATCAATTTTCATTTTATGCATAGAAAGATGCATAAAGAATTTTTTTTAATTTCAAAAGAGTTATTTTCATCAATTCTCATTTTATGCATAGGAAGATGCATAAAGAAATTTATTTTATTTCAAAAGAAATATTCTCATAAATTTTCATTTTATGCATAGGAAGATGCATAAAGAAATTTATTTTTATTTCAAAAGAGTTATTCTCATCAATTTTCATTTTATGCATAGGAAGATGCATAAAGAATTTATTTTTATTTCAAAAGAGTTATTCTCATCAATTTTCATTTTATGCATAGGAAGATGCATAAAGAAATTTATTTTTAATTCAAAAAAGTTATTCTCCTTAAAATTGAAATTATGCATAAATAGATGTGTAAAGAATCTTTATATCAAAAATAAGGATTCTCTTGTATTCTTAGAATAGATGTGATGCGAATCAAATAGATGAGAATGAATGGATGGATAGATGTGATGAGAATAGATGTGATGAGATTGAGAGGTAAATAGATGTGTGAGATGGGATGTGAATCAAATAGATGGGAATGAATGGATAGATGGATGTGATGAGAATAGGAGTGACGAGAATGTGAGGTGAATAGATGTGATGAGAATAGGAGTGACAAGAATGTGAGGTGAATAGATGTGATGAGAAGTAATGTGAATCTGATAGATGGGAATGAATGGATGGATGGATGTGGATGTATGTGAAGAATAGAAGTGGATGTATGTTAAAGAATGGATGTGGATGTGTGTATGTGAAAGGATAGATGTGGATGTGTATGTGATAAGTATGGATGTGGGTGTATGTGGGAGAATATATGTGGATGTAAATGTGATGAATATGAACGAGAATTGAAGCGATGTGATGTGATGTGAATCGGATGTGAATGAATGATAAGGGATGTGAATGGATATGATGTGATGTGAATCGGGATGTGAATGAATGATATAGGATGTGAATGAATGATAAGGGATGTGATGTGATGTGAACCGGGATGTGAATGAATGATAAGGGAATGGAGCTGATGTGATGTGATACAGGATGTGAATGAATGATATAGGATGTGAATGAATGATAAGGGATGTGAATGGATGTGATGTGATGTGAATTAGGATGTGAATGAATGATAAGGGATGTAAATGGATGTGAGGTGATGTGAATCGGGATGTGAATGAATGATATAAGATGTGAATGAATGATAAGGGATGTCAATGGATGTGATGTGATGTGAATCAAGATGTGAATGAATGATATAGGATGTGAATGAATGATAAGGGATGTGAATGGATGTGATGTGATGTGATGCAATGTGAATCGGGATGTGAATGAATGATATAGGATGTGAATGAATGATAAGGAATGTGAATGGATGTGTTGTGATGTGAATCGGATGTGAATGAATGATATAGGATGTGAATGAATGATAAGGGATGTGAATGGATGTGATGTGATGTGAATCGAGATGTGAATGAACGATAAGGGACATGAAGAAATGTGTTTGCATGTGAATGAGGATGTGAATGAATGAGATGTGATGAGAAATGAATGTGATAAGATGCGATGTAAACTGGATAGATGTTAATGTATGTGAAGTGATGAGATATATGGGTAGATGTAAGTGGGTGAGATCTGAATGAACGATAAGGGACATGAAGAAATGTGTTTGCATGTGAATGAATGAGATGTGATGAGAAATGAATGTGATAAGATGCGATGTAAACTGGATAGATGTTAATGTATGTGAAGTGATGAGATATATGGGTAGATGTAAGTGGGTGAGATCTGATGAGGATAAATGAGGAAATAAGTGATGAGATAAAAAAAGATGTGATTAGATGAGAATGGGAATGCTTATGAAATGAGGTGGATTGATGTGTAGATAATGTGGATTGATATGCATGGATGTTTGGATGATGTGGATTGACGTGTGGAATGATGTGGATTGATGTGGATGATATGGATGGATGTGTGGATAATGTGGATTGATGTGGATGTGTGGATTGGTGTGTGTATGATGGAGACCTATTTGTTAAAGTTGCAACTACTGACGGAGAGTCATCGGAGGACGTCTCGCGTAGCAAGGTCAACCGAGGTCTTGACCAGCCTCGGTTTGATTAAATAATGAGCTTCCGGTACAGTGGGTGAGGGACCAAGGAAGCGGCCTATGAGTGAAGCGCTAGGTGACCTGCGAAGGATCCTAGAGGGTGCTGACCATACGGTGCTCGGGCTCTGGTTCGCTGAAGATACCCACGAGTACGTTGGGGAAGATATTGGAGCAAGGAGTAAGAGTTGTTTTCTGAATTTGGGCATGGATCTAGTTGATTAACTTTGCTAGTCTTCAACGGATGAGTCCAGGGCTCTTTTATGTGGATCTATTGGTTGATCTTACTGATCTTCAACGAAGATTCCATCTGGATATTTTTATGTGATTATATTGTCGGGTACTATGAGCTAGGAACTATTGAAAAGGCCCCTGAGTGAATAGGTGGTGAGTGTTCTGGTTGCCAATGATGCCATAGGTACACCGATGAAGGAAGGAATTGGAAATTAGGATTCAACTGGATAATTAGAGGATTATGATCAGTAACACTATGGTTTCATTAAATGATTGTTTTAAAGATTATTGAATCTGTGAAAAGGCAAGTTCATATTGGGTGTGTAAGTGGTGTGATTAGTTTTATGTTTGCAACATGAATATCTGGCTAGGGGGCCTGGGAACTCTTTTCCCAGGTACCCAAGACAAAACCTAACCAAATTCCTAATTGGATCCCATCACTACAGTGGTTCTAACCCATGGGACTGGATGGGGTTAGGCTAGACTGATGGATCCATAAATTGAGACTCAATTTCTATATAGTACAATAGGTGAGGTAAATCCTGGATAAAAATTATTCTATGAAAAAGAATCAACGACTGTGCCTCTCAATGAGGAAAAAAGCATTGGTCTCTATGATCCAAGTACAATCTTTTCCCTGATCTAATTATGGGACTTATGGGTTCGGTTAGATCAATTCAGTTAGTTCAGGCTTTTGACTACGTTAGAGAAAAGTTATCCTGGAGGAATCGCTCGTGCTTTGCGGGCAAGGGAAGTTTTTTCGAGTTTAGTTTTGAAAGAACCGATGGATTAGTCTCTTGTCTGGATATCCGTGGGCGAGGCCCCGAGTGTGGGACCTTGCCCCGTGCAAGAAGTGCTACTTCCGCTGTTAGCACCCCCAAATTCGTTGCGCAGTGGGGTCATGGATCTTACACTAAGGCTGCCAACAAGTTGCTAAATTTCTATGATAGCTACCAACATTAGCTGAACTAGTCTAGCCCCTTTCTAACAATCACCTCAAACCCCCATTGCACCTTTGCATACTCTATGTGTTGTTACTAATTGTTGGAACACGAAAAATTTGAGTCCCTACCATGTCGTGTCCTAGCCTAGCCCATCACCTAGTGGATATGACTAGTAAGTGACTAGTAAGTGATAGACATCACTAATCTCATTGCTTTTCTATCCTATGAAGTCCAAGTGCCCATAAGTTTTTTGTTGTAAATAATTCCACATTTATAGCAAGATCTTACACCTAGAAGGAATTTTAAGAGCCCAAGTGTTAAAGCAACTTTTAGTACCTCCTTTGGGAACAAAAGCCCATAATAGCACCATGCAAGCCAACGAATCCCCAAGTGTGCCTTAGCAAAAATGGGAAACGATGCTAGTTCTATACAGTAGCCCTCTGTCATAGTAGTAGAATCTTGTTCTACCCTCAATCGTTAAAAATCTCATTGAATAAACTTAGCTAATACTGGGCAGCAGGATAATACTTAACAACCCCCCCATTAGATACCGACATCTATATCCTCTCAAAGAAATATGGTTTGGTTTGTGGTGTCCCCACTTATAACCATGTGTTCTCTTATATTGTGCCCATTTCCTAAAATATGTTAATCATGATTGCTAAAGAAACAACCAAGCATCTAATCCTAGGTAGCGTCACTTTCTTCTTCCCCCGTGAAAGTACCCTTAGTGCTACCTATACCACCTAACACTCAACCCCAAGTTGACAATACAACTCAAGGAGCTCCAAATCCAATCCTCAAGGGCGTGTATATAGAAGAATGCACAATATTGAAAGTAGGGCCATCAACACAATACAAAACACTGAAGTACAGAAAGAAGTGGGGAGTAAATAATATTTTGGCTTGCAAACTTGATTATTACAAGCTGATGACATCCATCCACCCATGTGCTAGATAAGGAGCTTTTAAGGAGGATGTCATTTCTTAAAAGAGTCCTCAACCACAATGAGCTTGATAATAAACTAAGGTTGCCAAACTAGTCTATATATAGTACCCAAGGTCGGTATGGACGTAGGTCGGCCATGTCATGGGCCAATCCACAACTTTGTCCACAAGGACCAACTGACCATATCATTTGAGTAGGACCATATTAGATTACAACTAAGCCTGATAGGAACTTAACATAGCCCCCCCACATCCATCTTTTGAGACCTTCTAGCTCCGCAACCCCCCGAGCACTCACTAATAATGCAATCACATAGACCTTACAAGCATGCATCCTACATGTGGCAGAGTGTTAAGTCTACCTAAGTCATCTCCTAACCATCTCGCCACCATCTAGTGTCTAAAGTGGGAATTGTTTGAGGTGCTTGGGTGCTCACCACCACAATGGCTACTCCTCATAAAGGGGCCTTACAAAATAGAGCACATCCAAGGGTGGAGCATTGAGAAAATGCTTCTCCAATAGTACTAAGCTTCGAACCTACCCTTGTACCTTCTTAACCCCTTTGTTTCAAGAATAGCCCCCTTGAACCCTATTGTTTTACAATTAAAGAGCTGTTAGATGGAGCTGTTAGATGGTGAGCCATTAGCTACTACTACACTGTATGCAAGTTTGTGTGGAGTGGAGTCACCTAAGTCAAGGGCCTTATGGCTCAACTTGCATCAGTGAGTGCGAGAATGGATGAAGATGATGCAGTGGCTGTTTTGCTAAAAGCAGTCAAGAAGGTGTACCCCACCTTAGTCACACCACCCTGAAGAACATACCTAATCCCACCCTCAAAGGAGTCATTCAATCTTGTCTTGATGAAGAAAAGAGGGCAAAGGGAGGAGCTGAATCTTCAAATGCAACCACTTCATCGAATATCGAACAAGCTTTGTCACATCAAGTGGTCAAAGTAAGATGTGCCCATTGCAAAAAGGTGGGTCATTTGGCAAATAATTGTTGGATCAAATATCCCAACAAAATGAAATGTAACAAGTGTAAACAAACGGGACATATCACTTCTAAATGTCCTAATAACAAAGAGTCAGAGACTAACTTTGTATCAATCTCTAACTCCTCTGAGCACCTGTTTTAAAATGTAACAACACCTATATTCCTAAACCTTGTACGCCTAATGTTATAAAGGCAACCTATGTCCAATACCACCTATTCCAATTCTTTCATAGTTGGTATATTGAGGGAGGGTATTAAAATACTAAGGTCATGTAAAAGGGTAGGAGAAGGGTGTGTGTGTGAAGGGACTTAAGGTCCACTAGCTCACCTATTTAAAGGTGGAGCTAGAAGGCAATTTGTAATGGAGCAAGAAGCTTAGTTGTATTTGAGCAACTTAATAAGTAATATATTTTCTTGTATTTTTTGAGTCCCTCTCCTCCACATACTTGACCTAGCATGAGCACCACGAATTCTAACAAGGTAGCAGTATGGATGGTTATTATATGCAAATTGTAAAATATGTAAATACTTATCCCACTGCTTTAGGCTGAGATGAAAGATAAGAAATAATATTAATTTACATAACTTTCAGAGTAAGGTCTCCCTTTTATAGGGTAGATGTGATTGGCCATCTCATGGACTAAGTTTGAATCCCTTATATAGGGTTGCCCAAGGATCATCTTATATGATCCTATTGAAAGGCTCATCCACACAACAAAAGATAGGCAAAAAATCAAGCCAAGGTTTTGATTTTTGCAATACATAGGACACCAAGTGACGTAGCATTATTTTAATCAGCTAAACTTCACCCTCGAGAGATTGGTATTGTCTAGGTGAGGGTTTCCCCAAGATTCGTGACAACTCCCTGCTAATAATGCTAACTACAATGCCACCATCTAAGATTGCAATGAGTTGTTTGCCTTTGTAAGAAACATTGTGTTCATTTTCTCACTCTCAAAGTAGTGTCTTAACTTGTTTATGGGAACCTTGGGTAATCCTCATTTGGATTTTATCTTTCTCTAGCACCTCAAGGATTGACTGAATGGGCCTTAGAGATTTGCTCTATTTTTTTCTCTCTATGTAGGCTCTTAAAATTCCTTCCAGGTGTAAGATCTTGCTATAAATGTGGAATTATTTACAACAAAAAACTTATGGGCACTTGGACTTCATAGGATAGAAAAGCAATGAGATTAGTGATGTCTATCACTTACTAGTCATATCCACTAGAGGTGATGGGCTAGGACGCGGTATGGTAGGGACTTAAATTTTCCTTGTTCCAACAATTAGTAACAACACATCAAGTATGCAAAGGTGCAATGGGGGTTGGAGGTGATTGTTGGAAACGGGCTAGACTAGTTCAGCTGATGTTGGTAGCTATTATAGAAATTTAGCAACCTGTTTGGCAGCCTTAGCAATGGAAGCATTATATAGGGCCTGTTGTTGTAGTTAGGGTTATTTATGTCTTGAGCCTTGAGTCTTTGGTATGTTGGCTATTATAGCTTAGGGTTATTTATGTCTTGTAGCCTAGGTTATTTATTTCTTGAGCCTTTGGTATAGCTATACATGGTTATTCATGTCTAGATCCTTTGGTATAGCTATATGAGTTTAGTAATAAATCGTTATTTATGTCTTGATCATTTGGTATAGGCATACATGGTATTTATGTCTTGATCCTTTAGTATAGCTACATAAGTTTGGTAACAAATTGTGATGGGCTCAAACTCTTCATTGAGTAAAGTGAAATGACTTAGGTGAGTCCACTCCACACATATTTGCATACAGTGTAGTAGCTAATGGCTCACCATCTAACAGTTCTTTAATTGTAAAAAAATAGGGTTCAAGGGGGCTATTCTTGAAACAAAGGGGTTAAGAAGGTACAAGGGGTAGGTTCGGAGCTTAGTACTATTGGAGAGGCATTTGCTCACAATGCTCCACCCTTGGATGTGCTCTATTTTGTAAGGCCCCTTTGAGGAGTAGCCATTGTGGTGGTGAGCACCCAAGCACCTTGAACAATTCCCACTTTAGACACTAGATGGTGGCCAGATGGTTAGGAGATGACTTAGGTAGACTTAACACTCTACCACGTAGGATGCATGCTGCTTGTAAGGGCTATGTGATCGCATTATTAGTGAGTGCTCGGGGGGTTGCGGAGCTAGAAGGTCTCAAAAGATGGATGTGGGGGCTATGTTAAGTTCTTATTAGGCTTAGTTGTAATCTAATATGGTCCTACTCAAATGATATGGTCCTACTCAAATGATATGGTCAGTTGGTCCTTGTGGACAAAGTTGTGGATTTGGCCATGACATGGCTGACCTACATCCATACCGACCTTGGGTACTATATATAGACTAGTTTGGCAACCTTAGTTTATTATCAAGCTCATTGTGTTTGAGGACTCTTGTAAGAAATGGCATCCTCCTTAAAAGCTCCTTATCTAGCACATGGGTAGATGGATGTCATCATCTTGTAATCAAGTTTGCAAGCCAAAATATTATTTACTCCCCACTTGTTTCTGTACTTCAGTGTTTTGTATTGTGTTGATGGCCCTACTTTGAATATTGTGCATTCTTCTATATACACACCCTTGAGGATTGGATTTGTTGCAAAGCTTTCTCTTGATTTTAAAGAGATTCCAACCACATGAGATATTCATAAATCTCATTCCCGTCAAGCTTCAACATCAACATCAACTTTCAAGCCTTCAAAGCTTTCAAAGTGTGCTTTTAAGCACTAATTATGTTATTTAACACTAATTACTCTGTTAATCCAGCAAAGGGAAAGTGTTCTTAAACACTAATAGTGTTATTAAACACTAATGGTGAACTAATCACCAAAATAAGTGTTATTTTACTCTAAAAATGTGCTTTTTAGCACTAATTGTGTTTTATACACACTAATGGTGATATTAATCATCAACCAAAGTGTTGCTTAACACTAAGGTGGTCTTAACCATCAAAGGAGGAGGTCATTTACATTAAGAAGGCTCTTCTTCATCAACATGGAGGCCGGGCACACACCATAAGTGCCACATTCAAGTCTTCATCGCGTCAACCGCTTCTTCCAAAGAGAATTGGTGCAACCATGAACCAATTGTCTTCATCTCATGAGTCAAAGAGGTTGAAGATCTCTGGTTTTTTCATCAACAAACTCAATACTTAAGTTGTTTAAACTTGAACACATGTACACTAAAGTGTTCATTTACAATGTTGTTGTGTATTACCCTTGAGGCTCTTGTTTGTAAGAGGCATAGGCATGTAATAAGCCGTATGCTCTCGTTTCCCAAGCCCAAGGCACTTCATTCCGTTGCATATTCTACACTTTCATCATCTAAGATGAGTTGTAAGGTTAAGCATAGCATCCCTAAGTGCTCTAGCGCATCTTTTGGCATTACTTTTGTAAGAGGCATTAGCAACATTATGAGCCATGTCCTCTCCTTCTTGAGCCAAAGATGATAAACCTTATTTGTTTGAGTATTTACCTCAACCAACTACTCATTAAGTTTGTAACTTCAAACCCTAAAGGGTATCATTTAACCAACATGCATAAAAGCTATTGTAATTGTGGAGTAGACACTGCCCTTGACCACTCCATAAGGCAAGTGGTAAGACCCTCCCTTTCCCTTACCTATTTAAATCTACCTCATTACTCATGGAGGAGATATATTATTCAAGGAAGCATAAAGCATGTTGGAGGACCATCTAAAAGAAAACCACTTAAGCAAGGGTGACAGCCTTGTCATGATCATTGTGTGAGAATGGTCAAGGTGGAAAGCATGTGGTGGAAGCAATGGCATGTATGTCTAAAGCATGTCATCTACAAGAAGTCAAGCAAACACAAAGAGTGGGGTGCACCATCATTGAGGTTTACATCTTCATCGACAAACAAATAAAGACTTAGATAGCAACATTGTATTAGCCTCTAAGGCTCTGGGAACTCTTTTGTAAATCCTAGAAAACCACACCTATATTCAAACCTTGTACGCCTAATGTTATAAAGGCATCCTATGTCTAATACCACCTATTCCATTCTTTCATAGTTGGTATTGAGGGGGGGTATAAAGAGACTAAGGTTATGCAGAAGGGGAAGAGGAAGGTGTGAGTGTGAATGGACTTAAGGTCCACTAGCTCACCTATTTAAAGGTGGAGCCATAAGGCATTTTGTATGAGAGCAAGGCCTGGTTGTATTCATAAACAACTTAATAAGCAAGAGTTTATTCTTGTACTTTTTGAGTCTCTCCTCTCCACACACTTGATCTAGCATGAGCACCATGTTTTCTCAACAATGCGAACCTCCTAGCGGTGTAAATAAGGAGAGGAAATTGGAGGGACAGCTTTTCAAAGTAGTCATTGTTGACCTTTAACTCGTGTGAGAGGATACTGAGCTTGTTGTGGTAGGCTCACACTTGTCGTTTTAATATGACTAACTGTTGTAGCCTCTTGGTAAAGCCACCCTTGAAGAAAGTAGTAACAACATATTGCAAACAATTCTAACACACTAAGACTATAGTTGATAATTATAAAAAATTTGGCATGTGAAAATCACCAATTCTTGACCAAGTGTGGCTCATTTTTTGCTTCAAAAAAAAAATTCCTCTAAACTCTTAAAAATCCATCCAGACCTTGCAAACTTCAACGTAAGTACATCCAAAGGCTTCAAACATTATGACACCACTCTTTTTAGCAGGTTTTGCGTGCTTCTTCAACAATAACACATGTATCATCATTGTAGCATTCAAAGATCAGAACAACCAAGTGATGAGTAAGTGAGATTTTATTTGTTTCCTAAAAAAAAAGGGCCTAAGTAGGGGCTCATTTTTATAGTAGTAGATGATCCAAAGGGAGAGGAAAATCTCTACTTTTTGGTGCACAAAATATGTGTCAATGAAGACACCTCTCTTAAACAAGGCAAAACCATAAAATCCACCAACTCCTACATGAAAAGGGAAACAACATATGATCGAAAGGCAAGGGTTTATTTGTGAGGTTTTGTGTGAAAAATATATACCAAATTATGATGCGTCTTCTAAAAAAATGACATCAAACAAGGCAACAACCATAAAATCCAACCCCTACATAAAAAGACAACTTCAAAACTTTAATAATTAATGTGTGGAATTGATGATAAGAAATATAACCTCTATAAAAGGAATATATTAAAGCTATAAAAAGCTTGAAAGCAATTATGATCGTTTCAGCAAGACCTAATTTGAAGAAGAAGAATGTAGGTCTCTAAATAAGAGGGAAAAGTTAAGATAATCCTCCTTATGTACATGTTCAAAAATGCATACAAAATTCCTAAGGTTGCCTTACAACAAGTTTCCTCCATATGGCACTAAGGAAAGAGACCATTAGATCCATGAAAACAAGACGACAAAATGGGAGTCAATGATGGCATTCAAGAACATAAACAGGGCATGATCTCTAGTTATTTGAAGCTTTTGGGCTAGAATAGCGAAACTCTATGCACTACCTCTATCAACCAATGCTCTCCAAGCCCATCTTCAACATGCAGAGGAAAATGTTTACCAAATAAGTTTCCATCCTCCGGGTGAATCATTACAAGAAAAAAAAACTGTATGTGAAGCCACAAAGCCTAAAAACCTTAAAATTTTTTCAGATATAATAGGAGCTGAATATTGCCATGGGGAGACTAGTAGCAAATGTTGGAGATGTTAAACCCAAAGAAAATACAGAGTCTCAAGGAAATATTGGTGTGGAGAATTCATAAGCATCAAAGCCAGTATTTAACATGCTCAGAACATTTCCTGTGTATACTAACATGACCATAGGAACCGATGGAAAGGTTTATGGGGTCACTACATAGCATAAAGCTATCATTAGTAAAGGGTTTCGTTCACCAATCAAAATATGTGTGGATTATGCAAAAAAATAAGGGCTTAAAGGAGCTTACTTATCACAAGATTTCACTGAATGTGCTATCAAAGAACGAGAAATCTAGTACCATGTGGCTCACTATACATCCATGCTTTTTTATTAAGTAGTGCTTAAAAATAGCATTGCATTTTTTGTGTGCTTACATCGCAAATTGTGCTTGTGTAAATATGACCAAGGAGACACACTTATATGCTAGTCTAAATAATCCATGAAAGAAGCAAACTTATGAGGCCACCTCAACCACTTACACACTATCACTTGCTTCCGAATCGAACAAATCTATTATTGGCCTCAACTACTACACATGAGGCATATATATAATAATCTATTCCTGATTGAAGAGATCTATTCTTGGCGTCAACTAATACATGAAGCAAATCTGAGGCAAATCTATGATAACCTTCGTGTTTGATCCATGTGATGCAAGTGTTAAAGCAACTTTTAGTACCTCCTTTGGGAACAAAAGCCCATAATAGCACCATGCAAGCCAGCGAATCCCCAAGTGTGCCTTAGCAAAAATGGGAAACAATGCTAGTTCTATACAGTGGCCCTCTGCCATAAAGAATCTTGTTATACCCTCAATCGTTAAAAATCTCATTGAATAAACTTAGCTAATACTGGGCAGTAGGATAATACTTAACAACCCCACCATTAGATACCGACATCTATATCCTCTCAAAGAAATATGGTTTGGTTTGTGGTGTCCCCACTTATAACCATGTGTTCTCTTATATTGTGCCCATTTCCTAAAATATGTTAATCATGATTGCTAAAGAAACAACCAAGCATCTAATCCTAGGTAGCATCACTTTCTTCTTCCCCTGTGAAAGTAGCCTTAGTGCTACCTATACCACCTAACACTCAACCCCAAGTTGACAATACAACTCAAGGAGCTCCAAATCCAATCCTCAAGGGCGTGTATATAGAAGAATGCACAATATTGAAATTAGGCCATCAACACAATATACAAAACACTGAAAAACAGAAAGAAGTGGGGAGTAAATAATATTTTGGCTTGCAAACTTGATTACAAGCTGATGACATCCATCCACCCATGTGCTAGATAAGGAGCTTTTAAGGAGGATGTCATTTCTTAAAAGAGTTCTCAAACACAATGAGCTTGATAATAAACTAAGGTTGCCAAACTAGTCTATATATAGTACCCAAGGTTGGTATGGACGTAGGTCGGCCATGTCATGGGCCGCCAATCCACAACTTTGTCCACAAGGACCAACTGACCATATCATTTGAGTAGGACCATATTAGATTACAACTAAGCCTAATAGGAACTTAACATAGCCCCCACATCCATCTTCTGAGACCTTCTAGCTCCGCAACCCCCCGAGCACTCACTAATAATGTAATCACATAGACCTTAAAAGCATGCATCCTATGTGGCAGAGTGTTAAGTCTACCTAAGTCATCTCCTAACCATCTGGCCACCATCCTTACAAAATAGAGCACATCCAAGGGTGGAGCATTGAGCAAATGCCTCTCCAATAGTACTAAGCTCCGAACCTACCCTTGTACCTTCTTAACCCCTTTGTTTCAAGAATAGCCCCCTTGAACCCTATTGTTTTACAATTAAAGAGCTGTTAGATGGACCTGTTAGATGGTGAGCCATTAGCTACTACTACACTGTATGCAAGTATGTGTGGAGTGGAGTCACCTAAGTCATTTCACTTTACTCAATGAAGAGTTTGAGCCCATCACAATTTATTACCAAACTTATGTAGCTATACTATAAAGGATCAAGACATAAATACCATGTATGGCTATACCAAAGGATCAAGACATAAATAACCATTTATTACTAAAGTTATGTAGCTATACCAAAGGATCAAGACATGAATAACCATGTATAGCTATACCAAAGGCTCAAGAAATAAATAACCCTAAGCTATAATAGCTAACATACCAAAGGATCAAGACATGAATAACCATGTATAGCTATACCAAAGGCTCAAGAAATAAATAACCCTAAGCTATAATAGCCAACATACCAAAGGCTCAAGGCTCAAGACATAAACAACCCCAACTACAACAACATGCCCTATACAATGCTTCCATTTTGCTAAGGCTGCCAATATGTTGCTAAATTTCTAATAATAGCTACCAACATCAACAGAAGCTGAACTAGTCTAGCCCCTTTCCAACAATCACCTCCAACCCCCATTGCACCTTTGCATACTCGATGTGTTGTTATTACTAGTTGTTGGAACAAGGAAAATTTGAGTCCCTACCATATCGCGTCCTAGCCCATCACCTAGTGGATATGACTAGTAAGTGATAGACATCACTAATCTCATTGCTTTTCTATCCGATGAAGTCCAAGTGCCCATAAGTTTTTTGTTGTAAATAATTCCACATTTATAGCAAGATCTTACACACCTGGAAGGAATTTTAAGAGCCCACATAGAGAGAAAAAAATAGAGCAAATCTCTAAGGCCCATTCAATGAGGTGCTAGAGAAAGATAAAATCCAAATGAGGATTACCCAAGGTTCCCATAAACAAGTTAAGACACTACTTTGAGAGTGAGAAAATGAACACAATGTTGCTTACAAAGGCAAACAACTCATTGCAATCTTAGATGGTGGCATTGTAGTTGGCATTATTAGCAAGGGAGTTGTCAGGAAACTTGGGGAAACCCTCACCTAGACAATACCAATCTCTCGGTGAAGTTTAACTGATGAAAATAATGCTATGTCACTTGGTGTCCTATTATGTAATGCGAAAATCAAAACCTTGGCTTGATTTTTTGCCTATCTTTTGTGGTGATGATGAGTCTTTCAATAGGATCATATAAGATGATCCTTGGGCAACCCTATATAAGGGATTCAAACTTAGTCCATGAGATGGCCAATCACATCTACCCTCCAAAAGGGAGACCTTACTCTGAAAGTTATGTAAATTATTATTATTTCTTATCTTTCATCTCAGCCTAAAGCAGTGGGATAAGTATTTATATATTTTGCAATTTGCATATAATAACCGTCCATACTGCTACTACTAAGACAACACCATTTAAGATAGTCTATGGTAAGGCTTTGCCGACCCCTACGGCTTGTCTTTCACATTCTATAGAGGCTACAAATTCTTTTGTGAAGAGACTTTGACCAAATTCACGAGTTAGTGAAATTGAACATTCAAAAAGCTTGACAGAAGTACATGAAGTATGCAAATAGTAAACATAAACATGTCATCATCTTCAATGAAGGCAACTATTTGCTTATTCGTATTGAGAAAATGAGACTTAAGTCCATAGAGACCAACCCTATGGTAAAGTTAGCTCCTAGATTTTATGTACCTTTCAAGATGATTATTGCCAAGATAAATAATAGTGCATTTAAGTTGGAGCTACCTTTGCAATTGACATATTCATTATTCTTTTCATGTTTTTGAGACCATTTTGAGGACCTCTACCCTTCTCATCCAATATTAGAAGAGCCTCCTCAGTTAGTAAATGAAGAAAAACATCTTGTGCCTGAGTCTTTCATTGACTATGAGACCATCACTACACACACATATGTAGACCATAGTACCTATGAGCAAACATGGGATTAGTGGAACCCTTGAAAGTGTTGTGGTAGCTCTTTGGTAGGTTCAAGAGTATATAATCTCCTTCTTAAATCTTTACATCATGCTTATGCTCATCTGCATTAGCCTTTATAACCTCTTGGGCTTTCTTCATATTGCCCTTACATAGTTGAAGAAGTTGTTTCATTTTTTCCAACTCTTCTTTTAGCTAATGGGTTTACCACCTTGTCTTCTTGGAAAGCTATGGAACACACAAGCACTTGGATACCCATAAAGAGCCTCAAAGGAAGATATCTCAATGCTTAAATGCTTACTAGAATTATGGTAAAATTTAGCAAGATGTAGGTTTTTTGGTGATCATGGGGCCAATTATGTTAGAGAGACGTAGGATTCTTGGTGGCCAATAACCAAGCTTACAATAAGGTTTCTGGGTGAATAAGGGCCAATCATATATAAGTGACTTTTTCTCATCATCTACGGAACAGTCCCTCTTTGTGCCAATTTGAGTTTCTTGTGTGTTAGAGAGAGAGAGAGAGAGAGAGAGAGAGAGAGTTGAGAGTAAACTGTAGGATTCTTGGTGAATGTGCCTCTTGTTTATTATGTGAGAGTGAGCAAGAGTGAGAGTCCTTGTGGGTGCATGCGAACCTCCTAGCGGTGTAAATAAGGAGAGGAATTTGGAGGGACAGCTTTTCAAAGTAGTCATTGTTGACCTTTAACTCGTGAGGATACTGAGCTTGTTGTGGTAGGCTCACACTTGTCATTTTAATATGACTAACTCTTGTAGCCTCTTGGTAAAGCCACCCTTGAAGAAAGTAGTAACAACATGTTGCAAACAATTGTAACACACTAAGACTAGAGTTGATAATTATAAAAAATTTGGCATGTGAAAATCACCAACTCTTGACCAAGTGTGGCTCATTTTTTGCTTCAAAAAAAAAATTTCCTGTAAACTCTTAAAAATCCATCCAAACCTTGCACTTAAAAGAGTCCTCAAACACAATGAGCTTGATAATAAACTAAGGTTGCCAAACTAGTCTATATATAGTACCCAAGGTCGGTATGGACGTAGGTCGGCCATGTCATGGGCCGCCAATCCACAACTTTGTCCACAAGGACCAACTGACCATATCATTTGAGTAGGACCATATTAGATTACAACTAAGCCTAATAGGAACTTAACATAGCCCCCACATCCATCTTCTGAGACCTTCTAGCTCCGCAACCCCCCGAGCACTCACTAATAATGCAATCACATAGACCTTACAAGCATGCATCCTACTACGTGGCAGTGTGTTAAGTCTACCTAAGTCATCTCCTAACCATCTGGCCACCATCTAGTGTCTAAAGTGGGAATTGTTTGAGGTGCTCGGGTGCTCACCACCGCAATGGCTACTCCTTATAAGGGGCCTTACAAAATAGAGCACATCCAAGGGTGGAGCATTGAGCAAATGCCTCTCCAATAGTACTAAGCTTTGAACCTACCCTTGTACTTTCTTAACCCCTTTGTTTCAAGAATAGCCCCCTTGAACCCTATTGTTTTAGAATTAAAGAGCTGTTAGATGGTGAGCCATTAGCTACTACTACACCGTATGCAAGTATGTGTGGAGTGGACTCACCTAAGTCATTTCACTTTACTCAATGAAGAGTTTGAGCCCATCACAATTTATTACCAAACTTATGTAGCTATACCATAAAGGATCAAGACATAAATACCATGTATGGCTATACCAAAGGATCAAGACATAAATAACCATTTATTACCAAAGTCATGTAGCTATACCAAAGGATCAAGACATGAATAACCATATATAGCTATACCAAAGGCTCAAGAAATAAATAACCCTAAGCTATAATAGCCAACATACCAAAGGCTCAAGGAGGCTCAAGACATAAATAACCCCAACAACAGGCCCTATATAATGCTTCCATTGCTAAGGCTGCCAATAGGTTGCTAAATTTCTAATAATAGCTACCAACATCAGCAGAGCTGAACTAGTCTAGCCCCTTTTCGACAATCACCTCCAACCCCCATTGCACCTTTGCATACTCGATGTGATGTTATTACTAATTGTTGGAACAAGGAAAATTTGAGTCCCTACCATACCGCGTCCTAGCCCATCACCTAGTGGATATGACTAGTAAGTGATAGACATCACTAATCTCATTGCTTTTCTATCCTATGAAGTCCAAGTGCCCATAAGTTTTTTGCTGTAAATAATTCCACATTTATAGCAAGATCTTACACACCTGGAAGGAATTTTAAGAGCCCACATAGAGAGAAAAAAATAGAGCAAATCTCTAAAGGCCCATTCAATCAATCCTTGAGGTGCTAGAGAAAGATATAATCCAAATGAGGATTACCCAAGGTTCCCATAAACAAGTTAAGACACTACTTTGAGAGTGAGAAAATGAACACAATGTTGCTTACAAAGGAAAACAACTCATTGCAATCTTAGATGGTGGCATTGTAGTTGGCATTATTAGCAAGGGAGTTGTCAGGAAACTTGGGGAAACCCTCACCTAGACAATACCAATCTCTCGGTGAAGTTTAACTGATGAAAATAATGCTATGTCACTTGGTGTCCTATTATGTAATGCGAAAATCAAAACCTTGGCTTGATTTTTTGCCTATCTTTTGTGGTGATGATGTGCCTTTCAATAGGATCATATAAGATGATCCTTGGGCAACCCTATATAAGGGATTCAAACTTAGTCCATGAGATGGCCAATCACATCTACCCTCCAAAAGGGAGACCTTACTCTGAAAGTTATGTAAATTATTATTATTTCTTATCTTTTATCTCAGCCTAAAGCAATGGGATAAGTATTTACATATTTTGCAATTTGCATATAATAACCGTCCATACTGCTACTACTAAGAACAACACCATTTAAGATAGTCTACGGTAAGGCTTTGCCGACCCCTACGGCTCCTCTTTCACATTCTATAGAGGCTACAAGTTCTTTTGTGTAGAGACTTTGACCAAATTCATGAGTTAGTGAAATTGAACATTCAAAATGCTCGACAGAAGTACATGAAGTATGCAAATAGTAAACATAAACATGTCATCATCTTCAATGAAGGCAACTATTTGCTTATTCGTATTTGAGAAAATGAGACTTATGTCCATAGAGACCAACCCTATGGTAAAGTTAGCTCTAGATTTTATGTACCTTTCAAGATGATTATTGCCAAGATAAATGATAGTGCATTTAAGTTGGAGCTACCTTTCCAATTAACATATTCATTATTCTTTTCATGTTTTTGAGACCATTTTGAGGACCTCTACCCTTCTCATCCAATATTAGAAGAGCCTACTGAGTTAGTAGATGAAGAAAAACATCTTGTGCTTGAGTCTATCATTGACCATGAGACCATCACTACACACACATATGCAGCACTTATGTCAAGTATCTTGTGACTTTCACGAATCATCCTATTAAAAATATTAAATGGATACCAAAAATTTTATTTAGTTCTTATCAAAATCTCATCCACTCATACCATCGTAAATCTAACTAATGAAGTTGTTACTTCATTACAAGCCATCCCTTCCCAAAGATTTTATATATATAATTATACATTAATGAGAAGTGAAGGTTTTATCATATCCATTAGACCAAAAAAAGATAGGAAGATCTCCAAAAGTAACCATGCTCATACTCGATAATATAGAACTAGATCCTCCAAGTGTGAGAAAATAAATATCCTTGATTTGCATATGGTCCCATGAATAAAGCCTCGAAAGAAATATTGAGTGAACCTTCAATCAATCATACCACATGGTCAAGAAACATCCTCCATAGATAGACCTTGTTATTGCACATAGGAAAGCTTGTAGGCAAACGAATTACATTATAGTTACAACTGATTATTTTACTGAGAATAGTATAAGGCTTGTGTGGTAAGAAAGGATAATGCCCAAACAACGACTGATTTTTTAATTGAGAAAACAATTTGTAGTTTTAAAACTCCCTCTGAGTTGGTTTCAGATCGTGGCACTCATTTCCTAAATGATGTCATCGAATACAATATTGAATATCTAAACATACGACATGATAAGATGAGTGGTGTGATCGATGATGACATCATCCCCAAGGGTAAATACTTTCATTTGATGAGGAACTCCTCTATGCTTCTATTCCTTAACTCTCTTGTCCTTCTTCCCCACAATCCTCTCTGGCTCATAAATGTTTTCTCCCTCTTCACCCATAGGTGGAAACTCTTCCACTTCTCTAGGGATAGAACCCATATACTTTTTGGGATTATACAAATGAAATACATCATAGATTATTATAGAATGAGGGAGGCCAAGCTTGCAGGAAAAATCACCGACCCTTTTGAGTACCAAGTATAGACCATAGTACCTCTATGAGCAAACTTGGGATTAGTGGAACCCTCGAAAGTGTTGTGGTAGCTCTTTGAGGTAGGTTCAAGAGTATATAATCTCCTTCTTAAATCTTTACATCATGCTTATGCTCATCTGCATTAGCCTTTATAACCTCTTGGGCTTTCTTCATATTGCCCTTACATAGTTGAAGAAGTTGTTTCATTTTTTCCAACTCTTCTTTTAGCTAATGGGTTTACCACCTTGTCTTCTTGGAAAGCTATGGAACACACAAGCACTTGATACCCATAAAGAGCCTCAAAGGGAGATATCTCAATGCTTAAATGCTTACTAGAATTATGGTAAAATTTAGCAAGATGTAGGTTTTTTGGTGATCAAGGGGCCAATTATGTTAGAGAGACGTAGGATTCTTGGTGGCCAATAACCAAGCTTACAATAAGGTTTTCGGGTGGATAAGGGCCAATCTTATATAAGTGACTTTTTCTCATCATCTAAGGAACAGTCCCTCTTTGTGCCAATTTGAGTTTCTTGTGTGTTAGAGAGAGAGAGAGAGAGAGAGAGAGAGAGAGAGAGAGAGAGAGAGAGAGTTGAGAGTAAACTGTAGGATTCTTGGTGAATGTGCCTCTTGTTTATTATGTGAGAGTGAGCAAGAGTGAGAGTCCTTGTGGGTGCATGAGAACCTCCTAGCCGTATAAATAAGGAGAGGAATTTGGAGGGACAGCTTTTCAAAGTAGTCATTGTTGACCTTTAACTCGTGAGGATACTGAGCTTGTTGTGGTAGGCTGACACTTGTCGTTTTAATATGACTAACTATTGTAGCCTCTTGGTAAAGCCACCCTTGAAGAAAGTAGTAACATCATGTTGCAAACAATTGTAACACACTAAGACTAGAGTTGATAATTATAAAAAATTTGGCATGTGAAAATCACCAATTCTTGACCAAGTGTGGCTCATTTTTTGCTTCAAAAAAAATTTTCCTCTAAACTCTTAAAAATCCATCCAGACCTTGCAAACTTTGACGTAAGTACATCCAAAGGCTTCAAACATTATGACACCACTCTTTTTAGTAGGTTTCACCTGCTTCTTCAACAATAACACATGTATCATCATTGTAGCATTCAAAGATCAAAACAGCCAAGTGATGATGAGTAAGTGAGCTTTTATTTGTTTCCTTTAAAAAAAAGGGTCTAAGTAGGGGCTCATTTTTATAGTAGATGATCCAAAGGGAGAGGAAATCTCTACTTTTTGTTGGTGCGCAAAATATGTGTCAGATGAAGACACCTCTCTTAAACAAGGCAAAATATGTGTCAGATGAAGACACCTCTCTTAAACAAGGCAAAACCATAAAATCCACCAACTCCTACATGAAAAGGAAAACAACATATGATTGAAAGGAAAGGGTTTATTTGTGAGGTTTTGCTTGAAAAATGTATACCAAATTATGATGCATCTTCTAAAAAAATGACATCAAACAAGGCAAAAACCATAAAATCCAACTCCTACATAAAAAGAGAACTTCAAAACTTTAATAATTAATGTGTGGAATTGAGGATAAGAATTATAACCTCTATAAAAGGAATATATTAAAGCTATAAAAAGCTTGAAAGTTGTTCTGAGCAAGACCTAGTTTGAAGAAGAAGAATGTAGGTCTCTAAATAAGAGGGAAAAGTTAAGATAATCCTCCTTATGTACATGTTCAAAAATACATACAAAATTCCTAAGGTTCCCTTACAAGTTTCCTCCATATGGCACTAAGGAAAGAGACCATTAGATCCATGAAAACAAGACGACAAAATGGGAGTCAATGATGGCATTCAAGAACATAAACAAGGCACGATCTCTAGTTATTTGAAGCTTTTGGGCTAGAATAGAGAAACTCTATCCACTACCTCTATCAACCAATGCTCTCCAAGCCCATCTTCAACATGCAGAGGAAAATGTTTACCAAATAAGTTTCTATCCTCCGGGTGAATCATTACAAGAAAAAAAAAACTATATGTGAAGCCACAAAGCCTAAAAACCTTAAAAAATTTTCAGATATAATAGGAGCTGAATATTGCCATGGGGAGACTAGTAGCAAATGTTGGAGATGTTAAACCCAAAGAAAATACAGAGTCTCAAGGAAATATTGGTGTGGAGAATTCATAAGCATCAAAGCCAGTATTTGACATGCTGAGAACATTTCCTATGTATACTAACATGACCATAGGAACCGCTGGAAAGGTTTATGGGGTCACTACATAGCATAAAGCTATCATTTTAGTAAAGGGTTTCGTTCACCAATCAAAATATGTGTGGATTATGCAAAAAAAATAAGGGCTTAAAGGAGCTTACTTATCACAAGATTTCACTGAATGTGTTATCAAAGAACGAGAAATCTAGTACCATGTGGCTCACTATACATCCATGATTTTTTATTAAGTAGTGTTTGAAAATAGCATTGCATTTTTTGTGTGCTTACATCGCAAACTGTGCTTGTGTAAAAGTGACCAAGGAGACACACATATATGCTATTCTAAATAATCCATAAAAGAAGCAAACTTATGAGGCCACCTCAACCACTTACACACTATCACTTGCTTCCCAATCGAACAGATCTAT
Source organism: Cibotium barometz (assembly GCF_041138505.1). Taxonomy (NCBI): domain Eukaryota; kingdom Viridiplantae; phylum Streptophyta; class Polypodiopsida; order Cyatheales; family Cibotiaceae; genus Cibotium; species Cibotium barometz. The sequence goes on from NC_141079.1 coordinate 15,084,663, forward strand.
TATTGGCCTCAACTACTACACATGAGGCATATCTATAATAATCTATTCCCGATTGAAGAGATCTATTCTTGGCGTCAACTAATACATGAAGCAAATCTATGATAAGCTTCGTGTTTGATCCATGTGATGCAAGTGTTAAAGCAACTTTTAGTACCTCCTTTGGGAAGAAAAGCCCATAATAGCACCATGCAAGCCAGAAAATCCCCAAGTGTGCCTTAGCAAAAATGGGAAATGATGCTAGTTCTATACAGTGGCCCTCTGCCATAGTAGTAGAATCTTATTAAACCCCATTGAATAAACTTAGCTAATACTGGGTAGCAGGATAATACTTAACAACCCCCCCATTAGATATCGACATCTATATCCTCTCAAAGAAATATGGTTTTGTTTGTGGTGTCCCCACTTATGACCATGTGTTCTCTTATATTGTGCCCATTTCCTAAAATATGTTAATCATGATTGCTAAAGAAACAATGTGGGATCCCTGTTCCCACCACGCAACGGATTCGGGGTACTAGCAAGCGGAAGTAGCACTTCATGCGTGAGGCAGGGTCCCACGCTCGGGGCCTCATCCAAGGATATCCGGACAAAAGACTAATCCGTCAGTTTTTCCAAAACCAAACCCGGAAAAACTTCCCTTATCCAGAAAGCACGAGCGATTCCTCCAGGATAACTTTTACTCTAACGTAGTCAAGACCGTTAGTGATCAAACTGATCCGACTGCACCTATAAAGATACTTGGTCAGATCAAGGAAGAAACTTGCACTTGGATCCTTGGGATCAATGCTTTTTTCCCCATGAAGAGGCACAGCCGTTGATTCCTATCCATAGAACAATTACTATCCGAGATTTACTTTATCTATCGTAGTAACAGAAATTGAGTCTCGATTTACGGATCCATCAGTCCAGCCTAACCCCATCCGATCCCATGGGTTAGCCAACCGCCCAACCACTGTAGTGATAGGATCCAATTTGGAATTTGGTTAGGTTTTGTCCCGGGTACCAAGGAAAAGAGTTCCAAGGCCTCCTAGCTGGAAGTTCATGCAAACATAAAATTAGCCACACCACTTACACACCCAATATGAAATTACCTTTTCACAGATTCAACCAGTTTTAAAACAATCCTTTAATGAAACCATAGTACCACTGATCACAATCTTCCAAATTATCCGGTTGATTCTTAATTTCCCATCATTCCTTCATCAGAGTATCTATGGCATCATTGGCAACTAGAACGCTCACCACCTGTCCACTCAGGGGCCTTTTCAATAGTTCCTAGCCCATAATACTCGGCAATATAATCACTTATAAAAATCAAGATGGACTCTCGTTGAAGATCAGCAAGATCAACCAACAGATCCATATAAAGAGCCATGGACTCATCCATTGAAGACCAGCAAGGTCAATCAGCCAGATCCATGCCCGGTTTCTCAAAACAACTCTTACTCCTTGTTCCAATATCTTCCTCGATGCACGCGTGGGTATCCTAGGCGACCGAGCACCGTATGGTCAGCACCCTCTAGGATCCTTCGCAGGTGACCTAGCGCTTCACTCATAGGCCGCTTCCTTGGTCCCTCATCCACCGTACCAGAAGCTCACCATTTTAATCGAACCGAGGCTGGTCAAGACCTCGACTGACTTTGCTACACGCGAGACATCCTCCATTGACTCTCCGTCAGCAGTTGTAACTTTATCAGAGGTCTCCACGACCTTAATCACAAGACGGTCAAAATTGCTTCCCCAGTATTCTTGATATAAAACAGCCATTTACAAACAGTTTACAAATACAGTTTCTATATTAACTCTCATTTTTCTACATTATCCCTCATTAATCCACATTACTTATTCCACATTCCATTTATATGTGTACTCATCCAATCACATCATTTTCCATCTCTTCACTTCAGATTCCTTCACGTCACATATCATATATTCACATCCATATCCACATCCATACATCAACATCCACATCCACATTCACATCCATACATCCACATCTACATGCTTACCTCCATTTTCACATCCTCATTTATACATCCACATCCCATATCCACATTTATACATACACATACACATCCATATCCACATCCATACATCCACATCCACATGTATACATCCATTATCACGTCCTCATTCATACATCCACATCCACATACATACATACATCCACATCCACATTCCCATTCACATCTATACATCCACATCTACATCCACATATATACATACATCCACATCCACATTCCACATTCACATCTATACATCCACATCTACATCCACATTCACATACATCCACATCCACATTCTCTTTCACATCTATACATCCACATCTACATCCACATACATACATACATCCACATCCACATTCCACATTCACATCTATACATCCACATCTACATCCACATTCACATACATCTACATCCACATTTCCATTCACATCTATACATCCACATCTACATGCATACATCCATACATACCCATCCACATTCACATCCATATTCTCACCCTATCACAACCCATATACATCTTATCCCATCACATACACTTCTTACCTCATCCCATACACATCCTATCACTTCTTAACTCATCTTATTATCACATCCTAACTCATCTCATATGCATCTTATCACATCTTATCACCTTCCATATCTTTTATGCATACCTCTATGCATGAAATTCAATTATGCTAAAAGTAACACTTTTATAATAAAATAATTATCTTTTATGCATACCTCTATGCATGAAATTCAATTATGCTAAAAGTAACTCTTTTATAATAAAATATTCATCTCTTATGCATACCTCTATGCATGAAATTCAATTATGCTAAAAGTAACACTTTTGTAATAAAATATTCATCTCTTATACATACCTCTATGCATGAAATTCAATTATGCTAAAAGTAACTCTTTAATAATAAAATATTCATCTCTTATGCATACCTCTATGCATGAATTTCAATTATGCTAAAAGTAACTCTTTTATAATAAAATATTCATCTCTTATGTATACCTCTATGCATGAAATTCAATTTTGCTAAAAGTAACTCTTTTATAATAAAATATTCACCTCTTATGCATACCTCTATGCATGAAATTCAATTATGCTAAAAGTAACTCTTTTATAATAAAATAATCATCTTCTATGCATACCTCTATGCATGAAAATCAATTATGCATAATATAAAAATCAATTTCTCTAGGATTACAATGAATATCTTTCAATTAATCTAGGATGATAATTCCTAGAATATGGTAGGAATTCGTCTTTCATGCTTTGAATGAAATTATTTTATGCGTAATTTTTATAAAAATTTTGCCATAGCTCCGCTGCTATGACTGATAAATCTCAAATTTTCTAAGGGATAAAGCTTATCATTAAGGAAATAATTAGAATGATCCCCAATTGGATCATTAATCCATAATGGATTGAATCATCAATATTCATGAAATACATAAACTAAAAGCATAGGGAAAGCCATTAATTTGGTCTTAAGCATAGACTAATCTTGGATTAAGAAAAAACTTTATGAAAAGCTTCATTTGGATTGAGAAATGGTCATGAGTATGACCATTTCTTGAGTGTGAGAGAGATATTACATAAAAACCATTAGAATTAAGCATAAATGAAAATTTATGTAATTCTTTACTATCATTCATTAATTACTTCAATAGCATTCAAAAAAAAACCATTTCAATTAAGCTTCTCAAGCTTGAGAGGGGTTGAGAAGAGAGAAACATTGAGAAAATATAGAAAAGATCAAAATTCACCACACTTACCTTACAAATTGCTTGATTCTTTGTTCACGGGTAGAGGCCCCCAACCAATCAATTGGTTTAGTATGTTGATGGAGCCACCAATGGAGATTGAAGAAAGAGGGAAGCTCCAATTTCTTACAAATTGGAGAGAATTTTAGAGAATAGTAAATATTAGCATTATTTCAGTATAGTTCTAAAATAGTAAAATTCTTCTATATCTTTTTCAAAGGACTCATGTTCTATTTAGAGGAGAGGGAGGCTCTAACCAAAGCTAACTGATTTTTAGAATTTTCCAATTTTAGTTTGGTTGAATTTGGACTAGATTTGGACCTAGTTTGGTTCCTTTTTTATTCGGTTTGGTACCATTTTGATTTGGTTTGGTTCAAGAGAGAGGAGAGATAAAAATATCACATTATTTTGAGTTTAAAACTCATTCAAGCATGTGAAATATGCACCTCCTTTAAAGAACTCCCCTTCCTTACATATGTGTCAAAATGGAATCATTATACCCAAAATATCTCATATTTTTAATATTGCTCATAGTTTTTTACTAATAAACCTTGTACATTTTCAACTCTTCATCTTATGTGAGCATTTACTCCTTTTTGGATACCCAAAATATCTCATATTTTTAATATTGCTCATAGTTTTTTACTAATAAACCTAGTACATTTTCAACTCTTCATCTTATGTGAGCATTTACTCATTTTTGGATACCCAAAATATCTCATATTTTTAATATTGCTCATAGTTTTTTACTAATAACCTTGTACATTTTCAACTCTTCATCTTATGTGAGCATTTACTCATTTTTGGGTATCTTCTTTTACAAATTGGATTTATCTCCTCCCTACACATGGATTGATGCTATTGGCCCATAGGAACCTTAATTGGACCATAATCCAAAAATTTCTGAAAATCTAGACCCTTAGGCTAAGGTCCTTTATACCCATTTCCAATAAATTCCAATTGCACATTGGAAAGTTCTTTTTGAATTTCTGTTTCAAGGGAATTCATTTTAATAATATGAGAAATTTTTCTATCTAAAAATATTCAAAATCTGAATATTCTCTCTCTAGAATATTTTCTCTCTCTATGTCAAAATAGGCAGAGACAAGATCTTTTATATTTCTGAAGAGGGGATTGATTACAGGGGAAGATGCTGGACATCTTGAGAGGCTGGGGAGGAATCTTACATTCTCTCCCACTTGAAAAACGCGAGATGTCCTCATCTCGCAAACTGGGGGTAATTTTGCAAGATACACGAACATGAGACTTAGAGAAAGATTTAATTAAGATTAACCACTAAATAAAAAAGTCTCAAAGAGAGTAAGGGTCAAGACAAGAACAAGATTTAAACTTTATTCATTCTTGGAACATATACAGTAAGATAGAAGAACTTTTTACACTTCCATAAGCCCGTCTATCATATGGTCACAAAAGCAGCACTCAGAAGCTGCGCACGTATAAGGTAACTCATCTATGGGAATAATTCGGCTGGTTATTGCCGCACCTATCTCACTGGTATGAGGTGATCTAACAAAAGGACCTCTGAGAGGCAAGCCAAAAATGTGGTAAAGGCATAGCTTCTGATGAGGAAGAAAACACGCCAATAAGAAGACCCGCTCAGAAAACCCAAGATGTCTTGATCTCATGACGCAGTAGTATCGGGGACCCAAACCCAAATCTTCAATAACCATAGCCAAGCGGACATTGTTACGAAAGTGCTGCTGACCCCACTGTGTTACCCTAGTTATGTCTTGATAGGTCCGCCATTTGGTCTGAGCTACAGAAGTTCCCAAGTGAGGGAAAAGTGAGCGCTCATACAGTTCTATAAAATCCTTCTTCACAGACTCGCTTGCGTCTTGAAGGTGAGAAATCATCATGGATAAAACTAATTCCTGCTGCCAAGCGCTAGCGTAACCTAGAAGCCAATGGTATCTTGCCACTGAAGTTTTACCGTCTTTCCATGATTTGGTTTTGGCACATATTTCTATAGGAGGCATTAAGAACTTTGAGATGAGGAGATAAAAGAAGTTCGCAGGCTAAGTCGCCTAATTTCTTTGGTCCACAATATATGGGGGATAACTACTTATACTCCCCTAGAGATAAAGAAACTTCTTTTGGGTCGTACTCGAATGAAGACCAAAACCTTGATATCCAAAACACCGATTTTCACTTCTGAACTCATTGTTCTGAATCCTTAAAACAGGTGGGACTCCTGAGAAGTATTCTAGGAAAAGGGTCTTCCTTTTTTAAACAGAATCTTTCTTTTATTTTAGAGAGGAAATAATTATAAGATCAAAAAGGAAGATTCTTACTCCTGCATACCTTGAAGGTTGGGGGAAGGAATCTTACATTCTACCCCACTTAAAAAAGTGCGAGATGTCCTCATCTCGCAAGGTAGAGGACAACTCTTTTTCTTAAGATCCAATTTTATTCTGGGGTTCCTTATATTCTTGTCAACCCAACAGAATACTGGGATAAATATCCCTTATATAGAACTCATCATTAAATAACAATTCATTCAGATCATGTCATTCATATCTTTAACATGATAATGGTCCATTAGATCGAAATTTTTTCTTTCTGAACATTCCTCCACGGTAATTTCAGTCAAGCAAGTTCTCAATTTGTCATTCCTTAACGTGATATACCGAGTCAAGTGTTAACAGTAGCAATTTGATAGCACAATCCACTATTCTCATAGTGATTTGCTGAAATCATTATCATCATTCTAGTTATGAATATTATCACAGGGACTCGTCCTATTCATCCTCCTCGTTGAGGTTTCGCTCAGCTTATTACATTTCAACCAAATTTCAGGGTTCATCATTTTTCAATCAGAATCCAAATCAATTCATCAGTTCTCAAACAGAATTAAAAATCATATCAACCACATTCGAAATCATCATCTAGATAGCATTAATGCTTATAATTTCAAGTCTTAGATTTACTCGTATATACTGCCGGTAAAGAGCTGCAGTTATACCCTCGATATATATGGGTCGTCATAATACTTGGAACTATAAGGTAAATACCATCATGTCTAGGCCTCAAGCAAGTCAGGGATTCTATATAATTGCGGTACTTCCATCTGAAGACCCAATTACCAAATTACGAATTTCAGTTTGAATATCAAATTGTATGAATTATATCACACAATTACAATCTTTTTGTACTTCTTGATAAATTTTTGACATATTTGGCTTCTCAGTTAATCTTTATTAGCCAATTGGCTCTGATACCAACTGTGGGATCCCTGTTCCCACCACGCAACGGATTCGGGGTACAAGCAGCGGAAGTAGCACTTCATGCGCGAGGCAGGGTCCCACACTCGGGGCCTCGTCCCCACAGATATCTGGACAAAAGACTAATCCGTCGGTTTTTCCAAAACCGAACCCGGAAAAACTTCCCTTATCCGGAAAGCACGGGCGATTCCTCCAGGATAACTTTTACTCTAACGTAGTCAAGACCATTAGTGATCAAACTGATCCGACTGTACCTATAAAGATACTCGATCAGATCAAGGAAGAAACTTGCACTTGGATCATTGGGATCAACGCTTTTTTCCCCATCAAGAGGCACAGCCGTTGATTCCTATCCATAGAACAATTACTATCCGGGATTTACTTTATCTATCGTAGTAACAAAAATTGAGTCTCGATTTACGGATCCATCAGTCCAGCCTAACCCCATCCGATCCCATGGGTTAGCCAACCACCCAACCAGTGTAGTGATACGGATCCATCAGTCCAGCCTAACCCCATCCGATCCCATGGGTTAGCCAACCACCCAACCAGCGTAGTGATAGGATCCAATTTGGAATTTGGTTAGGTTTTGTCCCGGGTACCAAGGAAAAGAGTTCCAAGGCCCCCTAGCCGGAAGTTCATGCAAACATAAAATTAGCCACACCACTTACACACCCAATATGAAATTACCTTTTCACAGATTCAACCAGTTTTAAAACAATCCTTTAATGAAACCATAGTACCACTGATCACAATCTTCCAAATTATCCGGTTGATTCTTAATTTCCCATCATTCCTTCATCAGAGTATCTATGGCATCATTGGCAACTAGAATGCTCACCACCTGTCCACTCAGGGACCTTTTCAATAGTTCCTAGCCCATAATACTCGGCAATATAATCACTTATAAAAATCAAGATGGACTCTCGTTGAAGATCAGCAAGATCAACCAACAGATCCATATAAAGAGCCATGGACTCATCCATTGAAGACCAGCAAGGTCAATCAACCAGATCCATGCCCGGTTTCTCAAAACAACTCTTACTCCTTGTTCCAATATCTTTCTCGACGCACGCGTGGGTATCCTAGGTGACCCAGAGCCCGAGCACCATATGGTCAGCACCCTCTAGGATCCTTCGCAAGTGACCTAGCGCTTCACTCATAGGCCGCTTCCTTGGTCCCTCATCCACCGTACCGGAAGCTCACCATTTTAATCAAACCGAGGCTGGTCAAGACCTCGGCCGACTTTGCTACCCGAGATGTCCTCCATTGACTCTCCGTCAGTAGTTGCAACTTTATCAGTTAGGTCTCCACGACCTTAATCACAAGACGGTCAAAATGCTTCCCTAGCATTCTTGATATAAAACAGCCATTTACAAACAGCATTTACAAACAATTTACAAATACAGTTTCTATATTAACTCTCATTTTTTCACATTATCCCTCATTAATCCACATTACTTATTCCACATTCCATTTATATGTGTACTCATCCAATCACATCATTTTCCATCTCTTCACTTCAGATTCCTTCACATCACATATTATATATTCACATCCATATCCACATCCATACATCCACATCCACATCCACATTCACATCATACATCCACATCTACATGCTTACCTCCATTTTCACATCCTCATTTATACATCCACATCCCATATCCACATTCATACATACACATCCATATCCACATCCATACATCCACATCCACATGTATACATCCATTATCACGTCCTCATTCATACATCCACATCCACATACATACATACATCCACATCCACATTCCCATTCACATCTATACATCCACATCTACATCCACATACATACATACATCCACATCCACATTCCACATTCACATCTATACATCCACATCTACATCTACATCCACATTCACATACATCCACATCCACATTCCCATTCACATCTATACATCCACATCTACATCCACATACATACATACATCCACATCCACATTCCACATTCACATCTATACATCCACATCTACATCCACATCCACATTCCCTTTCACATCTATACATCCACATCTACATCCACATACATACATACATCCACATCCACATTCCACATCCACATCTACATCCACATTCACATACATTTACATCCACATTTCCATTCACATCTATACATCCACATCTACATGCATACATCCATACATACCCATCCACATTCACATCCATATTCTCACCCTATCACAACCCATATACATCTTATCCCATCACATACACTTCTTACCTCATCCCATACACATCCTATCACTTCTTAACTCATCTTATCACATCCTAACTCATCTCATATGCATCTTATCACATCTTATCACTTCCCATATCTTTTATGCATACCTCTATGCATGAAATTCAATTATGCTAAAAGTAACACTTTTATAATAAAATAATTATCTTTTCTATGCATGAAATTCAATTATTCATCTCTTATGCATACCTCTATGCATGAAATTCAAATTTTGCCATAGCTCCACTGCTATGACTGATAAATCTCAAATTTTCTAAGGGATAAAGCTTATCATTAAGGAAATAATTAGAATGATCCCCAATTGGATCATTAATCCATAATGGATTGAATCATCTATATTCATGAAATACATAAACTAAAAGCATAGGGAAAGCCATTAATTTGGTCTTAAGCATAGACTAATCTTGGATTAAGGAAAAGCTTTATGAAAAGCTTCATTTGGATTGAGAAATGGTCATGAGTATGACCATTTCTTGAGTGTGAGAGAGATATTACATAAAAACCATTAGAATTAAGCATAAATAGAAATTTATGTAATTCTTTACTATCATTCATTAATTACTTCAATAGCATTCAAAAAAAACCATTTCAATTAAGCTTCTCAAGCTTGAGAGGGGTTGAGAAGAGAGAAACATTGAGAAAATATAGAAAAGATCAAAATTCACCACACTTACCTTACAAATTGCTTGATTCTTTGTTCACGGGTAGAGGCCCCCAACCAATCAATTGGTTTAGTATGTTGATGGAGCCACCAATGGAGATTGAAGAAAGAGGGAAGCTCCAATTTCTTACAAATTGGAGAGAATTTTAGAGAATAGTAAATATTAGCATTATTTCAGTATAGTTCTAGAATAGTAAAATTCTTCTATATCTTTTTCAAAGGACTCATGTTCTATTTATAGGAGAGGGAGGCTCTAACCAAAGCTAACTGATTTCTAGAATTTTCCAATTTCAGTTTGGTTGAATTTGGACTAGATTTGGACCTAGTTTGGTTCCTTTTTTATTCGGTTTGGTACCATTTTGATTTGGTTTGGTTCAAGAGAGAGGAGAGATAAAAATATCACATTATTTTTGAGTTTAAAACTCATTCAAGCATGTGAAATATGCACCTCCTTTAAAGAACTCCCCTTCCTTACACATGTGTCAAAATGGAATCATTATACCCAAAATATCTCATATTTTTAATATTGCTCATAGTTTTTTACTAATAAACCTTGTACATTTTCAACTCTTCATCTTATGTGAGCATTTACTCCTTTTTGGATACCCAAAATATCTCATATTTTTAATATTGCTCATAGTTTTTTACTAATAAACCTAGTACATTTTCAACTCTTCATCTTATGTGAGCATTTACTCATTTTTGGATACCCAAAATATCTCATATTTTTAATATTGCTCATAGTTTTTTACTAATAACCTTGTACATTTTCAACTCTTCATCTTATGTGAGCATTTACTCATTTTTGGGTATCTTCTTTTACAAATTGGATTTATCTCCTCCCTACACATGGATTGATGCTATTGGCCCATAGGAACCTTAATTGGACCATAATCCAAAAATTTCTGAAAATCTAGACCCTTAGGCTAAGGTCCTTTATACCCATTTCCAATAAATTCCAATTGCACATTGGAAAGTTCTTTTTGAATTTCTGTTTCAAGGGAATTCATTTTAATAATATGAGAAATTTTTATATCTAAAAATATTCAAAATCTGAATATTCTCTCTCTAGAATATTTTCTCTCTCTATGTCAAAATAGGCAGAGACAAGATCTTTATATATTTCTGAAGAGGGGATTGATTACAGGGGAAGATGCTGGACATCTTGAGAGGCTGGGGAGGAATCTTACATTCTCTCCCACTTGAAAAACGCGAGATGCCCTCATCTCGCAAACTGGGGGTAATTTCGCAAGATACACGAACATGAGACTTAGAGAAAGATTTAATTAAGGTTAACCACTAAATAAAAAAGTCTCAAAGAGAGTAAGGGTCAAGACAAGAACAAGATTTAAACTTTATTCATTCTTGGAACATATACAGTAAGATAGAAGAACTTTTTACACTTCCATAAGCCCGTCCATCATATGGTCACAAAAGCAGCACTCACAAGCTACGCACATATAAGGTAACTCATCTATGGGAATAATTCGGCTGGTTATTGCCGCACCTATCTCACTGGTATGAGGTGATCTAACAAAAGGACCTCTGAGAGGCAAGCCAAAAATGTGGTAAAGGCATATCTTCTGATGAGGAAGAAAACACGCCAGTAAGAAGACCCGATCAGAAAACCCAAGATGTCTTGATCTCATGACGCAGTAGTATCGGGGACCCAAACCCAAAGCTTCAATAACCATAGCCAAGCGGACATTGTTACGAAAGTGCTGCTGACACCACTGTGTTACCCTAGTTATGTCTTGATAGGTCCGCCATTTGGTCTGAGCTACAGAAGTTCCCAAGTGAGGGAAAAGTGAGCCCTCATACAGTTCTATAAAATCCTTCTTCACAGACTCGCTTGCGTCTTGAAGGTGAGAAATCATCATGGATAAAACTAATTCCTATTGCCAAGCGCTAGCGTAACCTAGAAGCCAATGGTATCTTGCCACTGAAGTTTTACCGTCTTTCCATGATTTGGTTTTGGCACATATTTCTATAGGAGGCATTAAGAACTTTGAGATGAGGAGATAAAAGAAGTTCGTAGGCTAAGTCACCTACTTTCTTTGGTCCACAATATATGGGGGATAACTACTTATACTCCCCTAGAGATAAAGAAACTTCTTTTGGGCCGTACTTGAATGAAGACCAACACCTTGATATCCAAAACACCGATTTTCACTTCTGAACTCATTGTTTTGAATCCTTAAAACAGGTGGGACTCCTGAGAAGTATTCTAGGAAAAGGGTCTTCCTTTTTTAAACAAAATTTTTCTTTTATTTTAGAGAGAAAATAATTATAAGATGAGAAAGGGAGATTCTTACTCCTGCATACCTTGAAGGTTGGGGAAGGAATCTTACATTCTACCCCACTTAAAAAAGTGCGAGATGTCCTCATCTCGCAAGGTAGAGGACAACTCTTTTTCTTAAGATCCAATTTTATTCTGGGGTTCCTTATATTTTTGTCAACCCAACAGAATACTGGGATAAATATCCCTTATATAGAACTCATCATAAAATAACAATTCATTCAGATCATGTCATTCATATCTTTAATATGATAATGGTCCATTAGACCGAAAATTTCTCTTTCTGAACATTCCTCCACGGTAATTTCAGTCAAGCAAGTTCTCAATTTGTCATCCCTTAACTTGATATACCGAGTCAAGTGTTAACAGTAGCAATTTGACAGCACAATCCACTATTCTCATAGTGATTTGCTGAAATCATTATGAGCATTCCAGTTATGAATATCATCACAGGGACTCGTCCCATTCATCCTCCTCATTGAGGTTTCGCTCAGCTTATTACATTTCAACCAAATTTCAGGGTTCATCATTTTTCAATCAGAATCCAAATCAATTCATCAGTTCTCAAACAGAATTAAAAATCATATCAACCACATTCGAAATCATCATCTGGATAGCATTAATGCTTATAATTTCAAGTCTTAGATTTACTCGTATATACTGCTGGTAAAGAGCTGCAGTTATACCCTTGATATATACGGGTCGTCATAATACTTGGAACTATAAGGTAAATACCATCATGTCTAGGCCTGAAGCAAGTCATGGATTCTATATAATTGCGGTACTTCCATCTGAAGACCCAATTACCAAATTACGAATTTCAGTTTGAATATCAAATTGTATGAATTATATCACACAATTACAATCTTTTTGTACTTCTTGATAAATTTTTGACATATTTGGCTTCTCAGTTAATCTTTATTAGCCAATTGGCTCTGATACCAACTGTGGGATCCCTGTTCCCACCACGCAGCGGATTCGGAGTACTAGCAGCGGAAGTAGCACTTCATGCACGAGGCAGGGTCCCACACTCGGGGCCTCGTCCACGGATATCTGGACAAAAGACTAATCTGTCGGTTTTTCCAAAACCGAACCCAGGAAAAACTTCCCTTATCCGGAAAGCACGGGCGATTCCTCCAGGATAACTTTTACTCTAACGTAGTCAAGACCATTAGTGATCAAACTGATCCGACTGTACTTATAAAGATACTCGGTCAGATCAAGGAAGAAACTTGCACTTGGATCATTGGGATCAACGCTTTTTTCCCCATCAAGAGGCACAGCCGTTGATTCCTATCCATAGAACAATTACTATCCGTTATTTACTTTATCTATCATAGTAATAGAAATTGAGTCTCGATTTACGGATCCATCAGTCCAGCCTAACCCCATCCGATCCCATGGGTTAGCCAACCGCCCAACCACTGTAGTGATAGGATCCAATTTGGAATTTGGTTAGGTTTTGTCCCGGGTACCAAGGAAAATAGTTCCAAGGCCCCCTAGCCGGAAGTTCATGCAAACATAAAATTAGCCACACCACTTACACACCCAATATGAAATTACCTTTTCACAGATTCAACCAGTTTTAAAACAATCCTTTAATGAAACCATAGTACCACTGATCACAATCTTCCAAATTATCTGGTTGATTCTTAATTTTCCATCATTCCTCATCAGAGTATCTATGGCATCATTGGCAACTAGAACGCTCACCACCTGTCCACTCAGGGGCCTTTTCAATAGTTCCTAGCCCATAATACTTGGCAATATAATCACTTATAAAAATCAAGATGGACTCTCGTTGAAGATCAGCAAGATCAACCAACAGATCCATATAAAGAGCCATGGACTCATCCATTGAAGACCAGCAAGGTCAATCAACCAGATCCATGCCCGGTTTCTCAAAACAACTCTTACTCCTTGTTCCAATATCTTCCTCGACGCACGCGTGGGTATCCTAGGCGACCCAGAGCCCGAGCACCGTATGGTCAGCACCCTCTAGGATCCTTCGTAGGTGACCTAGCGCTTCACTCATAGGCCGCTTCCTTGGTCCCTCATCCACCGTACCGGCGGAAGCTCACCATTTTAATCGAATCGAGGCTGGTCAAGACCTCGGCTGACTTTGCTACGCGAGACGTCCTCCATTGACTCTCCGTCTCAGCAGTTGCAACTTTATCAGTTAGGTCTCCACGACCTTAATCACAAGACGGTCAAAATGCTTCCCCAGCATTCTTGATATAAAACAGCCATTTACAAACAGCATTTACAAACAATTTACAAATACAGTTTCTATATTAACTCTCATTTTTTCACATTATCCCTCATTAATCCACATTACTTATTCTACATTCCATTTATATGTGTACTCATCCAATCACATCATTTTCCATCTCTTCACTTCAGATTCCTTCACATCACATATTATATATTCACATCCATATCCACATCCATACATCCACATCCACATCCACATTCACATCCATACATCCACATCTACATGCTTACCTCCATTTTCACATCCTCATTTATACATCCACATCCCATATCCACATTCATACATCCACATCCCATATCCACATTCATACATACACATCCATATCCACATCCATATCCACATCCATACATCCACATCCACATGTATACATCCATTATCACGTCCTCATTCATACATCCACATCCACATACATACATACATCCACATCCACATTCCCATTCACATCTATACTTCCACATCTACATCCACATACATACATACATCCACATCCACATTCCACATTCACATCTATACATCCACATCTACATCCACATTCACATACATCCACATCAACATTCCCATTCCCATTCACATCTATACATCCACATCTACATCCACATACATACATACATCCACATCCACATTCCACATTCACATCTATACATCCACATCTACATCTACATTCAGATACATCTACATCCACATTTCTATTCACATCTATACATCCACATCTACATGCATACATCCATACATACCCATCCACATTCACATCCATATTCTCACCCTATCACAACCCATATACATCTTATCCCATCACATACACTTCTTACCTCATCCCATACACATCCTATCACTTCTTAACTCATCTTATCACATCCTAACTCATCTCATATGCATCTTATCACATCTTATCACTTCCCATATCTTTTATGCATACCTCTATGCATGAAATTCAATTATGCTAAAAGTAACACTTTTATAATAAAATAATTATCTTTTATGCATACCTCTATGCATGAAATTCAATTATGCTAAAAGTAACTCTTTTATAATAAAATATTCATCTCTTATGCATACCTCTATGCATGAAATTCAATTATGCTAAAAGTAACACTTTTGTAATAAAATATTCATCTCTTATGCATACCTCTATGCATGAAGTTCAATTGTGCTAAAAGTAACTCTTTTATAATAAAATATTCATCTCTTATGCATACCTCTATATATTTTATAATAAAATATTCATCTCTTATACATACCTCTATGCATGAAATTCAATTTTGCTAAAAGTAACTCTTTTATAATAAAATATTCATCTCTTATGCATACCTCTATGCATGAAATTCAATTATGCTAAAAGTAACTCTTTTATAATAAAATAATCATCTTCTATGCATACATCTATGCATGAAAATCAATTATGCATAATATAAAAATTAATTTCTCTAGGATTACAATGAATATCTTTCAATTAATCTAGGATGATAATTCCTAGAATATGGTAGGAATTAGTCTTTCATGCTTTGAATGAAATTATTTTATGCATAATTTTTATAAAAATTTTGCCATAGCTCCGTTGCTATGACTGATAAATCTCAATTTTTCTAAGGGATAAAGCTTATCATTAAGGAAATAATTAGAATGATCCCCAATTGGATCATTAATCCATAATGGATTGAATCATCAATATTCATGAAATACATAAACTAAAAGCATAGGGAAAGCCATTAATTTGGTCTTAAGCATAGATTAATCTTGGATTAAGAAAAAACTTTATGAAAAGCTTCATTTGGATTGAGAAATGGTCATGAGTATGACCATTTCTTGAGTGTGAGAGAGATATTACATAAAAACCATTAGAATTAAGCATAAATAGAAATTTGTGTAATTCTTTACTATCATTCATTAATTACTTCAATAGCATTCAAAAAAACCATTTCAATTAAGCTTCTCAAGCTTGAGAGGGGTTGAGAAGAGAGAAACATTGAAAAAATATAGAAAAGATCAAAATTCACCACACTTACCTTACAAATTACTTGATTCTTTGTTCACGGGTAGAGGCCCCCAACCAATCAATTGGTTTAGTATGTTGATGGAGCCACTAATGGAGATTGAAGAAAGAGGGAAGCTCCAATTTCTTACAAATTAGAGAGAATTTTAGAGAATAGTAAATATTAGCATTATTTCAGTATAGTTCTAGAATAGTAAAATTCTTCTATATCTTTTTCAAAGGACTCGTTCTATTTATAGGAGAGGGAGGCTCTAACCAAAGCTAACTGATTTCTAGAATTTTCCAATTTTAGTTTGGTTGAATTTGGACTAGATTTGGACCTAGTTTGGTTCCTTTTTTATTCGGTTTGGTTCCATTTTGATTTGGTTTGGTTCAAGAGAGAGGAGAGATACAAATATCACATTATTTTTGAGTTTAAAACTCATTCAAGCATGTGAAATATGCACCTCCTTTAAAGAACTCCCCTTCCTTACATATGTGTCAAATTTTACTAATAACCTTGTACATTTTCAACTCTTCATCTTATGTGAGCATTTACTCATTTTTGGGTATCTTCTTTTACAAATTGGATTTATCTCCTCCCTACACATGGATTAATGCTATTGGCCCATAGGAACCTTAATTGGACCATAATCCAAATTTTTTTGAAAATCTAGACCCTTAGGCTAAAATCCTTTATACCCATTTCCAATAAATTCCAATTACACATTGGAAAGTTCTTTTTGAATTGTAGACCATATTGTAGACCATATCTAATTACAAAGAAAGTAGGTGACTTACGAGCTTCTTTTGCCTCCTCATCTTAAAGTGCATAATGTATTTCATGTCAACCTTCTTAAAAAGTATATACCAAGCCCAAATCATGTGCTTGATGATGAAATCTTAACTTCTTCAACCCAAGGGCAGATGGAACTCCAACCTGAAGAAATCCTTGATGTTTGAGAAAAGATTCTCAAGAACAGAATTTTGAGAGAATTATTGGTCAAATGGAAGTTCCATCCTTTTGAAGATGCCACCTGGGAGAAAGAAGCCGATCTGTTTGCGAGATTACTCCCAGTTTGTGAGATGAGGACATCTCGCGTTTTTCAAGTGGGAGAGAATGTAAGATTCCTCCCCAGCCTCTCAAGATGTCCAACATCTTCCCCTGTAATCAAATCCCTCTTCAAAAATATCCTTGTTTCTACCTGTTTTAGCCTAGAGAGAGAAAATATTCTAGAGAGAGAATATTCAGATTTTGAATATTTTTAGATGGAAAAATATCTCTCCTTATTAAAATAAGTTCTCCCGAAACAGAAGTTCAAAAAGATTTTCAGAAGGTGCATTAGAAATTAAGTATAATTTATTCAAGAGGCCTTATCCTAGGGGTCCAAATTTTCAAAAAATTTCAAATTAAGGTTTTGAAGGGCCAATCAAATTCATCCAAATGTATGAAGAAGATAAATAGAAGAAATAAAGAAAATCACCCCAAAAATGAGTAAATACTCACATGAGATGAAGAGTGGACAAAGGACCAAAGAAAAAGCGAAAAAAATGGAATTTTGACACCTCACAATGGGGATTCCCCCCTCATGAATGAGGCACCTACTTCACATGTGCAATTGAGTTTTAAATCTTCAAAAATTGAGATATTTCATCTCTCCTCTCTCCTAATTCACGTCTAGTTCCCAAAAAGTTAGCTCAACTGACCTAAAAATGGTCAAAAATTGACCAAACTGATTTGGAAAATTCTAGAATCAGTTTGTTTGGTTAGGAGCTCAATTTTTCCTATAAATAGAAGCCTCCCCCTTTGTTGAAAAACAATAGTGTTTTTGCACTGTTACTCTACTCTTCTCAAGCCAAGAACTGTGAATTTATTAATAATTCACTAGTTTTTGACATTTCCCTCTTCCAAAGATTGGTGGCTACTCTTGTTACAAACAAGAGTAGAACCCTCAAACCATCAAGCCAAAGGAAAGCTCCAAGAAATTATGTAAGTAGAGATTCTTGTAATTTTCTTTATTGATTTTATGTTTTTCTAATGTTTATGATTGTTTGAAGTGATAAATGGATGCTATGCCTTGATCGAAAGGCTTTTCCCCTCTCTCTTCTTAGAATCAACCCTTCTTTATCCTAGTTAAAGTGATACTTATTGGAATTAAACTTTTTATAATGTTTTCTCTTTTATAAGTGAATTTTGATTAGCCTAGATTACTTTAAATCAACTAGAATTAAAATTTTAAGACAAATTAAGTAAGAAAATTTGAAAAATGATCACCCATATAAAGGAGATTATGGCAAAATTTTTGGAAATAAGTATTATCTTTTATTATGCTAAAAGAGTAATCCCTATCATTTCTATACTCTAAAAGAGTCATTTTCATGCATAGAAGATGCATATTGATTATTAATTTTTATGCATAAAAGAATAAATTTTTTAGTATGAAAGTGTTACTTTCATCAAAATGAATTTTTATGCATAAAAGAATAGTTTTTTATTATAAAAGTGTCACTTTTATCATTATTAATTTTCATGCATAAAAGTATGCATGAAAGGTTATTTTTTATTATAAAAGTGTTACTTTTATCATTATTAATTTTTATGCATGAAAGGTTATTTTTTTATTATAAAAGTGTTACTTTTATCATTATTAATTTTTATGCATAAAATTATGCATGAAAGGTTTCGTGGTGCTTAGGACACCCATGCGTATGTCGAGGAAGATAAATATATGTATGGTGACAAAATGATTATTGTGATCTGTTATTGGATCTCGTTGCTGACTAGTTGGTCCCAACAGAGAGTCCAGAGTGGTACTGTTTTTGTGGAACAAGGGATTGAATGGAAATTTTGAATTTTGAAATCTGTGACCATATTTGTTTTGTCAATGGATTATTTTTATATGAAAGTTTTAAAGAGGAGTGTGTGCGTATCTATTTTCTAAAGCTATTTTCTAAAGCTAAAGTTAAGAAAGGCATTTCAATTATGGGTGGGTGAGTACTTGTCTGGTTCTACTATTCCATTGGTTGGCCGGTGGCGTTGGAATCAGTAGAGTTTTAATAATAAAATTGATTAAAAAGAATACGAATAGAACTAGAGTAGTTAATTAGAATCTTGAAGACTTCTCTAAAGAATAAATCAATGGCTGTGCCTGATTCAATCAGGAAAAAAGCGTTGATTCCTTCAAGATTAAGTCTGTAATAGCTTCCCCTTCTATCTGGTTTAATCAGATAAAGGTCAATCCAATATCTTGACCTCGTTAGAAAAATTCGTTAAGAATATAAAAATGGTGGAATCGTTCCCACTTTCCAGGCATGGGAAATTTTTTCGATTTCGGTTTTTGGAAGGACCACCAGCCTAGTCTCGTGCCCAGACATTCGAGGGCGAGGCCCCCAGTGTGAGAAACCCTGCCCTGCTCAAGAGGAAACTGCTTCTGCTATCAGCTACCTGGAGTTCCGGTGCGCGGAGGGGGCAGAGGGATCTCACAAGCATTCAAAGATCAGAACAACCAAGTGATGAGTAAGTGAGCTTTTATTTGTTTCCTTTAAAAAAAGGGCCTAAGTAGGGGCTCATTTTTACAGTAGATGATCCAAAGGGAGAGCCTGAAAATCTCTACTTTTTGGTGCGCAAAATATGTGTCAGATGAAGACACCTCTCTTAAAACAAGGCAAAACCATAAAAATCCACCAACTCCTACATATGAAAAGGGAAACAACATATGATTGAAAGGCAAGGGTTTATTTGTGAGGTTTTGTGTGAAAAATATATACCAAATTATGATGCGTCTTCTAAAAAAATGACATCAAACAAGGCAAAAACCATAAAATCCAACTCCTACATAAAAAGAGAACTTCAAAACTTTAATAATTAATGTGTGAAATTGAGGATATGAATTATAACCTCTATAAAAGGAATATATTAAAGCTATAAAAAGCTTGAAAGCTGTTCTGATCATTTCAGCAAGACCTAGTTTGAAGAAGAAGAATGTAGGTCTCTAAATAAGAGGGAAAAGTTAAGATAATGCTCCTTATGTACATGTTCAAAAATACATACAAAATTCCTAAGGTTGCCTTACAACAAGTTTCCTCCATATGGCACTAAGGAAAGAGACCATTAGATCCATGAAAACAAGACGACAAAATGGGAGTGAATGATGGCATCCAAGAACATAAACAGGGCATGATCTCTAGTTATTTGAAGCTTTTGGGCTAGAATAGCGAAAGTCTATGCACTACCTCTATCAACCAATGCTCTCCAAGACCATCTTCAACATGCAAAGGAAAATGTTTACCAAATAAGTTTCTATCCTCTGGGTGAATCATTACAAGAAAAAAAAAACTATGTGTGAAGCCACAAAGCCTAAAAACCTTAAAAGAATTTCAGATATAATAGGAGCTGAATATTGCCATGGGGATGGAAATGGGCATCCTCTATGTGTGCACACAAAAGAGAGTGGATGAAATCATGAGGACTACGAGGCAACTCTCTATGCCCACTAAGAGAATGGAACACATCATAAAAATTTGGAGCTCAACATGGTAGTGACAACAACATGTGTCATGCTCTAGTGAGAGTACCTTAAAAACCTAGACTTACACCCCTCAAATGACCTTTGCTGCCCAATTTTAAGCTTTAGATATGATGCCACAAACTGAGAATACAACTTTGTTTGGATCATTTCAAAAAACCAAGAACCGTGCTCAATGAAGACTCCTCTTCAAATGTTCGAGATGTTAAACCCAAAGAAAATACAGAGTCTCAAGGAAATAATGGTGTGGAGAATTCATAAGCATCAAAGCCAGTATTTGACATGCTAAGAACATTTCCTATGTATACTAACATGACCATAGGAACCGATGGAAAGGTTTATGGGGCCACTACATAGCATAAAGCTATCATTAGTAAAGGGTTTCGTTCACCAATCAAAATATGTGTGGATTATGCAAAAAAATAAGGGCTTAAAGGAGCTTACTTATCACAAGATTTCACTGAATGTGTTATCAAAGAACGAGAAATCTAGTACCATGTGGCTCACTATACATCCATGCTTTTTTATTAAGTAGTGCTTGAAAATGGCATTGCATTTTTTGTGTGCTTACATCGCAAATTGTGCTTGTGTAAAAGTGACCAAGGAGACACACTTATATGCTATTCTAAATAATCCATGAAAGAAGCAAACTTATGAGGCCACCTACACACTATTACTGGCTTCCCAATCGAACATATCTATTATTAGCCTCAACTACTACACATGAGGCATATCTATAATAATCTATTCCCGATTGAAGAGATCTATTCTTGGCGTTAACTAATACATGAAGCAAATCTATGATAAGCTTCATGTTTGATCCATGTGATGCAAGTGTTAAAGCAGCTTTTAGTACCTCCTTTGGAAACAAAAGCCCATAATAGCACCATGCAAGCTAGCGAATCCCCAAGTGTGCCTTAGCAAAAGTGGGAAACGATGCTAGTTCTATATAGTGGCCCTCTGCCATAGTAGTAGAATCTTGTTATACCCTCAATCGTTAAAAATCTCATTGAATAAACTTAGCTAATACTGGGCACCAGGATAATACTTAACAACCCCCCCCATTAGATACCGGCATCTATATCCTCTCAAAGAAATATGGTTTGGTTTGTGGTGTCCCCACTTATAACCATGTGTTCTCTTATATTGTGCCCATTTCCTAAAATATGTTAATCATGATTGCTAAAGAAACAACCAAGCATCTAATCCTAGGTCGCATCACTTTCTTCTTCCCCCGTGAAAGTAGCCTTAGTACTACCTATACCACCTAACACTCAACCCCAAGTTGACAATACAACTCAAGGAGCTCCAAATCCAATCCTCAAGGGCGTGTATATAGAAGAATGCACAATATTGAAAGTAGGGCCATCAACACAATACAAAACACTGAAGTACAGAAAGAAGTGGGGAGTAATTGGCTTGCAAACTTGATTACAAGCTGATGACATCCATCCACCCATGTGCTAGATAAGGAGCTTTTAAGGAGGATGTCATTTCTTAAAAGAGTCCTCAAACACAATGAGCTTGATAATAAACTAAGGTTGCCAAACTAGTCTATATATAGTACCCAAGGTCGGTATGGACGTCGGCCATGTCATGGGCCGCCAATCCACAACTTTGTCCACAAGGACCAACTGACCATATCATTTGAGTAGGACCATATTAGATTACAACTAAGCCTAATAGGAACTTAACATAGCCCCCACATCCATCTTCTGAGACCTTCTAGCTCCGCAACCCTCCGAGCACTCACCCCCCTGAGCACTCACTAATAATGCAATCACATCGACCTTACAAGCATGCATCCTACGTGGCAGAGTGTTAAGTCTACCTAAGTCATCTCCTAACCATCTGGCCACCATCTAGTGTCTAAAGTGGGAATTGTTCGAGGTGCTCGGGTGCTCACCACCGCAATGGCTACTCCTTATAAGGGGCCTTACAAAATAGAGCTTATCCAAGGGTGGAGCATTGAGCAAATGCCTCTCTAATAGTACTAAGCTCCGAACCTACCCTTGTACCTTCTTAACCCCTTAGTTTCAAGAATAGCACACTTGAACCCTATTGTTTTACAATTAAAGAGCTGTTAGATGGTGAGCCATTAGCTACTACTACACTGTATGCAAGTATGTGTGGAGTGGACTCACCTAAGTCATTTCACTTTACTCAATGAAGAGTTTTAGCCCATCACAATTTATTACCAAAGGATCAAGACATAAATAACCATTTATTACCAAACTCATGTAGCTATACCAAAGGATCAAGACATGAATAACCATGTATAGCAGCTATACCAAAGGCTCAAGAAATAAATAACCCTAAGCTATAATAGCCAACATACCAAAGGATCAAGACATGAATAACCATGTATAGCTATACCAAAGGCTCAAGAAATAAATAACCCTAAGCTATAATAGTCAACATACCAAAGGCTCTAGGCTCAAGACATAAATAACCCCCCAACTACAACAACAGGCCCTATACAATGCTTCCATTGCTAAGGCTGCCAATAGGTTGCTAAATTTCTAATAATAGCTACCAACATCAGTAGAAGCTGAACTAGTCTAGCCCCTTTCCAACAATCACCTCCAACCCCCATTGCACCTTTGCATACTTGATGTGTTGTTATTACTAATTGTTGGAACAAGGGAAATTTGAGTCCCTACCATACCGTGTCCTAGCCCATCACCTAGTGGATATGACTAGTAAGTGATAGACATCACTAATCTCATTGCTTTTCTATCCTATGAAGTCCAAGTGCCCATAACTTTTTTGTTGTAAATAATTCCACATTTATAGCAAGATCTTACATACCTGGAATAAATTTTAAGAGCCCACATAGAGAGAAAAAAATAGAGCAAATCTCTAAGGCCCATTCAATCAATCCTTGAGGTGCTAGAGAAAGATAAAATCCAAATGAGGATTACCCAAGGTTCCCATAAACAAGTTAAGACACTACTTTGAGAGTGAGAAAATGAACACAATGTTGCTTACAAAGGCAAACAACTCATTGCAATCTTAGATGGTGGCATTGTAGTTGGCATTATTAGCAAGGGAGTTGTTAGGAAACTTGGAGAAACCCTCACCTAGACAATACCAATCTCTCGGTGAAGTTTATTTTTTGCCTATCTTTTGTGGTGATGAGCCTTTCAATATGATCATATAAGATGATCCTTGGGCAACCCTATATAAGGGATTCAAACTTAGTCCATGAGATGGCCAATCACATCTACCCTCCAAAAGGGAGACCTTACTCTGAAAGTTATGTAAATTATTATTATTTCTTATCTTTTATCTCAGCCTAAAGCAGTGGGATAAGTATTTACATATTTTGCAATTTGCATATAATAACCATCCATATTGCTACTACTAAGACAACACCATTTAAGATAGTCTATGGTAAGGCTTTGCCAACCCCTATGGCTCGTCTTTCACATTCTATAGAGGCTACAAATTCTTTTGTGTAGAGACTTTGACCAAATTCACGAGTTAGTGAAATTGGACATTCAAAAAGCTCAACAGAAGTACATGAAGTATGCAAATAGTAAACATAAACAT
Source organism: Cibotium barometz (assembly GCF_041138505.1). Lineage (NCBI taxonomy): Eukaryota > Viridiplantae > Streptophyta > Polypodiopsida > Cyatheales > Cibotiaceae > Cibotium > Cibotium barometz. Next base: position 15,109,232 of record NC_141079.1, read on the forward strand.
GTCATCATCTTCAATGAAGGCAACTATGTGCTTATTCGTATTGAGAAAATGAGACTTAAGTCCATAGAGACCAACCCTATGGTAAAGTTAGCTCCTGGATTTTATGTACCTTTCAAGATGATTATTGCCAAGATAAATGATAGTGCATTTAAGTTGGAGCTACCTTTCCAATTGACATATTCATTATTCTTTTCATGTTTTTGAGACCATTTTGAGGACCTCTACCCTTCTCATCCAATATTAGAAGAGCATGCTGAGTTAGTAGATGAAGAAAAACATCTTGTGCGTGATGTTGAAATTTGAGCATAATGATGAGCTATGGTGGATCATACACTAGAATCAACATGATTAACAAAGTGATTAAGAAATGATTAAGACGTAATTAGTGAATAATTAGCAGATAGATTAATGTAGGCATGGATACTCAAAAACCAGCAAATTCTCATTAGGGCTATGCCTCAATTTATAGAGTTTACATCAAGCATCAAATCCCATTGATTTCTCCATGATTCACTCCCAGAATATCTCCACCTTTTGCTTGATTCTCTCCACCTCTTCTCTTTTCCCTGATTATCTCCCAGAATAACTCCACACTCCTAAATTCCCTCATGCTACCCATTATTCTCTCCCAGTAGATTCCTCTAACCTTTTCACAGGTTCTTTCACAATTACATCTCCTCTTTTACAGCCTCTATCCAAGAGCTTGTTCCCACACACACCCTATTCACTTGTATATTTCAACACCTCCCCTCAAGTGAATACTCCTAGTACACCTAGACCCTATACCAAGTTTGCCTCCCCTTACTTGGTAGTCCGCGACCAGTGTCTACTCCTCCCCTCAAGTTATCTCAGCACACCTGGACCCTATATCAAGTTTCTCTCTTACTTGATAGCCTGCGACCAGTGCCTCAGATCCCTAAACCCATAGTCCTTGACACTCTCTCTCTCTATGTGTCCAAGGCTTACTATAGTTGCCCGCGACCTTGACTAAAGTGCTCACACATACATCTACCACATGGCCTACATCATCGGTGGCTCAGAGGTGGTTTTACTTTATTGGGGCAGGTTACATTGGGTTGTGGGGTCTCTCTCTCTCTCTCTCTCAGAGATTTTCACATGGCTCCTCACTCTTTGGAGCCTCACATCTTCTCTTGTCTTCAGTCTTCTTGTCGTGGCAGCATCTCTCCACGCGTCCGTCTCTTCTTTCAGTCTTCTTGGGGCAGCTTCTCTTCTCGTGTCCATGTCTTCCTTCAGATCTTCTTCTCGGTGTGGATCCTCTTCTTGGGAAGAGATATTCTTCTTCTTTCATGGCTGGGGCCATGAGCTCGTCCGTCAGGTCATTTTGCTCCATGTGAGCAACATGTTTCAGTGTTTTGCTGACATTTCCTTTAGGCTTTTTATGTTTATTTTGTATCATTATGCAATGCAAACCCAAATTTATGCGGGAGGTCTTACCACTTGCCTTATTCTGGACAAGGGCAGTGTCTGTTCCCATATTTACACTGATGCAATGTGCCCAATACATAATGCGTATAGCATCCATTCTTATGCACATTCCCAAATGCAAATCTGGCTGTGAATAATCTTGAATTTGAGTGAGATTTATAGGCATTAACCAAGGGTTAAATGCAAAATGATGATTTTCACAATTTTATCAGCACAATTTTACCAGAAATTACATTAAATCAAGGGTAACCAATTTGTACGAGATGGTTGGAGTATCAAACCAACTCCGATTTGCAATCTGAAGTTATAGGGATCTGTATCAGATACCTAATGGTTAATTTGAACCCTCAATTGCACCAAAATATAGTGATTAGCATTGATTAATCACTGATTAGCAAATTAATGCTATGTTTTGTGTGCAAAAAACAGAGTATGCGAGGAGTCCAGATCTGGTGCCTTCCACTTCAAATGAGCTCAAATGCTTTCAAAGGCATCAATAGCAATGAGTCTAGTAGAGGATTAAGCCAAGAAACACAAGATTTGACCAAATAATGAAAGCTTAATCTCTGTTTTACCAAAGTCACCTGCAGATTTGATGAAGAGCTTTGATCTCTCTGTAGACTTGATGAAATTGATTTCTGTCTTCACCTGCTTGTAGAGCATGCTTGATTACCCTTTGTGCTAAGAGGAATTAGCTCAATTTGATTTGATGAGCTCAAGATCTGCAAATTACTCAGAAAATTCAGCGCTGGAAAAAACGTGAAGATCTCCTGAACCCGCCGGCGGTTTGCTGCGTTTTCTTGATGGGCTTGAAGCCAAGGAGCTTAGCTAGCTATGGTTAGAAGCTTTTGCCCTAATTTGATGTGTGCTAGATGCTAGAGACCCTCCACTGGCTGGGGGTGAAGGGGAGAAGTGAAAACTCACTAAAAACTGATTTTTTTTTGCTAATTACCTACTAATCCTGATTAATTCACTAATGGGCTCATAAATCTGGTTGATTCTAGGCATGGCTCTGATACCATGTTGAAATTTGAGCATAATGATGAGCTATGGTGGATCATACACTAGAATCAACATGATTAACAAAGTGATTAAGAAATGATTAAGACGTAATTAGTGAATAATTAGCAGATAGATTAATGTAGGCATGGATACTCAAAAACCAGCAAATTCTCATTAGGGCTATGCCTCAATTTATAGAGTTTACATCAAGCATCAAATCCCATTGATTTCTCCATGATTCACTCCCAGAATATCTCCACCTTTTGCCTGATTCTCTCCACCTCTTCTCTTTTCCCTGATTATCTCCCAGAATAACTCCACACTCCTAAATTCCCTCATGCTACCCATTATTCTCTCCCAGTAGATTCCTCTAACCTTTTCACAGGTTCTTTCACAATTACATCTCCTCTTTTACAGCCTCTATCCAAGAGCTTGTTCCCACACACACCCTATTCACTTGTATATTTCAACACGTGAGTCTATCATTGACCATGAGACCATCACTACACACACATATGCAGCACTTATGTCAAGTATCTTGTGACTTTTAAGAATCATCCTATTAAAAATATTAAATGGATACCAAAAATATTTAATTAGTTCTTATCAAAATCTCATCCACTCATACCATCGTAAATCTAACTAATGAAGTTGTTACTTCATTACGAGCCATCCCTTCCCAAAGATTTTATCCTCAAAATCTAATATATATATTTTTATATATAATTATACATCAATGAGAAGTGAAGGTTTTATCATATCCATTAGACCAAAAAAAAGATAGGAAGATCTCCAAAAGTAACCATGCTCATACTCGATATAGAACTAGATCCTCCAAGTGTGAGAAAATAAATATCCTTGATTTCCATATGGTCCCATGAATAAAGCCTCCAAAGAAATTATTGAGTGAACCTTCAATCAATCATACCACATGGTCAAGAAACATCCTCCATAGATAGACCTTGTTATTGCACATAGGAAGGCTTATATGCAAACCAATTACATTATAGTTGCATCTGATTATTTTACTGAGAATAGTATAAGGCTTGTGCGGTAAGAAAGGATAATGCCCAAACAACGATTGATTTTTTAATTGAGAAAACAATTTGTAGTTTTAAAACTCCCTCTGAGTTGGTTTCAGATTGTGGCACTCATTTCCTAAATGATGTCATCAAACACACCACTGAATATCTAAACATATGACATGATAAGATGAGTGGTGTGATCGATGATGACATCATCCCCAAGGGTAAATACTTTCATTTGATGAGGAACTCCTCTATGCTTCTATTCCTTAACTCTCTTATCCTTCTTCCCCACAATCCTCTCTGGCTCATAAATGTTTTCTCCCTCTTCACCCATAGGTGGAACATCATGCTTATGCTCATCTACATTAGCCTTTATAACCTCTTGGGATTTCTTCATATTTCCCTTACATAGTTGAAGAAGTTGTTTCATTTTTTCCAACTCTTCTTTTAGCTAATGGGTTTACCACCTTGTCTTCTCAGAAAGCTATGGAACACACAAGCACTTGATACCCATAAAGAGCCTCAAAGGGAGATATCTCAATGCTTAAATGCTTACTAGAATTACGGTAAAATTTAGCAAGATGTAAGTTTTTTGGTGATCAAGGGGCCAATTATGTTAGAGAGACGTAGGATTCTTGGTGGCCAATAACCAAGCTTACAATAAGGTTTTTGGGTGAATAAGGGCCAATCTTATATAAGTGACTTTTTCTCATCATCTAAGGAACAGTCCCCCTTTGTGCCAATTTGAGTTTCTTGTGTGTTAGAGAGAGAGAGAGAGAGAGAGAGAGAGAGAGAGAGAGAGAGAGAGAGAGAGAGAGTTGAGAGTAAACTGTAGGATTCTTGGTGAATGTGCCTCTTGTTTATTATGTGAGAGTGAGAGTCCTTGTGGGTGCATGTGAACCTCCTAGCGGTGTAAATAAGGAGAGGAATTTGGAGGGATAGCTTTTCAAAGTAGTCATTGTTGACCTTTAACTCGTGAGGATACTAAGGTTGTTGTGGTAGGCTCACACTTGTCGTTTTAATATGACTAACTGTTGTAGCCTCTTGGTAAAGCCACCCTTGAAGAAAGTAGTAACAACATGTTGTAAACAATTCTAACACACTAAGACTAGAGTTGATAATTATAAAAAATTTTGCATGTGAAAATCACCAACTCTTGACCAAGTGTGGCTCATTTTTTGCTTCAATTTTTTTTTTCCTCTAAACTCTTAAAAATCCATCAAGACCTTGAAAACTTCGACGTAAGTACATCCAAAGGCTTCAAACATTATGACACCACTCTTTTTAGTAGGTTCCATCCAGACCTTGCAAACTTTGACGTAACATCCAAAGGCTTCAAACATTATGACACCACTCTTTTTAGTAGGTTTCACCTGCTTCTTTAACAATAACACATGTGTCATCATTGTAGCATTCAAAGATCAGAACAACCAAGTGATGAGTAAGTGAGCTTTTATTTGTTCCCTTTAAAAAAAGGGCGTAAGTAGGGGCTCATTTTTACAGTAGATGATCCAAAGGGAGAGGAAAATGTCTACTCTTTGGTGCGCAAAATATGTGTCAAATGAAGACACCTCTCTTAAACAAGGCAAAACCATAAAATCCACCAACTCCTACATGAAAAGGGAAACAAAATATGATTGAAAGGCAAGGGTTTATTTGTGAGGTTTTGTGTGAAAAATATATACCAAATTATGATGCGTCTTCTAAAAAAATGACATCAAACAAGGCAAAAACCATAAAATCCAACTCCTACATAAAAAGAGAACTTCAAAACTTTAATAATTAATGTGTGGAATTGAGGATAAGAATTATAACCTCTATAAAAGGAATATAATAAAGCTATAAAAAGCTTGAAAGCTGTTCTGATCGTTTCAGCAAGACCTAGTTTGAAGAAGAAGAATGTCGGTCTCTAAATAAGAGGGAAAAGTTAAGATAATCCTCCTTATGTACATGTTCAAAAATACATACAAAATTCCTAAGGTTGCCTTACAACAAGTTTCCTCCATATGGCACTAAGGAAAGAGACCATTAGATCCATGAAAACAAGATGACAAAATGGGAGTGAATGATGGCATCCAAGAACATAAACAGGGCATGGTCTCTAGTTATTTGAAGCTTTTGGGCTAGAATAGCGAAACTCTATGCACTACCTCTATCAACCAATGCTCTCCAATCTTCAACATGCAGAGGAAAATGTCTACCAAATAAGTTTCTATCCTTTGGGTGAATCATTACAAGAAAAAAAAAACTATATGTAAAGCCACAAAGCCTAAAAACCTTTAAAAATTTTCAGATATAATAGGAGCTGAATATTGCCATGGGGAGACTAGTAGCAAATGTAGGAGATGTTAAACCCAAAAAAAATACAGAGTCTCAAAAAAATAATGGTGTGGAGAATTCATAAGCATCAAAGCCAATATTTGACATGCTGAGAACATTTCCTATGTATACTAACATGACCATAGGAACCGATGGTGGAAGGGTTTATGGGGTCACTACATAGCATAAAGCTATCATTAGTAAAGGGTTTCGTTCACCAATAAAAATATGTGTGGATTATGCTAAAAAATAAGGGCTTAAAGGAGCTTACTTATCACAAGATTTCACTGAATGTGTTATCAAAGAGAACTATAAATCTAGTACCATGTGGCTCACTATACATCCATGCTTTTTTATTAAAAGTACTGCTTGAAAATAGCATTGTATTTTTTATGTGCTTACATCGCAAATTGTGCTTGTGTAAAAGTGACCAAGGAGACACACTTATATGCTATTCTAAATAATCCATGAAAGAAGCAAACTTATGAGGCCACCTCAACCACTTACACACTATCACTTGCTTTCCAATTGAACAGATCTATTATTGGCCTCAACTACTACACATGAGGCATATCTGTAATAATCTATTCCCGATTGAAGATATCTATTCTTGGCATCAACTAATACATGAAGCAAATCTATGATAAGCTTTGTGTTTGATCCATGTGATGCAAGTGTTAAAGCAACTTTTAATACCTCCTTTGGTGTAAGATTCCTCCCCAGCCTCTCAAAATGTCCAGCATCTTCCCCTGTTAATCAATCCCTCTTCAAAAATATAAAAGACTTGTTTCTAACTGTTTTAACCTAGAGAGAGAAAATATTCTAGAAAGAGAATATTTAGATTTTTAATATTTTTGGATAGAAAATTATCTCATCTTATTAAAATAAGTTCCCCTGAAACAAAAATTCAAAAAGAACTTTCCAATGTGCAATTGGAGTTAATTGGAAATGGGTATAAAGGACCTTAGCCTAAGGGTCTAGATTTTCAGAAATTTTGGATTATGGTCTAATTAAGGTTCCTATGGACCAATAGCATCAATCCATGTGTAGGGAGGAGATAAATCCAATTTTGTAAAAAAAGATACCCAAAAATGAGTAAATGCTCACATAAGATGAAGAGTTGACTATGTACAAGGTTTATTAGTAAGAAACTATGAGCAATATTAAAAATTTGAGATATTTTGGGTATAATTGTAAGATCCCTGTTCCCACCGAGCAACGGATTCGGGTTACTGGCAGCGGAAGTAGCGCTTCTCGCGCGGGACAGGGGTCCCACACTCGGGGCCTCGCCCACGGATATCCGGATAAGAGACTAATCCGTCGGTTGTTCCAAAACCGAACTCGGAAAACTTTCTTAACCGGAAGCACGGGCGATTCCACCAGGATAACTTTTTACTCTAACGTAGTCAAGATCATTTCTGATCGAGATGATCCAATTACATCTATAAGATACTTAGTCAGTTCAAGGAAGAAACTTGCACTTGGATCATTGGGGTCAACGCTTTTTTCCCCATTCAAGAAGCACAGCCGTTGATTCCTATCCATAGAACAGTTTCTGTCCGGGATTTATTTTTTTTTTCTATCGTAAAAACAAAAGTTTGAGTCTCGATTTACGGATCCATCAGTCCAGCCTAACCCCATCCAATCCCATGGGTTAGCCAACCGCCCAACCACTGTAGTGATGGGATCCAATTAAAAATTTGGTTAGGTTTTGTCCCGGGTACCAAGGAAAAGAGTTCCAAGGCCCCCTAGCCGGATGTTCATGCAAAATAAAACTAGTCACACCACTCACACACCCAATATGAAATTGCCTTTTTCAACCAGATTCAACCAGTTTAAAACAATCCTTTAATAAAACCATAATATCATTGATCACCATCTTCCAATTTATCCAATTGATTCTTAATTTCCCATCATTCCTTCATCAGAGTATCTATGGCATCATTGGCAACTAGAACGCTCAGGAGCCGTTTCGATAGTTCCTAGCCCATAATACTTGGCAATATAATCACTTAACATGATGGACTCTCGTTGAAGATCAGCAAGATCAACCAACAGATCCATATAAGGAGCCATGGACTCATCCATTGAAGACCAGCAAGGTCAATCAACCAGATCCATGCTCGATTTCAGAAAACAACTCCAACTCTGTTCCAATATCTTCCTCGACGCACGCGTGGGTATCCTAGGCGACCCAGAGCCCGAGCACCGTATGGTCAGCACCCTCTAGGATCCTTCGCAGGTAACCTAGCGCTTCACGCATAGGCCGCTTCCTTGGCCCCTCATCCACCGTACCGGAAGCTCACCATTTTAATCGCACCGAGGCTGGTCAAGACCTCGGCCGACCTTGCTACGCGAGACGTCCTTCATTGACTCCCCGTCAGCAGTTGCAACTTTACCATCACGACTTTAATCACAAGACGGTCAAAATGCTCCCCCCAGCATTCTTGACATAAAACAATCATTTACAAACAGCATTTACAAACAGTATTTACAAACAGTTTACAACACAATTTCTATTTTAACTTTCATTTTTCCACATTATCCTTCATCAATCTACATTACTTATTCCATATTCCATTTATATGTATACTCATCCCATCACATCATTTCTATCTCATCACTTCAGATTCCCTCACATCGCATATCGTATATTCACATCCATACATCCACATCTATATGCGTACATTCACATCTACATGCATACATCTACATCTCTATGCATACATCCACATCCATATTCACATTCACCTCCATACATCTACATCTACATGCATACATCCACATCTCCATTCACATCTACATCTATACATCTACATCTACATGCATCCATCCACTTCCACATCCACATCTACATCTATACATCTACATCTACATGCATACATCCATATCTCCATTCCCATATCTACATCTATACATCTACATCTACATGCATACATCCATATCTCCATTCCCATCTACATCTATACATCTACATCTACATGCATCCATCTACCTCCACATCCACATCTACATCTATACATCTACATCTACATGTATACATCCACCTCCACATCCACATCCGTATCTATACATCTACATCTACATGTATACATCCACATCCACATCTATACATCTACATCTACATGCATACATCCACATCTCCGTTCACATCTACATCTATACATCTATATCTACATGCATCCATCCACCTCCACATCCACATCTACATCTATACATCTACATCTACATGCAAACATCCACATCTCCATGCATAATAAAATTCTTTTAATTAATCTAGGATGATAGTTCCTAGAATATGGTAGGAAGTCCTCTTTTTATGCTTTGAATGAATTTATTTTATGCGTAATTTCTATAAAAATTTTGCCATAGCTCCGCTACTATGACTGATAAATCTCAATTTTTTTCTAAGGGATAAAGCTCATTATTAAAGAAATAATTAGAATGGTCTCTAATTGGATCATCAATCCATAATGGTCTCTAATTGGATCATTAAGAAAACAATTAGAATGGTCTTTAATTGGATCATCAATCCATAATGGTCTCTAATTGGATCATTAAGAAAACAATTAGAATGGTCTCTAATTGGGTCGTCAATCCATAATGGATTGAATCATCAATGTGCATAAACTAAAAGCATAGCAAAAAGCCATTAATTTGGCCTCAAGCATAGCTTAATCTTGGATTAAGGAAAAGCTTTATGAAAAGCTTCATTTGGATTGAGAATGGGTCATGAGTATGACCATTTCTTGAGTGAGAGAGAGAAATTATAAAAACCATTAGAATTTAAATATAAGTGGAAATTAACTTCTATAGCATTTATTAAATTATGTAACTCTTCACTACTACTCACCAATTAACTTCAATAGCATTTAAAAAAACCATACCAATTAAACTTCTCAAGCTTGAGAGGGGTTGAGAAGAGAGAATCATTGAGAAATCATAGAAAAGATCAAAATTCAATATACTTACCTTATGATTTGCTTGATTCTTTATTCACGGTAGAGGCCCCCAACCAATCAATTGGTTTAGTATGTTGATGGAGCCACCAATGGGGATTGAAGAAAGAGAGAAGTATCAAAACTAGTGAATTATTAAAGAATTCACAACTCTTGGCTTAGGTAGAGTAGAGTGACAATGCATAAGACACTCTATATTTTGGCTTAGGTGGAGTAGAGTAACAAGCATAAGACTCTATCTAATTTGGCTTAGGTGGAGTAGAGTAACAAGGCATAAGACTCTATCTAATTTGGCTTAGGTGGAGTAGAGTAACAAGGCATAAGACACTATATATTTTGGCTTAGGTGGAGTAGAGTAACAAGCATAAGATACTATATATTTTGGCTTAGGTGGAGTAGAGTAACAAAGCATAAGACACTATATTTTTTCAACAAGGGGAGGCTTCTATTTATAGGAAAAATTGAGCTCCTAACCAAACAAACTGATTCTAGAATTTTCCAAGTCAGTTTGGTTGAATTTGGACTAGATTTGGACCTAGTTTGGTTACTTTTTGATTCGGTTTGGTTCCATTTTGATTTGGTTTGGTTCAAGAGAGGTGAGAGATAAAAATATCACATTATTTTTGAGTTTAAAACTCATTCAAGCATGTGAAATATGCACCTCCTTTAAAGAATTCCCCTTCCTTACATAGGTGTCAAAATTTTATTGCTCATAGTTTTTTACTAATAAACCTTGTACATTTTCAACTCTTCATCTTATGTGAAATATGCACCTCCTTTAAAGAACTCCTTTTCCTTACATATGTGTCATAGTTTTTTTACTAATAAACCTTGTACATTTTCAACTCTTCATCTTATGTGAAATATGCACCTCTTTAAAGAACTCCCCTTCCTTACATATGTGTTTATTTACTAATAAACCTTGTACATTTTCAACTCTTCATCTTATGTGAAATATGCACCTCCTTTAAATAACTCCTTTTCCTTACATATGTGTCATAGTTTTTTTACTAATAAACCTTGTACATTTTCAACTCTTCATCTTATGTGAAATATGCACCTCTTTAAAGAACTCCCCTTCCTTACATATGTGTTTATTTACTAATAAACCTTGTACATTTTCAACTCTTCACCTCATGTGAGCATTTACTCATTTTTGGGTATTTTCTTTTTACAATTTGGATTTATCTCCTTCCTACACATGGATTGATACTATTGGCCCATAGGAACCTTAATTGGACCATAGTCTAAAGATTTCTGAAAATCTAGACCCTTAGGCTAAGGTTCTTTATACCTATTTCCAATTAATTCCAATTGCACATTGGAAAATTCTTTTTAAATTTCTGTTTCAGGGGAACTCATCTGAATTATAAGAGATATTTTTCTATCCAAAAATATTCAAAATCTGAATATTCTCTCTCTAGAATATTTTCTCTCTCTAGGTTAAAACAGCCACAAACAAGATCTCTTATATTTCAGAAAAGGAATTGATTACAGGGGAATATACTAGACATCAAAAAGGGGTTGGGGGAGGAATCTTACATTCTACCCCACTTAAAAAAATGCGAGATGTCCTCATCTCGCAACTTGGAATAATTTCGCAAGATGCACGAATATGAGACTTAGAGAAAAATTTTAATCACGATTAACCACCAAGAAAAGTCTTAAAGAGAGCAAGATTCAAAATAAGAACAAGATTTAAACTTTATTCATTCTCGGAACTTATACAGTAAAGATAGAGAACTCTTTACACTTCCATAAGCCCGTCCATCATATGGTCACAAAAGCAGTCTTCACAAGCTGCACAAGTATAGGGTAACTCATCTATGGGAATGATTCTGCTGGTTATTGCCGCACCTATCTCAGTGGTATGAGGTGATCTAACAAAAGGACCTCTGAGAGGCAAGCCAAAAACGGGATAAAGGCATATCTTCTCATGAGGAAGAAAACACGCCAGTAAGAAGACCCGCTCAGAAAACCCAAGATGCCTTGATCTCATGACGCAGTAGTATCGGGGACCCAAACCCAAAGCTTCAATAACCATGGCCAAGCGGACATTGTTACGAAAGTGCTGCTGACCCCAGGGTGTTATCCTAGTTATGTTTTGATAGGTCCGCCATTTGGTTTGCGCTACAGAAGTTCCTAGGTGAGGACAAAGTGAGCGCTCATACTGTTCTATAAAGTCTTTCTTCACAGACTCTCTTGCGTCTTGAAGGTGAGAAATCATCAGGGATAAAACTAATTCCTGTTGCCAAGCCATGAAGGAGATTAAGAAAGAAAGGAGATTGATGGGAGTAAGATTACTGTGAGCGGCAAGTAAAAATTACGACTTATATAAAGGAAGGAGCTAGCGTAACCTAGAAGCCAACGGTAACTTGCCACTGAAGTTTTACCGTCTTTCCATGATTTGAGTTTGACACATTTTTCTATAGAAGGCATTAAGAATTTTGAGATGAGGGAATAAAAGAAACTTGTAGGCTAAGTCACCTACTTTCATTGAATTCAGATATAAGGGTCACAATATCTGGGGGATAAATTCTTATACTCCCCAAGAGATAAAGAACTTCCGCACAACCCACTAATCTCATAGTGATTTGCTGAATTCGTTATCATCATTCTAGTTATGAATATCATCACAGGGACTCGTCCCATTCCCCCTCATTGTGGTTTTATTATATTTCAACTAATTTTTAAAAATCAACATTTTTTTTTTCAATCAGCATTTTCAATCAGAATCCCAATCAATTCATCAATTCTCAAACAGAATTAAAAATCATATCAATCACATTCGAAATCATCAACTGGATAGCATTAATGCTTATAATTTCAAGTCTTAGATTTACTCGTATATACTATCAGTAAAGAGCTGCAGTATACTCTCGGTATATACGGGTAGTCACGGTCCTTGGAATTATAAGGTAAATACTATCATGTCTAGGCCTCAAGCAAGTCAGGGATTCTATATAATTGCGGTACTTCCATCTGAAGACCCAATTACCAAATTACGAGTTTCAGTTTGAATATCAAATTGTATGAATTATCTCACACAATTATAATCTTTTTGTGTCTCTTGATAAATTTTTGATATATTTGTCTTCTCAGTTGATCTTTATTAACCAAATGCTCTGATACCAACTGTAAGATCCCTGTTCCCACCGAGCAACGGATTCGGGTTACTGGCAGCGGAAGTAGCGCTTCTCGCGCGGGACAGGGGTCCCACACTCGGGGCCTCGCCCACGGATATCCGGATAAGAGACTAATCCGTCGGTTGTTCCAAAACCGAACCCGGAAAACTTTCTTAACCGGAAGCACGGGCGATTCCACCAGGATAACTTTTTACTCTAACGTAGTCAAGATCATTTCTGATCGAGATGATCCAATTACATCTATAAGATACTTAGTCAGTTCAAGGAAGAAACTTGCACTTGGATCATTGGGGTCAACGCTTTTTTCCCCATTCAAGAGGCACAGCCGTTGATTCCTATCCATAGAACAGTTTCTGTCCGGGATTTATTTTTTTTTTTCTATCGTAAAAACAAAAGTTTGAGTCTCGATTTACGGATCCATCAGTCCAGCCTAACCCCATCCAATCCCATGGGTTAGCCAACCGCCCAACCACTGTAGTGATGGGATCCAATTAAAAATTTGGTTAGGTTTTGTCCCGGGTACCAAGGAAAAGAGTTCCAAGGCCCCCTAGCCGGATGTTCATGCAAAATAAAACTAGTCACACCACTCACACACCCAATATGAAATTGCCTTTTTCAACCAGATTCAACCAGTTTAAAACAATCCTTTAATAAAACCATAATATCATTGATCACCATCTTCCAATTTATCCAATTGATTCTTAATTTCCCATCATTCCTTCATCAGAGTATCTATGGCATCATTGGCAACTAGAACGCTCAGGAGCCGTTTCGATAGTTCCTAGCCCATAATACTTGGCAATATAATCACTTAACATGATGGACTCTCGTTGAAGATCAGCAAGATCAACCAACAGATCCATATAAGGAGCCATGGACTCATCCATTGAAGACCAGCAAGGTCAATCAACCAGATCCATGCTCGATTTCAGAAAACAACTCCAACTCTGTTCCAATATCTTCCTCGACGCACGCGTGGGTATCCTAGGCGACCCAGAGCCCGAGCACCGTATGGTCAGCACCCTCTAGGATCCTTCGCAGGTAACCTAGCGCTTCACGCATAGGCCGCTTCCTTGGCCCCTCATCCACCGTACCGGAAGCTCACCATTTTAATCGCACCGAGGCTGGTCAAGACCTCGGCCGACCTTGCTACGCGAGACGTCCTTCATTGACTCCCCGTCAGCAGTTGCAACTTTACCATCACGACTTTAATCACAAGACGGTCAAAATGCTCCCCCCAGCATTCTTGACATAAAACAATCATTTACAAACAGCATTTACAAACAGTATTTACAAACAGTTTACAACACAATTTCTATTTTAACTTTCATTTTTCCACATTATCCTTCATCAATCTACATTACTTATTCCATATTCCATTTATATGTATACTCATCCCATCACATCATTTCTATCTCATCACTTCAGATTCCCTCACATCGCATATCGTATATTCACATCCATACATCCACATCTATATGCGTACATTCACATCTACATGCATACATCTACATCTCTATGCATACATCCACATCCATATTCACATTCACCTCCATACATCTACATCTACATGCATACATCCACATCTCCATTCACATCTACATCTATACATCTACATCTACATGCATCCATCCACTTCCACATCCACATCTACATCTATACATCTACATCTACATGCATACATCCATATCTCCATTCCCATATCTACATCTATACATCTACATCTACATGCATACATCCATATCTCCATTCCCATCTACATCTATACATCTACATCTACATGCATCCATCTACCTCCACATCCACATCTACATCTATACATCTACATCTACATGTATACATCCACCTCCACATCCACATCCGTATCTATACATCTACATCTACATGTATACATCCACATCCACATCTATACATCTACATCTACATGCATACATCCACATCTCCGTTCACATCTACATCTATACATCTATATCTACATGCATCCATCCACCTCCACATCCACATCTACATCTATACATCTACATCTACATGCAAACATCCACATCTCCATGCATAATAAAATTCTTTTAATTAATCTAGGATGATAGTTCCTAGAATATGGTAGGAAGTCCTCTTTTTATGCTTTGAATGAATTTATTTTATGCGTAATTTCTATAAAAATTTTGCCATAGCTCCGCTACTATGACTGATAAATCTCAATTTTTTTCTAAGGGATAAAGCTCATTATTAAAGAAATAATTAGAATGGTCTCTAATTGGATCATCAATCCATAATGGTCTCTAATTGGATCATTAAGAAAACAATTAGAATGGTCTTTAATTGGATCATCAATCCATAATGGTCTCTAATTGGATCATTAAGAAAACAATTAGAATGGTCTCTAATTGGGTCGTCAATCCATAATGGATTGAATCATCAATGTGCATAAACTAAAAGCATAGCAAAAAGCCATTAATTTGGCCTCAAGCATAGCTTAATCTTGGATTAAGGAAAAGCTTTATGAAAAGCTTCATTTGGATTGAGAATGGGTCATGAGTATGACCATTTCTTGAGTGAGAGAGAGAAATTATAAAAACCATTAGAATTTAAATATAAGTGGAAATTAACTTCTATAGCATTTATTAAATTATGTAACTCTTCACTACTATTCACCAATTAACTTCAATAGCATTTAAAAAAACCATACCAATTAAACTTCTCAAGCTTGAGAGGGGTTGAGAAGAGAGAATCATTGAGAAATCATAGAAAAGATCAAAATTCAATATACTTACCTTATGATTTGCTTGATTCTTTATTCACGGTAGAGGCCCCCAACCAATCAATTGGTTTAGTATGTTGATGGAGCCACCAATGGGGATTGAAGAAAGAGAGAAGTATCAAAACTAGTGAATTATTAAAGAATTCACAACTCTTGGCTTAGGTAGAGTAGAGTGACAATGCATAAGACACTCTATATTTTGGCTTAGGTGGAGTAGAGTAACAAGCATAAGACTCTATCTAATTTGGCTTAGGTGGAGTAGAGTAACAAGGCATAAGACTCTATCTAATTTGGCTTAGGTGGAGTAGAGTAACAAGGCATAAGACACTATATATTTTGGCTTAGGTGGAGTAGAGTAACAAGCATAAGATACTATATATTTTGGCTTAGGTGGAGTAGAGTAACAAAGCATAAGACACTATATTTTTTCAACAAGGGGAGGCTTCTATTTATAGGAAAAATTGAGCTCCTAACCAAACAAACTGATTCTAGAATTTTCCAAGTCAGTTTGGTTGAATTTGGACTAGATTTGGACCTAGTTTGGTTACTTTTTGATTCGGTTTGGTTCCATTTTGATTTGGTTTGGTTCAAGAGAGGTGAGAGATAAAAATATCACATTATTTTTGAGTTTAAAACTCATTCAAGCATGTGAAATATGCACCTCCTTTAAAGAATTCTCCTTCCTTACATAGGTGTCAAAATTTTATTGCTCATAGTTTTTTACTAATAAACCTTGTACATTTTCAACTCTTCATCTTATGTGAAATATGCACCTCCTTTAAAGAACTCCTTTTCCTTACATATGTGTCATAGTTTTTTTACTAATAAACCTTGTACATTTTCAACTCTTCATCTTATGTGAAATATGCACCTCTTTAAAGAACTCCCCTTCCTTACATATGTGTTTATTTACTAATAAACCTTGTACATTTTCAACTCTTCATCTTATGTGAAATATGCACCTCCTTTAAATAACTCCTTTTCCTTACATATGTGTCATAGTTTTTTTACTAATAAACCTTGTACATTTTCAACTCTTCATCTTATGTGAAATATGCACCTCTTTAAAGAACTCCCCTTCCTTACATATGTGTTTATTTACTAATAAACCTTGTACATTTTCAACTCTTCACCTCATGTGAGCATTTACTCATTTTTGGGTATTTTCTTTTTACAATTTGGATTTATCTCCTTCCTACACATGGATTGATACTATTGGCCCATAGGAACCTTAATTGGACCATAGTCTAAAGATTTCTGAAAATCTAGACCCTTAGGCTAAGGTTCTTTATACCTATTTCCAATTAATTCCAATTGCACATTGGAAAATTCTTTTTAAATTTCTGTTTCAGGGGAACTCATCTGAATTATAAGAGATATTTTTCTATCCAAAAATATTCAAAATCTGAATATTCTCTCTCTAGAATATTTTCTCTCTCTAGGTTAAAACAGCCACAAACAAGATCTCTTATATTTCAAAAAAGGAATTGATTACAGGGGAATATACTAGACATCAAAAAGGGGTTGGGGGAGGAATCTTACATTCTACCCCACTTAAAAAAATGCGAGATGTCCTCATCTCGCAACTTGGAATAATTTCGCAAGATGCACGAATATGAGACTTAGAGAAAAATTTTAATCACGATTAACCACCAAGAAAAGTCTTAAAGAGAGCAAGATTCAAAATAAGAACAAGATTTAAACTTTATTCATTCTCGGAACTTATACAGTAAAGATAGAGAACTCTTTACACTTCCATAAGCCCGTCCATCATATGGTCACAAAAGCAGTCTTCACAAGCTGCACAAGTATAGGGTAACTCATCTATGGGAATGATTCTGCTGGTTATTGCCGCACCTATCTCAGTGGTATGAGGTGATCTAACAAAAGGACCTCTGAGAGGCAAGCCAAAAACGGGATAAAGGCATATCTTCTCATGAGGAAGAAAACACGCCAGTAAGAAGACCCGCTCAGAAAACCCAAGATGCCTTGATCTCATGACGCAGTAGTATCGGGGACCCAAACCCAAAGCTTCAATAACCATGGCCAAGCGGACATTGTTACGAAAGTGCTGCTGACCCCAGGGTGTTATCCTAGTTATGTTTTGATAGGTCCGCCATTTGGTTTGCGCTACAGAAGTTCCTAGGTGAGGACAAAGTGAGCGCTCATACTGTTCTATAAAGTCTTTCTTCACAGACTCTCTTGCGTCTTGAAGGTGAGAAATCATCAGGGATAAAACTAATTCCTGTTGCCAAGCCATGAAGGAGATTAAGAAAGAAAGGAGATTGATGGGAGTAAGATTACTGTGAGCGGCAAGTAAAAATTACGACTTATATAAAGGAAGGAGCTAGCGTAACCTAGAAGCCAACGGTAACTTGCCACTGAAGTTTTACCGTCTTTCCATGATTTGAGTTTGACACATTTTTCTATAGAAGGCATTAAGAATTTTGAGATGAGGGAATAAAAGAAACTTGTAGGCTAAGTCACCTACTTTCATTGAATTCAGATATAAGGGTCACAATATCTGGGGGATAAATTCTTATACTCCCCAAGAGATAAAGAACTTCTTTTGGGCCGTACTCGAATGAAAACCAAAACCTTGGTATCCAAAACACCGATTCTCACTTCTGGACTCATTGTTCTAAAGTCTTAAAACAGGTGGGACTCCTGAGAAGTATTCTAGGGAAAGGGTCTTCCTTTTTTAAACAGAAACTTTCTTTTATTTTAGAGAGGGAATAATTATAAGATCAGAAAGGAAGATTCTTACTCCAGTATATCTCGAAGGTTGGGGAGGAATCTTACAATAATGATCCCATTTTGACACATATGTAAGGAAGGGGAGTTCTTTAAAGGAGTGCATATTTCACATAAGATGAAGAGTTGATTATGTACAAGGTTTATTAGTAAGAAACTATGAGCAATATTAAAAATATGAGATATTTTGGGTATAATGATCCCATTTTGACACATATGTAAGGAAGGGGAGTTCTTTAAAGGAGGTGCATATTTCACATAAGATGAAGAGTTGAAAATGTACAAGGTTTATTAGTAAAAACCTATGAGCAATATTAAAAATATGAGATATTTTGGGTATAATGATTCCATTTTGACACATATGTAAGGAAGGGGAGTTCTTTAAAGGAGGTGCATATTTCACATGCTTGAATGAGTTTTAAACTCATAAAAAATGAGATATTTCATCTCTCCTCTCTCCTAATTCAAGTCTAGTTACAAAAAGTTAGCTCAACTGACCTAAAAATGGTAAAAATTTGACCAAACTGAGTTGGAAAATTCTAGAATCAGTTTGTTTGGTTAGGAGCTCAATTTTTCCTATAAATAGAAGCCTCCCCTTGTTGAAAAAAATATATAGTGTTTATGCATTGTTACTCTACTCCACCTAAGCCAAGAACTATGAATTCATTAATAATTCATTAGTTTTTGGCACTTCCCTCTTTCTTCAATCCCCATTGGTGGCTCCATCAACATACTAAACCAATTGATTGGTTGGGGGCCTCTACCGTGAACAAAGAATCAAGAAATTTGTAAGGTAATTAGTGAATATTGATCTTTTCTATAATTTCTCAATGTTTGTCTCTTCTCAACCCCTCTCAAGCTTGAGAAGCTTAATTGGTATGGGCTTTAAATGCTATTGAAGTTAATTGATGAATAGTAGTGAAGAGTTACATAATTTGATGAATGCTATTGAAGTTAATTGATTAATGATAGTAAAGAATTACATAAATTTCCATTTATGTTTAAATTCTAATGGTTTTTATGTAATTTCTCTCTCTCACTCAAGAAATGGTCATACTCATGACCCATTCTCAATCCAAATGAAGCTTTTCATAAATCTTTTCCTTAATCCAAGATTAAGCTATGCTTGAGGCCCAATTAATGGCTTTTTTCTATGCTTTTAGTTTATGTATATTGATGATTCAATCCATTATGGATTAATGATCCAATTAGAGATCATTTTAATTATTTCCTTAATGATAAGCTTTATCCCTTAGAAAAATTGAGATTTATCAGTCATAGCAGTGGAGCTATGGTAAAATTTTTATAAAAATTATGCATAAAATAATTTCATTCAAAGCATAAAAGAGGACTTCCTACCATATTCTAGGAATTATCATCCTAGATTAATTGAAAGAATTTCATTATAATCATGGAAAAATTAAATTTTTATATTATGCATAAAGGATAAGTTTTTATATCAAAAGTGTTATTTTTACCATTTTTATTTCATGCATAGAAGTATGGATAATGGATAAATTTTTGTATCAAAAGTGTTATTTTTACCATTTTCATTTTCATGCATAGAAGTATGCATAATGGATAAATTTTTATCTCAAAAGTGTTACTTTTATCAATTTTTATTTTCATGCATAGAAGTATGCATAAAGGATAAATTTTTATATCTAAAGTGTTATTTTTATCATTTTTATTTTCATGCATAGAAGTATGCATAAAGGATAAATTTTTATATCAAAAGTATTACTTTTATCATTTTTATTTCATGCATAGAAGTATGCATAATGGATAAATTTTTATATCAAAAATGTTACTTTTATCATATTTGAATTTCATGCATAAAGGCATGCATAAAAGTTGATTATTTTATTATAAAAGTGTGACTTTTATCATAATCTAATTTCATGCATAAAGGTATGCATAAAAGTTGATTATTTTATTATAAAAGTGTGACTTTTATCATAATTGAATTTCATGCATAAAGGTATGCATAAAAGTTGATTATTTTATTATAAAAGTGTGACTTTTATTATATTGAATTTCATGCATAGAGGTATGCATAAAAGTTGATTATTTTATTATAAAAGTGTGACTTTTATCATAATTGAATTTCATGCATAGAGATATGCATAAAAGTTGATTATTTTATTGTAAGAGTGTTACTTTTATCATATTGGATTTCATACATAGAGGTATGCATAAAAGATATTCTTTTTATACTAAAAGTGTGATTTTCATCATAAATGGATTTTATGCATCACTTAGATGCATAAGAGAAATTCTTTTATTCTAAAAGTGTAATTCCTACCAAATTGAATTTATGCATAAGAAGATGCATAAAAGTTTGATTTTTAATTCAAAGTGTCATTCTCATCTAAATTGAATTTATGCACAAGAAGATGCATAAAAGAATAAGATTTCAATTCGAAAGCGTTATTCTTATCCAAATTGAATTTATGCATAGGAAGATGCATAAAAGATGGATTTTTAATTCAAAAATGTCAATTCTCATCCAAATTGAATTTATGCATAGGAAGATGCATAAAAGATTGAATTTTAATTCAAGTGTCATTTTCATTTAAAATGAAATTATGCATAAGAAGATGCATAAAAGATTGATTTTTACTTCAAAGGTATTAATCTCCTTAAATGGAATTTATGCATAAATAAATGTGTAAAGAAATCTTATACCAAATATAAGAATTCTCTTATATTCGATGAGGACACATATAAATGGAATGTGGAATAAGTAATGTGGATTAATGAGGGATAATGTGGAAAAATGAGAATTAATATAGAAATTATATTTGTAAATGCTGTTTATAAATGGCTATTTTATGTCAAGAATGCTGGGGAAGCATTTTGACCGTCTTGTGATTAAGGTCGTGGAGACCTAACTGATAAAGTTGCAACTACTGACGGAGAGTCAATGGAGGATGTCTCGCGTAGCAAGGTTGACCAACCTCGGTTCGATTTAAATGGTGAGCTTCTGGTACGGTGGATTAGGGACCAAGGAAGCGGCCTATGAGTGAAGCGCTAGGTCACCTGCGAAGGATCCTAGAGAATGCTAACCATATGGTGCTCGGGCTGTGGGTCGTCGAAGATACCCACACGTGCGTCGTGGAAGATATATTGGAACAAGGAGTAAGAGTTGTTTTCTAAAACCGGGCATGGATCTGGTCGATTGACCTTGCTGGTCCTCAACGGATGAGTCCATGACTCTTTTATATGTATTTGTGGGTTGATCTTGCTGATCTTCCACGGAGATTCCATTCTATTATATGAATATATTGCCGGTTACTATGAGCTAGGAACTATGGAAAAGGCCCCTGAGTGAACAGGTGGTGAGCGTTCTGGTTGCCAATGATGCCATAAGTATACCAATGAATGAATGACTGGAAATAAGGATTCAACCAGAGACTTTGAGGATTGTCATCAGTGACATAATGGTTTCATTAAAGGATTATTTTAAAGTTAGCTGATGCTAAGAAAAAGGTAATTTCATATTGGGTGTGTAAGTGGTGTGACTAGTTTAATGTTTGCATGAACTTCCGGCTAGGGGGCCTTGGAACTCTTTTCCTTGGTACCCGGGACAAAACCTAACCAAATTCTTAATTGGATCCCATCACTACAGTGGTTGGGCGGTTGGCTAACCCATGGGACTGGATGGGGTTAGGCTGGGCTGATGGATCCGTAAATCGAGACTCAATTTCTGTTATTATGATAGATAAAGTAAATCCCGGATAGTAATTGTTCTATGGATAGGAATCAATGGCTGTGCCTCTTGATGGGGAAAAAGGCGTTGATCCCAATGATCCAAGTGCAAGTTTCTTCTTGATCCAACCAAGTATCTTTATAGGTGCAGTCGGATCAGCGTGATGAGTAATGATCTTGACTATGTTAGAGTAAAAAGTTATCCTAGTGGAATCGCCCGTGCTTTCCGGGTAAAGAAAGTTTTTCCGGGTTCGGTTTTGGAAAAACCGACAGATTAGCCTCTTGTCCGGATATCCGTGGACGAGGTCCCGAGTGTGGGTCCCTCCCCCGCGCATGAAGTGCTACTTCCGCTGCTAGTACCCCGAATCCATCGCATGGTGGGGACAGGGATCTCACAGCTCGTATCAGAGCCTTTGGTTAATGAGGATCAACCGAGAAGCCAAATATATCAAAAATTTATCTAGAATCTCAAAAAGGTTGTAATTGTGTGATATAATTCATACAAATTGATATTCAAACTGAAAATTCATAAATTAGTAATTAGGTCTTCAAATGGAAGTACCGCAATTGTATGGAACCCTGACTTGCTTGAGGCCTAGACATGATGGTATTTACCTTATAGTTCCAAGTATCATGACTGCCCGTATATACCGAGGGTATAACTGCAGCTCTTTACCGGTAGTATATACGAGTAAATCTAAGACTTGAAATTATAAGCATTAATGCTATCCAGATGATGATTTCGAATGTGGTTGATATGATTTTTAATTCTATTTGAGAACTGATAAATTGATTTGGATTCTGATTGAAAAATGATGATCCCTGAAATTTGGTTGAAATGTAATAAGCTGAGCGAAACCTCAATGAGGATGAATGGAACGAGTCCCTGTGATGATATTCATAACTCGAATGATGATAATGATTTCAGTAAATCACTATGAGATTAGTGGATTGTGCTGTCAAATTGCTACTGTGCACTTGACTCGGTATATCAAGTTAAGGGATGACAAATTGAGAACTTGCTTGACTGAAATTCCCGTGGAGAAATGTTTAGAAAGAAAATGTTTCGATCTAATGGACCATTATCGTGTTAAATATATGAATGATATGATTGAAAGAATTGTTATGATGAGTTCTATTTAAAGGATAATTATCTCCGTATTCTGTTGGGTTGACCAGAATATAAGGAACCCCAGAATAAATTGGATCTTAAGAAAAAGAGTTGCCCTCTACTTTGCGAGATAAGGACATCTCGCACTTTTTAAGTGGGGTAGAATGTAAGAAATTCTCCCCCATCCTTCGAGGTATACATGAGTAAGAATCTCCTTTTTTGATCTTATAATTATTCCCTCTCTAAATAAAAGAAAGATTCTGTTTAAAAAGGGAAGACATTTTACCCAGAATACCTTCTCAGGAGCCCACCTGTTTTAAAGATTCAGAACGATGAGTTCAGAAGTGAGAACCAGTGTTTTGGATGCCAAGGTTTTGACCATCAGTTAAAAGACTGCCCGACTCCTACCATGGAAAGGGCACAGGGAAGTCTAGAACCCAAATTCAGAGACCAATCCCTTCATACCAATCTAATCAGGGTCCGTCTCGGACAAGATTGCTTAAACTAGGTCCAACCTATTGATTAGGGTCGAGATGACCAGTCAAATGCTTGGCGACTTAGAGCAACTAATGCAGGCAATTCATAAAGATATAAACGCTGCCCAGGATCGATAGAAACAATATACAGATAAGAAGAGGACAGTCAAAGAATTCAAAGAAGCAGTTATGGTCTTCATTTGAATACGGACCAAAAGAATTTCTTTATCTCTAGGGGAGTATAAGTAGTTATCCCCCAGATATTGTGGACCAAAGAAAGTAAGTAACTTAGCCTACGAACTTCTTTTATCTCCTCATCTCAAAGTTTTTAATGCCTTCTATAGAAATATGTGCTAAACCCAAATCATGGAAAGACGGTAAAACTTCAGTGGCAAGATACCGTTGGCTTCTAGGTTACGCTAACTCCTTCTTTTATATAAGTCGTAACTTTTACTTATCGCTCACAATAATCTTACTTCCATCGATCTCCCTTCTTCTTAATCTCCTTCATGGCTTGGCAACAGGAATTAGTTTTATCCATGATGATTTCTCACCTTCAAGATGCAAGCGAGTCTGTGAAGAAGGATTTTATAGAACAGTATGAGCGCTCACTTTTTCCTCACTTGGGAACGTCTGTAGCTCAGACCAAATGGCGGACCTATCAAGACATAACAAGGGTAACACCTTGGGGTCAGCAACACTTTCGTAACAATGTCCGCTTGGCCATGGTTATTGAAGCCTTGGGTTTGGGTCCCCGATACTACTGCGTCATGAGATCAAGATATCTTGGGTTTTCTGAGCGGGTCTTCTTATTGGCGTGTTTTCTTCCTCATCAGAAGATATGCCTTTACCCTATTTTTGGCTTGCCTCTCAGAGGTCCTTTTGTTAGAACACCTCATACCACTGAGATAGGTGTGGCAATAACCAACAGAATTATTCCTATAGATGAGTTACCTTATACGTGCGCAGCTTGTGAGTGCTGCTTTTGTGATCATATGATGGACGGGCTTATGGAAGTGTAAAGAGTTCTTCTATCTTTACTGTATATGTTTCAAGAATGAATAAAGTTTAAATCTTGTTCTTGTCTTGACCCTTACTCTCTTTGAGACTTTTTTTTAATTAGTGGTTAATCTTAATTAAATTTTTCTCTAACTCTCATGTTCGTGCATTTTGCGAAATTATCCCAAGTTTGCGAGATGAGGACATCTCGTGTTTTTCAAGTGGGAGAGAATGTAAGATTCCTCCCCAGCCTCTCAAAATGTCCAGCATCTTCCCCTGTAATCAATCCCTCTTCAGAAATATAAAAGACTTGTTTCTAATTGTTTTAACCTAGAGAGAGAAAATATTCTAGAAAGAGAATATTCAGATTTTTAATATTTTTGGATAGAAAATTATCTCATCTTATTAAAATAAGTTCCCCTGAAACAGAAATTCATAAAGAACTTTCCAATGTGCAATTGAAATTAATTGGAAATGGGTATAAAGGACCTTAGCCTAAGGGTCTAGATTTTCAGAAATTTTGGATTATGGTCTAATTAAGGTTCCTATGGACCAATAGCATCAATCCATGTGTAGGGAGGAGATAAATCCAATTTTGTAAAAAAAGATACCCAAAAATGAGTAAATGCTTACATAAGATGAAGAGTTGACTATGTACAAGGTTTATTAGTAAGAAACTATGAGCAATATTAAAAATTTGAGATATTTTGGGTATAATGATCCCATTTTGTTACATATGTAAGGAAGGGGAGTTCTTTAAAGGAGGTGCATATTTCACATAAGATGAAGAGTTGACTATGTACAAGGTTTATTAGTAAGAAACTATGAGCAATATTAAAAATATGAGATATTTTGGGTATAATGATCCCATTTTGACACATATGTAAGGAAGGGGAGTTCTTTAAAGGAGGTGCATATTTCACATAAGATGAAGAGTTGAAAATGTACAAGGTTTATTAGTAAAAACCTATGAGCAATATTAAAAATATGAGATATTTTGGGTATAATGATTCCATTTTGACACATATGTAAGGAAGGGGAGTTCTTTAAAGGAGGTGCATATTTCACATGCTTGAATGAGTTTTAAACTCATAAAAATTGAGATATTTCATCTCTCCTCTCTCCTAATTCAAGTCTAGTTACAAAAAGTTAGCTCAACTGACCTAAAAATGGTCAAAAATTGACCAAACTGAGTTGGAAAATTCTAGAATCAGTTTGTTTGGTTAGGAGCTCAATTTTTCCTATAAATAGAAGCCTCCCCTTGTTGAAAAAAATATATAGTGTTTATGCATTGTTACTCTACTCCACCTAAGCCAAGAACTATGAATTCATTAATAATTCATTAGTTTTTGGCACTTCCCTCTTTCTTCAATCCCCATTGGTGGCTCCATCAACATACTAAACCAATTGATTGGTTGGGGGCCTCTACCGTGACCAAAGAATCAAGCAATTTGTAAGGTAATTAGTGAATATTGATCTTTTCTATAATTTCTCAATGTTTGTCTCTTCTCAACCCCTCTCAAGCTTGAGAAGCTTAATTGGTATGGGCTTTAAATGCTATTGAAGTTAATTGATGAATAGTAGTGAAGAGTTACATAATTTGATGAATGCTATTGAAGTTAATTGATTAATGATAGTAAAGAATTACATAAATTTCCATTTATGTTTAAATTCTAATGGTTTTTATGTAATTTCTCTCTCTCACTCAAGAAATGGTCATACTCATGACCCATTCTCAATCCAAATGAAGCTTTTCATAAAGCTTTTCCTTAATCCAAGATTAAGCTATGCTTGAGGCCCAATTAATGGCTTTTTTCTATGCTTTTAGTTTATGTATATTGATGATTCAATCCATTATGGATTAATGATCCAATTAGAGATCATTTTAATTATTTCCTTAATGATAAGCTTTATCCCTTAGAAAAATTGAGATTTATCAGTCATAGCAGCAGAGCTATGGTAAAATTTTTATAAAAATTATGCATAAAATAATTTCATTCAAAGCATAAAAGAGGACTTCCTACCATATTCTAGGAATTATCATCCTAGATTAATTGAAAGAATTTCATTATAATCATGGAGAAATTAAATTTTTATATTATGCATAAAGGATAAGTTTTTATATCAAAAGTGTTATTTTTACCATTTTTATTTCATGCATAGAAGTATGCATAATGGATAAATTTTTATATCAAAAGTGTTATTTTTACCATTTTTATTTTCATGCATAGAAGTATGCATAATGGATAAATTTTTATATCAAAAGTGTTACTTTTATCAATTTTTATTTTCATGCATAGAAGTATGCATAAAGGATAAATTTTTATATCTAAAGTGTTATTTTTATCATTTTTATTTTCATGCATAAAGGTATGCATAAAGGATAAATTTTTATATCAAAAGTGTTACTTTTATCATTTTTATTTCATGCATAGAAGTATGCATAATGGATAAATTTTTATATCAAAAATGTTACTTTTATCATATTTGAATTTCATGCATAAAGGCATGCATAAAAGTTGATTATTTTATTATAAAAGTGTGACTTTTATCATAATCTAATTTCATGCATAAAGGTATGCATAAAAGTTGATTATTTTATTATAAAAGTGTGACTTTTATCACAATTGAATTTCATGCATAAAGGAATGCATAAAAGTTGATTATTTTATTATAAAAGTGTGTCTTTTATTATATTGAATTTCATGCATAGAGGTATGCATAAAAGTTGATTATTTTATTATAAAAGTGTGACTTTTATCATAATTGAATTTCATGCATAGAGATATGCATAAAAGTTGATTATTTTATTGTAAGAGTGTTACTTTTATCATATTGGATTTCATGCATAGAGGTATGCATAAAAGATATTCTTTTTATACTAAAAGTGTGATTTTCATCATAAATGGATTTTATGCATAACTTAGATGCATAAGAGAAATTCTTTTATTCTAAAAGTGTAATTCCTACCAAATTGAATTTATGCATAAGAAGATGCATAAAAGTTTGATTTTTAATTCAAAGTGTCATTCTCATCTAAATTGAATTTATGCACAAGAAGATGCATAAAAGAATAAGATTTCAATTCAAAAGCGTTATTCTCATCCAAATTGAATTTATGCATAGGAAGATGCATAAAAGATGGATTTTTAATTCAAAAATGTCAATTCTCATCCAAATTGAATTTATGCATAGGAAGATGTATAAAAGATTGAATTTTAATTCAAAAGTGTCATTTTCATTTAAAATGAAATTATGCATAGGAAGATGCATAAAAGATTGATTTTTACTTCAAAGGTATTAATCTCCTTAAATGGAATTTATGCATAAATAAATGTGTAAAGAAATCTTATACCAAATATAAGAATTCTCTTATATTCGATGAGGACACATATAAATGGAATGTGGAATAAGTAATGTGGATTAATGAGGGATAATGTGGAAAAATGAGAATTAATATAGAAATTGTATTTGTAAATGCTGTTTGTAAATGGCTATTTTAAGTCAAGAATGCTGGGGAAGCATTTTGACCGTCTTGTGATTAAGGTCGTGGAGACCTAACTGATAAAGTTGCAACTGCTGACGGAGAGTCAATGGAGGACGTCTCGCGTAGTAAGGTCGACCGAGGTCTTGACCAGCCTCGGTTTGATTTAAATGGTGAGCTTCCGGTACGGTGGATTAGGGACCAAGGAAGCGGCCTATGAGTGAAGCGCTAGGTCACCTGCGAAGGATCCTAGAGAATGCTAACCATACGGTGCTCGGGCTTTGGGTCGCCGAAGATACCCACACGTGCGTCGTGGAAGATATTGGAACAAGGAGTAAGAGTTGTTTTCTGAAACCGGGCATGGATCTGGTCGATTGACCTTGCTGGTCCTCAATGGATGAGTCCATGACTCTTTTATATGGATCTGTGGGTTGATCTTGCTGATCTTCCACGGAGATTCCATTCTTTTATATGAATATATTGCCGGTTACTATGAGCTAGGACATATGGAAAAGGCCCCTGAGTGAACAGGTGGTGAGCGTTCTGGTTGCCAATGATGCCATAAGTATACCGATGAATGAATGACTGGAAATAAGGATTCAACCAGAGACTTTGAGGATTGTCATCAGTGACATAATGGTTTCATTAAAGGATTATTTTAAAGTTAGCTGATGCTAAGAAAAAGGTAATTTCATATTGGGTGTGTAAGTGGTGTGACTAGTTTTATGTTTGCATGAACTTCCGGCTAGGGGGCCTTGGAACTCTTTTCCTTGGTACCCGGGACAAAACCTAACCAAATTCTTAATTGGATCCCATCACTACAGTGGTGGTTGGGCGGTTGGCTAACCCATGGGACTGGATGGGGTTAGGCTGGGCTGATGGATCCGTAAATCGAGACTCAATTTCTGTTATTACGATAGATAAAGTAAATCTCGGATAGTAATTATTCTATGGATAGAAATCAACGGCTGTGCCTCTTGATGGGGAAAAAAGCGTTGATCCCAATGATCTAAGTGCAAGTTTCTTCTTGATCCGACCAAGTATCTTTATAGGTGCAGTCGGATCAGCGTGATGAGTAATGATCTTGACTATGTTAGAGTAAAAAGTTATCCTAGTGGAATCGCCCGTGGTAAGGGAAGTTTTTCCGGATTTGGGAGGTCCTTTTGTTAGAACACCTCAGACCACTGAGATAGAGGTGCGGCAATAACCAACATAATTATTCCTATAGATGAGTTACCTTATACGTGCGCAGCTTGTGAGTGCTGCTTTTGTGATCATATGATGGACGGGCTTATGAAAGTGTAAAGAGTTCTTCTATCTTTACTGTATATGTTTCAAGAATGAATAAAGTTTAAATCTTGTTCTTGTCTTGACCCTTACTCTCTTTGAGACTTTTTTTTAAATTAGTGGTTAATCTTAATTAAATTTTTCTCTAACTCTCATGTTCGTGCATTTTGCGAAATTATCCCAAGTTTGCGAGATGAGGACAACTCGCGTTTTTCAAGTGGGAGAGAATGTAAGATTCCTCCCCAGCCTCTCAAAATGTCCAGCATCTTCCCCTGTAAAATCAATCCCTCTTCAGAAATATAAAAGACTTGTTTCTAATTGTTTTAACCTAGAGAGAGAAAATATTCTAGAAAGAGAATATTCAGATTTTTAATACTTTTGGATAGAAAATTATCTCATCTTATTAAAATAAGTTCCCCTGAAACAGAAATTCAAAAAGAACTTTCCAATGTGCAACTGGAATTAATTGGAAATGGGTATAAAGGACCTTAGCCTAAGGGTCTAGATTTTTAGAAATTTTGGATGATGGTCCAATTAAGGTTCCTATGGACCAATAGCATCAATCCATGTGTAGGGAGGAGATAAATCCAATTTTGTAAAAAAAGATACCCAAAAATGAGTAAATGCTCACATAAGATGAAGAGTTGACTATGTACAAGGTTTATTAGTAAGAAACTATGAGCAATATTAAAAATTTGAGATATTTTGGGTATAATGATCCCATTTTGACACATATGTAAGGAAGGGGAGTTCTTTAAAGGAGGTGCATATTTCACATAAGATATTCTGTCGAGCTTTTCGAATGTTCAATTTCACTAACTCGTGAATTTGGTCAAAGTCTCTACACAAAAGAATTTGTAGCCTCTATAGAATGTTAAAGACAAGCCGTAGGGGTCGGCAAAGCCTTACCATAGACTATCTTAAATGGTGTTGTCTTAGTAGTAGCAGTATGGACGGTTATTATATGCAAATTGCAAAATATGTAAATACTTATCCCACTGCTTTAGGCTGATATGAAAGATAAGAAATAATAATAATTTACATAACTTTCAGAGTAAGGTCTCCCTTTTGGAGGGTAGATGTGATTGGCCATCTCATGGACTAAGTTTGAATCCCTTATATAGGGTTGCCCAAGGATCATCTTATATGATCCTATTGAAAGGCTCATCACCACAAAAGATAGGCAAAAAATCAAGCCAAGGTTTTGATTTTTGCATTACATAATAGGACACCAAGTGATGTAGCATTATTTTCATCAGTTGAACTTCACCGAGAGATTGGTATTGTCTAGGTGAGGGTTTCCCCAAGTTTCCTAACAACTCCATTGCTAATAATGCCAACTACAATGCCACCATCTAAGATTGCAATGAGTTGTTTGCCTTTGTAAGCAACATTGTGTTCATTTTCTCACTCTCAAAGTAGTGTCTTAACTTGTTTATGGGAACCTTGGGTAATCCTCATTTGGATTTTATATTTCTCTAGCACCTCAAGGATTGATTGAATGGGCCTTAGAGATTTGCTCTATTTTTTTCTCTCTATGTGGGCTCTTAAAATTTCTTCCAGGTGTGTAAAATCTTGCTTTAAAATGGATTTATTTACAACAAAAAAGTTATGGGCACTTGGACTTCATAGGATAGAAAAGCAATGAGATTAGTGATGTCTATCACTTACTAGTCATATCCACTAGGTGATGGGCTAGGACGCGGTATGGTAGGGACTCAAATTTTCCTTGTTCCAACAATTAGTAATAACAACACATCGAGTGTGCAAAGGTGCAATGGGGGTTGGAGGTGATTGTTGGAAAGGGGCTAGACTAGTTCAGCTTCTGCTGATGTTGGTAGCTATTATTAGAAATTTAGCAACCTATTGGCAGCCTTACCAATGGAAGCATTGTATAGGGCCTGTTGTTGTAGTTGGGGTTATTTATGTCTTGAGCCTTGAGCCTTTGGTATGTTGGCTATTATAGCTTAGGGTTATTTATTTCTTGAGCCTTTGGTATAGCTATACATGGTTATTCATGTCTTGATCCTTTGGTATGTTGGCTATTATAGCTTAGGGTTATTTATTTCTTGAGCCTTTGGTATAGCTATACATGGTTATTTATGTCTTGATCCTTTGGTATAGCTACATGACTTTGGTAATAAATGATTGTTTGTGTCTTGATCCTTTGGTATAGCCATACATGGTATTTATGTCTTGATCCTTTATAGTATAGCTACATAAGTTTGGTAATAAATTGTGATGGGCTCAAACTCTTCATTGAGTAAAGTGAAATGACTTAGGTGAGTCCACTCCACACATACTTGCATACAGTGTAGTAGTAGCTAATGGCTCACCATCTAACAGCTCTTTAATTGTAAAACAATAGGGTTCAAGGGGGCTATTCTTGAAACAAAGGGGTTAAGAAGGTACAAGGGTAGGTTCGGAGCTTAGTACTAGTGGAGAGGCATTTGCTCAATGCTCCACCCTTGGATATGCTCTATTTTCTAAGGCCCCTTTATGAGGAGTAGCCATTGTGGTGGTGAGCACCCGAGCACCTCGAACAATTCCCACTTTAGACACTAGATGGTGGCCAGATGGTTAGGAGATGACTTAGGTAGACTTATCACTCTGCCACGTAGGATGCATGCTTGTAAGGTCTATGTGATTGCATTATTAGTGAGTGCTCGGGGGGTTGCGGAGCTAGAAGGTCTCAGAAGATGGATGTGGGGGCTATGTTAAGTTCCTATTAGGCTTAGTTGTAATCTAATATGGTCCTACTCAAATGATATGGTCAGTTGGTCCTTGTGGACAAAGTTGTGGATTGGCGGCAGCCCATGACATGGCCGACCTACGTCCATACCGACCTTGGGTACTATATATAGACTAGTTTGGCAACCTTAGTTTATTATCAAGCTCATTGTGTTTGAGGACTCTTTTAAGAAATGACATCCTCCTTAAAAGCTCCTTATCTAGCACATGGGTGGATGGATGTCATCAGCTTGTAATCAAGTCTGCAAGCCAAAATATTATTTACTTCCCACTTCTTTCTGTACTTCAGTGTTTTGTATTGTGTTGATGGCCCTACTTTCAATATTATGCATTCTTCTATATACATGCCCTTGAGGATTGGATTTGGAGCTCCTTGAGTTGTATTGTCAACTTGGGGTAGAGTCTTAGGTGGTATAGGTAGCACTACGGCTACTTTCACGGGGGAAGAAGAAAGTGATGCTACCTAGGATTAGATGCTTGGTTGTTTCTTTAGCAATCATGATTAACATATTTTAGGAAATGGGCACAATATAAGAGAACACATGGTTATAAGTGGGGACACCACAATATAAGAGTACACATGGTTATAAGTGGGGACACCACAAACCAAACCATATTTCTTTGAGAGGATATAGATGTCGGTATCTAATGGGGGGGTTGTTAAGTATTATCCTGCTGCCCAGTATTAGCTAAGTTTATTCAATGAGATTCTTAACGATTGAGGGTATAACAAGATTCTACTACTATGGCAGAGGGCCACTATATAAAACTAGCATCGTTTCCCATTTTCTCTAAGGCACACTTGGGGATTCGCGGGCTTGCATGGTGCTATTATGGGCTTTTGTTCCCAAATGTGAGATCCCTGTCCCCACCATGCGACGGATTCGGGGTACTAGCAGCGGAAGTAGCACTTCATGCGCGGGGCAGGGACCCACACTCGGGACCTCGTCCACGGATATCCAGACAAGAGACTAATCGGTCGGTTTTTCCAAAACCGAACTCGGAAAAACTTCCCTTACCTGAAAAGCACGGGCGATTCCACCAGGATAACTTTTTACTCTAACGTAGTCAAGATCATTACTGATCACGCTGATCCGACTGCACCTATAAAGATACTCGGTCGGATAAAGAAGAAACTTGCACTTGGATCCTTGGGATCAACGCTTTTTTCCCCATCAAGAGGCACAGCCGTTGATTCCTATCCATAGAACAATTACTGTCCGGGATTTACTTTATCTATCGTAATAACAGAAATTGAGTCTCGATTTACGGATCCATCAGCCCAGCCTAACCCCATCCAGTCCCATGGGTTAGCCAACCGTCCAAGAGCCGTCCAACCACTGTAGTGATGGGATCCAATTAAGAATTTGGTTAGGTTTTGTCCCAGGTACCAAGGAAAAGAGTTCCAAGGCCCCCTAGCCGGAAGTTCATGCAAACATAAAACTAGTCACACCACTTACACACCCAATATGAAATTACCTTTTTCTTAGCATCAGCTAACTTTGAAATAATCCTTTAATGAAACCATTATGTCACTGATGACAATCCTCAAAGTTTCTGGTTGAATCCTTATTTCCAGTCATTCATTCATCGGTATACTTATGGCATCATTGGCAACTAGAACGTTCACCACTTGTTCACTCAGGGACCTTTTCCATAGTTCCTAGCTCATAGTAACCGGCAATATATTCATATAATAGAATGGAATCTCCGTGGAAGATCAGCAAGATCAACCCACAGATCCATATAAAAGAGTCATGGACTCATCCGTTGAGGACCAGCAAGGTCAATCGACTAGATCCATGCCCGGTTTCAGAAAACAACTCTTACTCCTTGTTCCAATATCTTCCACGACGCACGTGTGGGTATCTTCGGCGACCCAGAGCTCGAGCACCGTATAGTCAGCACCCTCTAGGATCCTTCGCAGGTGACCTAGCGCTTCACTCATAGGCCGCTTCCTTGGTCCATAATCCACCGTACCGGAAGCTCACCATTTAAATCGAACCGAGGTTGGTCAAGACCTCGGCCGACCTTGCTACGCGAGACGTCCTCCATTGACTCTCCGTCAGCAGTTGCAACTTTATCAGTTAGGTCTCCACGACCTTAATCACAAGACGGTCAAAATGCTTCCCCAGCATTCTTGACATAAAACAGCCATTTACAAACAGCATTTACAAATACAATTTCTATATTAATTCTCATTTTTTCACATTATCCCTCATTAATCCACATTACTTATTCCACATTCCATTTATATGTGTACTCATCCACTCACATCATTTTCCATCTCTTCATTTCAGATTCCTTCACATTACATATCATATATTCACATCCATATCCACATCCATACATCATCATCCACATCCACATTCACATCCATACATCCACATCTACATGCTTACCTCCATTTTCACATCCTCATTTATACATCCACATCCCATATCCACATTCATACATACACATCCATATCCATATCCATACATCCACATCTACATGCATACATCCACTATCATGTCCTTATTCATACATCCACATCCACATACATACATACATCCACATCCACATTCCCATTCACATCTCTACATCCACATCTACATCCACATACATACATACATCCACATCCACATTCCACATTCACATCTATACATCCACATCTACATCCACATTCACATACATTCACATCCACATTCCCATTCACATCTATACATCCACATCCACATTCCACATTCACATCTATACAGCCACATCTACATCCACATTCACATCTATGCATATACATCTTCATGCATACATTCATTTTCACAATCATACATCCACACTCCCATCTCCACATCCACACATCCACATACATACATCCATTTCCACATTCCCATTCATATAACCCCATATGCCTTCACATCTAATCTTTTACATCACATCCATTCTCGCCCTATCACAACCCATATACATCTTATCCTATCATATACACTTCTTACCTCATCCCATACACATCTTATCACATCTTAATTCATCTTATCACCTCTTAACTTATTTCATAAGCATCATATCACCTCTTATCACATCTTATACACCTCTTATCACATCCTATCACATCTCATATCTATTTATAGAATACAAGAGAATTCTTATATTTGGTATAAGATTTCTTTACACATTTATTTATGCATAAATTCCATTTAAGGAGATTAATACCTTCGAAGTAAAAAAAATCTTTTATGCATCTTCCTATGCATAATTTCATTTTAAATGAAAATGACACTTTTGAATTAAAATTCAATCTTTTATGCATCTTCCTATGCATAAATTCAATTTGGATGAGAATTGACATTTTTGAATTAAAAATCCATCTTTTATGCATCTTCCTATGCATAAATTCAATTTGGATGAGAATAACGCTTTTGAATTGAAATCTTATTCTTTTATGCATCTTCTTGTGCATAAATTCAATTTAGATGAGAATGACACTTTGAATTAAAAATCAAACTTTTATGCATCTTCTTATGCATAAATTCAATTTGGTAGGAATTACACTTTTAGAATAAAAGAATTTCTCTTATGCATCTAAGTTATGCAAAAAATCCA
Organism: Cibotium barometz; assembly: GCF_041138505.1. NCBI lineage: Eukaryota > Viridiplantae > Streptophyta > Polypodiopsida > Cyatheales > Cibotiaceae > Cibotium > Cibotium barometz. The sequence goes on from NC_141079.1 coordinate 15,145,045, forward strand.
TTTATGATGAAAATTACACTTTTAGTATAAAAAGAATATCTTTTATGCATACCTCTATGCATGAAATCCAATATGATAAAAGTAACACTCTTACAATAAAATAATCAACTTTTATGCATATCTCTATGCATGAAATTCAATTATGATAAAAGTCACACTTTTATAATAAAATAATCAACTTTTATGCATACCTCTATGCATGAAATTCAATATAATAAAAGACACACTTTTATAATAAAATAATCAACTTTTATGCATACCTTTATGCATGAAATTCAATTATGATAAAAGTCACACTTTTATAATAAAATAATCAACTTTTATGCATACCTTTATGCTTAAAATCAATTATGATAAAAGTCACACTTTTATAATAAAATAATCAACTTTTATGCATGCCTTTATGCATGAAATTCAAATATGATAAAAGTAACATTTTTGATATAAAAATTTATCCATTATGCATACTTCTATGCATGAAATAAAAATGATAAAAGCAACACTTTTGATATAAAAATTTATCCTTTATGCATACCTCTATGCATGAAAATAAAAATGATAAAAATAACACTTTAGATATAAAAATTTATCCTTTATGCATACTTCTATGCATGAAAATAAAAATTGATAAAAGTAACACTTTTGATATAAAAATTTATCCATTATGCATACTTCTATGCATGAAAATAAAAATGGTAAAAATAACACTTTTGATATAAAAATTTATCCATTATGCATACTTCTATGCATGAAATAAAAATGGTAAAAATAACACTTTTGATATAAAAACTTATCCTTTATGCATAATATAAAAATTTAATTTCTCCATGATTATAATGAAATTCTTTCAATTAATCTAGGATGATAATTCCTAGAATATGGTAGGAAGTCCTCTTTTATGCTTTGAATGAAATTATTTTATGCATAATTTTTATAAAAATTTTGCCATAGCTCCGCTGCTATGACTGATAAATCTCAATTTTTCTAAGGGATAAAGCTTATCATTAAGGAAATAATTAAAATGATCTCTAATTGGATCATTAATCCATAATGGATTGAATCATCAATATACATAAACTAAAAGCATAGAAAAAAGCCATTAATTTGGCCTCAAGCATAGCTTAATCTTGGATTAAGGAAAAGCTTTATGAAAAGCTTCATTTGGATTGAGAATGGGTCATGAGTATGACCATTTCTTGAGTGAGAGAGAGAAATTACATAAAAACCATTAGAATTTAAACATAATTAGAAATTTATGTAATTCTTTACTATCATTAATCAATTAACTTCAATAGCATTCATCAAATTATGTAACTCTTCACTACTATTCATCAATTAACTTCAATAGCATTTAAAGCCCATACCAATTAAGCTTCTCAAGCTTGAGAGGGGTTGAGAAGAGACAAACATTGAGAAATTATAGAAAAGATCAATATTCACTAATTACCTTACAAATTGCTTGATTCTTTGTTCACGGTAGAGGCCCCCAACCAATCAATTGGTTTAGTATGTTGATGGAGCCACCAATGGGGATTGAAGAAAGAGGGAAGTGCCAAAAACTAATGAATTATTAATGAATTCATAGTTCTTGGCTTAGGTGGAGTAGAGTAACAATGCATAAACACTATATATTTTTTTTCAACAAGGGGAGGCTTCTATTTATAGGAAAAATTGAGCTCCTAACCAAACAATTTGATTCTAGAATTTTCCAACTCAGTTTGGTCAATTTTTGACCATTTTTAGGTCAGTTGAGCTAACTTTTTGTAACTAGACTTGAATTAGGAGAGAGGAGAGATGAAATATCTCAATTTTTATGAGTTTAAAACTCATTCAAGCATGTGAAATATGCACCTCCTTTAAAGAACTCCCCTTCCTTACATATGTGTCAAAATGAAATCATTATATCCAAAATATCTCATATTTTTAATATTGCTCATAGTTTTTTACTAATAAACCTTGTATATTTTCAATTCTTCATCTTATGTGAAATATGCACCTAGATGATCCAAAGGCAGAGGAAAATCTCTACTTTTTGGTACGCAAAATATGTGTCAGATGAAGACACCTCTCTTAAACAAGGCAAAACCGTAAAATCCACCAACTCCTACATGAAAAGGGAAACAAAATATGATTGAAAGGCAAGGGTTTATTTGTGAGGTTTTGTGTGAAAAATATATACCAAATTATGATGTGTCTTCTAAAAAAATGACATCAAACAAGGCAAAAACCATAAAATCCAACTCCTACATAAAAAGAGAACTTCAAAACTTTAATAATTAATGTGTGGAATTGAGGATAAGAATTATAACCTCTATAAAAGGAATATATTAAAGCTATAAAAAGCTTAAAAGCTGTTCTGATCATTTCAGCAAGACCTAGTTTGAAGAAGAAGAATGTAGGTCTCTAAATAAGAGGGAAAAGTTAAGATAATCCTCCTTATGTACATGTTCAAAAATACATACAAAATGAAAGGTACTCAACCAATACATACACGGGTTCTCTATAGTGTGAACCCGACTAAATGAGCTGGCGCTATAACTATGCCAGTCTCTAGAATGGCTATCACACAGCCTGTCATCCCACTGGCCGCATATCACCCAAGATCTCACCAACCATGCCAGTGGTGTAAGTGCGGGGCCTATCCCCCAGGCGGGTCATCAGTGTCCACCGCCTCACTAGACGAGCTCGATATCTCAACATTCCCCACAATCCTCTCTGGCTCATAAATGTTTTCTCCCTCTTCACCCATAGGTGGAAACTCTTCCACTTCTCCAGGGACAGAACCCATATACTTCTTGGGATTATACGAATGAAATACATCATGGATTCTTGTAGAATGAGGGAGGCCAAGCTTGCAGGAAAAATCACCAACCCTTTTGAGTACCAAGTATAGACCATAGTACCTATGAGCAAACTTCGGATTTGTGGAACCCTTGAAAGTGTTGTGGTAGCTCTTTGGTAGGTTCAAGAGTATATAATCTCCTTCTTAAATCTTTACATCATGCTTATGCTCATCTGCATTAGCCTTTATAACCTCTTGGGCTTTCTTCATATTGCCCTTACATAGTTGAAGAAGTTGTTTCATTTTTTCCAACTCTTCTTTTAGCTAATGGGTTTACCACCTTGTCTTCTTGGAAAGCTATGGAACACACAAGCACTTGATACCCATAGAGAGCCTCAAAGGGAGATATCTCAATGCTTAAATGCTTACTAGAATTACGGTAAAATTTAGCAGGATGTAGGTTTTTTGGTGATCAAGGGGCCAAATATGTTAGAGAGACGTAGGATTCTTGGTGGCCAATAACCAAGCTTATAATAAGGTTTTCGGGTGAATAAGGCCTGATTGTATATAAGTGACTTTTTCTCATCATCTAAGGAACAGTCCCCCTTTGTGCCAATTTGAGTTTCTTGTGTGTTAGAGAGAGAGAGAGAGAGAGAGAGAGACAGAGAGAGTTGAGAGTAAACTGTAGGATTCTTGATGAATGTGCCTCTTGTTTATTATGTGAGAGTGAGCAAGAGTGAGAGTCCTTGTGGGTGCATGTGAACCTCCTAGCGGTGTAAATAAGGAGAGGAATTTGGAGGGACAGCTTTTCAAAGTAGTCATTGTTGACCTTTAACTCGTGAGGATACTGAGCTTGTTGTGGTAGGCTCACACTTGTCGTTTTAATACGACTAAGTGTTGTAGCCTCTTGGTAAAGCCACCCTTGAAGAAAGTAGTAACAACATGTTGCAAACAATTCTAGCACACTAAGACTAGAGTTGATAATTATAAAAAATTTGGCATGTGAAAATCACCAACTCTTGACCAAGTGTGGCTCATTTTTTGCTTCAAAAAAAAATTTCCTCTAATCTCTTAAAAATTTCCTCTAATCTCTCAAAAATCCATCCAGACCTTGCAAACTTCGACGTAAGTACATCCAAAGGCTTCAAACATTATGACACCACTCTTTTTAGTAGGTTCCATCCAGACCTTGCAAACTTCGATGTATGTACATCCAAAGGCTTCAAACATTATGACACCACTCTTTTTAGTAGGTTTCACTTGCTTCTTCATCAATAACACATGTATCATCATTGTAGCATTCAAAGATCAGAACAACCAAGTGATGAGTAAGTGAGCTTTTATTTGTTTCCTAACAAAAAAGGGGCTCATTTTTACAGTAGATGATCCAAAGGCAGAGGAAAATGGTGCGCAAAGTATGTGTCAGATGAAGACACCTCTCTTAAACAAGGCAAAACCATAAAATCCACCAACTCCTACATATGAAAAGGAAAACAACATATGATTGAAAGGCAAGGGTTTATTTGTGAGGTTTTGTGTGAAAAATATATACCAAATTATGATGCGTCTTCTAAAAAAATGACATCAAACAAGGCAAAAACCATATAATCCAACTCCTACATAAAAAGAGAACTTTAAAACTTTAATAATTAATGTGTGGAATTGAGGATAAGAATTATAACCTCTATAAAAGGAATATATTAAAGCTATAAAAAGCTTGAAAGCTATTTTGATCGTTTCAGCAAGACCTAGTTTGAAGAAGAAGAATGTAGGTCTCTAAATAAGAGGGAAAAGTTAAGATTATCCTCCTTATGTACATGTTCAAAAATACATACAAAATTCCTAAGGTTTCCTTACAACAAGTTTCCTCCATATGGCACTAAGGAAAGAGACCATTAGATCCATGAAAGCAAGACGACAAAATGGGAGTAAATGATGGCATTCAAGAACATAAACAAGGCATGATCTCTAGTTATTTGAAGCTTTTGGGCTAGAATAGCGAAACTCTATGCACTACCTCTATCAACCAATGCTCTCCAAGCCCATCTTCAACATGCAGAGGAAAATGTTTACCAAATAAGTTTCTATCCTTCGCGTGAATCATTACAAGAAAAAGAAAACTATATGTGAAGCCACAAAGCCTAAAAACCTTAAAAAATTTTCAGATATAATAGGAGCTGAATATTGCCATGGGGAGACTAGTAGCAAATGTTGGAGATGTTAAACCGAAAGAAAATTCAGAGTCTCAAGGAAATAATAGTATTTGACATGCTGAGAACATTTCTTATGTATACTAACATGACCATAGGAACCGATGGAAAGGTTTATGGGGTCCCTACATAGCATAAAGCCATCATTAGTAAAGGGTTTCGTTCACCAATCAAAATATGTGTGGATTATGCAAAAAAATAAGGGCTTGAAGGAGCTTACTTATCACAAGGTTTCACTGAAGGTGTTATCAAAGAACGAGAAATCTAGTACCATGTGGCTCACTATACATCCATGCTTTTTTATTAAGTAGTGCTTGAAAATAGCATTGCATTTTGTGTGTGCTTACATCGCAAATTGTGCTTGTGTAAAAGTGACCAAGGAGACACACTTAGATGCTATTCTAAATAATCCATGAAAGAAGCAAACTTATGAGGCCACCTCAACCACTTACACACTATCACTTGCTTCCCAATCGAACAGATCTATTATTGGCCTCAACTACTACACATGAGGCATATCTATAATAATCTATTCCCGATTGAAGAGATCTATTCTTGGCATCAACTAATACATGAAGCAAATCTATGATAAGCTTCGTGTTTGATCCATGTGATGCAAGTGTTAAAGCAACTTTTAGTACCTCCTTTGGGAACAAAAGCCCAAATAGCACCATGCAAGCCAGCGAATCCCCAAGTGTGCCTTAGCAAAAATGGGAAACTATGCTAGTTTTATACAGTGGCCCTCTACCATAGTAGTAGAATCTTGTTATACCCTCAATCGTTAAAAATCTCATTGAATAAACTTAGCTAATACTCGGCAGAGCAGGATAATACTTAACAACCCCCACATTAGATACCGACATCTATATCCTCTCAAAGAAATATGGTTTGGTTTGTGGTGTTTCCACTTATAACCATGTGTTCTCTTATATTGTGCCCATTTCCTAAAATATGTTAATCATGATCGCTAAAGTACCTCCTTTGGGAACAAAAGCCCAAGTTGACAATACAACTCAAGGAGCTCCAAATCCAATCGTCAAGGGCATGTATATAGAAGAATACACAATATTGAAAGTAGGGCCATCAACACAATATAAAACACTAAAGTACAAAAAGAAGTGGGGAGTAAATAATATTTTGGCTTGCAAACTTGATTACAAGCTGATGACATCCATCCACCCATGTGCTAGATACGGAGCTTTTAAGGAGGATGTCATTTCTTAAAAGAGTCCTCAAACACAATGAGCTTGATAATAAACTAAGATTGCCAAACTCGTCTATATATAGTACCCAAGGTCGATATGGACATAGGTCATCGGCCATGTCATGGGCCGCCAATTCACAACTTTGTCCACAAGGACCAACTGACCATATCATTTGAGTAGGACCATATTAGATTACAACCAAGCCTAATAGGAACTTAACATAGCCCTCACATCCATCTTCTGAGACCTTCTAGCTTCGCAACCCCCCGAGCACTCACTAATAATGCAATCACATAGACCTTACAAGCATGCATCCTACGTGGCAAAGTGTTAAGTCTACCTAAGTCATCTCCTAACCATCTGGCCACCATCTAGTGTCTAAAGTGGGAATTGTTCGAGGTGCTTGGGTGCTCACCACCACAATGGCTACTCCTCATAAAGGGGCCTTACAAAATAGAGCACATCCAAGGGTGGAGCATTGAGCAAATGCCTCTCCAATAGTACTAAGCTCCGAACCTACCCTTTTACCTTCTTAACCCCTTTGTTTCAAGAATAGCCCCCTTGAACCCTATTGTTTTACAATTAAAGAGCTGTTAGATGGTGAGCCATTAGCTACTACTACACTGTATGCAAGTATGTGTGGAGTGGACTCACCTAAGTCATTTCACTTTACTCAATGAAGAGTTTGAGCCCATCACAATTTATTACCAAACTTATGTAGCTATATTATAAAGGATCATGTATGGCTATACCAAGGATCAAGACATAAATAACCATTTATTAGCAAACTCATGTAGCTATACCAAAGGATCAAGACATGAATAACCATGTATAGCTATACCAAAGGCTCAAGAAATAAATAACCCTAAGCTATAATAGTCAACATACCAAAGGATCAAGACATGAATAACCATGTATAGCTATACCACAAAGGCTCAAGAAATAAATAACAGTAAGCTATAATAGAAAACATACCAAAGGCTCAAGGCTCAAGACATAAATAACCCCAACTACAACAACAGGCCCTATACAATGCTTCCATTGCTAAGGCTGCCAATAGGTTGCTAAATTTCTAATAATAGCTACCAACCTCAGCAAAAGCTGAACTAGTCTAGCCCCTTTCCAACAATCACCTCCAACCCCCATTGCACCTTTGCATACTCGATGTGTTGTTATTACTAATTGTTGGAACAAGAAAAATTTGAGTCCCTACCATACCGCGTCCTAGCCCATCACCTAGTGGATATGACTAGTAAGTGATAGACATCACTAATCTCATTGCTTTTCTATCCTATGAAGTCCAAGTGCCCATAAGTTTTTTGTTGTAAATAGTTCCACTTTATAGCAAGATCTTACACACCTGGAAGGAATTTTAAGAGCCCACATAGAGAGAAAAAAATAGAGCAAATCTCTAAGGCCCATTCAATCAATCCTTGAGGTGCTAGAGAAAGATAAAATCCAAATGAGGATTACCCAAGGTTCCCATAAACAAGTTAAGACACTACTTTGAGAGTGAGAAAATGAACACAATGTTGCTTACAAAGGCAAACAACTCATTGCAATCTTAGATGGTGGCATTGTAGTTAGCATTATTAGCAACGGAGTTGTGAGGAAACTTGGGGAAACCCTCACCTAGACAATACCAATCTCTCGGTGAAGTTTAAAAATAATGCTACGTCACTTGGTGTCCTATTATGTAATGTGAAAATCAAAACCTTGGCTTGATTTTTTTGCCTATCTTTTGTGGTGATGAGCCTTTCAATAGGATCATATAATATGATCCTTGGGCAACCCTATATAAGGGATTCAAACTTAGTCCATGAGATGGCCAATCACATCTACCCTCCAAAAGGGAGACCTTACTCTGAAAGTTATGTAAATTATTATTATTTCTTATCTTTCATCTCAGCCTAAAGCAGTGGGATAAGTATTTACATATTTTGCAATTTGCATTAATAACTATCCATACTGCTACTACTAAGACAACACCATTTAAGATAGTCTATGATAAGGCTTTGCCGACCCCTACAGTTTGTCTTTCACATTCTATAGAGGCTACAAATTCTTTTGTGTAGAGACTTTGACCAAATTCACGAGTTAGTGAAATTGAACATTCGAAAAGCTCGACAGAAGTACATCAAGTATGAAAATAGTAAACATAAACATGTCATCATCTTCAATGAAGGCAACTATTTGCTTATTCGTATTGAGAAAATGAGACTTAAGTCCATAGAGACCAACCCTATGGTAAAGCTAGCTCCTAGATTTTATGTACCTTTCAAGATGATTATTGCCAAGAAAAATGATAGTGCATTTAAGTTGGAGCTACCTTCCAATTGACATATTCATTATTCTTTTTATGTTTTTGAGACCATTTTGAGGACCTCTACCCTTCTCATCCAATATTAGAAGAGCATGCTGAGTTAGTAGATGAAGAAAAACATCTTGTGCCTGAGTCTATCATTGACCATGAGACCATCACACCACACACATATGCAGCACTTATGTCAAGTATCTTGTGACTTTCAAGAATCATCCTATTAAAAATATTATATGGATACCAAAAAATTTATTTAGTTCTTACCAAAATCTCATCCACTCATACCATCGTAAATCTAACTAATGAAGTTGTTACTTCATTATGAGCCATCCCTTCCCAAAGATTTTATCCTCAAAATCTAATATATATATTTATATATATAATTATACATCAGTACATCCAAAGGCTTCGACATAAGTACATTCAGAGGCTTTGACGTAAGTACATCCAAAGGCTTCAAACATTATGACACCACTCTTTTTAGTAGGTTTCACCTGCTTGTTCACAACAATAACACATGTATCATCATTGTAGCATTCAAAGATCAGAACAACCAAGTGATGAGTAAGTGAGCTTTTATTTGTTTCCTTTAAAAAAAGGGCCTAAGTAGGGGTGCATTTTTACAGTAGATAATCCAAAGGGAGAGGAAAATCTCTGCTTTTTGGTGTGCAAAATATGTGTCAGATGAAGACACCTCTCTTAAGCAAGGCAAAACCATAAAATCCACCAACTCCTACATATGAAAAGGGAAACAACATATGATTGAAAGGCAAGGGTTTATTTGTGAGGTTTTGTGTGAAAAATATATACCAAATTATGATGCGTCTTCTAAAAAAATGACATCAAACAAGGCAAAAACCATATAATCCAACTCCTACATAAAAAGAGAACTTCAAAACTTTAATAATTAATGTGTGGAATTGAGGATAAGAATTATAACCTCTATAAAAGAAATATATTAAAGCTATAAAAAGCTTGAAAGTTGTTTTGATCATTTCAGCAAGACCTAGTTTGAGGAAGAACAATGTACGTCTCTAAATAAGAGGGAAAAGTTAAGATAATCCTCCTTATGTACATGTTCAAAAATACATACAAAATTCCTAAGGTTGCCTTACAAACAAGTTTCCTCCATATGGCACTAAGGAAAGAGACCATTAGATCCATGAAAACAAGACGACAAAATGGGAGTCAATGATGGCATTCAAGAACATGAACAGGGCATGATCTCTAGTTATTTGAAGCTTCAGGGCTAGAATAGCGAAACTCTATGCACTACCAATTCTCTCCAAGCCCATCTTCAACATGCAGAGGAAAATGTTTACCAAATAAGTTTCTATCCTCTGGGTGAATCATTACAAGAAAAAAAAAACTATATGTGAAGCCACAAAGCCTAAAAACCTTAAAAAAAATTTAGATATAATAGGAGCTGAATATTGCCATGGGGAGACTAGTAGCAAATGTTGGAGATGTTAAACCAAAAGAAAATACAGAGTCGCAAGGAAATTATGGTGTGGAGAATTCATAAGCATCAAAGCCAGTATTTGACATGCTAAGAACATTTCCTATGTATACTAACATGACCATAGGAACCGATGGAAAGGTTTATGGAGTCACTACATAGCATAAATGTAAGATTCCTCCCCCAACCCCTTTTTGATGTCTAGTATCTTCCCCTGTAATCAACCCTCTTCAGAAATATAAAGACCTTGTTTCTATCTGTTTTAGCCTAGAGAGAGAAAAATATTCTAGAGAGAGAATATTCAGATTTTGAATATTTTTGGATAGAAAAATATCTCTTATAATTCAGATGAGTTCCCCTGAAATAGAAATTCAAAAAGAATTTTTTCAATGTGCAATTGGAATTAATTGGAAATAGGTATAAAGAACCTTAGTCTAAGGGTCTAGATTTTCAGAAATCTTTAGACTATGGTCCAATTAAGGTTCCTATGGGCCAATAGCATCAATCCATGTATAGGGAAGAGATAAATCCAAATTTGTAAAAAAGAAGATACCCAAAAATGAGTAAATGCTCACATAAGGTGAAGAGTTGAAAATGTACAAGGTTTATTAGTAAAAAACTATGAGCAATATTAAAAATATGAGATATTTTGGGTATCCAAAAATGAGTAAATGCTCACATAAGATGAAGAGTTGAAAATGTACAAGGTTTATTAGTAAAAAACTATGAGCAATATTAAAATGATGCCATTATGACACATATGTAAGGAAGGGGAATTCTTTAAAGGAGGTGCATATTTCACATAAGATGAAGAGTTGAAAATGTACAAGGTTTATTAGTAAAAAACTATGAGCAATATTAAAATGATTCCATTATGACACATATGTAAGGAAGGGGAATTCTTTAAAGGAGGTGCATATTTCACATAAGATGAAGAGTTGAAAATGTACAAGGTTTATTAGTAAACAAAAACTATGAGCAATATTAAAATGATTCCATTATGACACATATGTAAGGAAGGGGAGTTCTTTAAAGGAGGTGCATATTTCACATGCTTGAATGAGTTTTAAACTCATAAAAATTGAGATATTTCATCTCTCCTCTCTCCTCATTCAAGTCTAGTTCCAAAAAGTTAGCTTAACTGACCTAAAAATGGTCAAATATTGACCAAACTGATTTAGAAAATTCTAGAATCAGTTTGTTTGGTTAGGAGCTCAATTTTTCCTATAAATAGAAGCCTCCCCCTTGTTGAAAAATAGTTAGTGTTTATGCATCGTTACTCTACTCCACCTAAGCCAAGAACTGTGAATTCATTTAATAATTCACTAGTTTTTGGAGCTTCCCTCTTTCTTCAATCCCCATTAGTGGCTCCATCAACATACTTAACCAATTGATTGGTTGGGGGCCTCTACCGTGAACAAAGAATCAAGCAAGTTGTAAGGTAATTAGTGAATATTGATCTTTCTATAATTTCTCAATGTTTCTCTCTTCTCAACCCCTCTCAAGCTTGAGAAGTTTAATTGGTATGGTTTTTTTTAAATACTATTGAAGTTTGAATAGTAGTGAAGAGTTACATAAGTTAATAAATGCTATTGAAGTTAATTTTCATTTATGTTTAAATTCTAATGATTTTTATGTAAATTCTCTCTCTCACTCAAGAAATGGTCATACTCATGACCCATTCTCAATCCAAATCAAGCTTTTCATAAAGCTTTTCCTTAACCCAAGATTAAGCTATGCTTGAGGCCAATTTAATGGCTTTTTTCTATGCTTTTAGTTTATGCATATTGATGATTCAATCCACTATAGATTAATGATCCAATTAGAGATCATTTTAATTATTTCCTTAATGATAAGCTTTATCCCTTAGAAAAATTTGAGATTTATCAGTCATAGCAGCGGAGCTATGGCAAAAATTTTATAAAAATTATGCATAAAATAATTTCATTCAAAGCATAAAAAGAGGACTTCCTACCATATTCTAGGAATTATCATCCTAGATTAATTGAAAGAATTTCATTATAATCATGGAGAAATTGAATTTAAATATCATGCATAAAGGATAATTTTTTTATATCAAAAGTGTTACTTTTATCATTTTTAATTTTCATGCATAGAAGTATGCATAAAGGAAAAATTTTTATATCAAAAGTGTTACTTTTATCATTTTTTAAATTTTCATGCATAGAAGTATGCATAAAGGAAAATTTTTATATCAAAAGTGATACTTTTATCATTTTTAATTTTCATGCATAGAAGTATGCATAAAGGATAAATTTTTTATATTAAAAGTGTTATTTTTATCATTTTTAATTTTCGTGCATAGAAGGATGCATAAAGGAAAATTTTTTATATCAAAAGTGTTACTTTTATCATTTTTAATTTTCATGCATAGAAGTATGCATAAAGGATAATTTTTTTATATCAAAAGTGTTACTTTTATCATATTGGATTTCATGCATAGAGGTATGCATAAAAGTTGAATATTTTATTATAAAAGTGTTACTTTTAGCATAATTGAATTTCATGCATAGAGGTATGCATAAAAGATATGGGAAGTGATAAGATATGATAAGATGCATGTGGATGTGGATGTGGATGTATGAATGTGGATGTATGGATGTGAATGTGGATGTGGATGTGGATGTATGAATGTGGATGTATGGATGTGGATGTGGATGTATGAATGTGGATGTATGGATGTGAATGTGGATGTGGATGTGGATGTATGAATGTGGATGTATGGATGTATGAATGTGGATGTATGGATGTGAATGAGGATGTAGATGTGGATGCATGGATGTAAATGTGGATGTGGATGTATGGATGTATGCATGTAGATGTGGATGCATGAATGTGGATGTATGGATATGAATGAGGATATAGATGTGGATGTATGGATGTGAATGTACATGTAGATAAAGATGTATATATGTGAATGGGAATGTGGATGTGGATGTATGTATGCATGTGGATGTGGATATGGATGTGTATGTATGAATGTGGATATGGGATGTGGATGTATAAATGAGGATGTGAAAATGGAGATAAGCATGTAGATGTGGATGTATGGATGTGAATGTGGATGTGGATGTATGAATGTGGATGTATGGATGTGAATGAGGATGTGGATGTGGATGCATGGATGTAAATGTGGATGTGTATGTATGGATGTAGGCATGTAGATGTGGATGCATGAATGTGGATGTATGGATGTGAATGAGGATATAGATGTGGATGTATGGATGTGAATGTGCATGTAGATATGGATGTATAGATGTGAATGAGAATGTGGATGTGGATGTGGATGTATGTATGTATGTATGTGGATGTGGATGTATGAATGAGGACGTGATAATGAATGTATGCATGTGGATGTGGATATGGATGTGTATGTATGAATGCGGATATGGATGTGGATATGGATGTGTATGTATGAATGTGGATATGGGATGTGGATGTATAAATGAGGATGTGAAAATGGAGATAAGCATGTAGATGTGGATGTATGGATGTGAATGTGGATGTGGATGTGGATATATGGATGTGGATATGGATGTGAATATATGATATGTGATGTGAAAGAATCTGAAGTGAAGAGATGGAAAATGATATGATTGGATGAGTACACATATAAATGAAATGTGGAATAAGTAATGTGGATTGCATGAGGGATAATGTGGAAAAATGAGAGTTAATATAGAAATTGTATTTGTAAACTGTTTGTAAATGCTGTTTGTAAATGGTTGTTTTATGTCAAGAATGCTGGGAAAGCATTTTGATCGTCTTGTGATTAAGGTCGTGGAGACCTAACTGATAAAGTTGCAACTGCTGACGGAGAGTCAATGGAGGACGTCTCGCGTAGCAAGGTCGGCCGAGGTCTTGACCAGCCTCGGTTCGATTAAAATGGTGAGCTTCCGGTACGGTGGATGAGGGACCAAGGAAGCGGCCTATGAGTGAAGCGCTAGGTCACCTGCAAAGGATCCTAGAGGGTGCTGACCATACGGTGCTCGGGCTCTGGGTCGCCTAGGATACCCACGCGTGCGTCGAGGAAGATATTGGAACAAGGAGTAAGAGTTGTTTTGTGAAACCGGGCATGGATCTGGTTGACTGACCTTGCTGGTCCTCAACGGATGAGTCCATGGCTCTTTTATATGGATCTGTTGGTTGATCTTGCTGATCTTCAACGAGAGTCCATCTTGATAAGTGATTATATTGCCGAGTATTATGGGCTAGGAACTATGGAAACGGCCTCTGTGTGGACAGGTGGTGAGCGTTCTAGTTGCCAATGATGCCATAGATACTCTGATGAAGGAATGATGGGAAATTATGAATCAACTGGATAAATTGGGAGATTGTGATCAGTGGTACTATGGTTTCATTAAAGGATTGTTTTAAAGTTAGCTGATGCTAAGAAAAAGGCAATTTTCATATTGGGTGTGTAAGTGGTGTGGCTAGTTTTATGTTTGCATGAAATTCCGGCTAGGGGGCCTTGGAACTCTTTTCCTTGGTACCCGGGACAAAACCTAACCAAATTCCAAATTGGATCCCATCACTACAGTGGTTGGGCGGTTGGCTAACCCATGGGATCGGATGGGGTTAGACTGGACTGATGGATCCATAAATCGAGACTCAACTTTGTTTTTACGATAGATAAAGTAAATCCCGGATAGAAATTGTTCTATGGATAGGAATCAACGGCTGTGCCTCTTGATGGGGAAAAAAGCGTTGATCCCAATGATCCAAGTGCAAGTTTCTACCTTGATTTGACCAAGTACCGTTAAAGGTGCAGTCAGATCAGTTGATCCGTAATGATCTTGACTACGTTAGAGTAAAGAGTTATCCTGGTGGAATCGCCCGTGCTTTCCAGGTAAGGGAAGTTTTTTCCGGGTTCGGTTTTGGAAAAACCGACGGATTAGTCTCTTGTCCGGATATCCGTGGACGAGGCCCCGAATGTGGGACCCCTGTCCCGTGCGAGAAGTGCTACTTCCACTGCTAGTACCCGAATCCGTTGCTCGGTGGGAACAGGGTGATCTCACAGTTGGTATCAGAGCATTTGGTTAATAAAGATCAACTGAGAAGACAAATATGTCAAAAATTTATCAAGAAACAAAAAAAAAGGTTGTAATTGTGTGATATAATTCATACAATTTGATATTCAAATTGAAATTCGTAATTTGGTAATTGGGTCTTCAGATGGAAGTACCGCAATTATATGGAACCCTGACTTGCTTGAGACCTAGACATGATGGTATTTACCTTATAGTTTCGAGTATCATGACTATCCGTATATACCGAGGGTATAACTGCAGCTCTTTACCGATAGTATATACGAGTAAATCTAAGACTTGAAATTATAAGCGTTAATGCTATCCAGATGATGATTTCGAATGTGGTTGATATGATTTTTAATTCTGTTTGAGAATTGATGAATTGAATTGGATTCTGATTGAAAAATGACGATTTTCGAAATTTAGTTGAAATGTAATAAGCTGAGCGAAACCACAATGAGGATGAATGGGACGAGTCCCAGTGATGATATTCATAACTGGAATGATGATAATGATTTCAGCAAATCACTATGAGATTAGTGGATTGTGCTGTCAGATTGCTACTGTTAACACTTGAGACGGTAGATTAAGTTAAGGGATGACAAATTGAGAACTTGCTTAACTAAAATTCCTGTGGAGGAATGTTCAGAAGGAAAATTTTCAGACTAATGGACCATTATCGTGTTAAAGATATGAATGATATGATCTGAATGAATTGTTATTTAATGATGAGTTCTATATAAGGGATAATTATCCCCGTATTCTGTTGGGTTGACCAGAATATAAGGAACCCCAGAATAAATTGGATCTTAAAAAAAAGAGTTGTCCTCTACCTTGCGAGATGAGGACATCTCGCACTTTTCAAGTGGGGTAGAATGTAAGATTCCTCCCCAGCCTTCGAGGCATACAGGAGTAAGAATCTCCCTTTTTGATCTTAAAATTATTCCCTCTCAAAAATAAAAGAAAGATTCTGTTTAAAAAAAAGGAAGACCCTTTCCCTAGAATACTTCTCAGGAGTCACGCTGTTTTAAGGATTCAGAACAATGAGTTCAGAAGTGAGAATCGATGTTTTGGATATCAAGGTTTCGGTCTTCATTCGAGTACGGCCCAAAAGAAGTTCTTTATCTCTTGGGGAGTATATGAAGTTATCCCCCAGATATTGTGAGCCTTATATCTGAATTCAATGAAAGTAGGTGACTTAGCCTACAAGCTTCTTTTATCTCTTCATCTCAAAATTCTTAATGCCTTCTATAGAAAAATGTGTCAAACCCAAATCATGGAAAGACGGTAAAACTTCAGTGGCAAGTTATCGTTGGCTTCTAAGTTACGCTAGCTCCTCCTTTATATAAGTCGTAACTTTTACTTGTCGCTCACAGTAATCTTACTTCCATCGATCTCCTTTCTTTCTTAATCTCCTTCATGGCTTGGCAACAAGAACTAGTTTTATCCCTAATGATTTCTCACCTTCAAGACGCAAGGGAGTCTGTGAAGAAAGATTTTATAGAGCAGTATGAGCGCTCACTTTTCCCTCACTTGGGAACTTCTGTAGCGCAGACAAAATGGCGGACCTATCAAGACATAACTAGGGTAGCACCCTGGGGTCAGCAGCACTTTCGTAACAATGTCCGCTTGGCCATGGTTATTGAAGCTTTGGGTTTGGGTCCCCGATACTACTGCGTCATGAGATCAAGGCATCCTGGGTTTTCTGAGCGGGTCTTCTTACTGGCGTGTTTTCTTCCTCATGAGAAGATATGCCTTTACCCCGTTTTTGGCTTGCCTCTCAGAGGTCCTTTTGTTAGAACACCTCATACCACTGAGATAGGCGCAGCAATAACCCACAGAATCATTCCCATAGATGAGTTACCTTATACTTGTGCAGCTTGTGAGGACTGCTTTTGTGATCATATGATGGACGGGCTTATGGAAGTGTAAAGAGTTCTTCTATCTTTACTGTATAAGTTCCGAGAATGAATAAAGTTTAAATCTTGTTCTTATTTTGAATCTTGCTCTCTTTAAGACGTTTCTTGGTGGTTAATCTTGATTAAAATTTTTCTCTAAGTCTCATATTCGTGAATCTTGCGAAATTATCACAAGTTGCGAGATGAGGACATCTCGCGTTTTTTAAGTGGGGTAGAATGTAAGATTCCTCCCCCAACCCCTTTTTGATGTCTAGTATCTTCCCCTGTAATCAACCCTCTTCAGAAATATAAAGACCTTGTTTCTATCTGTTTTAGCCTAGAGAGAGAAAAATATTCTAGAGAGAGAATATTCAGATTTTGAATATTTTTGGATAGAAAAATATCTCTTATAATTCAGATGAGTTCCCCTGAAATAGAAATTCAAAAAGAATTTTTCCAATGTGCAATTGGAATTAATTGGAAATAGGTATAAAGAACCTTAGTCTAAGGGTCTAGATTTTCAGAAATCTTTAGACTATGGTCCAATTAAGGTTCCTATGGGCCAATAGCATCAATCCATGTATAGGGAAGAGATAAATCCAAATTTGTAAAAAAGAAGATACCCAAAAATGAGTAAATGCTCACATAAGGTGAAGAGTTGAAAATGTACAAGGTTTATTAGTAAAAAACTATGAGCAATATTAAAAATATGAGATATTTTGGGTATCCAAAAATGAGTAAATGCTCACATAAGATGAAGAGTTGAAAATGTACAAGGTTTATTAGTAAAAAACTATGAGCAATATTAAAATGATGCCATTATGACACATATGTAAGGAAGGGGAATTCTTTAAAGGAGGTGCATATTTCACATAAGATGAAGAGTTGAAAATGTACAAGGTTTATTAGTAAAAAACTATGAGCAATATTAAAATGATTCCATTATGACACATATGTAAGGAAGGGGAATTCTTTAAAGGAGGTGCATATTTCACATAAGATGAAGAGTTGAAAATGTACAAGGTTTATTAGTAAACAAAAACTATGAGCAATATTAAAATGATTCCATTATGACACATATGTAAGGAAGGGGAGTTCTTTAAAGGAGGTGCATATTTCACATGCTTGAATGAGTTTTAAACTCATAAAAATTGAGATATTTCATCTCTCCTCTCTCCTCATTCAAGTCTAGTTCCAAAAAGTTAGCTTAACTGACCTAAAAATGGTCAAATATTGACCAAACTGATTTAGAAAATTCTAGAATCAGTTTGTTTGGTTAGGAGCTCAATTTTTCCTATAAATAGAAGCCTCCCCCTTGTTAAAAAATAGTTAGTGTTTATGCATCGTTACTCTACTCCACCTAAGCCAAGAACTGTGAATTCATTTAATAATTCACTAGTTTTTGGAGCTTCCCTCTTTCTTCAATCCCCATTAGTGGCTCCATCAACATACTTAACCAATTGATTGGTTGGGGGCCTCTACCGTGAACAAAGAATCAAGCAAGTTGTAAGGTAATTAGTGAATATTGATCTTTCTATAATTTCTCAATGTTTCTCTCTTCTCAACCCCTCTCAAGCTTGAGAAGTTTAATTGGTATGGTTTTTTTTTAAATACTATTGAAGTTTGAATAGTAGTGAAGAGTTACATAAGTTAATAAATGCTATTCAAGTTAATTTTTATTTATGTTTAAATTCTAATGATTTTTATGTAAATTCTCTCTCTCACTCAAGAAATGGTCATACTCATGACCCATTCTCAATCCAAATCAAGATTTTCATAAAGCTTTTCCTTAACCCAAGATTAAGCTATGCTTGAGGCCAATTTAATGGCTTTTTTCTATGCTTTTAGTTTATGCATATTGATGATTCAATCCACTATAGATTAATGATCCAATTAGAGATCATTTTAATTATTTCCTTAATGATAAGCTTTATCCCTTAGAAAAAATTGAGATTTATCAGTCATAGCAGCGGAGCTATGGCAAAAATTTTATAAAAATTATGCATAAAATAATTTCATTCAAAGCATAAAAAGAGGACTTCCTACCATATTCTAGGAATTATCATCCTAGATTAATTGAAAGAATTTCATTATAATCATGGAGAAATTGAATTTAAATATCATGCATAAAGGATAATTTTTTTATATCAAAAGTGTTACTTTTATCATTTTTAATTTTCATGCATAGAAGTATGCATAAAGGAAAAATTTTTATATCAAAAGTGTTACTTTTATCATTTTTTAATTTTTCATGCATAGAAGTATACATAAAGGAAAATTTTTATATCAAAAGTGATACTTTTATCATTTTTAATTTTCATGCATAGAAGTATGCATAAAGGATAAATTTTTTATATTAAAAGTGTTATTTTTATCATTTTTAATTTTCGTGCATAGAAGGATGCATAAAGGAAAATTTTTTATATCAAAAGTGTTACTTTTATCATTTTTAATTTTCATGCATAGAAGTATGCATAAAGGATAATTTTTTTATATCAAAAGTGTTACTTTTATCATATTGGATTTCATGCATAGAGGTATGCATAAAAGTTGAATATTTTATTATAAAAGTGTTACTTTTAGCATAATTGAATTTCATGCATAGAGGTATGCATAAAAGATATGGGAAGTGATAAGATATGATAAGATGCATGTGGATGTGGATGTGGATGTATGAATGTGGATGTATGGATGTGAATGTGGATGTGGATGTGGATGTATGAATGTGGATGTATGGATGTGGATGTGGATGTATGAATGTGGATGTATGGATGTGAATGTGGATGTGGATGTGGATGTATGAATGTGGATGTATGGATGTATGAATGTGGATGTATGGATGTGAATGAGGATGTAGATGTGGATGCATGGATGTAAATGTGGATGTGGATGTATGGATGTATGCATGTAGATGTGGATGCATGAATGTGGATGTATGGATATGAATGAGGATATAGATGTGGATGTATGGATGTGAATGTACATGTAGATAAAGATGTATATATGTGAATGGGAATGTGGATGTGGATGTATGTATGCATGTGGATGTGGATATGGATGTGTATGTATGAATGTGGATATGGGATGTGGATGTATAAATGAGGATGTGAAAATGGAGATAAGCATGTAGATGTGGATGTATGGATGTGAATGTGGATGTGGATGTATGAATGTGGATGTATGGATGTGAATGAGGATGTGGATGTGGATGCATGGATGTAAATGTGGATGTGTATGTATGGATGTAGGCATGTAGATGTGGATGCATGAATGTGGATGTATGGATGTGAATGAGGATATAGATGTGGATGTATGGATGTGAATGTGCATGTAGATATGGATGTATAGATGTGAATGAGAATGTGGATGTGGATGTGGATGTATGTATGTATGTATGTGGATGTGGATGTATGAATGAGGACGTGATAATGAATGTATGCATGTGGATGTGGATATGGATGTGTATGTATGAATGCGGATATGGATGTGGATATGGATGTGTATGTATGAATGTGGATATGGGATGTGGATGTATAAATGAGGATGTGAAAATGGAGATAAGCATGTAGATGTGGATGTATGGATGTGAATGTGGATGTGGATGTGGATGTATGGATGTGGATATGGATGTGAATATATGATATGTGATGTCAAAGAATCTGAAGTGAAGAGATGGAAAATGATATGATTGGATGAGTACACATATAAATGAAATGTGGAATAAGTAATGTGGATTGCATGAGGGATAATGTGGAAAAATGAGAGTTAATATAGAAATTGTATTTGTAAACTGTTTGTAAATGCTGTTTGTAAATGGCTGTTTTATGTCAAGAATGCTGGGAAAGCATTTTGACCGTCTTGTGATTAAGGTCGTGGAGACCTAACTGATAAAGTTGCAACTGCTGACGGAGAGTCAATGGAGGACGTCTCGCGTAGCAAGGTCGGCCGAGGTCTTGACCAGCCTCGGTTCGATTAAAATGGTGAGCTTCCGGTACGGTGGATGAGGGACCAAGGAAGCGGCCTATGAGTGAAGCGCTAGGTCACCTGCGAAGGATCCTAGAGGGTGCTGACCATACGGTGCTCGGGCTCTGGGTCGCCTAGGATACCCACGCGTGCGTCGAGGAAGATATTGGAACAAGGAGTAAGAGTTGTTTTGTGAAACCGGGCATGGATCTGGTTGACTGACCTTGCTGGTCCTCAACGGATGAGTCCATGGCTCTTTTATATGGATCTGTTGGTTGATCTTGCTGATCTTCAACGAGAGTCCATCTTGATAAGTGATTATATTGCCGAGTATTATGGGCTAGGAACTATGGAAACAGCCTCTGTGTGGACAGGTGGTGAGCGTTCTAGTTGCCAATGATGCCATAGATACTCTGATGAAGGAATGATGGGAAATTATGAATCAACTGGATAAATTGGGAGATTGTGATCAGTGGTACTATGGTTTCATTAAAGGATTGTTTTAAAGTTAGCTGATGCTAAGAAAAAGGCAATTTTCATATTGGGTGTGTAAGTGGTGTGGCTAGTTTTATGTTTGCATGAAATTCCGGCTAGGGGGCCTTGGAACTCTTTTCCTTGGTACCCGGGACAAAACCTAACCAAATTCCAAATTGGATCCCATCACTACAGTGGTTGGGCGGTTGGCTAACCCATGGGATCGGATGGGGTTAGGCTGGACTGATGGATCCATAAATCGAGACTCAACTTTGTTTTTACGATAGATAAAGTAAATCCCGGATAGAAATTGTTCTATGGATAGGAATCAACGGCTGTGCCTCTTGATGGGGAAAAAAGCGTTGATCCCAATGATCCAAGTGCAAGTTTCTACCTTGATTTGACCAAGTACCGTTAAAGGTGCAGTCAGATCAGTTGATCCGTAATGATCTTGACTACGTTAGAGTAAAGAGTTATCCTGGTGGAATCGCCCGTGCTTTCCGGGTAAGGGAAGTTTTTTCCGGGTTCGGTTTTGGAAAAACCGACGGATTAGTCTCTTGTCCGGATATCCGTGGACGAGGCCCCGAATGTGGGACCCCTGTCCCGTGCGAGAAGTGCTACTTCCGCTGCTAGTACCCGAATCCGTTGCTCGGTGGGAACAGGGTGATCTCACAATAAAGCTATCATTAGTAAAGGGTTTCGTTCACCAATCAAAATATGTGTGGATTATGCAAAAAAAAATAAGGGCTTAAAGGAGCTTACTTATCACAAGGTTTCACTGAATGTGTTATCAAAGAATGAGAAATCTAGTACCATGTGGCTCACTATACATCCATGCTTTTTTATTAAGTAGTGCCTGAAAATAGCATTGCATTTTTTTGTGTGCTTACATCGCATATTGTTCTTGTGTAAAAGTGACCAAGGAGACACACTTATATGCTATTCTAAATAATCCATGAAAGAAGAAAACTTATGAGGCCACCTCAACCACTTACACACTATCACTTGCTTCCCAATCGAACAGATCTATTATTGGCCTCAACTACTACACATGAGGCATATCTATAATAATCTATTCCCGATTGAAGAGATCTATTCTTGGCGTCAACTAATACATGAAGCAAATCTATGATAAGCTTCGTGTTTGATCCATGTGATGCAAGTGTTAAAGCAACTTTTAGTACCTCCTTTGGGAACAAAAGCCCAAATAGCACCATGCAAGCCAGCGAATCCCCAAGTGTGCCTTAACAAAAATGGGAAACGATGCTAGTTTTATACAGTGGCCCTCTGCCATAGTAGTAGAATCTTGTTATACCCTCAATCGTTAAAAATCTCATTGAATAAACTTAGCTAATACTCGGCAGAGCAGGATAATACTTAACAACCCCCACATTAGATACCGACATCTATATCCTCTCAAAGAAATATGGTTTGGTTTGTGGTGTCCCCACTTATAACCATGTGTTCTCTTATATTGTGCCCATTTCCTAAAATATGTTAATCATGATTGCTAAAGAAACAACCAAGCATCTAATCCTAGGTAGCATCACTTTCTTCTTCCCCCGTGAAAGTAGCCTTAGTGCTACGTATACCACCTAACACTCAACCCCAAGTTGACAATACAACTCAAGGAGCTCCAAATCCAGTAGGGCCATCAACACAATACAAAACACTGAAGTACAGAAAGAAGTGGGGAGTAAATAATATTTTGGCTTGCAAACTTGATTACAAGAAAGATGATGACATCCATCCACCCATGTGCTAGATAAGGAGCTTTTACGGAGGATGTCATTTCTTAAAAGAGTCCTCAGACACAATGAGCTTGATAATAAACTAAGGTTGCCAAACTAGTCTATATATAGTACCCAAGGTCGGTATGGACGTAGGTCGGCCATGTCATGGGCCGCCAATCCACAACTTTGTCCACAAGGACCAAGTGACCATACAATTTGAGTAGGATCATATTAGATTACAACTAAGCCTAATAGGAACTTAACATAGCCCCCACATCCATCTTCTGAGACCTTCTAGCTCTGCAACCCACCGAGCACTCACTAATAATGCAATCACATAGACCTTACAAGCATGCATCCTACGTGGCAGAGTGTTAAGTCTACCTAAGTCATCTCCTAAACATCTGGCCACCATCTAGTGTCTAAAGTGGGAATTGTTTGAGGTGCTCGAGTGCTCACCACCACAATGGCTACTCCTCATAAAGGGGCCTTACAAAATAGAGCACATCCAAGGGTGGAGCATCGAGCAAATGCCTCTCCAATAGTACTAAGCTTCGAACCTACCCTTGTACCTTCTTAACCCCTTTGTTTCAAGAATACCCCCCTTGAACCCTATTGTTTTACAATTAAAGAGCTGTTAGATGGTGAGCCATTAGCTACTACTACACCGTATGCAAGTATGTGTGGAGTGGAATCACCTAAGTCATTTCACTTTAATGAAGAGTTTGAGCCCATCACAATTTATTACCAAACTTATGTATACTATAAAGGATCAAGACATAAATACCATGTATGGCTATACCAAAGGATCAAGACATAAATAACCATTTATTACCAAACTCATGTAGCTATACCAAAGGATCAAGACATGAATAACCATGTATAGCTATACCAAAGGCTCAAGAAATAAATAACCCTAAGCTATAATAGCCAACATACCAAAGGATCAAGACATGAATAACCATGTATAGCTATACCAAAGGCTCAAGAAATAAATAACCCTAAGCTATAATAGCCAACATACCAAGGGCTCAAGGCTCAAGGCTCAAGACATGAATAACCCCCCAACTACAACAGCAGGCCCTATACAATGCTTCCATTGCTAAGGCTGCCAATAGGTTGCTGAATTTGTAATAATAGCTACCAACATCAGCAGAAGCTGAACTAGTCTAGCCCCTTTTCAACAATCACCTCCAACCCCCATTGCACCTTTGCATACTCGATGTGTTGTTATTTACTAATTGTTCGAACAAGAAAAATTTGAGTCCCTACCATACCGCGTCCTAGCCCATCACCTAGTGGATATGACTAGTAAGTGATAGACATCACTAATCTCATAGCTTTTCTATCCTATGAAGTCCAAGTGCCCATAAGTTTTTTGTTGTAATAAATAATTCCACATTTATAGCAAGATCTTACACACCTAGAAGGAATTTTAAGAGCCCACATAGAGAGAAAAAAATAGAGCAAATCTCTAAGGCCCATTCAATCAATCCTTGAGGTGCTAGAGAAAGATAAAATCCAAATGAGGATTACCCAAGGTTCCCATAAACAAGTTAAGACACTACTTTGAGAGTGAGAAAATGAACACAATGTTGCTTACAAAGGCAAATAACTCATTGCAATCTTAGATGGTGGCATTGTAGTTGGCATTATTAGCAACGGAGTTGTCAGGAAACTTGGGGAAACCCTCACCTAGACAATACCAATCTCTCGGTGAAGTTTAACTGATAAAAATAATGCTACGTCACTTGGTGTCCTATTATGTAATACAAAAATCAAAACCTTGGCTTGATTTTTTGCCTATCGTTTGCGGTGATGAGCCTTTCAATAGGATCATATAAGATGATCCTTGGGCAACCCTATATAAGGGATTCAAACTTAGTCCCATGAGATGGCCAATCACATCTACCCTCCAAAAGGGAGACCTTACTCTGAAAGTTATGTAAATTATTATTATTTCTTATCTTTCATCTCAGCCTAAAGCAGTGGGATAAGTATTTACATATTTTGCAATTTGCATATAATAACCGTCCATACTGCTACTACTAAGACAACACCATTTAAGATAGTCTATGGTAAGGCTTTGCCGACCCCTACGGCTTGTCTTTAACATTCTATAGAGGCTACAAATTCTTTTGTGTAGAGACTTTGACCAAATTCACGAGTTAGTGAAATTCAACATTCGAAAAGCTCGACAGAAGTACATCAAGTATGCAAATAGTAAACATAAACATGTCATCAAGGCAACTATTTGCTTATTCGTATTGAGAAAATGAGACTTAAGTCCATAAAGACCAACCCTATGGTAAAGTTAGCTCCTAGATTTTATGTACCTTTCAAGATGATTATTGCCAAGATAAATGATAGTGCATTTAAGTTGGAGCTACCTTTCCAATTGACAGATTCATTATTCTTTTCATGTTTTTGAGACCATTTTGAGGACCTCTACCCTTCTCATCCAATATTAGAAGAGCCTCCTCAGTTAGTAAGATGAAGAAAAACATCTTGTGCTTGAGTCTATCATTGACCATAAGCCCATCACTACACACACACTTATGTCAAGTATCTTGTGACTTTCAAGAATCATCCTATTAAAAATATGAAATGGATACCAAAAAATTTATTTAGTTCTTACCAAAATCTCATCCACTCATACCATCGTAAATCTAACTAATGAAGTTGTTACTTCATTACGAGCCATCCCTTCCCAAAGATTTCATCCTCAAAATCTAATATATATATATTTATATATATAATTATACATCAATGAGAAGTGAAGGTTTTATCATATCCATTAGACCAAAAAAAAGGATAGGAAGATCTCCAAAAGTAACCATGCTCATACTCGATATAGAACTAGATCCTCCAAGTGTGAGAAAATAAATATGCTTGATTTCCATATAGTCCCATGAATAAAGCCTCCAAAGAAATTATTGAGTGAACCTTCAATCAATCATACCACATGGTCAAGAAACATCCTCCATAGATAAACCTTGTTATTGCACATAGGAAAGCTTGTAGGCAAACAAATTACATTATAGTTGCAACTGATTATTTTACTGAGAATAGTATAAGGCTTGTGCGATAAGAAAGGATAATGCCCAAACAACGTCTGATTTTTTAATTGAGAAAACAATTTGTAGTTTAAAAACTCCCTCTGAGTTGGTTTCAAATCATGGCACTCATTTCCTAAATGATGTCATCGAACACAACACTGAATATCTAAACATACGACATGATAAGATGAGTGGTGTGATCGATGATGACATCATCCCCAAGGGTAAATACTTTCATTTGATGAGGAACTCCTCTATGCTTCTATTCCTTAACTCTCTTGTCCTTCTTCCCCACAATCCTCTCTGGCTCATAAATGTTTTCTCCCTCTTCACCCATAGGTGGAAACTCTTCCACTTCTCCAGGGACAGAACCCATATACTTCTTGGGATTATACGAATGAAATACATCATGGATTCTTGTAGAATGAGGGAGGCCAAGCTTGCAGGAAAAATCACCAACCCTTTTGAGTACCAAGTATAGACCATAGTACCTATGAGCAAACTTCGGATTTGTGGAACCCTTGAAAGTGTTGTGGTAGCTCTTTGGTAGGTTCAAGAGTATATAATCTCCTTCTTAAATCTTTACATCATGCTTATGCTCATCTGCATTAGCCTTTATAACCTCTTGGGCTTTCTTCATATTGCCCTTACATAGTTGAAGAAGTTGTTTCATTTTTTCCAACTCTTCTTTTAGCTAATGGGTTTACCACCTTGTCTTCTTGGAAAGCTATGGAACACACAACCACTTGACACCCATAAAGAGCCTCAAAGGGAGATATCTCAATGCTTAAATGCTTACTAGAATTACGATAATATTTAGCAAGATGTAGGTTTTTTGGTGATCAACGGGCCAAATATGTTAGAGAGACGTAGGATTCTTGGTGGCCAATAACCAAGCTTATAATAAGGTTTTTGGGTGAATAAGGGCCAATCGTATATGTGACTTTTTCTCATCATCTAAGGAACAGTCCCCCTTTGTGCCAATTTGAGTTTCTTGTGTGTTAGAGAGAGAGAGAGAGAGAGAGAGAGAGAGAGAGAGAGAGAGAGAGATTTGAGAGTAAACTGTAGGATTCTTGGTGAATGTGCCTCTTGTTTATTATGTGAGAGTGAGCAAGAGTGAGAGTCCTTGTGGGTGCATGTGAACCTCCTAGCAGTGTAAATAAGGAGAGGAATTTGAAGGGACAGCTTTTCAAAGTAGTCATTGTTGACCTTTAACTCGTAAGGATACTGAGCTTGTTTTGGTAGGCTCACACTTGTCATTTTAATATGACTAACTGTTGTAGCCTTTTGGTAAAGCTACCCTTGAAGAAAGAAGTAACAACATGTTGCAAACAATTCTAACACACTAAGACTAGAGTTGATAATTATAAAAAATTTGGCATGTGAAAATCACCAACTCTTGACCAAGTGTGGCTCATTTTTTGCCTCAAAAAAAATTTTCCTCTAAACTCTTAAAAATCCATTCAGACCTTGCAATTTTTTACGTAAGTACATCCAAAGGCTTTAAACATTATGACACCACTCTTTTTAGTAGGTTCCATCCAGACCCTGCAAACTTCGACGTAAGTACATCCAAAGGCCTTAAACATTATGACACCACTCTTTTTAGTAGGTTTCCCCTGCTTTCAAGAATAACACATGTATCATCATTGTAGCATTCAAAGATTAGAACAACCAAGTGATGAGTAAGTGAGCTTTTATTTGTTTCCTTTAAAAAAAGGGCCCAAGTAGGGGCTCATTTTTACAGTAGATGATCCAAAGGGAGAGGAAAATCTCTGCTTTTTGGTGCACAAAATATGTGTCAGATGAAGACACCTCTCTTAAACAAGGCAAAACCATAAAATCCACCAACTCCTACATATGAAAAGGGAAACACAAGGGTTTATTTGTGAGGTTTTGTGTGAAAAATATATACCAAATTATGATGCGTCTTCTAAAAAAATGACATCAAACAAGCCAAAAACCATAAAATCCAACTCCTACATAAAAAGAGAACTTTAAAACTTTAATAATTAATGTGTGGAATTGAGGATAAGAATTATAACCTCTATAAAAGGAATATATATTAAAGCTATAAAAAACTTGAAAGCTATTCTGATTGTTTTAGCAAGACCTAGTTTGAAGAAGAACAATGTAGGTCTCTAAATAAGAGGAAAAAGTTAAGATAATCCTCCTTATGTACATGTTCAAAAATACATACAAAATTCCTAAGGTTGCCTTACAAACAAGTTTCCTCCATATGGCACTAAGGAAAGAGACCATTAGATCCATGAAAAGAAGAAGACAAAATGGGAGTGAATGATGGCATTCAAGAACATAAACAGGGCATGATCTCTAGTTATTTGAAGCTTTTGGGCTAGAATAGCGAAACTCTATGCACTACCTCTATCAACCAATGCTCTCCAAGCCCATCTTCAACATGCAGAGGAAAATGTTTACCAAATAAGTTTCTATCCTCCAGGTGAATCATTACAAGAAAAAAAAACTATATGTGAAGTCACAAAGCGTAAAAACCGATATAATAGGAGCCGAATATTGCCATGGGGAGACTAGTAGCAAATGTTGGAGATGTTAAACCCAAAGAAAATACAGAGTCTCAAGGAAATAATAGTATTTGACATGCTGAGAACATTTCTTATGTATACTAACATGACCATAGGAACCGATGGAAAGGTTTATGGGGTCACTACATAGCATAAAGCTATCATTAGTAAAGGGTTTCGTTCACCAATCAAAATATGTGTGGATTATGCATAAAAATAAGGGCTTAAAGAAGCTTACTTATCACAAGATTTCACTGAATGTGTTATCAAAGAACGAGAAATCTAGTACGATGTGGCTCACTATACATCCATCCTTTTTTATTAAGTAGTGCTTGAAAATAGCATTGCATTTTTTGTGTGCTTACATCGCAAATTGTGCAAGCTATTAGATGGTGAGCCATTAGCTACTACTACACTGTATGCAATTATGCGTGGTTTACTCAATGAAGAGTTTGAGCCCATCACAATTTATTACCAAACTTATGTAGCTATACTATAAAGGATCAAGACATAAATAACCATTTATTACCAAACTCATGTAGCTATACCAAAGGATCAAGACATGAATAACCATGTATAGCTATACCAAAGGCTCAAGAAATAAATAACCCTAAGCTATAATAGCCAACCTACCAAAGGATCAAGACATGAATAACCATGTATAGCTATACCACAAACGCTCAAGAAATAAATAACCCTAAGCTATAATAGCCAACATACCAAAGGCTCAAGGCTCAAGACATAAATAACCCCAACTACAACAACAGGCCCTATACAATGCTTCCATTGCTAAGGCTGCCAATAGGTTGCTAAATTTCTAATAATAGCTACCAACCTCAGCAAAAGCTGAACTAGTCTAGCCCCTTTCCAACAATCACCTCCAACCCCCATTGCACCTTTGCATACTCGATGTGTTGTTATTACTAATTGTTGGAACAAGGAAAATTTGAGTCCCTACCATACCACGTCCTAGCCCATCACCTAATGGATATGACTAGTAAGTGATAGACATCACTAATCTCATTGCTTTTCTGTCCTATGAAGTCCAAGTGCCCATAAGTTTTTTGTTGTAAATAATTCCACATTTATAGCAAGATCTTACACACGTGGAATGAATTTTAAGAGCCCACATAGAGAGAAAAAAATAGAGCAAATCTCTAAGGCCCATTCAATCAATCCTTGAGGTGCTAGAGAAAGATAAAATCCAAATGAGGATTACCCAAGGTTCCCAAAAACAAGTTCAGACACTACTTTGAGAGTGAGAAAATGAACACAATGTTGCTTATAAAGGCAAACAACTCATTGCAATCTTAGATGGTGGCATTGTAGTTGGCATTATTAGCAATGGAGTTGTCAGGAAACTTGGGGAAACCCTCACCTAGACAATACCAATCTCTCAGGCGGTGAAGTTTAGCTGATGAAAATAATGCTACGTCACTTGGTGTCCTATTATGTAATGCGAAAATCAAAACCTTGGCTTGACTTTTTGCCTATATTTTGTGGTGATGAGCCTTTCAATAGGATCATATAAGATGATCCTTGGGCAACCCTATATAAGGGATTCAAACTTAGTCCATGAGATGGCCAATCACATCTACCCTCCAAAAGGGAGACCTTACTCTGAAAGTTATGTAAATTATTATTATTTTTTATCTTTCATCTCAGCCTAAAGCAGTGGGATAAGTATTTACATATTTTGCAATTTGCATATAATAACCGTCCATACTGCTACTACTAAGACAACACCATTTAAGATAGTCTATGGTAAGGCTTTGCGGACCCCTATGGCTCGTCTTTCACATTCTATAGAGGCTACAAATTCTTTTGTGTAGAGACTTTGACCAAATTCACGAGTTAGTGAAATTGAACATTCGAAAAGCTCGACAGAAGTACATGAAGTATGTAAATAGTAAACATAAACATGTCATCATCTTCAATGAAGGCAACTATTTGCTTATTCGTATTGAGAAAATAAGACTTAAGTCCATAGAGACCAACCCTATGGTAAAGTTAGCTCCTAGATGTTATGTACCTTTCAAGATGATTATTGCCAAGATAAATGATAGTGCATTTAAGTTGGAGCTGCCTTTCCAATTGACATATTCATTATTCTTTTCATGCTTTTGAGACCATTTTGAGGACCTCTACCCTTCTCATCCAATATTAGAAGAGCCTCCTCAGTTAGTAAGATGAAGAAAAACATCTTGTGCTTGAGTCTATCATTGACCATAAGCCCATCACTACACACACACTTATGTCAAGTATCTTGTGACTTTCAAGAATCATCCTATTAAAAATATGAAATGGATACCAAAAATTTTATTTAGTTCTTACCAAAATCTCATCCACTCATACCATCGTAAATCTAACTACTGAAGTTGTTACTTCATTTACGAGCCATCCCTTCCCAAAGATTTTATCCTCAAAATCTAATATATATATTTATATAAATAATTATACATCAATGAGAACTGAAGGTTTTGTCATATCCATTAGACCAAAAAAAAGATAGGAAGATCTCCAAAAGTAACCATGCTCATACTCGATATAGAACTAGATCCTCCAAGTGTGAGAAAATAAATATCTTTGATTTCCATATGGTCCCATGAATAAAGCCTCCAAAGAAATTATTGAGTGAACCTTCAATCAATCATACCACATGGTCAAGAAACATCCTCCATAGATAGACCTTGTTATTGCACACAAAGGAAAGCTTGTAGGCAAACGAATTACATTATAGTTGCAACTGATTATTTTACTGAGAATAGTATAAGGCTTGTGCGGTAAGAAAGG
The DNA here is from genome assembly GCF_041138505.1 of Cibotium barometz. NCBI lineage: Eukaryota > Viridiplantae > Streptophyta > Polypodiopsida > Cyatheales > Cibotiaceae > Cibotium > Cibotium barometz. The sequence goes on from NC_141079.1 coordinate 15,176,535, forward strand.
ATAATGCCCAAACAACGACTGATTTTTTAATTTGAGAAGACAATTTGTAGTTTTAAAACTCCCTCTGAGTTGGTTTTAGATCATGGCACTCATTTCCTAAATGATGTCATCGAACACAACACTGAATATCTAAACATACGACATGATAAGATGAGTGGTGTGACCGATGATGACATCATCCCTAAGGGTAAATACTTTCATTTGATGAGAAACTCCTCTATGCTTCTATTCCTTAACTCTCTTGTCCTTCTTCCCCACAATCCTTTCTGGCTCATAAATGTTTTCTCCCTCTTCACCCATAGGTGGAAACTCTTCCACTTCTCCAGGCATAGAACCCATATACTTCTTGGGATTATACGAATGAAATACATCATCGATTATTGTAGAATGAGGGAGGCCAAGCTTGCAGGAAAAATCACCAACCCTTTTGAGTATAGACCATAGTACCTATAAGCAAACTTGGGATTAGTGGAACCCTTGAAAGTGTTGTGGTAGCTCTTTGGTAGGTTCAAAGGTGTATAATCTCCTTCTTAAATCTTTACATCATGCTTATGCTCATCTGCATTAGCCTTTATAACCTCTTGGGCTTTCTTCATATTGCCCTTACATAGTTGAAGAAGTTGTTTCATTTTTTCCAACTCTTCTTTTAGCTAATGGGTTTACCACCTTGTCTTCTTGGAAAGCTATGGAACACACAAGCACTTGATACCCATAAAGAGCCTCAAAGGGAGATATCTCAATGCTTAAATGCTTACTAGAATTACAGTAAAATTTAGCAAGATGTAGGTTTTTTGGTGATCAAGGGGCCAAATATGTTAGAGAGATGTAGGATTCTTGGTGGCCAATAACCAAGTTTACAGTAAGGTTTTCGGGTGAATAAGGGCCAATCTTATATAAGTGACTTTTTCTCATCATCTAAGGAACAGTCCCCCATTGTGCCAATTTGAGTTTCTTGTGTGTTAGAGAGAGAGAGAGAGAGAGAGAGAGAGAGAGAGAGAGAGTTGAGAGTAAACTGTAGGATTCTTGGTGAATGTGCCTCTTGTTTATTATGTGAGAGTGAGCAAGAGTGAGAGTCCTTGTGGGTACATGCGAACCTCCTAGCGGTGTATAATACTGAGCTTGTTGTGGTAGGCTCACACTTGTCCTTTTAATATGACTAACTATTGTAGCCTCTTGGTAAAGCCACCCTTGAAGAAAGTAGTGACAACATGTTGCAAACAATTCTAACACACTAAGACTAGAGTTGATAATTATAAAAAATTTGGCATGTGAAAATCACCAACTCTTGACCAAGTGTGGCTCATTTTTTGCTTCAAAAAAATTATTCCTCTAAACTCTTAAAAATCCATCCAGACCTTGCAAACTTTGACGTAAGTACATCCAAAGGCTTCAAACATTATGACACCACTCTTTTTAGTAGGTTTCACCTGCTTCTTCAACAATAACACATGTATCATCATTGTAGCATTCAAAGATTAGAACAACCAAGTGATGAGTAAGTGAGACTTTATTTGTTTCCTAAAAAAAAGGGCCTAAGTAGGGGCTCATTTTTACAATAGATGATCCAAAGGGAGAGGAAAATCTCTACTTTCTGGTGCGCAAAATATGTGTCAAATGAAGACACCTCTCTTAAACAAGGCAAAACCATAAAATCCACCAACTCCTACATATGAAAAGGGAAACAACATATGATTGAAAGGCAAGGGTTTATTTATGAGGTTTTGTGTGAAAAATATATACCAAGTTATGATGCGTCTTCTAAAAAAATGACATCGAACAAGGCAAAAACCATAAAATCCAACTCCTACATAAAAAGAGAACTTCAAAACTTTAATAATTAATGTGTGGAATTGAGGATAAGAATTATAACCTCTTTAAAAGGAATATATTAAAGCTATAAAAAGCTTAAAAGCTGTTCTGATCGTTTCAGTAAGACCTAGTTTGAAGAAGAAGAATGTAGGTCTCTAAATAAGAGGAAAAAGTTAAGATAATCCTCCTTATGTACATGCTCAAAAATACATACAAAATTCCTAAGGTTGCCTTACAAACAAGTTTCCTCCATATGGCACTAAGGAAAGAGACCATTAGATCCATGAAAATAAGACAATAAAATGGGAGTCAATGATGGCATTCAAGAACATAAACAGGGCATGATCTCTAGTTATTTGAAGCTTTTGGGCTAGAATAGCGAAACTCTATGCACTACCTCTATCAACCAATGCTCTCCAAGCCCATCTTCAACATGCAATATTTACCAAATAAGTCTCTATCCTTCGGGTGAATCATTACAAGAAAAAAAAACTATATGTGAAGCCACAAAGCCTAAAAACCTTAAAAAAGTTTCAGATATAATAGGAGCTGAATATTGCCATGGGAAGACTAGTAGCAAATGTTGGAGATGTTAAACCCAAAGAAAATACAGAGTCTCAAGGAAATAATGGTGTGGAGAATTCATAAGCATCAAAGCCAGTCTTTGACATGCTGAGAACATTTCCTATGTATACTAACATGACCATAGGAACCGATGGAAAGGTTTATGGGGTCACTACATAGCATAAAGATATCATTAGTAAAGGGTTTTGTTCACCAATCAAAATATGTGTGGATTATGCAAAAAAATAAGGGCTTAAAGGAGCTTACTTATCACAAGATTTCACTGAATGTGTTATCAAAGAGTGACAAATCTAGTACCATGTGGCTCACTATACATTCATGCTTGAAAATAGCATTGCATTTTTTGTGTGCTTACATCGCAAATTTTGCTTGTGTAAAAGTGACCAAGGAGACACACTTATATGCTATTCTAAATAATCCATGAAAGAAGCAAACTTATGAGGCCACCTCAACCACTTACACACTATCACTTGCTTCCCAATCGAATAGATCTATTATTGGCCTCAACTACTACACATGAGGCATATCTATAATAATCTATTCCTGATTGAAGAGATCTATTCTTGGTGTCAACTAATACATGAAGCAAATCTATGATAAGCTTCGTGTTTGATCCATGTGATGCAAGTGTTAAAGCAACTTTTAGTACCTCCTTTGGGAACAAAAGCCCATAATAGCACCATGCAAGCTAGCGAATCCCCAAGTGTGCCTTAGCAAAAATGGGAAATGATGCTAGGTCTATACAGTGGCCCTTTGCCATAGCAGTAGAATCTTGTTATACCCTCAATCGTTAAAAATCTCATTGAATAAACTTAGCTAATACTGGGCAGCAAGATAATACTTAACAACCCCCCCATTAGATACCGACATCTATATCCTCTCAAAGAAATATGGTTTGGTTTGTGGTGTCCCCACTTATAACCATGTGTTCTCTTATATTATGCCCATTTCCTAAAATATGTTAATCATGATTGCTAAAGAAACAACCAAGCATCTAATCCTAGGTAGCATCACTTTCTTCTTCCCCCGTGAAAGTAGCCTTAGTGCTACGTATACCACCTAACACTCAACCCCAAGTTGACAATACAACTCAAGGAGCTCCAAATCCAATCCTCAAGGGCGTGTATATAGAAGAATGCACAATATTGAAAGTAGGGCCATCAACACAATACAAAACACTGAAGTACAGAATGAAGTGGGGAGTAAATAATATTTTGGCTTGCAAACTTGATTACAAGCTGATGACATCCATCCACCCATGTGCTAGATAAGAAGCTTTTAAGGAGGATGTCATTTCTTAAAAGAGTCCTCAAACACAATGAGCTTGATAATAAACTAAGGTTGCCAAACTAGTCTATATATAGTACCCAAGGTCAGTATGGACGTAGGTCGGCTGCCAATCCACAACTTTGTCCACAAGGACCAACTGACCATATCATTTGAGTTATACCATATTATATTACAACTAAGCCTAATAGGAACTTAACATAGCCCCCGCATTGATCTTCTAAGACCTTCTAGCTCCGCAACCCCCCGAGCACTCACCAATAATGTAATCACATATACCTTACAAGCATGCATCCTATGTGGCAGAGTGTTAAGTCTACTTAAGTCATCTCCTAACCATCTGGCCACCATCTAGTGTCTAAAGTGGGAATTGTTAGAGGTGCTCGGGTGCTCACCACCACAATGGCTACTCCTCATAAAGGGGCCTTACAAAATAGAGCACATCCAAGGGTGGAGCATTGAGCAAATGCGAAATGGATCTAGAGCAAAATATTGTATCAAACACATCAAAGCAAGAATCTAGCATCCATTAATCATGAGATTAGTGATCAAATGGCTCATCACATGAATATACAAAAGAGAGAGAATCTATAAGTGCATGTAGCAAGAGAAGATGCACAAATAGCCTAAGTGTGTTTAACCTCTCACCAAGAGGATGGCTTTCAAGTTAGCCCCCATGAACTTGACCATGGAAGGCCAAATCTCCATAGATGGAGCCCAAAGGTACAAGATGACCAAAATTAGTAAAAGTGTCAAAAGATGTCAAAAGTGCATATTATGAGTATATTGTAATGGGCATGAGTCATGCCACATCCTTGTAAGTGATCCGCCTCATTTTCAAATTCAAGCTATATGCACCTCACAATTGTTTGCACTCACTTCAATTTCCAAAAACTAGATATGTTGGTGAGGGTACCCAGGGTGTTGGCGGAGAGGCCCGGGGGAGGAGCATGGCTTGAATCCACCGTGCCGTGAGTGCCGTGGTAAAGCGGTACGGTGGAGGATTAGGTGTGGAGGTGAAAACTTGGCCTCATTGGTCACACTAGGTACGGGGGTGAGAAGAGCTTGGCCGGGAGATCGGCAAGCTTCAACGTGCTACACCGACGATCTTCTTCTCACAATCATCCTCTTGGTTTATGTACATGGCAATGGCGCCTTAATATGGACATCTCATGGGAATTGATCTTGCATTATGCCATGGGAAACATATGGTGAATGCTTGGTATTGCAAGAAATTTGTATGCCTTTTGGTGATGCAAGTTGAGGCACATGCTATGTAATGGATGGGAATTGATAAGAGGATCATGGATTTTTGCATTTTTACTTGAGAAAAATTGAGATTTAGCTCCTAAAACAAAGGAGAATATGTCAAAATTTTCTCAAATTTTTTGGTCATACATGGACAATTGAAGCTTGTGGAGCATAATTTGCAGACCTTGTGATGCCATTGAGGTGCGAAAGGTGTTGACATTGGTTTGGGAGCAAACAAGGATCAATTGGTCACAAAAAGGGTCACTTTGGCAAGAATCTGTAGATTCAAAAAAACCCTACTTCAGTCCCAACACTTTTGGACTAAATTAAAAGGGACCATATGAGCTCTTACTGCTTCCTTAGAGCTACCCAACGAGCCCTTAACCTCCGCATTTCGTTATCTCTTTAGGGTAGAATTTAGGGTTTTTGCAGAAATAATAAACCCTAATTCAGTCTCACAGGGGTTTGAAGGTTTTCTAGATCTAATTACATAGGCTTGTAGTACTCATCGAAGACTTTGATTTGAGCTAAAAAGTTTTACATTTGGATATTTCTAGCTCAAGTTATACCCAAAATACCTTTTCAACCTATAACCCTGTAAACCCTAAAAGAGAGAATAGTAGCACACCTCATCTCTTACGAGTCTTTGCATAGTGGTCTAGTATACTTCATTAGCTCTCCAACAAGCTTTAGATCACTTCAATCGGACATCCCTACCTCAATTTAGAGCCAAATTTCTGAAATCGAAGGTTTCCATGGGGCCGAAGCCAAAAGGGCGACCGAGGTGCAACACTTTGGCTTCCGACGAGGTAGAGGGTGAAGAGGCAATGATGGAACAAGGAATTTTGGATGCTCCAGAGGATACTTTTGGGTACACTTCAAGAGAAGGGAATACTTTTGGGCATACTTCAAGAGAAGGGAATGAGGAGTTGAATGTCGGAAGTGCACATAAGCACATCCCACAATCTTCGCATGCCATACCCATCGATTTGATCATGCAAATGCTGATGGAAATGAATGCTAAGATGGACATGATGGCTACAAGGGTGGAAGTCAATGGTAGGCTTGACACTATGGCTACAAGGATGGAAGTTTTGGAAGAGAGGGTCGCTCGGCCAATGAGCCAACCTTCCTATGATAGTGGTCATGGTGATTTACATAAAGGCAAGCAATTTGGGACAGCTTTTGAAGGCCGTAGGGAAGGCAAGCTACCCATGGTACAAGAGGTTTCTCCCAAGGTAACACATGAGCATTCCACCAAGAATGTCACTTTTGGATTCATGGCGGATGCTAGGAGGCCTTCTATGCGGGAGATGAAGCCTACTACATTCCAAGCGGGTTCTTTTCAATTGGATGGAAAGCAACATGCACCTACATTCAGACATGAGGAGTCAAATTTTGGAGATCCGAGGAGAGTACCTTTGAAACCCAAAGCAAATCAGTTCTCCATGCTTGCAGAGGAGGTGTATGATATGGATGATGTGATTGAGCTTGATTAGGAACATATGTCATTCATTGAGAGACAAAGAGAAGCTCATGATAGGTGGATGGAAATGCCAAATTTCCTCAAGAGGGAGTACAAGGATTTTGCCCAATTCCTTGGATCTTTTGTGCAAATGCAAAAGCACAAGCCCTCGCACCATCATGAGAATGCATCGTCAACCGTGTCAAAGGATGTAAAGGACAAGATTTCACTCTCTAAGTTCAAGGGTGATGGTTCAGCCCCACATGAGTTGGAAGAATGGATGAATAAGTTGGATACATACTTTCAGCTCTATCCGAAGAGTGAAAGGGACAAAGTGCATTTTGCATCCTTGCATTTGGAAGACTATGCACATCAATGGTGGAGACATATGCTCAAGGAAGGAGTTATGCCACATACTTGGGAAGAACTCAAGCATGAAATGAATATGACATTTGTGTTGCCTTTGGTTCTTGACTGATACCATGAAGAATGGTATGAACTCACACAAAAGGGGATGTCGGTTAGGGAGTACGTCAAGAGGTTCATGAAGCTCTCTATGTTTGTGGATGGACTCAATGAAGGCATGTGATTGAAGAAGTTTGTGCATGGTCTAGATTCATACATCAAAGCAGATGTCTCGGCACAAAGACCAAGCACTATCAAAGAGGCTATGAGGTTGGCAGAATTATATGAGCCAAAGTATAAGAGGGTTCAGCCCAATGTACCTTTTCATAAGCCATTTCACACCTTCAAATGTAGGGAAAAGTCTACCTTCTTGTAAGATTCCTCCCCAGCCTCTCAAAATGTCCAGCATCTTCCCCTGTAATCAATCCCTCTTTAGAAATATAAAAGACCTTGTTTCTAACTGTTTTAACCTAGAGAGAGAGAAAATATTCTAGAGAGAGAATATTCAGATTGGATAGAAAATTATCTCATCTTATTAAAATAAGTTCCCCTAAAACAGAAATTCAAAAAGAACTTTCCAATGTGCAATTGAAATTAATTGGAAATGGGTATAAAGGACCTTAGCCTAAGGGTCTAGATTTTCAGAAATTTTTGGATTATGGTCCAATTAAGGTTCCTATGGGCCAATAACATCAATCCATGTGTAGGGAGGAGATAAATCCAATTTGTAAAAGAAGATACCCAAAAATGAGTAAATGCTCACATAAGATGAAGAATTGAAAATGTACAAGGTTTATTAGTAAAAAACTATGAGCAATATTAAAAATATGAGATATTTTGGGTATCCAAAAATGAGTAAATGCTCACATAAGATGAAGAGTTGAAAATGTACAAGGTTTATTAGTAAAAAACTATGAGCAATATTAAAAATATGAGATATTTTGGGTATCCAAAAAGGAGTGAATGCTCACATAAGATGAAGAGTTGAAAATGTACAAGATTTATTAGTAAAAAACTAAGATCAATATTAAAAATATGAGATATTTTGGGTATCCAAAAATGAGTAAATGCTCACACAAGATGAAGAGTTTAAAATGTACAAGGTTTATTAGTAAAAAACTATGAGCAATATTAAAAATATGAGATATTTTGGGTATAATGATTCCATTTTGACACATATGTAAGGAAGGGGAGTTCTTTAAAGGAGGTGCATATTTCACATACTTGAATGAGTTTTAAACTAAAAAATAATGTGATATTTTTATCTCTCCTCTCTCTTGAACCAAACCAAATCAAAATGGAACCAAACCGAATCAAAAAGTAACCAAACTAGGTCTAAATCTAGTCCAAATTCAACCAAACTGAATTTGGAAAATTCTAAAATTCAGTTAGCTTTGGTTAGAGCTTCCCTCTCCTATAAATAGAACATGAGTCCTTTAAAAAAAATATAGAAGAATTTTACTATACTAGAGTTATGCTGAAATAATGCTAATTTCTACTATTCTCTAAAATTCTCTCCAAATTGAAGAAATTGGAGCTTCCCTCTTTCTTCAATCCCCATTGGTGGCTCCATCAACATACTTAACCAATTGATTGGTTGGGGGCCTCTACCGTGAACAAAGAATCAAGCAAATTGTAAGGTAAATGGTGAATTTTGATCTTTTCTATAATTTCTCAATGCTTCTCTCTTCTCAACCCCTCTCAAGCTTGAGAAGCTTAATTGGAATGGTTTTTGAATGCTATTGAAGTTAATTGATGAATGGTAGTGAAGAGTTACATAATTTGATGAATGCTATTGAAGTTAATTGATTAATGATAGTTAAGAATTACATAAATTTCCATTTATGCTTAATTCAAATGGTTTTTATGTAAATTCTCTCTCTCACTCAAGAAATGGTCATACTAATGACCCATTCTCAATCCAAATGAAGCTTTTCATAAAGTTTTTCCTTAATCCAAGATTAATCTATGCTTGAGGCCAAATTAATGGCTTTTTTCTATGCTTTTAGTTTATGTATATTGATGATTCAATCCATTATGGATTAATGATCCAATTAGGGATCATTCTAATTATTTCCTTAATGATAAGCTTTATCCCTTAGAAAAATTGAGATTTATCAGTCATAGCAACGGAGCTATGGTAAAATTTTTATAAAAATTACGCATAAAATAATTTCATTCAAAGCATAAAAAGAGGACTTCCTACCATATTCTGGGAATTATCATCCTAGATTAATTGAAAGATATTCATTGTAATCCTAGAGAAATTGATTTTTATATTATGCATAATTGATTTTCATGCATAGAGGTATGCATAAAAGATTATTATTTTAATATAAAAGTGTTACTTTTATCATAATTAGATTTCATGCATAGAGGTATGCATAAAAGATTATTATTTTAATATAAAAGTGTTACTTTTATCATAATTGAATTTCATGCATAAAGGTATGCATAAAAGTTGATTATTTTATTGTAAAAGTGTTACTTTTATCATATTGGATTTCATGCATAGAGGTATGCATAAAAGATATTCTTTTTATACTAAAAGTGTGATTTTTCATTATAAATGGATTTTATGCATAACTTAGATGCATAAGAGAAATTCTTTTATTCTAAAACTGTAATTCCTACCAAATTGAATTTATGCATAAGAAGATGCATAAAGATTGATTTTTAATTCAAAAGTGTCATTCTCATCTAAATTGAATTTATGCATAGGAAAATGCATAAAAGATTGAAATTTAATTCAAAAGTGTCATTTTCATTTAAAATGAATTTATGCATAGGAAGATGCATAAAAGATTGATTTTTACTTCAAAAGTATTAATCTCCTTAAATAGAATTTATGCATAAATAAATGTGTAAAGAAATCTTATATCAAATATAAGAATTCTCTTGTATTCTATAAATAGATATGAGATGTAATAGGATGTGATAAGAGGTGTATAAGATGTGATAAGAGGTGATAAGATGCTTATGAAATAAGTTAGGAGGTGATAAGATGAATTAAGATGTGATAAGATGTGTATGAGATGAGGTAAGAAGTATATGTGATAGGATAAGATGTATATGGGTTGTGATAGGGCGAGAATGGATGTGATGTAAAAGATTAGATGTGAAGGCATATGGGGTTATATGAATGGGAATGTGGAAATGGATGTATGTATGTGGATGTGTGGATGTGGAGATGGGAGTGTGGATGTATGAATGTGAAAATGGATGTATACATGAAGATGTATATACATAGATGTGAATGTGGATGTAGATGTGGCTATATAGATGTGAATGTGGAATGTGGATGTGGATGTATGTATGTATGTGGATGTAGATGTGGATGTATAGATGTGAATGGGAATATGGATGTGGATGTATGTGAATGTGGATGTATAGATGTGAATGTGGAATGTGGATGTGGAATGTGGATGTGGATGTATGTATGTATGTGGATGTAGATGTGGATGTATAGATGTGAATGGGAATGTGGATGTGGATGTATGTATGTATGTGGATGTGGATGTATGAATGAGGACGTGATAGTGGATGTATGCATGTGGATGTGGATGTATGGATGTGGATATGGATGTGTATGTATGAATGTGGATATGGGATGTGGATGTATAAATGAGGATGTGAAAATGGAGGTAAGTATGTAGATGTGGATGTATGGATGTGAATGTGGATGTGGATGTGGATGTATGGATGTGGATATGGATGTGAATATATGATATATGATGTGAAGGAATCTGAAGTAAAGAGATGGAAAATGATGTGATTGGATGAGTACACATATAAATGGAATGTGGAATAAGTAATATGGATTAATGAGGGATAATGTGAAAAAATGAGAGTTAATATAGAAATTGTATTTGTAAACTGTTTGTAAATGCTATTTGTAAATGGCTGTTTTATGTCAAGAATGCTGGGGAAGCATTTTGACCATCTTGTGATTAAGGTCGTGGAGACCTAACTGATAAAGTTGCAACTGCTGACGGAGAGTCAATGGAGGACATCTCGCGTAGCAAGGTCGGCCGAGGTCTTGACCAGCCTCAGTTCGATTAAAATGGTGAGCTTCCGGTACGGTGGATGAGGGACCAAGGAAGCGGCCTATGAGTGAAGCGCTAGGTCACCTGCGAGCGAAGGATCCTAGAGGGTGCTGACCATACGATGCTCGGGCTTTGGGTCGCCTAGGATACCCACACGTGCGTCGAGGAAGATATTGGAACAAGGAGTAAGAGTTGTTTTCTGAAACCGGGCATGGATCTGGTTGATTGACCTTGCTGGTCTTCAATGGATGAGTCCATGGCTCTTTTTATGGATCTGTTGGTTGATCTTGATGATCTTCAATGAGAGTCCATCTTGATTTTTATAAGTGATTATATTGCCGAGTATTATGGGCTAGGAACTATTGAAAAGGCCCCTGATGAGTGGACAGGTGGTGAGCGTTCTAGTTGCCAATGATGCCATAGATACTCTGATGAAGGAATGATGGAAAATTAAGAATCAACCGGATAATTTGGAAGATTGTGATCAGTGGTACTATGGTTTCATTAAAGGATTGTTTTAAAGTTAGCTGATGCTAAGAAAAAGGCAATTTCATATTGGGTGTGTAAGTGGTGTGGCTAGTTTTATGTTTGCATGAACTTCCGGCTAGGGGGCCTTGGAACTCTTTTCCTTGGTACCTGGGACAAAACCTAACCAAATTCCAAAATTGGATCCCATCACTACAGTGGTTGGGCGGTTGGCTAACCCATGGGATCGGATGGGGTTAGGCTGGACTGATGGATCCGTAAATCGAGACTCAATTTTTGTTATTACGATAGATGAAGTAAGTCCCGGATAGTAATTGTTCTATGGATAGGAATCAATGGCTGTGCCTCTTGATGGGGAAAAAAGCGTTGATCCCAATGATCCAAGTGCAAGTTTCTTCCTTGATCTGACCAAGTATCTTTATAGGTGCAGTCGGATCAGTTTGATCACTAATGGTCTTGACTACGTTAGAGTAAAAAGTTATCCTGGAGGAATCGCCCGTGCTTTCCGGATAAGGGAAGTTTTTCCGGGTTCGGTTTTGGAAAAACCAACGGATTAGTCTTTTTGTCCAGATATCCGTGGACGAGGCCCCGAGTGTGGGACCCTGCCTCGCGCAAGAAGTGCTACTTCCGCTGCTAGTACCCCGAATCTATTGCGTGGTGGGAACAGAGATCTCACAGTTGGTATCAGAGCATTTGGTTAATGAGGATCAACCGAGAAGCCAAATATATCAAAAATTTATCTAGAATCACAAAAAGGTTATAATTGTGTGATATAATTCATACAATTTGATACTCAAACTGAAAATTTGTAAATTAGGAATTGGGTCTTCAAATGGAAGTACTGCAATTCTATGGAACCCTGACTTGCTTGAGGCCTAGACACGATGGTATTTACCTTATAGTTCCAAGTATCATGACTACCCGTATATACCGAGGGTATAACTGCAGCTCTTTACCGGCAGTATATACGAGTAAATCTAAGACTTGAAATTATAAGCGTTAATGCTATCCTCGAGGGGGTCACTCACAAAAAAATGTGAATATCACGTGCATTCAACAGAAGCATAATTTTTATTTATAAAACTTACAGAAATATATTTACATAAGGGTATGATTTAAAATTTTTTCAAAAAAATTTACAGATTCATAAAGAAAAGGGGATATTATATAGATTAAAAAATTCACAAATAAGGAAGGCATTTAAAATATAGGCCTTGAACGCACGCGATAGGAATATTTTACATATAGTGACCCCCCGAGATGCTATCCAGATGATGATTTCGAATGTGGGTGATATGATTTTTAATTCTGTTTGAGAACTGATGAATTGATTTGGATTCTGATTGAAAAATGATGATTTCTGAAATTTAGTTGAAATATAAGAACCTGAGCAAAACCACAATGAGGATGAATGGGACGAGTCCCTGTGATGATATTCATAACTAGAATGATGATAATGATTTCAGCAAATCACTATGAGATTAGTGGATTGTGCTATCAAATTGCTACTGTTAACACTTGACTCCGTAGATCAAGTTAAGGGATGACAAATTGAGAACTTACTTGACTGAAATTCCCGTGGAGGAATGTTCATAAAGAAATTTTTCGGTCTAATGGACCATTATCGTGTTAAAAATATGGATGATATGATCTGAATGAATTGTTATTTAATGATGAGTTCTATATAAGGGATATTTATCCCCGTATTCTGTTGGGTTGACCAGAATATAAGGAACCCTAAAATAAATTGGATCAAAAGAGTTGTCCTCTACCTTCGAGATGAGGACATCTCGTACTTTTTAAGTGGGGTAGAATGTAAGATTCCTCCCCCAACCTTCACCTTTTTGATCTTATAATTATTCCCTCTCTAAATAAAAGAAAGATTCTGTTTAAAAAAGGAAGACCCTTTCCCTAGAATACTTCTCAGGAGTCCCACCTGTTTTAGGGATTCAGAACAATGAGTTCAGAAGTGAAAATCAGTGTTTTGGATATCAAGGTTTTGGTCTTCATTCGAGTACGGCCCAAAAGAAGTTCTTTATCTCTTAGGAAGTATAAGAAATTATCCCCCAGATATTGTGGGCCTTATCTGAATTCAAAGAAAGTAGGTGACTTAGCCTACGAGCTTCTTTTATCTCCTCATCTCAAAGTTCATAATGTATCTCATGTAAGCCTTCTATAGAAATATGTGCCAAAACCAAATCATGGAAAGACGGTAAAACTTCAGTGGCAAGATACCCCGTTGGCTTCTAGGTTACGCTAGTTCCTTCTTTTATATAAGTCGTAACTCTTACTTGTCGCTCGCAGTAATCTTACTTCCATCGATCTCCTTTCTTCTTAATCTCCTTTATGGCTTGGCAGCAGGAATTGGTTTTATCCATGATGATTTCTCACCTTCAAGAGATGCAAGCGAGTCTGTGAAGAAGGATTTTATAGAACTGTATGAGCGCTCACTTTTCCCTCACTTGGGAACTTCTGTAGCTCAGACCAAATGGTAGACCTGTCAAGATATAACTAGGGTAACACCGTGGGGGCGACAGCACTTTCGTAACAATGTCCGCTTGGCTATGGTTATTGAAGCTTTGGGTTTGGGTCCCCGATACTACTGCGTGATGAGATCAAGGCATGGTGGATTTTTTGAGCGGGTCTTCTTACTAGCGTGCTTTCTTCCTCACCAGAAGATATGCCTTTATCCTATTTTCGGCTTGCCTCTTAGAGGTCATTTTGTTAGATCACCTCATACCACTGAGGTAGGTACTGTAATAACCAGCCGAATTATTCCCATAGACGAATTACCTTATACGTGTGCAGCTTGTGAGTGCTGCTTTTGTGACCATATGATGGACGGGCTTATGGAAGTGTAAAGAGTTCTTCTATCTTTACTGTATTGGTTTCAAGAATGAATAAAGTTGAAATCTTTGTTCTTGTCTTGAGTCTTGCTCTCTTTGAGACTTTTCCTGGTGGTTAATCTTAATTAAAAATTTTCTCTCAGTCTTATATTTGTGCATCTTGCGAAATTATCCCCACTTTGCGAGATGAGGGCATCTCGCGTTTTTCAAGTGGGAGAGAATGTAAGATTCCTCCCCAGTCTCTCAAACTGTCCAGCATCTTCCCCTGTAATCAATCCCTCTTCAGAAATATAAAAGACCTTGTTTCTAACTGTTTTAACCTAGAGAGAGAAAATATTCTAGAGAGAGAATATTCAAATTTTTAATATTTTTAGATAGAAAATTATCTCATCTTATTAAAATAAGTTCCCCTGAAACAGAAATTCAAAAAGAACTTTCCAATGTGCAATTGAAATTAATTGGAAATGGGTATAAAGGACCTTAGCCTAAGGGTCTAGATTTTCAGAAATTTTTGGATTATGGTCCAATTAAGGTTCCTATGGGCCAATAACATCAATCCATGTGTAGGGAGGAGATAAATCCAATTTGTAAAAGAAGATACCAAAAAATGAGTAAATGCTCACATAAGATGAAGAATTGAAAATGTACAAGGTTTATTAGTAAAAAACTATGAGCAATATTAAAAATATGAGATATTTTGGGTATCCAAAAAGGAGTAAATGCTCACATAAGATGAAGAGTTGAAAATGTACAAGGTTTATTAGTAAAAAACTATGAGCAATATTAAAAATATGAGATATTTTGGGTATCCAAAAAGAAGTGAATGCTCACATAAGATGAAGAGTTGAAAATGTACAAGATTTATTAGTAAAAAACTAAGATCAATATTAAAAATATGAGATATTTTGGGTATCCAAAAATGAGTAAATGCTCACACAAGATGGAGAGTTGAAAATGTACAAGGTTTATTAGTAAAAAACTATGAGCAATATTAAAAATATGAGATATTTTGGGTATAATGATTCCATTTTGATACATATGTAAGGAAGGGGAGTTCTTTAAAGGAGGTGCATATTTCACATGCATGAATGAGTTTTAAACTCAAAAATAATGTGATATTTTTATCTCTCCTCTCTCTTGAACCAAACCAAATCAAAATGGAACCAAACTGAATCAAAAAGTAACCAAACTAGGTCTAAATCTAGTCCAAATTCAACCAAACTGAATTTGAAAAATTCTAGAATTCAGTTAGCTTTGGTTAGAGCTTCCCTCTCCTATAAATAGAACATGAGTTCTTTGAAAAAAATATAGAAGAATTTTACTATACTAGAGTTATGCTGAAATAATGCTAATTTCTACTATTCTCTAAAATTCTCTCCAAATTGAAGAAATTGGAGCTTCCCTCTTTCTTCAATCCCCATTGATGGCTCCATCAACATACTTAACCAATTGATTGGTTGGGGGCCTCTACCGTGAACAAAGAATCAAGCAAATTGTAAGGTAAATGGTGAATTTTGATCTTTTCTATAATTTCTCAATGCTTCTCTCTTCTCAACCCCTCTCAAGCTTGAGAAGCTTAATTGGAATGGTTTTTGAATGCTATTGAAGTTAATTGATGAATGGTAGTGAAGAGTTACATAATTTGATGAATGCTATTGAAGTTAATTGATTAATGATAGTTAAGAATTACATAAATTTCCATTTATGCTTAATTCAAATGGTTTTTATGTAAATTCTCTCTCTCACTCAAGAAATGGTCATACTAATGACCCATTCTCAATCCAATGAAGCTTTTCATAAAGTTTTTCCTTAATCCAAGATTAATCTATGCTTGAGGCCAAATTAATGGCTTTTTTCTATGCTTTTAGTTTATGTATATTGATGATTCAATCCATTATGGATTAATGATCCAATTAGGGATCATTTTAATTATTTCCTTAATGATAAGCTTTATCCCTTAGAAAATTTGAGATTTATCAGTCATAGCAGCGGAGCTATGTTAAAATTTTTATAAAAATTACGCATAAAATAATTTCATTCAAAGCATAAAAAGAGGACTTCCTACCATATTCTGGAAATTATCATCCTAGATTACTTGAAAGATATTCATTGTAATCTTAGAGAAATTGATTTTTAATTCAAAAGTGTCATTCTTATCTAAATTGAATTTATGCATAGGAAAATGCATAAAAGATTGAAATTTAATTCAAAAGTGTCATTTTCATTTAAAATGAATTTATGCATAGGAAGATGCATAAAAGATTGATTTTTACTTCAAAAGTATTAATCTCCTTAAATAGAATTTATGCATAAATAAATGTGTAAAGAAATCTTATATCAAATATAAGAGTTCTCTTGTATTCTATAAATAGATATGAGATGTGATAGGATGTGATAAGAGGTGTATGAGATGTCATAAGAGGTGTATGAGATGTGATAGGATGTGATAAGAGGTGTATAAGATGTGATAAGAGGTGATAAGATGCTTATGAAATAAGTTAGGAGGTGATAAGATGAATTAAGATGTGATAAGATGTGTATGGGATGAGGTAAGAAGTGTATGTGATAGGATAAGATGTATATGGGTTGTGATAGGGCGAGAATGGATGTGATGTAAAAGATTAGATGTGAAGGCATATGGGGTTATATGAATGGGAATGTGGAAATGGATGTATGTATGTGGATTTGTGGATGTGGAGATGGGAGTGTGGATGTATGAATGTGAAAATGGATGTATGCATGAAGATGTATATGCATAGATGTGAATATGGATGTAGATGTGGCTGTATAGATGTGAATGTGGAATGTGGATGTGGATGTATGTATGTATGTGGATGTAGATGTGGATGTATAGATGTGAATGGGAATATGGATGTGGATGTATGTGAATGTGGATGTAGATGTGGATGTATAGATGTGAAGGATGTGGATGTATGTATGTATGTGGATGTAGATGTGGATGTATAGATGTGAATGGAAATGTGGATATGGATGTATCTATGTATGTGGATGTGGATGTATGAATGAGGACGTGATAGTGGATGTATGCATGTGGATATGGATGTATGGATGTGGATATGGATGTGTATGTATGAATGTGGATATGGGATGTGGATGTATAAATGAGGATGTGAAAATGGAGGTAAGCATGTAGATGTGGATGTATGGATGTGAATGTGGATGTGGATGTGGATGTGGATGTATGGATGTGGATATGGATGTGAATATATGATATGTGATGTGAAGGAATCTAAAGTGAAGAGATGGAAAATGATGTGATTGGATGAGTACACATATAAATGGAATGTGGAATAAGTAATATGGATTAATGAGGGATAATGTGGAAAAATGAGAGTTAATATAGAAATTGTATTTGTAAACTATTTGTAAATGCTGTTTGTAAATGGCTGTTTTATGTCAAGAATCCTGGGGAAGCATTTTGACCGTCTTGTGATTAAGGTGGTGGAGACCTAACTGATAAAGTTGCAACTGCTGGCGGAGAGTCAATGGAGGACGTCTTGCGTAGCAAGGTCGGCCGAGGTCTTGACCTCCGGTACAGTGGATGAGGGACCAAGGAAGGGTCGCCTAGGATACCCACACGTGCGTCGAGGAAGATATTGGAACAAGAAGTAAGAGTTGTTTTCTGAAACCGGGCATGGATCTGGTTGATTGACCTTGCTGGTCTTCAATGGATGAGTCCATGGCTCTTTTTATGGATCTGTTGGTTGATCTTGCTGATCTTCAACGAGAGTCTATCTTGATTTTTATAAGTGATTATATTGCCGAGTATTATGGGCTAGGAACTATTGAAAAGGCCCCTGAGTGGACAGGTGGTGAGCGTTCTAGTTGCCAATGATGCCATAGATACTCTGATGAAGGAATGACGGGAAATTAAGAATCAACCGGATAATTTGGAAGATTGTGATCAGTGGTACTATGGTTTCATTAAAGGATTGTTTTAAAGTTAGCTGATGCTAAGAAAAAGGCAATTTCATATTGGGTGTGTAAGTGGTGTGGCTAGTTTTTGTTTGCATGAACTTCTAGCTAGGGGGCCTTGGAACTCTTTTCCTTGGTACCCGGGACAAAACCTAACCAAATTCCAAAATTGGATCCCATCACTACAGTGGTTGGGCGGTTGGCTAACCCATGGGATCGGATGGGGTTAGGCTAGACTGATGGATCCATAAATCGAGACTCAATTTCTGTTATTACGATAGATGAAGTAAGTCCCGGATAGTAATTGTTCTATGGATAGGAATCAACGTCTGTGCCTTTTGATGGGGAAAAAAGCGTTGATCCCAATGATCCAAGTGCAAGTGTCTTTCTTGATCTGACCGAGTATCTTTATAGGTGCAGTCGGATCAGTTTGATCACTAATGGTCTTGACTACGTTAGAGTAAAAAGTTATCCTGGAGGAATCGCCCGTGCTTTCCGGATAAGGGAAGTTTTTCCGGGTTCGGTTTTGGAAAAACCAACGGATTAGTCTTTTGTCCGGATATCTGTGGGGTGGACGAGGCCCCGAGTGTGGGACCCTGCCTCGCGCAAGAAGTGCTACTTCCGCTGCTAGTACCCCGAATCCGTTGCATGGTGGGAACAGGGATCTCACACTTCTTCTACATCCACCTACACTTCCAAATTCCATACATCTTTTGGAAGTGGACAGTCCACAAGTGGAGTTCATAATGATGCTAAGAAGAGCAATGGGTTTGTCAAGGAGCCTCCTCAACCATTCAAGAAGACTCAACGGATGGATGATCCTAAGATTGAGGAATTGAGGAGCAAAGGCCTCTGTTTTAAATGCAAAGAGAAGTGGTCACCCGGACACAGTTGCAAATCAAAGAAAGTGGTGGCTACTATGATCATATGGATGCGGATTACGATTCCAAGTCATCTCATGATGTGAAAGATTTTGAAGATTGCAACGAGGAGACACATGAAGAAGACTTGGAGGGTCATTCTTTTGTCAAAGAAGAGGATGAGTTTCCTTTCGACCCCGGTGGAAGGGATCATGCATGCATTTTGAGGGACAATATGCCAAAATAGAGTGCTGTCCATATTTACAGAAAAAGCAAGGAGATGGAGAAGAATTTCCTCATTATAAGCTTCCGAATGGTCTACTATGGCATAAGGATAGGCATAAGGGTAAGGTGTATTTGGTTCCAACCTCATCCTACATTCCCAAGGTGCTTCATGAGATGCATTCTTCACCGCTTTCGAGTCATCTTGGTGTTCTCAAGACATTTGACAAAGTGAGCAAAAGCTTCTGTTGGAAAGGCATGTGGAGGGATGTCAAGAAGTTTGTTTTGGAATGTGTGTCATGCCAAAGGAATAAGGATAGTCACCAATTGCCAAGTGGTTTACTTCATCCTTTGCCTATTCCGGATGGAAAATGGACTCACATTTCCATGGACTTCATCACGGGCTTGCCAAAGACAAAGCATGGATGGGATCAAGTATTTGTGGTGGTGGATAGACTCACCAAATCAGCTCATTTTATTGCTTCCAATACTAAGGGTTTTGAGGAACCGGAACATTGATGAATTCCTTGTGAAATGGAAGCGCTTGCCCATTGATGAGGCTGGAAGTATTCCTTGACCAAGTGGCATGATTATTATGTGAAGAATGGGCATATCATGAGGTTTTATATGTGCTGTAATTTCTGGACAACTTTGGTTGGATCTATTGTTGGGGTTATCAATTTACTCCAATACACTTGGAAGATCATTTTATTCGATGACAAATATGTGGGACCCTTTTGGGTGCGGCTACGCATCATTTACACCTCATTTTTATGGAGGTTTCATGAAGAATTTCAAGGAAAGCTTCATCGACAACATGGCTGCCATAACAGTCCTACATGCTATTTTGATGATTATGAGTAGCCTACATGGGATGTGATACATAACACTATCGTTCATGATTGTAGATACCTACATGCGGATCACCTTGAGGATGATGTTTTGGTGGGTGATGAGCACCATGTGGATCATGGACATAGGGATGATGTCTATGTCGATCATGAGGATATAGTCCCTAGCCACCATGATGATGTTGGTATAGACAATAATCATAAAATATACTCTCCTTGGATGTCTCTAAATCAACATCACCCTATATGGAATGAACATAGCATAGATCAACATCCCAAGTGCTTGAAGAATCACCACCATACACATCATTAATGCATAAAACATCTCTATAATAGGTGTGTATAAGGCATCATCATAAGGAGTTTGCCGGCTTCACTACATTTGGTTTTCCTATTCCAAATGTATTCGAGGCGCATTTTTGAAGACCTCTCTACTTCCCATGGATTTACATTGAGATTGCGATTCAATTGTAAATATCTTGTATGATTTTGAGGACAAAATCTTTGGGAAGGGATGGTTTGTCATGAACCATAGAGCTTGATT
This sequence comes from Cibotium barometz, assembly GCF_041138505.1. Classification (NCBI taxonomy): domain Eukaryota; kingdom Viridiplantae; phylum Streptophyta; class Polypodiopsida; order Cyatheales; family Cibotiaceae; genus Cibotium; species Cibotium barometz. The sequence continues at coordinate 15,197,128 of NC_141079.1, forward strand.
TCCTCATGTACATGGGCAAAAGGACAAAGTGGCTAGAAATAGGGCTTGGGGACATTGGTAGGATTTTTTGACATCTTTTGACACTTTTACTAACTTTGGTCATCTTGTACCTTTGGGCTCCATCTATGGAGATTCGGCCTTCCATGGTCATCCTCTTGGTGAGAGGTTAAACACACTTAGGCTATTTGTGCATCTTCTCTTGCTACATGCACTTATAGATTCTCTCTCTTTTGTATATTCATGTGATGAGCCATTTGATCACTAATCTCCTGATAATGGATGCTAGATTCTTGATTTGATGTGTTTTATTCAATATTTTGCTCTAGATCCATTTCATTTGGTATCAAAGCCTTGATTTTGATCCATTATCAAGGTTTTAGGCATGAGATTAGTCATTTTCTTGATAATTTTTTGAATTTTCACTTGATTTCTTGGAGTTTTAGCTTAATCTTGCTTACTTTCTACTTAATCTTTGGAGATTAGTGGAGGGGAGGCATCATTCATGTGATTTCATGGAGATTTAGCTCAATTTTTTCTAATTTGGATACCCTAGACCAAATATTTGGGGCGGGGTACAAAAATTGAAAAATTTTTGAATTAATCACCTGTTAATCTCTCTGTTAATCATGTTTATCTTTTGTGCTTCTTTTCCAAGCTTTCCATAGCCATTACTTCTCATCTTTCTCCCTTTTTGCTCCCATTTGCTAGGGTTTTTGTTGATCTTGAGGAGCGGAATACATAGAGTACCAATTTACATGCATTTTTTTGAAAATTTCTAAAAATTTCATTCCCTTTGCTCCAAATCCTAATCTCTCTCACATAGCTTACCATTGTTGATCTCCACTCACTCTAATTGTCTGCAAGTGTATTCTATGGCTAAGGAGGGCTATCTTGAGTTGATTTTTCTTCTTTTCTTGACTCATGAAGCTAGGCGGGCTGCGCCGTTTTCCATGCTTCCTCACGGGCAAAAATCACAAGACCAAATGAAATGGATCTAGAGTAAAATATGGAATCAAACACATCAAAGCAAGAATCTAGCATTTGTCTCACAAATGGCCACATGACATCCAAATGGATGTGATTAAAGAAAGATGTGAGCAATAAGAGCATGTAATCACTTTCCAATGGATCATGAGTTATGTAGTAATGTAAAAATGCTGTAAATTAGGATTTCCTTTCATGAATAACCCCAATTTGTCCATAGCATGAGGATTAATCACCAATGATTTGAGAAAATGGCCATAGCAACTCACCAATGGTATTCCAAAAGCTTCAATGGTTGGATTGTTGCTTGATAGAGCCTCTAATGGGTCCAAATCTTGAAGATTTTTGCAATTTCTGTGGGCTGCTCAAACCTCCTCTTCTCCCTCTCCAATAGCAATGAAAAACTCTCCAAAAGATGCCAAACTTCATAGCTAACAACTAAATGGAATGGAATAGCATGTAATGAAGCTTTCTCCTTGTGATTTTGGCCGTGAGGAAGCGTGGAAAATGGCGCAGCCCGCCTAGCTTCATGAGTCAAGAAAAGAAGAAAAATCAACTCCAAGATAGCCCTCCTTAGCCATAGAATACACTTGCAGCCATTTAGAGTGAGTGGAGATGGACAATGGTGAGCTATGTGAGAGAGATTAGGGTTCGGAGCAAAGGAAAAGAAATTTTCAAAAAATTTTAAAAAAATGCAAGTAAATTGGTACTCTATGTGTTCCTCTCCTCAAGATCAACAAAAGCCCTAGCAAATGGGAGCAAAACGGGGGAAAGATGAGAAGTAATGGCTATGGAAAGCTTGGAAAAGAAGCACAAATGATAAACATGATTAACAAAGAGATTAACAGGTGATTAATTCAAATTTTTTCTAATTTTTGTACCCCGCCCCAACTATTTGGTCCAAGGTATCCAAATTAGGTCTAATTGAGCTAAATCTCCATGAAATCACATGAAATGATGCCTCCCCTCCACTAATCTCCAAAAATTAAGTAGAAATTAAGCAAAATTAAGCCAAAACTCCAAGAAATCAAGAGAAAATTCACAAAATTATCAAGAAAATGACTAATCTCATGTCCAAAACCTTAATAATGGATCAAAATCAAGGCTCTGATACCAAATGAAATGAATCTAGAGCAAAATATGGAATCAAACACATCAAAGCAAGAATCTAGCATCCATTAATCATGAGATTAGTGATCAAATGGCTCATTACATGAATATACAAAAGAGAGAGAATCTATAAGTGCATGTAGCAAGAGAAGATGCACAAATAGCCTAAGTGTGTTTAACCTCTCACCAAGAGGATGGCTTTCAAGTTAGCCATGAACTTGACCATGAAAGGCCAAATCTCCATAGATGGAGCCCAAAGGTACAATATGACCAAAATTAGTAAAAGTGTCAAAAGATGTCAAAAGATCCTACCAATGTCCCCCAAGCCCTATTTATAGCCACTTTCTCCTTTTGCCCATGGGCCCCTATGTACATGAGGAAATCAAGCTCTATGGTTCATGACAAAATGCCTCTCCAATATAGTACTAAGCTCCGAACCTACCCTTGTACCTTCTTAACCCCTTTGTTTCAAGAATAGCCCCTTGAACCCTATTGTTTTACAATTAAAGAGCTGTTAGATGGTGAGCCATTAGCTACTACTACATTGTATGCAAGTATGTGTGGAGTGGACTCACCTGAGTTATTTCACTTTACTCAATGAAGAGTTTGAGCCCATCACAATTTATTACCAAACTTATGTAGCTATACTATAAAGGATCAAGACATAAATACCATGTATGGCTATACCAAAGGATCAAGACATAAATAACAATTTATTACCAAACTCATGTAGCTATACCAAAGGATCAAGACATGAATAACCATGTATAGCTATACCAAAGGCTCAAGAAATAGATAACCCTAAGCTATAATAGCCAACATACCAAAGGATCAAGACATGAATAACAATGTATAGCTATACCAAAGGCTCAAGAAATAAATAACCCTAAGCTATAATAGCCAACATACCAAAGGCTCAAGGCTCAAGACATAAATAACCCCCAACTACAACAACAAGCCCTATACAATGCTTCCATTGCTAAGGCTGCCAATAGGTTGCTAAATTTCTAATAATAGCTACCAACATCAGCAAAAGCTGAACTAGTCTAGCCCCTTTCCAACAATCACCTCCAACCCCCATTGCACCTTTGCATACTTGATGTGTTGTTATTACTAATTGTTGGAACAAGGAAAATTTGAGTCCCTACCATACCGCGTCCTAGCCCATCACCTAGTGGATATGACTAGTAAGTGATAGAAATCACTAATCTCATTGCTTTTCTATCCTATAAAGTCCAAGTTCCCATAAGTTTTTTGTTGTAAATAATTCCACATTTATAGCAAGATCTTACACACCTGGAAGGAATTTTAAGAGCCCACATAGAGAGAAAAAAATAGAGCAAATCTCTAAGGCCCATTCAATCAATCCTTGAGGTGCTAGAGAAAGATAAAATCCAAATGAGGATTACCCACGGTTCCCATAAACAAGTTACGACACTACTTTGAGAGAGAAAATGAACACAATGTTGCTTACAAAGGTAAACAACTCATTGCAATCTTAGATGGTGGCATTGTAGTTGGCATTATTAGCAAGGGAGTTGTTAGGAAACTTGCCAGAAACCCTCACCTAGACAATACCAATCTCTCGGTGAAGTTTAACTAATGAAAATAATGCTAAGTCACTTGGTGTCCTATTATGTAATGCAAAAATCAAAACCTTGGCTTGATTTTTTGCTTATCTTTTGTGGTGATGAGTCTTTCAATAGGATCATATAAGATGATCCTTGGGCAACCCTATACAAGGGATTCAAACTTAGTCCATGAGATGGCTAATCACATCTATCCTCCAAAAGGGAGACCTTACTCTCAAAGTTATGTAAATTATTATTATTTCTTATCTTTCATCTCAGCCTAAAGCAGTGGGATAAGTATTTACATATTTTGCAATTTGCATATAATAACCATCCATACTGCTACTACTAAGACAACACCATTTAAGATAGTCTATGGTAAGGCTTTGCCGACCCCTACGGCTCGTCTTTCACATTCTATAGAGGCTACAAATTCTTTTGTGTAGAGACTTTGACCAAATTCACGAGTTAGTGAAATTGAACATTCAAAAAGCTCGATAGAAGTACATGAAGTATGCAAATAGTAAACAAAAACATGTCATCATCTTCAATGAAGGCAACTATTTGCTTATTCGTATTGAGAAAATGAGACTTAAGTCCATAGAGAACCAACCCTATGGTAAAGTTAGCTCTCAGATTTTATGTACCTTTCAAGATGATTATTGCCAAGATAAATGATAGTGCATTTAAGTTGGAGCTACCTTTCCAATTGACATATTCATTATTCTTTTCATGCTTTTGAGACCATTTTGAGGACCTCTACCCTTCACATCCAATATTAGAAGAGCCTGCTTAGTTAGTAAGATGAAGAAAAACATCTTGTGCCTGAGTCTATCATTGACCATGAGACCATCCCTCCACACACATATGCAGCACTTATGTCAAGTATCTTGTGACTTTCAAGAATCATCCTATTAAAAATATGAAATGGATACCAAAAATTTTATTTAGTTCTTACCAAAATCTCATCCACTCATACCATCGTAAATCTAACTAATGAAGTTGTTACTTCATTACGAGCCATCCCTTCCCAAAGATTTTATCCTCAAAATCTAATATATATATTTATATAAATAATTATACATCAATGAGAAGTGAAGGTTTTATCATATCCATTAGACCAACAAAAAGATAGGAAGATCTCCAAAAGTAACCATGCTCATACTCGATATAGAACTAGATCCTCCAAGTGTGAGAAAATAAATATCCTTGATTTCCATATGGTCCCATGAATAAAGCCTCCAAAGAAATTATTGAGTGAACCTTCAATCAATCATAGCACATGGTCAAGAAACATCCTCCATAGATAGACCTTGTTATTGCACATAGGAAAGCTTGTAGGCAAACGAATTACATTATAGTTGCAACTGATTATTTTACTGAGAATAGTATAAGGCTTGTGAGGTAAGAAAGGATAATGCCCAAACAACGAGTAATTTTTTAATTTGAGAAAACAATTTGTAGTTTTAAAACTCCCTCTGAGTTGGTTTCAAATCGTGGCACTCATTTCCTAAATGATGTCATCGAACACAACACTGAATATCTAAACATACGACATAATAAGATGAGTGGTGTGACCGATGATGACATCATCCCCAAGGGTAAATACTTTCATTTGATGAGAAACTCCTCTATGCTTCTATTCCTTAACTCTCTTGTCCTTCTTCCCCACAATCCTCTCTGGCTCATAAATGTTTTCTCCCTCTTCACCCATAGGTGGAAACTCTTCCACTTCTCCAGGGATAGAACCCATATACTTCTTGGGATTATACGAATGAAATACATCATGGATTATTGTAGAATGAGGGAGGCCAAGCTTGCAGGAAAAATCACCAACCCTTTTGAGTACCAAGTATAGACCATAGTACCTATGAGCAAACTTGGGATTAGTGGAACCCTTGAAAGTGTTGTGGTAGCTCTTTGGTAGGTTCAAGAGTATATAATCTCCTTCTTAAATCTTTACATCATGCTTTTGCTCATCTGCATTAGCCTTTATACCCTCTTGGGATTTCTTCATATTCCCTTACATAGTTGAAGAAGTTGTTTCATTTTTTCCAACTCTTCTTTTAGCTAATGGGTTTACCACCTTGTCTTCTTGGAAAGCTATGGAACACACAAGCACTTGATACCCATAAAGAGCCTCAAAGGGAGATATCTCAATGCTTAAATGCTTACTAGAATTATGGTAAAATTTAGCAAGATGTAGGTTTTTTGGTGATCAAGGGGCCAAATATGTTAGAGAGACGTAGGATTCTTGGTGGCCAATAACCAAGCTTACAATAAGGTTTTCGGGTGAATAAGGGCCAATCGTATATAAGTGACTTTTTCTCATCATCTAAGGAACAGTCCCCCTTTGTGCCAATTTGAGTTTCTTGTGTGTTAGAGAGAGAGAGAGAGAGAGAGAGAGAGAGAGAGAGTTGAGAGTAAACTGTAGGATTCTTGGTGAATGTGCCTCTTGTTTACTATGTGAGAGTGAGCAAGAGTGAGAGTCCTTGTGGGTGCATGCGAACCTCCTAGCGGTGTAAATAAGGAGAGGAATTCGGAGGGACAGCTTTTCAAAGTAGTCATTGTTGACCTTTAACTCGTGAGGATACTAAGCTTGTTGTGGTAGGCTCACACTTGTTGTTTAATATGACTAACTATTGTAGCCTCTTGGTAAAGCCACCCTTGAAGAAAGTAGTGACAACATGTTGCAAACAATTCTAACACACTAAGACTAGAGTTGATAATTATAAAAAATTTGGCATGTGAAAATCACCAACTCTTGACCAAGTGTGGCTCATTTTTTGCTTCAAAATTTTTTTTCCTCTAAACTCTTAAAAATCCATCTAGACCTTGCAAACTTTGACGTAAGTACATCCAAAGGCTTCAAACATTATGACACCACTCTTTTTAGTAGGTTTCACCTGCTTCTTCAACAATAATACATGTATCATCATTGTAGCATTCAAAGATCAGAACAACCAAGTGATGAGTAAGTGAGCTTTTATTTGTTTCCTAAAAAAAAGGGCCTAAGTAGGGGCTCATTTTTACAGTAGATGATCCAAAGGGAGAGGAAAATCTCTACTTTTTGGTGTGCAAAATATGTGTCAGATGAAGACACCTCTCTTAAACAAGGCAAAACCATAAAATCCACCAACTCCTACATATGAAAAGGGAAACAACATATGATTGAAAGGAAAGGGTTTATTTGTGAGGTTTTGTGTGAAAAATATATACCAAATTATGATGCGTCTTCTAAAAAAATAATATCAAACGAGGCAAAAACCATAAAATCCAACTCCTACATAAAAAGAGAACTTCAAAACTTTAATAATTAATGTGTGGAATTAAGGATAAGAGTTATAACCTCTATAAAAGGAATATATTAAAGCTATAAAAAGCTTGAAAGCTGTTCTGATCGTTTCAGCAAGACCTAGTTTGAAGAAGAAGAATATAGGTCTCTAAATAAGAGAGAAAAGTTAAGATAATCCTCCTTACGTACATGTTCAAAAATACATACAAAATTCCTAAGGTTGCCTTACAACAAGTTTCCTCCATATGGCACTAAGGAAAGAGACCATTAGATCCATGAAAACAAGACGACAAAATGGGAGTCAATGATGGCATTCAAGAACATAAACAGGGCATTCAAGAACATAAACAGGGCATGTGAAATGGATCCAGAGTAAAATATTGAATCAGACACATCAAAGCAAGAATCTAGTATCCATTAATCATGAGATTAGTTATCAAATGGCTCATCACATGAATATACAAGAGAGAGAGAATCTATAAGTGCATGTAGCAAGAGAAGATGCACAAATAGCCTAACTGTGTTTAACCTCTCACCAAGAGGATGGCTTTCATGTTAGCCATGAACTTGACCATGGAAGGCCAAATCTCAATTGATGGAGCCCAAAGGTACAAGATGACCAAAATTAGTAAAAGTGTCAAAAGATCCTACCAATGTCCCCCAAGCCCTATTTATAGTCACTTTCTCCTTTTGCCCATGGGCCCCTATGTACATGTGGAAATCAAGCCTTATGGTTCATGACAAACCATCCCTTCCCAAAGATTTTGTCCTCAAAATCATACAAGATATTTACAATTGAATCGTAATCTCAATGTAAACCCATGGGAAGTAGAGAGGTCTTCAAAAATTCACCTCGAATACATTTGGAATAGGGAAACCAAATGTAGTGAAGCCGGAAAACTCCTTCTCCAAAAATAGCATGTAAGACTGTTATGGCAGCCATGTTGTCGATGAAGCTTCCCTTGAAATTCTTCATGAAACCTCCATAAAAATGAGCTGCAAATGATGCGTAGCCGCACCCAAAAGGGTCCCACATATTTGTCATCGAACCAAATGATCTTCCAAGTGTGTTGGAGTAGGTTGGTAACCCCAACAATAGATCCAACCTACTCTAAAGCTGTCCAGAAATTACAGCACATATAAAACCTCATGATATGCCCATTCTTCACATATAATAATCAATGCCACTTGATCAAGGAATACTTCCATCAAGTAAACCATGTTGTTGAACATACTCCATTAATTTCCAAGAAGCCTCATCTATGGGCAAGCGCTTCCATTTCACAAGGAATTCATCAATGTTCCGGTTCCTCAAAACCCTTGTCCTCTTGTCCACAATTGTAAGATCCTTGTTCCCACCGAGCAACGGATTCAGGATACTGGCAGCGGAAGTAGCACTTCTCGCGCGGGACAGGGGTCCCACATTTGAGGCCTCACCCATGGATATCCGAATAAGAGACTAATCCATCAGTTGTTCCAAAATCGAACCCGGAAAAACTTCCTTTATCGGAAAGCACGGGTGATTCCACCAGGAAAACTTTTTACTCTAACGTAGTCAAGATTATTTCTGATCAAGCTGATCCAATTGCATCTTCAAGATACTTGATCAGATCAAGGAAGAAACTTGCACTTGGGTCATTGGGATCAACGCTTTTTTCCCCATTCAAGAGGCACAGCCGTTGATTCCTATCCATAGAACAATTACTGTCCGAGATTTACTTTATCTATCGTAATAACAAAAGTTGAGTCTCGATTTACGGATCCATCAGTCCAGCCTAACCCCATCCAGTCCCATGGATTAGCCAACCGCCCAACCACTGTAGTGATGGGATCCAATTAGGAATTTGGTTAGGTTTTGTCCCGGGTACCAAGGAAAAGAGTTCCAAGGCCTCCTAGCCGGAAGTTCATGCAAACATAAAACTAGTCACACCACTTACACACCCAATATGAAATTGCCTTTTTCTCAATATCAGCTAATTTTAAAACAATCTTTTAATGAAACCATAGTATCACTGATCACAATCTTCCAATTTATCTGGTTGATTCAATTTCCCATCATTCCTTCATCAGAGTATCTATGGCATCATTGGCAACTAGAACGCTCACCACCTGTCCACTCAAGGGTCTTTTCAATAGTTCGTAGCCCATAATACTCGGCAATATAATCACTTATCCAGATGGACTCTCGTTGAAGATCAGCAAGATCAACCAACAGATCCATATAAAGAGCCATGGACTCATCCATTGAAGACCAGCAAGGTCAATCAACCAAATCCATGCCCGATTTCAGAAAACAATTCTTACTCCTTGTTCCAATATCTTCCTCGACGCACGCGTGGGTATCCTGGGCGACCCCGAGCACCGTATGGTCAGCACCCTCTAGGATCCTTCACAGGTGACCTAGCGCTTCACTCATAGGCCGCTTCCTTGGCCCCTCATCCACCGTACCGAAAGCTCACCATTTTAATCGAACCGAGGCTGGGTCGACCTTGCTACGCGAGACGTCATCCATTGACTCTCCGTCAGCAGTTGCAACTTTATCAGTTAGGTCACCATGACCTCAATCCATAAGACGGTCAAAATGCTTCCCCAACATTCTTGACATAAAACAGTCATTTACAAACAGTCACAAAATACAGTTTCTATATCGAACTCCGTCTTTCCACATTATCCCTCCTCAATCCATATTACTTATTCCACATTCCCTTCATATGTACTCATTCTCATCCATTCATTCATATCAACGACACATTATTTCCCATACACATTCACCTTCATTATTCTTCATACACATCCATGCATACATCCATTTTCACATCCTTATTTATACATCCACATCCACATACATATATCCATACATACACATCCACATGCATACATCCACATCTATATGCATACATCCATACATACACATTCATATGCATACATCCACATCCTCATTCGTACATCTACATCTACATGCACATTCATGCATCTTCATCCATACATCCACATTTACATGCACATTCACATCCATACTCCACATACATACATCTATTTTTTTTCTTCCCATTCATATAGCCCCATACACCTTCACATCTATTCTTTTACATCACATCCATTCTCGCCTTATGGACAACCCATATACATCTTATCTCATCACATACACTTCTTATCTCATCCCATACACATCTTATCACATCTTAACTCATCTTATCACATCCTAACTCATCTCATATACATCTTATCTCATCTTATCACATCTCATACACCTCTTATCACATCTTATACACCTCTTATCACATCTCATACACCTCTTATCACATCTTAACTCATCTTATCACATCCTAACTTATCTTATATGCATCTTATCTCATCTTATCACATCCTAACTCATCTCATATACATCTTATCTCATCTTATCACATCTCATACACCTCTTATCACATCTCATACACCTCTTATCACATCTTAACTCATCTTATCACATCCTAACTTATCTCATATGCATCTTATCTCATCTTATCACATCTCATACACCTCTTATCACATCTCATACACTTCTTATCACATCCTAACTCTTCTTATCACATCCTAACTTATCCTTTATGCATACCTCTATGCAAGAATTTCAATTGTGATAAAAGTAACACTTTTATAATAAAATAATCATTTTTTGTAATATTTTTATAATAAAATAATAATTTATTTATTTTTTTCATTTCTATACACGAAATTCAATATGATAAAAATAACATTTTTATAATAAAATAATCATTTTTTTTCTTTACAATTTTATAAAAAAAATAAAATATTCATCTTTTGTGCATATCTCTATGTATGAAATTCAATTATGCTAAAAGTAACACTTTTGATATAAAAATTTATCCATTATGCATACTTCTATGCATAAAAATAAAAATGATAAAAGTAACACTTTTGATATAAAAATTTATCCATTATGCATACTTCTATGCATAAAAATAAAAATGATAAAAGTAATACTTTTGATATAAAAATTTATCCATTATGCATACTTCTATGCATAAAAATAAAAATGATAAAAGTAACACTTTTGATATAAAAATTTATCCATTATGCATACTTCTATGCATAAAAATAAAAATAATAGAAGTAATACTTTTGATATAAAAATTTATCTTTTATGCATAATATAAAAATTTAATTTCCCCATGATTACAATGAAATTCTTTCAATTAATCTAGGATGATAATTCTTAGAATATGGTAGGAAATCCTCTTTTCATGCTTTGAATGAAATTATTTTATGTGTAAATTTTTATAAAATTTTACCATAGCTCCGCTACTATAACTGATAAATCTCAATTATTTCAAAAGATAAGGCTTATCTTTAAGGGAATGATTAGAATGATCCCTAATTGGATCATTAACCCTTAATGGATTAAATAAAAAATAATCATAAACTAAAAGCATAGTTTAAAAAAAACTATTAATTTGTTCTCAAGCATAGATTCATCTTGGATTAAGGAAAAGCTTTATGAAAAGCTTCATTTGGATTGAGAATGGGTCATGTGAGTATGACCATTTCTTAAGTGAGAGAGAGAAAAAACCATTAGAATTAAACATAAATGAAAATTAATGTAATTCTTTACTATCATTAATCAATTAACTTCAATAGCATTCAAAAACCATACCAATTAAGCTTCTCAAGCTTGAGAGGGGTTGAGAAGAGAGAAACATTGAGAAATTATAGAAAAGATCAAAATTCACCATACTTACCTTACAAATTGCTTGATTATTTGTTCACGGTAGAGGCCCCCAACCAATCAATTGGTTTAGTATGTTGATGGAGCCACCAATGGGGATTGAAGAAAGAGAGAAGTGTCAAAAACTAGTGAATTATTAAAGAATTCACAGTTCTTGGCTTAGGTGAAGTAGAGTAACAATGCATAAGACTTTATATATTTTCAACAAGGAGAGGCTTCTATTTATAGGAAAAATTGAGCTCCTAACCAAACAAACTAATTCTAGAATTTTCCAAGTCAATTTGGTCACTTTTTGACCATTTTTAGGTCAGTTAAGCTAACTTTTTGGAACTAGACTTGAATGAGGAGAGAGGAGAGATGAAATATCTCAATTTTTATGAGTTTAAAACTCATTCAAGCATGTGATTTAGGCGCCTCATTGAAGGCCCTCCTTTTCCTTACTGATGTGTCAAAAATGGAATCCTTATACTCAAAATATCTCATATTTTTATATTACTCATATTTTTTTACTATTAAACCTTGTACATTTTCAACTCTTCATCTTATGTGAGCATTGAAGGGACTCACCTTCCTTATCTAGGTGTCAAAATGGAATCATTATACCCAAAATATCTCATATTTTTAATATTGCTCATAGTTTCTTACTAATAAACCTTGTACATAGTCAACTCTTCATCTTATGTGAGCATTTACTCATTTTTGGGTATCTTCTTTTAAAAATTTGGATTTATCTCCTCCCTACACATGGATTGATCCTATTGGCCCCTAGGAACCTTAATTGGACCATAATCGAAAGATTTTTTAAAATCTAGACCCTTAGACTAAGGTTCTTTATACCTATTTCCAATTAATTCCAATTGCACATTGGAAAATTCTTTTTGAATTTCTATTTCAGCGGAACTTATTTTAATAAGATGAGATAATTTTCTATCCAAAAATATTAAAATTTTGACTATTCTCTCTCTAGAATATTTTCTCTCTCTAGGTTAAAACAGTTAGAAACAAGGTCTTTATATTTCTGAAGAGGGATTGATTACAGGGAAGGATACTAGACATCAAAAGGGGTTGGGGGAGGAATCTTACATTCTACCCCACTTAAAAAACGCGAGATGTCCTCATCTCGCAACTTGGGATAATTTCGCAAGATGCACGAATAAAGATTAACCACCAAGAAAAGTCTCAAAGAGAGTAAGATTCAAGACAAGAACAAGATTTAAACTTTATTCATTCTTGGAACATATACAGTAAAGATAGAAGAACTCTTTACACTTCCATAAGCCCGTCCATCATATGATCACAAAAGCAGCACTCACAAGCTGCGCACGTATAAGGTAACTCATCTATGGGAATAATTCGGCTGGTTATTACCGCTCCTATCTCAGTGGTATGAGGTGATCTAACAAAAGGACCTCTGAGAGGCAAGCCAAAAAGGGGGTAAAGGTATATCTTTTGATGAGGAAGAAAACACCCCAGTAAGAAGACCCGCTCAGAAAACCCAAGATGTCTTGATCTCATGACGCAGTAGTATCGGGGACCCAAACCCAAAGCTTCAATAACTATGGCCAAGCGGACATTGTTACGAAAGTGCTGCTGATCCCAGGGTGTTACCCTAGTTATGTCTTGATAGGTCCGCCATTTGGTCTGAGCTACAGAAGTTCCCAAGTGAGAGAAAAGTGAGTGCTCATACTATTCTATAAAATCTTTCTTCACAGACTCGCTTGCGTCTTGAAGGTGAGAAATCATCATGGATAAAACTAATTCCTGTTGCCAAGCCATGAAGGAGATTAAGAAAGAAAGGGGATCAATGGAAGTAAGATTACTGCGAGCGACAAGTAAAAGTTACAACTTATATAAAGGAAGGAGCTAGCGTAACTTAAAAGCCAACGGTAACTTGCCTCTGAAGTTTTACCGTCTTTCCATGATTTGGGTTTGGCACATTTTTCTATAGAAGGCATTAAGAACTTTGAGATGAGGAGATAAAAGAGGTTCGTAGGCTAAGTCACCTACTTTCTTTGGTCCACAATATCTGGGGAATAACTACTTATACTCCCCAAGAGATAAGGAACTTCTTTTGGTCCGTACTCAATTGAAGACCATATCTGCTTCTTTGAATTCTTTGACTGCCCTCTTCTTATCTGCATACTGCTTTTGTCGATCCAGGGTAGTCATTTAACTGATGACCAAAATCTTGGCATCCAAAACTCCGGTTCTCACTTCTGAACTCATCGTTCATAATCCTTAAAATAGGTGGGATTCCTGAGAAGTATTTCTGGGGAAAGGGTCTTCCTTTTTTAAACAGAATCTTTCTTTTATTTAGAGAGGGAATAATTATAAGATCAGAAAGGGAGATTCTTACTCCTGTATACCTCGAAGGCTGGGCCCACTTAAAAAATGCGAGATGTCCTCATCTCGCAAGGTAGAGGACAACTCTTTTTCTTAAGATCCAATTTATTCTGGGGTTCCTTATATTCTGGTCAACCCAACAGAATACGGGGATAAATATCCCTTGTAAGATTCCTCCCCCAACCCCTTTTTGATGTCTAGTATCTTCCCCTGTAATCAATCCCTCTTCAGAAATATAAAGGCCTTGTTCTAACTGTTTTTAACCTAGAGAGAGAAAATATTCTAGAGAGATAATATTCAGATTTTGAATATTTTTGGATAGAAAAATATCTCTTATAATTCAGATGAGTTCCCCTGAAACAGAAATTTAAAAAGAATTTTCCAATGTGCAATTGGAATTAATTGGAAATAGGTATAAAGAACCTTAGCCTAAGGGTCTAGATTTTCAGAAATCTTTAGACTATGGTCCAATTAAGGTTCCTATGGGCCAATAGCATCAATCCATGTGTAGGGAGGAGATAAATCCAAATTGTAAAAAGAAAATACCCAAAAATGAGTAAATGCTCACATGAGGTGAAGAGTTGAAAAATGTAGAAGGTTTATTAGTAAAAAACTATGAGCAATATTAAAATGATTCCATTATGACACATATGTAAGGAAGGGGAGTTCTTTAAAAGAGGTGCATATTTCCCTTAAATGATTTTATTATGACACATATGTAAGGAAGGGGAGTCCCTTAAATGCTCACATAAGATGAAGAGTTGAAAATGTACAAGGTTTATTAGTTTAAAAACACATATGTAAGGAAGGGGAGTTCTTTAAAGGAGGTGCATATTTCACATAAGATGAAGAGTTGAAAATGTACAAGGTTTATTAGTAAAAAAAAACTATGACACATATGTAAGGAAGGAGAGATCTTTAAAGGAGGTGCATATTTCACATGCTTGAATGAGTTTTAAACTCATAAAAATTGAGATATTTTATCTCTCCTCTCTCCTAATTCAAGTCTAGTTCCAAAAAGCTAGCTTAACTGACCTAAAAATGGTCAAAAAGTGACCAAACTGACTTGGAAAATTCTAGAATCAGTTTGTTTGGTTAGGAGCTCAAATTTTCCTATAAATAGAAGCTTCCCCTTGTTGAAAAAAACATAGTGTCTTATACTTTGTTACTCTACTCCACCTAAGCCAAAATAGATAGTGTCTTATACTTTGTTACTCTACTCCTCCTAAGCCAAAATAGATAGGTCTTATACTTGTTACTCTACTCCTCCTAAGCCAAAATAGATAGTGTCTTATACTTTGTTACTCTACTCCACCTAAGCCAAAATAGATAGTGTCTTATACTTTGTTACTCTACTCCTCCTAAGCCAAAATAGATAGGTCTTATACTTGTTACTCTACTCCTCCTAAGCCAAAATAGATAGTGTCTTATGCTTTGTTACTCTACTCCACCTAAGCCAAAATATAGAGTGTCTTATGCTTTATTACTCTACTCCACCTAAGCCAAAATATAGAGTGTCTTAGGCATTGTTACTCTACTCTACCTAAGCCAAGAACTGTGAATTCTTTAATAATTCACTAGTTTTTGATACTTCTCTCTTTCTTCAATCCCCATTGGTGGCTCCATCAACATACTAAACCAATTGATTGGTTGGGGGCCTCTACCGTGAATAAAGAATCAAGCAAATTATAAGGTAAGTATATTGAATTTTGATCTTTCTATAATTTCTCAATGATTCTCTCTTCTCAACCCCTCTCAAGCTTGAGAAGTTTAATTGGTATGGTTTTTTAAATGTTATTGAAGTTAATTGGTGAATAGTAGTGAAGAGTTACATAATTTAATAAATGCTAAAGAAGTTAATTTCCATTTATGTTTAAATTCTAATGGTTTTTATGTAATTTCTCTCTCTCACTCAAGAAATGGTCATACTCATGAACCATTCTCAATCCAAATGAAGCTTTTCATAAAGCCTTTCCTTAATCCAAGATTAAGCTATGCTTGAGGCCAAATTAATGGCTTTTTGCTATGCTTTTAGTTTATGCACATTGATGATTCAATCCATTATGGATTGATGACCCAATTAGAGACCATTCTAATTGTTTTCTTAATGATCCAATTAGAGACCATTATGGATTGATGATCCAATTAGAGACCATTCTAATTATTTCTTTAATAATGAACTTTATCCCTTAGAAAAAAAATTGAGATTTATTAGTCATAGTAGCGGAGCTATGGCAAAATTTTTATAGAAATTACGCATAAAATAAATTCATTCAAAGTATAAAAAGAGGAATTCCTACCATATTCTAGGAACTATCATCCTAGATTAATTAAAAGAATTTTATTATGCATGGAGATGTGGATGTTGCATGTAGATGTAGATGTATAGATGTAGATATGGATGTGGATGGGGATGTATGCATGTAGATGTAGGTGTATAGACGTAGATATGGATGTAGAGGTGGATGTATGCATGTAGATGTAGATGTATAGAGGTGAATGTGAATGTGGATGTGGATGTATGCATGTAGAAATAGATGTGTAGATGAGGATGTAAATGGAGATGTGGATGGATGCATGTAGATGTAGAGGTATAGATGTAGATGTGAATGGAGATGTGGATGTATACATGTAGATGTAGATGTATAGATGTAGATGTGGATGTGGAGGTGGATGGATGCATGTAGATGTAGATGTAGATGTATAGATGTAGATGGGAATGGAGATATGGATGTATGCATGTAGATGTAGTTGTGAATGGAGATGTATATGTATACATGTAGATGTAGATGTATAGATGTAGATGTGGATGTGGATGGGGATGTATGCATGTAGATGTAGGTGTATAGACGTAGATGTGGATGTAGAGGTGGATGTATGCATGTAGATGTAGATGTATAGATGTGGATGTGAATGTGGAGTGGATGTATGCATGTAGATGTAGATGTATGGAGGTGAATGTGAATGTGGATGTGGATGTATGCATAGGGATGTAGATGTATGCATGTAGATGTGAATGTACGCATATAGTTGTGGATGTATGGATGTGAATATACGATTGTGATGTGAGGGAATCTGAAGTGATGAGATGGAAATGATGTGATGGGATGAGTATACATATAAATGGAATATGGAATAAGTAATGTAGATTGAGGAGGGATAATGTGGAAAAATGAAAGTTAAAATAGAAATTGTATTGTAAACTGTTTGTAAATGCTGTTTGAAAATGCTGTCTGTAAATGATTGTTTTATGTCAAGAATGCTGGGGGGAGCATTTTGACCGTCTTGTGATTAAGGTCGTGATGAGAAAGTTGCAACTGCTGACGGGGAGTCAATGAAGGACGTCTCGCGTAGCAAGGTCGGCCGAGGTCTTGACCAGCCTCGGTGCGATTAAAATGGTGAGCTTCCGGTACGGTGGATGAGGGGCCAAGGAAGCGGCCTATGCGTGAAGCGCTAGGTTACCTGCGAAGGATCCTAGAGGGTGCTGACCATACGGTGCTCGGGCTCTGGGTCGCCTAGGATACCCACGCGTGCGTCGAGGAAGATATTGGAACAGAGTTGGAGTTGTTTTCTGAAATCGAGCATGGATCTGGTTGATTGACCTTGCTGGTCTTCAATGGATGAGTCCATGGCTCCTTATATGGATCTGTTGGTTGATCTTGCTGATCTTCAACGAGAGTCCATCTTGTTAAGTGATTATATTGCCAAGTATTATGGGCTAGGAACTATCGAAATGGCTCCTGAGCGTTCTAGTTGCCAATGATGCCATAGATACTCTGATGAAGGAATGATGGGAAATTAAGAATCAATTGGATAAATTGGAAGATGGTGATCAATGATACTATGGTTTTATTAAAGGATTGTTTTAAACTGGTTGAATCTGGTTGAAAAAGGCAATTTCATATTGGGTGTGTGAGTGGTGTGACTAGTTTTATTTTGCATGAACATCCGGCTAGGGGGCCTTGGAACTCTTTTCCTTGGTACCCGAGACAAAACCTAACCAAATTTTTAATTGGATCCCATCACTACAGTGGTTGGGCGGTTGGCTAACCCATGGGATTGGATGGGGTTAGGCTGGACTGATGGATCCGTAAATCGAGACTCAAACTTTTGTTTTTACGATAGAAAAAAAAAATAAATCCCGGAT
Organism: Cibotium barometz; assembly: GCF_041138505.1. NCBI lineage: Eukaryota > Viridiplantae > Streptophyta > Polypodiopsida > Cyatheales > Cibotiaceae > Cibotium > Cibotium barometz. The sequence continues at coordinate 15,215,304 of NC_141079.1, forward strand.
AGTAACTGTTCTATGGATAGGAATCAACGGCTGTGCCTCTTGAATGGGAAAAAAAGCGTTGATCCCAATGATCCAAGTGCAAGTTTCTTCCTTGAACTGACTAAGTACCTTATAGATGTAATTGGATCATCTCGATCAGAAATGATCTTGACTACGTTAGAGTAAAAAGTTATCCTGGTGGAATCGCCCGTGCTTTCCGGTAAAGGAAGTTTTTCCGGGTTCGGTTTTGGAACAACCGACGGACTAGTCTCTTATCCGGATATCCGTGGGCGAGGCCCCGAGTGTGGGACCCCTGTCCCGCGCGAGAAGCGCTACTTCCGCTGCCAGTACCCCGAATCCGTTGCTCGGTGGGAACAGGGATCTTACAGTTGGTATCAGAGCATTTGGTTAATAAAGATCAACTGAGAAGACAAATATATCAAAAATTTATCAAGAAACACAAAAAGGTTATAATTATGTGATATAATTCATACCATTTGATATTCGTAATTTTGGTGATTGGGTCTTCAGATGGAAGTACCGCAATTATATAGAAACCCTGACTTGCTTGAGGCCTAGACATGATAGTATTTACCTTATAATTCCAAGGGCCGTGACTACCCGTATATACCGAGAGTATACTGCAGCTCTTTACTGACAGTATATACGAGTAAATCTAAGACTTGAAATTATAAGCGTTAATGCTATCCAGATGATGATTTCGAATGTGATTGATATGATTTTTAATTCTGTTTGAGAATTGATGAATTGATTTGGATTCTGATTGAAAATGCTGATTGAAAAAAAAAATGTTGATTTTTAAAAATTAGTTGAAATATAATGAAACCACAATGAGGGGGAGTGGGACGAGTCCCTGTGATGATATTCATAACTAGAATGATGATAACGAATTCAGCAAATCACTATGAGATTAATGGGTTGTGCTGTCAGATTGCTACTGTTAATACTTGACCGGTAGATCAAGTTAAGGGATGTCAAATTGAGAACTTGCTTGACTGAAATTTCTGTGTGGAGGAATGTTCCGAAGGAAACTTTTCGGTCTAATATCATGTTAAAGATATGAATGATATAATCTGAATAAATTGTTATTTAATGATGAGTTCTATATAAGGGATATTTATCCCAGTGTTCTGTTGGGTTGACCAGAATATAAGCAACCCCAGAATAAAAATTGGATCTTAAGAATAAGAGCTGTCCTCTACCTTGCGAGATGAGGACATCTCGCACTTTTTAAGTGGGGTAGGATGTAAGATTCCTCCCCAGCCTTCGAGGTATATAGGAGTAAGAATCTCCCTTTCGGATCTTATAATTATTCCCTCTCTAAAATAAAAGAAAGTTTCTGTTTAAAAAAGGAATACCCTTTTCCTAAAATACTTCTTAGGAGTCACGCCTATTTTAAGGATTTAGAACAATGAGTTTAGAAGTGAGAATCGGTGTTTTGGATACCAAGGTTTTGGTTTTCATTCGAGTATGGCCCAAAAGAAGTTCTTTATCTCTTGGGGAGTATAAGAAGTTATCCCCCAGATATTGTGATCCTTATATCTGAATTCAATGAAAGTAGGTGACTTAGCCTACAAGTTTCTTTTATCTCCTCGTCTCAAAATTCTTAATGCCTTCTATAGAAAAATGTGTCAAACTCAAATCATGGAAAGACGGTAAAACTTCAGTGGCAAGTTACCGTTGGCTTCTAGGTTACGCTAGCTCCTTCCTTTATATAAGTCGTAACTTTTACTTGTCGCTCACAGTAATCTTACTCCCATCAATCTCCTTTCTTTCTTAATCTCCTTCATGGCTTGGCAACAGGAATTAGTTTTATCCCTGATGATTTCTCACCTTCAAGACGCAAGAGAGTCTGTGAAGAAAGACTTTATAGAACAGTATGAGCGCTCACTTTTTCCTCACCTAGGAACTTCTGTAGCGCAGACCAAATGGCGGACCTATCAAAACATAACTAGGGTAACACCCTGGGGTCAGCAGCACTTTCGTAACAATGTCCGCTTGGCCATGGTTATTGAAGCTTTGGGTTTGGGTCCCCGATACTACTGCGTCATGAGATCAAGACATCTTGGGTTTTCTGAGCGGGTCTTCTTACTGGCGTGTTTTCTTCCTCATGAGAAGATATGCCTTTACCCCGTTTTTGGCTTGCCTCTCAGAGGTCCTTTTGTTAGATCACCTCATACCACTGAGATAGGTGCGGCAATAACGAGCAGAATCATTCCCATAGATGAGTTACCCTATACTTGTGCAGCTTGTGAGGACTGCTTTTGTGACCATATGATGGACGGGCTTATGGAAGTGTAAAGAGTTTCTCTATCTTTACTGTATAAGTTCCGAGAATGAATAAAGTTTAAATCTTATTCTTATTTTGAATCTTGCTCTCTTTAAGACTTTTCTTGGTGGTTAATCTTGATTAAAATTTTTCTCTAAATCTCATATTCGTGCATCTTGTAAAATTATCCCAGTTTGCGAGATGAGGACATCTCGCATTTTTTAAGTGGGGTAGAATGTAAGATTCCTCCCCCAACCCCTTTTTGATGTCTAGTATCTTCCCCTGTAATCAATCCCTCTTCAGAAATATAAAGGCCTTGTTCTAACTGTTTTTAACCTAGAGAGAGAAAATATTCTAGAGAGATAATATTCAGATTTTGAATATTTTTGGATAGAAAAATATCTCTTATAATTCAGATGAGTTCCCCTGAAACAGAAATTTAAAAAGAATTTTCCAATGTGCAATTGGAATTAATTGGAAATAGGTATAAAGAACCTTAGCCTAAGGGTCTAGATTTTCAGAAATCTTTAGACTATGGTCCAATTAAGGTTCCTATGGGCCAATAGCATCAATCCATGTGTAGGGAGGAGATAAATCCAAATTGTAAAAAGAAAATACCCAAAAATGAGTAAATGCTCACATGAGGTGAAGAGTTGAAAAATGTAGAAGGTTTATTAGTAAAAAACTATGAGCAATATTAAAATGATTCCATTATGACACATATGTAAGGAAGGGGAGTTCTTTAAAAGAGGTGCATATTTCCCTTAAATGATTTTATTATGACACATATGTAAGGAAGGGGAGTCCCTTAAATGCTCACATAAGATGAAGAGTTGAAAATGTACAAGGTTTATTAGTTTAAAAAACACATATGTAAGGAAGGGGAGTTCTTTAAAGGAGGTGCATATTTCACATAAGATGAAGAGTTGAAAATGTACAAGGTTTATTAGTAAAAAAAAACTATGACACATATGTAAGGAAGGAGAGATCTTTAAAGGAGGTGCATATTTCACATGCTTGAATGAGTTTTAAACTCATAAAAATTGAGATATTTTATCTCTCCTCTCTCCTAATTCAAGTCTAGTTCCAAAAAGCTAGCTTAACTGACCTAAAAATGGTCAAAAAGTGACCAAACTGACTTGGAAAATTCTAGAATCAGTTTGTTTGGTTAGGAGCTCAAATTTTCCTATAAATAGAAGCTTCCCCTTGTTGAAAAAAACATAGTGTCTTATACTTTGTTACTCTACTCCACCTAAGCCAAAATAGATAGTGTCTTATACTTTGTTACTCTACTCCTCCTAAGCCAAAATAGATAGGTCTTATACTTGTTACTCTACTCCTCCTAAGCCAAAATAGATAGTGTCTTATACTTTGTTACTCTACTCCACCTAAGCCAAAATAGATAGTGTCTTATACTTTGTTACTCTACTCCTCCTAAGCCAAAATAGATAGGTCTTATACTTGTTACTCTACTCCTCCTAAGCCAAAATAGATAGTGTCTTATGCTTTGTTACTCTACTCCACCTAAGCCAAAATATAGAGTGTCTTATGCTTTATTACTCTACTCCACCTAAGCCAAAATATAGAGTGTCTTAGGCATTGTTACTCTACTCTACCTAAGCCAAGAACTGTGAATTCTTTAATAATTCACTAGTTTTTGATACTTCTCTCTTTCTTCAATCCCCATTGGTGGCTCCATCAACATACTAAACCAATTGATTGGTTGGGGGCCTCTACCGTGAATAAAGAATCAAGCAAATTATAAGGTAAGTATATTGAATTTTGATCTTTCTATAATTTCTCAATGATTCTCTCTTCTCAACCCCTCTCAAGCTTGAGAAGTTTAATTGGTATGGTTTTTTAAATGTTATTGAAGTTAATTGGTGAATAGTAGTGAAGAGTTACATAATTTAATAAATGCTAAAGAAGTTAATTTCCATTTATGTTTAAATTCTAATGGTTTTTATGTAATTTCTCTCTCTCACTCAAGAAATGGTCATACTCATGAACCATTCTCAATCCAAATGAAGCTTTTCATAAAGCCTTTCCTTAATCCAAGATTAAGCTATGCTTGAGGCCAAATTAATGGCTTTTTGCTATGCTTTTAGTTTATGCACATTGATGATTCAATCCATTATGGATTGATGACCCAATTAGAGACCATTCTAATTGTTTTCTTAATGATCCAATTAGAGACCATTATGGATTGATGATCCAATTAGAGACCATTCTAATTATTTCTTTAATAATGAACTTTATCCCTTAGAAAAAAAATTGAGATTTATTAGTCATAGTAGCGGAGCTATGGCAAAATTTTTATAGAAATTACGCATAAAATAAATTCATTCAAAGTATAAAAAGAGGAATTCCTACCATATTCTAGGAACTATCATCCTAGATTAATTAAAAGAATTTTATTATGCATGGAGATGTGGATGTTGCATGTAGATGTAGATGTATAGATGTAGATGTGGATGTGGATGGGGATGTATGCATGTAGATGTAGGTGTATAGACGTAGATATGGATGTAGAGGTGGATGTATGCATGTAGATGTAGATGTATAGAGGTGAATGTGAATGTGGATGTGGATGTATGCATGTAGAAATAGATGTGTAGATGAGGATGTAAATGGAGATGTGGATGGATGCATGTAGATGTAGAGGTATAGATGTAGATGTGAATGGAGATGTGGATGTATACATGTAGATGTAGATGTATAGATGTAGATGTGGATGTGGAGGTGGATGGATGCATGTAGATGTAGATGTAGATGTATAGATGTAGATGGGAATGGAGATATGGATGTATGCATGTAGATGTAGTTGTGAATGGAGATGTATATGTATACATGTAGATGTAGATGTATAGATGTAGATGTGGATGTGGATGGGGATGTATGCATGTAGATGTAGGTGTATAGACGTAGATGTGGATGTAGAGGTGGATGTATGCATGTAGATGTAGATGTATAGATGTGGATGTGAATGTGGAGTGGATGTATGCATGTAGATGTAGATGTATGGAGGTGAATGTGAATGTGGATGTGGATGTATGCATAGGGATGTAGATGTATGCATGTAGATGTGAATGTACGCATATAGTTGTGGATGTATGGATGTGAATATACGATTGTGATGTGAGGGAATCTGAAGTGATGAGATGGAAATGATGTGATGGGATGAGTATACATATAAATGGAATATGGAATAAGTAATGTAGATTGAGGAGGGATAATGTGGAAAAATGAAAGTTAAAATAGAAATTGTATTGTAAACTGTTTGTAAATGCTGTTTGAAAATGCTGTCTGTAAATGATTGTTTTATGTCAAGAATGCTGGGGGGAGCATTTTGACCGTCTTGTGATTAAGGTCGTGATGAGAAAGTTGCAACTGCTGACGGGGAGTCAATGAAGGACGTCTCGCGTAGCAAGGTCGGCCGAGGTCTTGACCAGCCTCGGTGCGATTAAAATGGTGAGCTTCCGGTACGGTGGATGAGGGGCCAAGGAAGCGGCCTATGCGTGAAGCGCTAGGTTACCTGCGAAGGATCCTAGAGGGTGCTGACCATACGGTGCTCGGGCTCTGGGTCGCCTAGGATACCCACGCGTGCGTCGAGGAAGATATTGGAACAGAGTTGGAGTTGTTTTCTGAAATCGAGCATGGATCTGGTTGATTGACCTTGCTGGTCTTCAATGGATGAGTCCATGGCTCCTTATATGGATCTGTTGGTTGATCTTGCTGATCTTCAACGAGAGTCCATCTTGTTAAGTGATTATATTGCCAAGTATTATGGGCTAGGAACTATCGAAATGGCTCCTGAGCGTTCTAGTTGCCAATGATGCCATAGATACTCTGATGAAGGAATGATGGGAAATTAAGAATCAATTGGATAAATTGGAAGATGGGGATCAATGATACTATGGTTTTATTAAAGGATTGTTTTAAACTGGTTGAATCTGGTTGAAAAAGGCAATTTCATATTGGGTGTGTGAGTGGTGTGACTAGTTTTATTTTGCATGAACATCCGGCTAGGGGGCCTTGGAACTCTTTTCCTTGGTACCCGAGACAAAACCTAACCAAATTTTTAATTGGATCCCATCACTACAGTGGTTGGGCGGTTGGCTAACCCATGGGATTGGATGGGGTTAGGCTGGACTGATGGATCCGTAAATCGAGACTCAAACTTTTGTTTTTACGATAGAAAAAAAAAATAAATCCCAGATAGTAACTGTTCTATGGATAGGAATCAACGGCTGTGCCTCTTGAATGGGAAAAAAAGCGTTGATCCCAATGATCCAAGTGCAAGTTTCTTCCTTGAACTGACTAAGTACCTTATAGATGTAATTGGATCATCTCGATCAGAAATGATCTTGACTACGTTAGAGTAAAAAGTTATCCTGGTGGAATCGCCCGTGCTTTCCGGTAAAGGAAGTTTTTCCGGGTTCGGTTTTGGAACAACCGACGGACTAGTCTCTTATCCGGATATCCGTGGGCGAGGCCCCGAGTGTGGGACCCCTGTCCCGCGCGAGAAGCGCTACTTCCGCTGCCAGTACCCCGAATCCGTTGCTCGGTGGGAACAGGGATCTTACATCCCTTATATAGAATTCATTATTAAATAACAATTCATTCAGATCATATCATCCATATTTTTAACACGATAATGGTCCATTAGACCGAAAATTTTCTTTCTGAACATTCCTCCACGGGAATTTTAGTCAAGCAAGTTCTCAATTTGTCATCCCTTAACTTGATCTACCGAGTCAAGTGTTAACAGTAGCAATTTGACAGCACAATCCACTAATCTCATAGTGATTTGCTGAAATCATTATCATCATTCTAGTTTAAGAACATCATCACAGGGACTCGTCCCATTCATCCTCATTGTGGTTTCGTTTAGGTTATTATATTACAACTAAATTTCAGAAATCATCATTTTTCAATCAGAATCCAAATCAATTCATCAATTCTCAAACAGAATTAAAAATCATATCAACCACATTCGAATTCATCATCTGGATAGCATTAACGCTTATAATTTCAAGTCTTAGATTTACTCGTATATACTGTCAGTAAAGAGCTACAGTTATACTCTTGGTATATACGGTAGTCATGGCCCTTGGAATTATAAGGTAAATACCATCATGTTTAGGCCTCAAGCAAGTCAGGGATTCTATATAATTGCGGTATTTCCATCTGAAGACCCAATTACGAATTTCAGTTTGAATATCAAATTGTATGAATTATATCACACAATTATAACCTTTTTATGCTTCTTGATAAATTTTTGACATAATTGGTTTCTCAGTTGATCTTTATTAGCCAAATGCTTTGATACCAACTGTAAGATCCCTGTTCCCACCAAGCAACGGATTCAGGATACTGGCAGCGGAAGTAGCACTTCTCGTGTGGGACAGGGGTCCCACATTCGGGGCCTCACCCACGGATATCCGGATAAGAGACTAATCCGTCGGTTGTTCCAAAATCGAACCCGGAAAAACTTCCTTTACCGGAAAGCACGGGTGATTCCACCAGGAAAACTTTTTACTCTAACGTAGTCAAGATTATTTCTGATCAAGCTGATCCAATTGCATCTTCAAGATACTTGATTAGATCAAGGAAGAAACTTGCACTTGGATCATTGGGATCAACGCTTTTTTCCCCATTCAAGAGGCACAGCCGTTGATTCCTATCCATAGAACAATTACTGTTCGGGATTTACTTTATCTATCGTAATAACAAAAGTTGAGTCTCGATTTATGGATCCATCAGTCCAGCCTAACCCCATCCAGTCCCATGGATTAGCCAACTGCCCAACCACTGTAGTGATGGGATCCAATTAGGAATTTGGTTAGGTTTTGTCCCGGGTACCAAGGAAAAGAGTTCCAAGGCTCCCTAGCCGGAAGTTCATGCAAACATAAAACTAGTCACACCACTTACACACCCAATATGAAATTGCCTTTTTCTCAACATCAGCTAATTTTAAAACAATCTTTTAATGAAACCATAGTATCACTGATCACAATCTTCCAATTTATCTGGTTGATTCAATTTCCCATCATTCCTTCATCAGAGTATCTATGGCATCATTGGCAACTAGAACGCTCACCACCTGTCCACTCAAGTGTCTTTTCAATAGTTCGTAGCCCATAATACTCGGCAATATAATCACTTATCCAAATGGACTCTCGTTGAAGATCGGCAAGATCAACCAACAGATCCATATAAAGAGCCATGGACTCATCCATTGAAAACCAGCAAGGTCAATCAACCAGATCCATGCCCGGTTTCAGAAAACAATTCTTACTCCTTGTTCCAATATCTTCCTCGACGCACGCGTGGGTATCCTGGGTGACCCAGAGCCCGAGCACCGTATGGTCAGCACCCTCTAGGATCCTTCGCAGCAGGTGACCTAGCGCTTCACTCATAGGCCGCTTCCTTGGCCCCTCATCCACCGTACCGGAAGCTCACCATTTTAATCGAACCGAGGCTGGTCAAGACCTCGGTCGACCTTGCTACGCGAGACGTCATCCATTGACTCTCCGTCAGCAGTTGCAACTTTATCAGTTAGGTCACCACCATGACCTCAATCTATAAGACGGTCAAAATGCTTCCCCAGCATTCTTGACATAAAACAGTCATTTACAAACAGTCACAAAATACAGTTTCTATATCGAACTCCATCTTTCCACATTATCCCTCCTCAATCCATATTACTTATTCCACATTCCCTTCGTATGTACTCATTCTCATTCATTCATATCAACGACATATTATTTCCCATACACATTCACCTTCATTATTCTTCATACACATCCATGCATACATCCATTTTCACATCCTTATTCATACATCCACATCCACATACATACATCCATACATACACATCCACATGCATACATCCACATCTATATGCATACATCCATACACACACATCCATATGCATACATCCACATCCTCATTCGTACATCTACATCTACATGCACATTCATGCATCTTCATCCATACATCCACATTTACATGCACATTCACATCCATACTCCACATACATACATCTATTTTTTTCCTTCCATTCATATAGCCCCATACGCCTTCACATCTATTCTTTTACATCACATCCATTCTTGCCTTATGACAACCCATATACATCTTATCTCATCACATACACTTCTTATCTCATCCCATACACATCTTATCACATCTTAACTCATCTTATCACATCCTAACTCATCTCATATACATCTTATCTCATCTTATCACATCTCATACACCTCTTATCACATCTCATACACCTCTTATCACATCTTAACTCATCTTATCACATCCTAACTTATCTCATATGCATCTTATCTCATCTTATCACATCCTAACTCATCTCATATACATCTTATCTCATCTTATCACATCTCATACACCTCTTATCACATCTCATACACCTCTTATCACATCTTAACTCATCTTATCACATCCTAACTTATCTCATATGCATCTTATCTCATCTTATCACATCTCATACACCTCTTATCGCATCTCATACACTTCTTATCACATCCTAACTCCTCTTATCACATCCTAACTTATCCTTTATGCATACCTCTATGCAAGATTTTTAATTGAGATAAAAGTAACACTTTTATAATAAAATAATTATTTTTTTGGGTAATATTTTTATAATAAAATAATAATTTATTTATTCATTCATTTCTATGCACGAAATTCAATATGATGAAAATAACATTTTTATAATAAAATAATCATTTTTTTATTTACAATTTTATAAAAAAAATAAAATATTCATCTTTTGTGCATATCTCTATGTATGAAATTCAATTATGATAAAAGTAACACTTTTGATATGAAACAATAGCATTCAAAAACCATACCAATTAAGCTTCTCAAGCTTGAGAGGGGTTGAGAAGAGAGAAACATTGAGAAATTATAGAAAAGATCAAAATTCACCATACTTACCTGTAAGATTCCTCCCCAGCCTCTCAAGATATCTAGCATCTTCCGCTGTAATCAATCCCCTCTTCAGAAATATAAAAGATCTTGTCTCTGCCTATTTTGACAAAGAGAGAAAATATTCTAGAGAGAGAATATTCAGATTTTGAATATTTTTAGATAGAAAAATTTCTCATATTATTAAAATGAATTCCCCTGAAATAGAAATTCAAAAAGAACTTTCCAATGTGCAATTGAAATTTATTAGAAATGGGTATAAAGGACCTTAGCCTAAGGGTCTAGATTTTCAGAAATTTTTGGATTATGATCCAATTAGGGTTCCTATGGGCCAATAGCATCAATCCATGTGTAGGGAGGAGATAAATCCAATTTGTAAAAGAAGATACCCAAAAATGAGTAAATGCTCACATAAGATGAAGAGTTGAAAATGTACAAGGTTTATTAGTAAAAACTATGAGCAATATTAAAAATATGAGATATTTTGGGTATCCAAAAAGGAGTAAATGCTCACCTAAGATGAAGAGTTAAAAATGTACAAGGTTTATTAGTAAAAAACTATGAGCAATATTAAAAATATGAGATATTTTGGGTATAATGATTCCATTTTGATACATATGTAAGGAAGGGGAGTTCTTTAAAGGAGGTGCATATTTCACATGCTTGAATGAGTTTTAAACTCAAAAATAATGTGATATTTTTATCTCTCCTCTCTCTTGAACCAAACCAAATCAAAATGGAACCAAACCGAATTAAAAAGTAACCAAACTAGGTCCAAATCTAGTCCAAATTCAACCAAACTGAATTTGGAAAATTCTAGAATTCAGTTAGCTTTGGTTAGAGCTTCCCTCTCCTATAAATAGAACATGAGTCCTTTGAAAAAAAAAGGTGAAGAATTTTACTATACTAGAGTTATGCTGAAATAATGCTAGTTTCTACTATTCTCTAAAATTCTCTCCAAATTGAAGAAATTGGAGCTTCCCTCTTCCTTCAATCCCCATTGGTGGCTCCATCAACATACTTAACCAATTGATTGGTTGGGGGCCTCTACCGTGAACAAAGAATCAAGCAATTTGTAAGGTAAATAGTGAATTTTGATCTTTTCTATAATTTCTCAAGGTTTCTCTCTTCTCAACCCCTCTCAAGCTTGAGAAGCTTAATTGGAATGGTTTCTGAATGCTATTGAAGTTAATTGATGAATGGTAGTGAAGAGTTACATAATTTGATGAATGATATTGAAGTTAATTGATTAATGATAGTTAAGAGTTACATAAATTTTCATTTATGTTTAATTCAAATGGTTTTTATGTAATTTCTCTCTCTCACTCAAGAAATGGTCATACTCATGACCCATTCTCAATCCAAATGAAGCTTTTCATAAAGTTTTTCCTTAATCCAAGATTAATCTATACTAGAGGTCAAATTAATGGCTTTTTTCTATGCTTTTAGTTTATGTATTTCATGAATATTGATGATTCAATCCATTATGGATTAATGATCCACTTAGGGATCATTCTAATTATTTTCTTAATGATAAGCTTTATCCCTTAGAAAAATTAAGATTTATCAGTCATAGCAGCAGAGCTATGGCAAAATTTTTAAAAAAATTACGCATAAAATCATTTCATTCAAAGCATGAAAAGAGGACTTTCTACCATATTCTAGAAATTATCATCCTAGATTAATTGAAAGATATTCATTGTAACCCTAGAGAAATTAATTTTTATATTATGCATAATTGATTTTCATGCATAGAGGTATGCATAAAAGATTATTACTTTTAACATAAAAGTGTTACTTTTATCATAATTAGATTTCATGCATAGAGGTATGCATAAAAGATTATTATTTTAATATAAAAGTGTTACTTTTATCATATTTAAATTTTATGCATAGAGGTATGTATAAAAGATGATTATTTTATTATAAAAGTGTTACTTTTATCATATTTGAATTTCATGCATAGAGGTATGCATAAAATATGATTATTTTATTACAAAAGTGTGACTTTTATCATAATTGAATTTCATGCATAGAGGCATGCATAAAAGATGAATATTTTATTATAAAAGAGTTACTTTTAGCTTAATTGAATTTCATGCATAGAGGTATGCATAAGAGATGAATATTTTATTATAAAAGAGTTACTTTTAGCTTAATTGAATTTCATGCATAGAGGTATGCATAAGAGATGAATATTTTATTATAAAAGAGTTACTTTTAGCTTAATTGAATTTCATGCATAGAGGTAAGCATAAGAGATGAATATTTTATTATAAAAGAGTTACTTTTAGCTTAATTGAAATTCATGCATAGAGGTATGCATAAGAGATGAATATTTTATTATAAAAGAGTTACTTTTAGCATAATTGAATTTCATGCATAGAGGTATGCATAAGAGATGAATATTTTATTATAAAAGAGTTACTTTTAGCATAATTGAAATTCATGCATAGAGGTATGCATAAGAGATGAATATTTTATTATAAAAGAGTTACTTTTAGCATAATTGAATTTCATGCAGAGGTATGCATAAGAGATGATTATTTTTTTATAAAAGTGTTACTTTTAGCATAATTGAATTTCATGCATAGAGGTATGCATAAAAGATATGGGAAGTGATAAGATGTGATAAGATGCATATGAGATGAGTTAGGATGTGATAAGATGAGTTAAGAAGTGATAGGATGTGTATGGGATGAGGTAAGAAGTGTATGTGATGGGATAAGATGTATATGGGTTGTGATAGGGTGAGAATATGGATGTGAATGTGGATGGGTATGTATGGATGTATGCATGTAGATGTGGATGCATGAATGTGGATGTGTGGATGTGAATGAGGATGTGGATGTGGATGCATACATGTAAATGTGGATGGGTATGTATGGATGTATGCATGTAGATGTGGATGCATGAATGTGGATGTGTGGATGTGAATGAGGATGTGGATGTGGATGCATAGATGTAAATGTGGATGTGTATGTATGGATGTATGCATGTAGATGTGAATGTGAATGTGGATGTATGGATGTAAATGAGGATGTGGATGCATGTAGATGTGAATGAGGATGTGGATGTAGATGCATGGATGGAGATGTGGATGTATGCATGTAGATGTAGATGTATAGATATGGATGTGAATGTGGAGGTGGATGTATGCATGTAGATGTAGATGTATGGATGTGAATGTGGATGTGGATGTGGATGTATGCATGGAGATGTGGATGTATGCATGTAGATGTAGATGTATGAATGTGGATGTGGATGTATGCATGTAGATGTGAATGTACGCATATAGATGTGGATGTATGGATGTGAATGTGCATGTCGATGTGGATGTATGGATGAGGATGCATGAATGTGCATGTAGATGTGGATGTGAAAATAGATGCATGGATGTAGATGAGGATGTATGGATGTGAATGTGGATGTGGATGTGGATATATGTATGGATGAGAATATATGATATGTGATGTGAAGGAATCTGAAGTGATGAGATGGAAAATGATGTGATGGGATGAGTACACATATAAATGGAATGTGGAATAAGTAATGTGGATTGATGAGGGATAATGTGGAAAAATGAGAGTTAATATAGAAACTGTATTTGTAAACTGTTTGTAAATGCTGTTTGTAAATGGCTGTTTTATGTCAAGAATGCTGGGGAAGCATTTTGACCGTCTTGTGATTAAGGTCGTGGAGACCTAACTGATAAAGTTGCAACTGCTGACGGAGAGTGAATGGAGGATGTCTCGCGTAGCAAAGTCGGCCGAGGTCTTGACCAGCCTCGGTTCGATTAAAATGGTGAGCTTCCGGTACGGTGGATGAGGGACCAAGGAAGCGGCCTATGAGTGAAGCGCTAGGTCACCTAGGAAGGATCCTAGAGGGTGCTGACCATACGGTGCTCGGACTCTGGGTCGCCTAGGATACCCACGCGTGCATCGAGGAAGATATTGGAACAAGGAGTAAGAGTTGTTTTGTGAAATCGGGCATGGATCTGGTTGATTGACCTTGCTGGTCTTCAATGGATGAGTCCATGGCTCTTTATATGGATCTGTTGGTTGATCTTGCTGATCTTCAACGAGAGTCCATCTTGATTTTTATAAGTGATGATTTGCCGAGTTTTATGGGCTAGGAACTATTGAAAAGGCCCTGAGTGGACAGGTGGTGAGCGTTCTAGTTGCCAATGATGCCATAGATACTGTGATGAAGGAATGATGGGAAATTAAGAATCAACCGGATAATTTGGAAGATGGTGATCAGTGATACTATGGTTTTATTAAAGGATTGTTTTAAAACTGGTTGAATCTGTGAAAAGGTAATTTCATATTGGGTGTGTAAGTGGTGTGACTAGTTTTATTTTTGCATGAACTTCCAGCTAGGGGACCTTGGAACTCTTTTCCTTGGTACCCGGGACAAAACCTAACCAAATTCTTAATTGGATCCCATTATAGTGGTTGGGCGGTTGGCTAACCCATGGGATCGGATGGGGTTAGGCTGGACTGATGGATCCGTAAATCAAGACTCAAAAATTCTATTATTACGATATATGAAATAAATCCCAGATAGTAATTGTTCTATGGATAGGAATCAACAGCTGTGCCTCTTGATGGGAAAAAAAGCGTTGATCCCAATGATCCATGTGCAAGTTTCTTCCTTGATCTGACCGAGTATCTTTATAGGTGCAGTCGGATCAGATTGATCACTAATGGTCTTGACTACGTTAGAGTAAAAATTTATCCTAGAGGAATCGCCTGTGCTTTCCGGATAATGCAAGTTTTTCCAGGTTCGGTTTTGGAAAAACCGGCGGATTAGTCTTTTGTCCGGATATCCGTGGACGAGGCCCCGAATGTGGGACCCCTGTCCCGCGCGAGAAGTGCTACTTCCGTTGCTAGTATCCCGAAACTATTGCTCGGTGGGAACAGGGATCTCACAGATGGTATTAGAGCCATTCGGCTAGTAAAGATTACCTAAGAAGCCAATTATGTCAAAAATTTATCAAGAAACACAAAAAGGTTGTAATTGTGTGATATAAGTCATACAATTTGATATTCAAATTGAAGTTCGTAATTTGGTAATTGGGTCTTTAGATGGAAGTACCGCAATTATATAGAATCCCTGACTTGCTTAAGGCCTAGACATGATGGTATTTATCTTATAATTCCAAGGGCCGTGACTACCCGTATATACCGAGAGTATAACTGCAGCTCTTTACTGACGGTATATACAAGTAAATCTAAGACTTGAAATTATAAGCATTAATGCTATCTAGATGATGATTTCAAATGTGGTTGATATGATTTTTAATTTTGTTTGAGAACTGATGAATTGATTTGGATTCTGATTGAAAAATGATGATTTTTAAAATTGAGGATGAATGGGACGAGTCCCTTTGATGATATTCATAACTAGAATGATGATAATGAATTCAGCAAATCACTATGAGATTAGTGGATTGTGCTGTCAGATTGCTACTGTTAACACTTGACCGGTAGATCAAGTTAAGGGATGACAAATTGAGAACTTGCTTGACTGAAATTCCGTGGAGGAATGTTCAGAAGGAAATTTTTCGATCTAATGGACCATTATCAAGTTAAAGATATGAATGATATGATCTGAATGAATTGTTATTTAATGATGAGTTCTATATACGAGATATTATCCCAGAATTCTGTTGGGTTGACCAGAATATAAAGAACCCCAGAATAAAATTGGATCTTAAGAAAAAGAGTTGTCCTCTACCTTGCGAGATGAGGACATCTCGCACTTTTTTAAGGGGGGTAGAATGTAAGATTCTTCCCCAGCCTTCAAGGTATGCAGGAGTAAGAATCTCCATTTCTGATCTTATAATTATTCCCTCTCTAAAGTAAAAGAAAGATTCTGTTTAAAAAAGGAAGACCCTTTCCCTAGAATACTTCTCAGGAGTCCCACCTATTGTAAGGATTCATAACAATGAGTTCAGAAGTGAAAATCGGTGTTTTGGATACCAAGGTTTTGGGTCTTCATTCGAGTACGGCCCAAAAGAAGTTCTCTATCTCTTAGGAGGTATAAGAAATTATCCCCCAGATATTGTGGGCCTTATCTGAATTCAAAGAAAGTAAGTGACTTAGCCTACGAACTTCTTTTATCTCCTCATCTCAAAATTCTTAATGCCTTCTATAGAAATATGTGCCAAACCCAAATCATGGAAAGACGGTAAAACTTCAGTGGCAAGATATAGTTGGCTTCTAGGTTACGCTAGCTCCTTCCTTTATATAAGTCGTAACTTTTACTTATCGCTCACAGTAACCTTACTTCCATCGATCTCCTTTCTTTCTTAATCTCCTTCATGGCTTGGCAACAGGAATTAGTTTTATCCATGATGATTTCTCACCTTCAAGACGCAAGCGAGTCTGTGAAGAAGGATTTTATAGAACTGTATGAGCGCTCACTTTTTCCTCACCTAGGAACTTCTGTAGCTCAGACCAAATGGCGGACCTATCAAGACATAACTAGGGTAACACCCTGGGGTCAGCAGCACTTTCGTAATAATGTCCGCTTGGCCATGGTTATTGAAGCTTTGGGTTTGGGTCCCCGATACTACTGCGTCATGAGAACAAGGCATCTTGGTTTTTTTGAGCGGGTCTTCTTACTGGCGTGTTTTCTTCCTCATCAAAAGATATGCCTTTACCCCATTTTTGGCTTGCCTCTCAGAGGTCCTTTTGTTAGATCACCTCATACCACTGAGATAGGTGCGGCAATAACCAACAGAATTATTCCCATAGATGAGTTTCCTTATACGTGCGCAGCTTGTGAGTGCTGCTTTTGTGATCATATGATGGACGGACTTATGGAAGTGTAAAGAGTTCTTCTATCTTTACTGTATATGTTCCAAGAATGAATAAAGTTTAAATCTTGTTCTTGTCTTGACCCTTACTCTCTTTGAGACTTTTTTATTTGGTGGTTAATCTTAATTAAGTTTTCTCTCAGTCTCATATTCGTGCATCTTGCAAAATTACCCCCAGTTTGTGAGATGAGGGCATCTCGCGTTTTTCAAGTGGGAGAGAGAATGTAAGATTCCTCCCCAGCCTCTCAAGATGTCCAGCATCTTCCCCTGTAAACAATCCCCTCTTCAGAAATATAAAAGATCTTGTCTCTGCCTATTTTGACAGAGAGAGAGAGAAAATATTCTAGAGAGAGAATATTCAGATTTTGAATATTTTTAGATAGAAAAATTTCTCATATTATTAAAATGAATTCCCCTGAAATAGAAATTCAAAAAGAACTTTCCAATGTGCAATTGAAATTTATTGGAAATGGGTATAAAGTACCTTAGCCTAAGGGTCAGATTTTCAGAAATTTTTGGATTATGGTCCAATTAAGGTTCCTATGGGCCAATAGCATCAATCCATGTGTAGGGAGGAGATAAATCCACTTTGTAAAAGAAGATACCCAAAAATGAGTAAATACTCACATAAGATGAAGAGTTGAAAATGTACAAGGTTTATTAGTAAAAAACTATGAGCAATATTAAAAATATGAGATATTTTGGGTATCCAAAAAGGAGTAAATGCTCACATAAGATAAAGAGTTGAAAATGTACAAGGTTTATTAGTAAAAAACTATGAGCAATATTAAAAATATGAGATATTTTGGGTATAATGATTCCATTTTGACACATATGTAAGGAAGGGGAGTTCTTTAAAGGAGGTGCATATTTCACATGCTTGAATGAGTTTTAAACTCAAAAATAATGTGATATTTTTATCTCTCCTCTCTCTTGAACCAAACCAAATCAAAATGGAACCAAACCGAATCAAAAAGTAACCAAACTAGGTCCAAATCTAGTCCAAATTCAACCAGACTGAATTTGGAAAATTCTAGAATTCAGCTAGCTTTAGTTAGAGCTTCCCTCTCCTATAAATAGAACATGAGTCCTTTGAAAAAAAGGTGGAAAATTTTACTATACTAGAGTTATGCTGAAATAATGCTAGTTTCTACTATTCTCTAAAATTCTCTCCAAATTGAAGAAATTGGAGCTTCCCTCTTTCTTCAATCCCCATTCGTGGCTCCATCAACATACTTAACCAATTGATTGGTTGGGGGCCTCTACCGTGAACAAAGAATCAAGCAATTTGTAACGTAAATGGTGAATTTTGATCTTTTCTATATTTTCTCAAGGTTTCTCTCTTCTCTCAACCCCTCTCAAGCTTGAGAAGCTTAATTGGAATGGTTTTTTGAATGCTATTGAAGTTAATTGATGAATGGTAGTGAAGAGTTACATAATTTGATGAATGATATTGAAGTTAATTGATTAATGATAGTTAAGAGTTACATAAATTTCCATTTATGTTTAATTCAAATGGTTTTTATGTAATTTCTCTCTCTCACTCAAGAAAGGGTCATACTCATGACCCATTCTCAATCCAAATGAAGCTTTTCATAAAGTTTTTCCTTAATCCAAGATTAATCTATACTAGAGGTCAAATTAATGGCTTTTTTCTATGCTTTTAGTTTATGTATTTCATGAATATTGATGATTCAATCCATTATGGATTAATGATCCACTTAGGAATCATTCTAATTATTTCCTTAATGATAAGCTTTATCCCTTAGAAAAATTGAGATTTATCAGTCATAGCAGCGGAGCTATGGCAAAATTTTTATAAAAATTACGCATAAAATAATTTCATTCAAAGCATGAAAAGAGGACTTCCTACCATATTCTAGGAATTATCATCCTAGATTAATTGAAAGATATTCATTGTAAGCCTAGAGAAATTGATTTTTATATTATGCATAATTGATTTTCATGCATAGAGGTATGCATAAAAGATTATTATTTTTAACATAAAAGTGTTACTTTTATCATAATTAGATTTCATGCATAGAGGTATGCATAAAAGATTTTTATTTTAATATAAAAGTGTTACTTTTATCATATTTGGACTTCATGCATAGAGGTATGCATAAAAGATGATTATTTTATTATAAAAGTGTTACTTTTATCATATTTGAATTTCATGCATAGAGGTATGCATAAAAGATGATTATTTTATTACAAAAGTGTGACTTTTATCATAATTGAATTTCATGCATAGAGGTATGCATAAGAGATAAATATTTTATTATAAAAGAGTTACTTTTAGCTTAATTGAATTTCATGCATAGAGGTATGCATAAGAGATGAATATTTTATTATAAAAGAGTTACTTTTAGCTTAATTGAATTTCATGCATAGAGGTATGCATAAGAGATGAATATTTTATTATAAAAGAGTTACTTTTAGAATAATTGAATTTCATGCATAGAGGTATGCATAAGAGATGAATATTTTATTATAAAAGAGTTACTTTTAGCTTAATTGAAATTCATGCATAGAGGTATGCATAAGAGATGAATATTTTATTATAAAAGAGTTACTTTTAGCATAATTGAATTTCATGCATAGAGGTATGCATAAGAGATGAATATTTTATTATAAAAGAGTTACTTTTAGCATAATTGAAATTCATGCATAGAGGTATGCATAAGAGATGAATATTTTATTATAAAAGAGTTACTTTTAGCATAATTGAATTTCATGCAAAGGTATGCATAAGAGATGATTATTTTTTTATAAAAGTGTTACTTTTAGCATAATTGAATTTCATGCATAGAGGTATGCATAAAAGATATGGAAAGTGATAAGATGTGATAAGATGCATATGAGATGAGTTAGGATGTGATAAGATGAGTTAAGAAGTGATAGGATGTGTATGGAATGAGGTAAGAAGTGTATGTGATGGGATAAGATGTATATGGGTTGTGATAGGGTGAGAATATGGATGTGAATGTGGATGGGTATGTATGGATGTATGCATGTAGATGTGGATGCATGAATGTGGATGTGTGGATGTGAATGAGGATGTGGATGTGGATGCATACATGTAAATGTGGATGGGTATGTATGGATGTATGCATGTAGATATGGATGCATGAATATGGATGTGTGGATGTGAATGAGGATGTGGATTTGGATGCATAGATGTAAATGTGGATGTGTATGTATGGATGTATGCATGTAGATGTGAATGTGAATGTGGATGTATGGATGTAAATGAGGATGTGGATGCATGTAGATGTGAATGAGGATGTGGATCTAGATGCATGGATGGAGATGCGGATGTATGCATGTAGATGTAGATGTATAGATATGGATGTGAATGTGGAGGTGGATGTATGCATGTAGATGTAGATGTATGGATGTGAATGTGGATGTGGATGTGGATGTATGCATGGAGATGTGGATGTATGCATGTAGATGTAGATGTATGAATGTGGATGTGGATGTATGCATGCAGATGTGAATATACGCACATAGATGTGGATGTATGGATGTGAATGTGCATGTAGATGTGGATGTATGGATGAGGATGCATGAATATGCATGTAGATGTGGATGTGAAAATAGATGCATGGATGTAGATGTGGATGTATGGATGTGAATGTGGATGTGGATGTGGATATATGTATGGATGAGAATATATGATATGTGATGTGAAGGAATCTGAAGTGATGAGATGGAAAATGATGTGATGGGATGAGTACACATATAAATGGAATGTGGAATAAGTAATGTGGATTGATGAGGGATAATGTGGAAAAATGAGAGTTAATATAGAAACTGTATTTGTAAACTGTTTGTAAATGCTGTTTATAAATGGCTGTTTTATGTCAAGAATGCTGGGGAAGCATTTTGACCGTCTTATGATTAAGGTCGTGGAGACCTAACTGATAAAGTTGCAACTGCTGACGGAGAGTCAATGGAGGACGTCTCGCGTAGCAAAGTCGGCCGAGGTCTTGACCAGCCTCGGTTCGATTAAAATGGTGAGCTTCCGGTACGGTGGATGAGGGACCAAGGAAGCGGCCTATGAGTGAAGCGCTAGGTCACCTGCTGCTGCGAAGGATCCTAGAGGGTGCTGACCATACGGTGCTCGGGCTCTGGGTCACCTAGGATACCCACGCGTGCGTCGAGGAAGATATTGGAACAAGGAGTAAGAGTTGTTTTGTGAAACCGGGCATGGATCTGGTTGATTGATCTTGCTGGTCTTCAATGGATGAGTCCATGGCTCTTTATATGGATCTGTTGGTTGATCTTGCTGATCTTCAACGAGAGTCCATCTTGATTTTTATAAGTGATGATTTGCCAAGTATTATGGGCTAGGAACTATTGAAAAGGCCCCTGAGTGGACAGGTGGTGAGCGTTCTGGTTGCCAATGATGCCATAGATACTCTGATGAAGGAATGATGGGAAATTAAGAATCAACCGGATAATTTGGAAGATGGTGACAGTGATACTATGGTTTTATTAAAGGATTGTTTTAAAACTGGTTGAATCTATGAAAAGGTAATTTCATATTGGGTGTGGAAGTGGTGTGACTAGTTTTATTTTTGCATGAACTTCCGGCTAGGGGGCCTTGGAACTCTTTTCCTTGGTACCCGGGACAAAACCTAACCAAATTCTTAATTGGATTCCATCACTACAAGGGTTGGGCAGTTGGCTAACCCATGGGATCAGGCTGGACTGATGGATCCGTAAATCGAGACTCAAAAATTCTGTTATTACGATAGATGAAATAAATCTCGGATAGTAATTGTTCTATGGATAGGAATCAACGGCTGTGTCTCTTGATGGAAAAAAAAGCGTTGATCCCAATGATCCATGTGCAAGTTTCTTCCTTGATCTGACTGAGTATCTTTATAGGTGCAGTCGGATCAGATTGATCACTAATGGTCTTAACTACGTTAGAGTAAAAAGTCATCCTAGAGGAATCGCCCGTGCTTTCCGGATAAGGGAAGTTTTTTCGGGTTCGGTTTTGGAAAAACCGACGGATTAGTCTTTTGTCCGGATATCTGTGGACGAGGCCCAGAATGTGGGACCCCTGTCCCGCGCGAGAAGTGCTACTTCCGCTGCTAGTATCCCGAAACTCTTGCTCGGTGGGAACAGGGATCTCACAGTTGGTATTAGAGCCATTCAGCTAATAAAGATCAACTGAGAAGCCAATTATGTCAAAAATTATCAAGAAACACAAAAAGGTTGTAATTGTGTGATATAAGTCATACAATTTGATATTCAAATTGAAGTTCGTAATTTGGTAATTGGGTCTTTAGATGGAAGTACCGCAATTATATAGAATCCCTGACTTGCTTAAGGCCTAGACATGATGGTATTTACCTTATAATTCCAAGGGCCGTGACTACCCGTATATACCAAGAGTATAACTGCAGCTCTTTACTGACAGTATATACGAGTAAATCTAAGACTTGAAATTATAAGCATTAATGCTATGTAGATGATGATTTCGAATGTGGTTGATATGATTTTTAATTCTGTTTGAGAACTGATGAATTGATTTGGATTCTGATTGAAAAATGATGATTTTTGAAATTTAGTTGAAATGTAATAAGCTGAGCGAAACCACAATGAGGATGAATGGGACGAGTCCCTTTGATGATATTCATAACTAGAATGATGATAATGAATTCAGCAAATCACTATGAGATTAGTGGATTGTGCTGTCAGATTGCTACTGTTAACACTTGACCAGTAGATCAAGTTAAGGGATGACAAATTGAGAACTTGCTTGACTGAAATTCTCGTGGAGGAATGTTCAAAAGGAAATTTTTCGGTCTAATGGACCATTATCAAGTTAAAGATATGAATGATATGATCTGAATGAATTGTTATTTAATGATGAGCTCTATATACGAGATATGAATGATATGATCTGAATGAATTGTTATTTAATGATGAGCTCTATATACGAGATATTATCCCAGAATTCTGTTGGGTTGACCAGAATATAAAGAACCCCAGAATAAAATTGGATCTTAAGAAAAAGAGTTGTCCTCTACCTTGCGAGATGAGGACATCTCGCACTTTTTTAAGGGGGGTAGAATGTAAGATTCTTCCCCAGCCTTCAAGGTATGCAGGAGTAAGAATCTCCCTTTCTGATTTTATAATTATTCCCTCTCTAAAGTAAAAGAAAGATTCTGTTTAAAAAAGGAAGACCCTTTTCCTAGAATACTTCTCAGGAGTCCCACCTATTTTAAGGATTCATAACAATGAGTTTAGAAGTGAAAATCGGTGTTTTGGATACCAAGGTTTTGGGTCTTCATTCGAGTACGGCCCAAAAGAAGTTCTTTATCTCTTAGGAGGTATAAGAAATTATCCCCCAGATATTGTGGGCCTTATCTGAATTCAAAGAAAGTAAGTGACTTAGACTACGAACTTCTTTTATCTCCTCATCTCAAAATTCTTAATGCCTTCTATAGAAATATGTGCCAAACCCAAATCATGGAAAGACGGTAAAACTTCAGTGGCAAGATATCGTTGGCTTCTAGGTTACGCTAGCTCCTTCCTTTATATAAGTCATAACTTTTACTTATCGCTCAGAGTAACCTTACTTCCATCGATCTCCTTTCTTTCTTAATCTCCTTCATGGCTTGGCAACAGGAATCAGTTTTATCCATGATGATTTCTCACCTTCAAGATGCAAGCGAGTCTGTGAAGAAGGATTTTATAGAACTGTATGAGCGCTCACTTTTTCCTCACCTAGGAACTTCTGTAGCTCAGACCAAATGGCGGACCTATCAAGACATAACTAGGGTAACACCCTGGGGTCAGCAGCACTTTCGTAATAATGTCCGCTTGGCCATGGTTATTGAAGCTTTGGGTTTGGGTCCCCGATACTACTGCGTCATGAGAACAAGGCATCTTGGTTTTTCTGAGCGGGTCTTCTTACTGGCGTGTTTTCTTCCTCATCAGAAGATATGCCTTTACCCCGTTTTTGGCTTGCCTCTCAGAGGTCCTTTTGTTAGATCACCTCATACCACTGAGATAGGTGCGGCAATAACCAACAGAATTATTCCCATAGATGAGTTACCTTATACGTGCGCAGCTTGTGAGTGCTGCTTTTGTGATCATATGATGGACGGACTTATGGAAGTGTAAAGAGTTCTTCTATCTTTACTGTATATGTTCCAAGAATGAATAAAGTTTAAATCTTGTTCTTGTCTTGACCCTTACTCTCTTTGAGACTTTTTTATTTGGTGGTTAATCTTAATTAAATTTTCTCTCAGTCTCATATTCGTGCATCTTGCGAAATTACCCCCAGTTTGTGAGATGAGGGCATCTCGCATTTTTCAAGTGGGAGAGAATGTAAGATTCCTCCCCAGCCTCTCAAGATGTCCAGCATCTTCCCCTGTAAACAATCCCCTCTTCAGAAATATAAAAGATCTTGTCTCTGCCTATTTTGACAGAGAGAGAAAATATTCTAGAGAGAGAATATTCAGATTTTGAATATTTTTAGATAGAAAAATTTCTCATATTATTAAAATGAATTCCCCTGAAATAGAAATTCAAAAAGAACTTTCCAATGTGCAATTGGAATTGATTGGAAATGTGTATAAAGGACCTTAGCCTAAGGGTCTAGATTTTCAGAAATTTTTGGATTATGGTCCAATTAAGGTTCCTATGGGCCAATAGCATCAATCCATGTGTAGGGAGGAGATAAATCCAATTTGTAAAAGAAGATACCCAAAAATGAGTAAATGCTCACATAAGATGAAGAGTTGAAAATGTACAAGGTTTATTAGTAAAAAACTATGAGCAATATTAAAAATATGAGATATTTTGGGTATCCAAAAAGGAGTAAATGCTCACATAAGAAAAAGAGTTGAAAATATACAAGTTTATTAGTAGAAAAGTATGAGCAATATTAAAAATATGAGATATTTTGGGTATAATGATTCCATTTTGACACATATGTAAGGAAGGGGAGTTCTTTAAAGGAGGTGCATATTTCACATGCTTGAATGAGTTTTAAACTCAAAAATAATGTGATATTTTTATCTCTCCTCTCTCTTGAACCAAACCAAATCAAAATGGAACCAAACCGAATCAAAAAGTAACCAAACTAGGTTCAAATCTAGTCCAAATTCAACCAGACTGAATTTGGAAAATTCTAGAATTCAGCTAGCTTTAGTTAGAGCTTCCCTCTCCTATAAATAGAACATGAGTCCTTTGAAAAAAAGGTGGAAAATTTTACTATACTAGAGTTATGCTGAAATAATGCTAGTTTCTACTATTCTCTAAAATTCTCTCCAAATTGAAGAAATTTGAGCTTCCCTCTTTCTTCAATCCCCATTGGTGGCTCCATCAACATACTTAACCAATTGATTGGTTGGGGCCTCTACCGTGAACAAAGAATCAAGCAATTTGTAAGGTAAATGGTGAATTTTGATCTTTTCTATAATTTCTCAAGGTTTCTCTCTTCTCAACCCCTCTCAAGCTTGAGAAGCTTAATTGGAATGGTTTTTGAATGCTATTGAAGTTAATTGATGAATGGTAGTGAAGAGTTACATAATTTGATGAATGATATTGAAGTTAATTGATTAATGATAGTTAAGAGTTACATAAATTTCCATTTATGTTTAATTCAAATGGTTTTTATGTAATTTCTCTCTCTCACTCAAGAAATGGTCATACTCATGACCCATTCTCAATCCAAATGAAGCTTTTCATAAAGTTTTTCCTTAATCCAAGATTAATCTATACTAGAGGTCAAATTAATGGCTTTTTTCTATGCTTTTAGTTTATGTATTTCATGAATATTGATGATTCAATCCATTATGGATTAATGATCCACTTAGGGATCGTTCTAATTATTTCCTTAATGATAAGCTTTATCCCTTAGAAAAATTGAGATTTATCAGTCATAGTAGTGGAGCTATGGCAAAATTTTTATAAAAATTACGCATAAAATAATTTTATTCAAAGCATGAAAAGAGGACTTCCTACCATATTCTAGGAATTATCATCCTAGATTAATTGAAAGATATTCATTGTAAGCCTAGAGAAATTGATTTTTATATTATGCATAATTGATTTTCATGCATAGAGGTATGCATAAAAGATTATTATTTTTAACATGAAAGTGTTACTTTTATCATAATTAGATTTCATGCATAGAGGTATGCATAAAAGATTATTATTTTAATATAAAAGTGTTACTTTTATCATATTTGAATTTCATGCATAGAGGTATGCATAAAAGATGATTATTTTATTATAAAAGTGTTACTTTCATCATATTTGAATTTCATGCATAGAGGTATGCATAAAAGATGATTATTTTATTATAAAAGTGTGACTTTTATCATAATTGAATTTCATGCATAGAGGTATGCATAAAAGATGAATATTTTATTATAAAAGAGTTACTTTTAGCTTAATTGAATTTCATGCATAGAGGTATGTATAAGAGATGAATATTTTATTATAAAAGAGTTACTTTTAGCTTAATTGAATTTCATGCAAAGAGGTATGCATAAGAGATGAATATTTTATTATAAAAGAGTTACTTTTAGCATAATTGAAATTCATGCATAGAGGTATGCATAAGAAATGAATATTTTATTATAAAAGAGTTACTTTTAGCATAATTGAATTTCATGCATACAGGTATGCATAAGAGATGATTATTTTATTATAAAAGTGTTACTTTTAGCATAATTGAATTTCATGCATAGAGGTATGCATAAAAGATATGGGAAGTGATAAGATGTGATAAGATGCATATGAGATGAGTTAGGATGTGATAAGATGAGTTAAGAAGTGATAGGATGTGTATGGGATGAGGTAAGAAGTGTATGTGATGGGATAAGATGTATATGGGTTGTGATAGGGTGAGAATATGGATGTGAATGTGAATCGGTATGTATGGATGTATGCATGTAGATGTGGATGCATGAATGCGGATGTGTGGATGTGAATGAGGATGTGGATGTGGGTGCCTAGATGTAAATGTGGATGGGTATGTATGGATGTATGCATGTAGATGTGGATGCATAAATGTGGATGTGTGGATGTGAATGAGGATGTGGATGTGGATGCATAGATGTAAATGTGGATGTGTATGTATGGATGTATGCATGTAGATGTGAATGTGAATATGGATGTATGGATGTAAATGAGGATGTGGATGTAGATGCATGGATGGAGATGTGGATGTATGCATGTAGATGTAGATGTATAGATATGGATGTGAATGTGGATGTGGATGTGGATGTATGCATGGAGATGTAGATGTATGCATGTAGATGTAGATGTATGAATGTGGATGTGGATGTATGCATGTAGATGTGGATGTACGCATATAGATGTGGATGTATGGATGTGAATGTGCATGTAGATGTGGATGTATGGATGAGGATGCATGAATGTGCATGTAGATGTGGATGTGAAAATAGATGCATGGATGTAGATGTGGATGTATGGATGTGAATGTGGATGTGGATGTGGATGTATGGATGTGAATGTGAATGTGGATGTATGGATGTGGATGTGGATATATGTATGGATGAGAATATATGATATGTGATGTGAAGGAATCTGAAGTGATGAGATGGAAAATGATGTGATGGGATGAGTACACATATAAATGGAATGTGGAATAAGTAATGTGGATTGATGAGGGATAATGTGGAAAAATGAGAGTTAATATAGAAACTGTATTTGTAAATTGTTTGTAAATGCTGTTTGTAAATGGCTGTTTTATGTCAAGAATGCTGGGGAAGCATTTTGACCGTCTTGTGATTAAGGTCGTGGAGACCTAACTGATAAAGTTGCAACTGCTGACGGAGAGTCAATGGAGGACGTCTCGCGTAGCAAAGTCGGCCGAGGTCTTGACCAGCCTTGGTTCGATTAAAATGGTGAGCTTCCGGTATGGTGGATGAGGGACCAAGGAAGCGGCCTATGAGTGAAGCGCTAGGTCACCTACGAAGGATCCTAGAGGGTGCTGACCATACGGTGCTCGGGCTCTGGGTCGCCTAGGATACCCACGCGTGCGTCGAGGAAGATATTGGAACAAGGAGTAAGAGTTGTTTTGTGAAACCCGGCATGGATCTGGTTGATTGACCTTGCTGGTCTTCAATGGATGAGTCCATGGCTCTTTATATGGATCTGTTGGTTGATCTTGCTGATCTTCAACGAGAGTCCATCTTGATTTTTATAAGTGATGATTTGCCGAGTATTATGGGCTAGGAACTATTGAAAAGGCCCCTGAGTGGACAGGTGGTGAGCGTTCTAGTTGCCAATGATGCCATAGATACTCTGATGAAGGAATGATGGGAAATTAAGAATCAACCGGATAATTTGGGAGATGGTGATCAGTGGTACTATGGTTTTATTAAAGGATTGTTTTAAAACTGGTTGAATCTGTGAAAAGGTAATTTCATATTGGGTGTGTAAGTGGTGTGACTAGTTTTATTCTTGCATGAACTTCCGGCTAGGGGACCTTGGAACTCTTTTCCTTGGTACCCGGGACAAAACCTAACCAAATTCTTAATTGGATCCCATCACTACAGTGGTTGGGCGGTTGGCTAACCCATGGGATCGGATGGGGTTAGGCTAGACTGATGGATCCGTTAATCGAGACTCAAAAATTCTGTTATTACGATAGATGAAATAAATCCCGGATAGTAATTGTTCTATGGATAGGAATCAACGGCTGTGCCTCTTGATGGGGAAAAAAGCGTTGATCCCAATGATCCAAGTGCAAGTTTCTTCCTTGATCTGACCGAGTATCTTTATAGGTGCAGTCGGATCAGATTGATCACTAATGGTCTTGACTACATTAGAGTAAAAAGTTATCCTGGAGGAATCGCCCGTGCTTTCCGGATAAGGGAAGTTTTTCCGGGTTCGGTTTTGGAAAAACCGACGGATTAGTCTTTTGTCCGGATATCCGTGGGACGAGGCCCCGAATGTGGGACCCCTGTCCCGCGCGAGAAGTGCTACTTCCACTGCTAGTATCCCAAAACTCTTGCTCGGTGGGAACAGGGATCTGACAGTTGGTATTAGAGCCATTCGGCTAATAAAGATCAACTGAGAAGCCAATTATGTCAAAAATTTATCAAGAAACACAAAAAGGTTGTAATTGTGTGATATAAGTCATACAATTTGATATTCAAATTGAAGTTCGTAATTTGGTAATTGGGTCTTTAGATAGAAGTACCGCAATTATATATAATCCCTGACTTGCTTGAGGCCTAGACATGATGGTATTTACCTTATAATTCCAAGGGCCGTGACTACCCGTATAAACCGAGAGTATAACTGCAGCTCTTTACTGACAGTATATACGAGTAAATCTAAGACTTGAAATTATAAGCATTAATGCTATCTAGATGATGATTTCGAATGTGGTTGATATGATTTTTAATTCTGTTTGAGAACTGATGAATTGATTTGGATTCTGATTGAAAAATGATGATTTTTGAAATTTAGTTGAAATGTAATAAACTGAGCGAAACCACAATGAGGATGAATGGGGCGAGTCCCTTTGATGATATTCATAACTAGAATGATGATAATGAATTCAGCAAATCACTATGAGATTAGTGGATTGTGCTGTCAGATTGCTACTGTTAACACTTGACCGATAGATCAAGTTAAGGGATGACAAATTGAGAACTTGCTTGACTGAAATTCTCGTGGAGGAATGTTCAGAAGGAAATTTTTCGGTCTAATGGACCATTATCAAGTTAAAGATACGAATGATATGATCTGAATGAATTGTTATTTAATGATGAGTTCTATATACGAGATATTATCCCAGTATTCTGTTGGGTTGACCAAAATATAAAGAACCCCAGAATAAAATTGGATCTTAAGAAAAAGAGTTGTCCTCTACCTTTCAAGATGAGGACATCTCGCACTTTTTTAAGGGGGGTAGAATGTAAGATTCTTCCCCAGCCTTCGAGGTATGCAGGAGTAAGAATCTCCCTTTCTGATCTTATAATTATTCCCTCTCTAAAATAAAAGAAAGATTCTGTTTAAAAAAGGAAGACCCTTTCCCTAGAATACTTCTCAGGAGTCCCACCTATTTTAAGGATTCAGAACAATGAGTTCAGAAGTGAAAATCGGTGTTTTGGATATCAAGGTTTTGGGTCTTCATTCGAGTACGGCCCAAAAGAAGTTCTTTATCTCTTAGGAGGTATAAGAAATTATCCCCTAGATATTGTGGGTCTTATCTGAATTCAAAGAAAGTAAGTGACTTAGCCTACGAACTTCTTTTATCTCCTCATCTCAAAATTCTTAATGCCTTCTATAGAAATATGAGCCAAACCCAAATCATGGAAAGACGGTAAAACTTCAGTGGCAAGATATCGTTGGCTTCTAGGTTACGTTAGCTCCTTCCTTTATATAAGTCATAACTTTTACTTATCGCTCAGAGTAACCTTACTTCCATCGATCTCCTTTCTTTCTTAATCTCCTTCATGGCTTGGCAACAGGAATTAGTTTTATCCATGATGATTTCTCACCTTCAAGATGCAAGCGAGTCTGTGAAGAAGGATTTTATAGAACTGTATGAGCGCTCACTTTTTCCTCACCTAGGAACTTCTGTAGCTCAGACCAAATGGCGGACCTATCAAGACATAACTAGGGTAACACCCTGGGGTCAGCAGCACTTTCGTAATAATGTCCGCTTGGCCATGGTTATTGAAGCTTTGGGTTTGGGTCCCCGATACTACTGCGTCATGAGAACAAGGCATCTTGGTTTTTTTGAGCGGGTCTTCTTACTGGCGTGTTTTCTTCCTCATCAGAAGATATGCCTTTACCCCGTTTTTGGCTTGCCTCTCAGAGGTCCTTTTGTTAGATCACCTCATACCACTGAGATAGGTGCGGCAATAACCAACAGAATTATTCCCATAGATGAGTTACCTTATACGTGCGCAGCTTGTGAGTGTTGCTTTTGTGATCATATGATGGACGGACTTATGGAAGTGTAAAGAGTTCTTCTATCTTTACTGTATATGTTCCAAGAATGATTAAAGTTTAAATCTTGTTCTTGTCTTGACCCTTACTCTCTTTGAGACTTTTTTATTTGGTGGTTAATCTTAATTAAATTTTCTCTCAGTCTCATATTCGTGCATCTTGCAAAATTACCCCCAGTTTGCGAGATGAGGGCATCTCGCGTTTTTCAAGTGGGAGAGAATCTAAGATTCCTCCCCAGCCTCTCAAGATGTCCAGCATCTTCCCCTGTAAACAATCCCCTCTTCAGAAATATAAAAGATCTTGTCTCTGTCTATTTTGATAGAGAGAGAAAATATTCTAGAGAGAGAATATTCAGATTTTGAATATTTTTAGATAGAAAAATTTCTCATATTATTAAAATGAATGCCCCTGAAACAGAAATTCAAAAAGAACTTTCCAATGTGCAATTGGAATTTATTGGAAATGGGTATAAAGGACCTTAGCCTAAGGGTCTAGATTTTCAGAAATTTTTGGATTATGGTCCAATTAAGGTTCCTATGGGCCAATACCATCAATCCATGTGTAGGGAGGAGATAAATCCAATTTGTAAAAGAAGATACCCAAAAATAAGTAAATGCTCACATAAGATGAAGAGTTGAAAATGTACAAGGTTTATTAGTAAAAAACTATGAGCAATATTAAAA
This sequence comes from Cibotium barometz, assembly GCF_041138505.1. Classification (NCBI taxonomy): domain Eukaryota; kingdom Viridiplantae; phylum Streptophyta; class Polypodiopsida; order Cyatheales; family Cibotiaceae; genus Cibotium; species Cibotium barometz. The sequence goes on from NC_141079.1 coordinate 15,247,009, forward strand.
ATATGAGATATTTTGGGTATCCAAAAAGGAGTAAATGCTCACATAAGATGAAGAGTTGAAAATGTACAAGGTTTATTAGTAAAAAAGTATGAGCAATATTAAAAATATGAGATATTTTGGGTATAATGATTCCATTTTGACACATATGTAAGGAAGGGGAGTTCTTTAAAGGAGGTGCATATTTCACATGCTTGAATGAGTTTTAAACTCAAAAATAATGTGATATTTTTATCTCTCCTCTCTCTTAAACCAAACCAAATCAAAATGGAACTAAACGGAATCAAAAAGTAACCAAACTAGGTCCAAATCTAGTCCAAATTCAACCAGACTGAATTTGGAAAAGGCCCCTGAGTGAACAGGTGGTGAGCGTTCTGGTTGCCAATGATGCCATAAGTACACCGATGAATGAATGACTGGAACTAAGGATTCAACAGAGACTTTGAGGATTGTTATCAGTGACATAATGGTTTCATTAAAGGATTGTTTTAAAGTTAGCTGATGTTGAGAAAAAGGCAATTTCATATTGGGTGTGTAAGTGGTGTGACTAATTTTATGTTTGCATGAACTTCCGGCTAGGGGGCCTGGGAACTCTTTTCCCTGGTACCCGGGACAAAACCTAACCAAATTCCTAATTGGATCCCATCACTACAGTGGTTGGGAGGTTGGCTAACCCATGGGACTGGATGGGGTTAGGCTGGACTGATGGATCCGTAAATCGAGACTCAATTTCTGTTATTACGATAGATAAAGTAAATCCCAAATAGTAATCATTCTATGGATTGTTCTATGGATAGGAATCAACGGCTGTGCCTCTTGATGGGGAAAAAAGCGTTGATCCCAATGATCCAAGTGCAAGTTTCTTCCTTGATCTGACCGAGTATCTTTATAGGTGCAGTCGGATCAGTTTGATCAGTAATGGTCTTGACTACGTTAGAGTAAAAAGTTATCCTGGTGGAATCGCCCGTGCTTTCCGGATAAGGGAAGTTTTTCCGGGTTCGGTTTTGGAAAAATCAACAAATTAGTCTCTTGTCCAGATATCCGTGGGGCGAGGCCCCGAGTGTGGGACCCTGACCCGCATAAGATGTGCTACTTCCGCTGCTAGCACCCCGAATCCATTGTGCGGTGGGGATAGGGATCTTACAGTTGGTATCAGAGCATTTTGGCTAATAGAGATCAACTGAGAAGACAAATATGTCAAAAATTTATCAACAAGAAACACAAAAAGGTTGTAATTGTGTGATATCATTCATACAATTTGATATTCAAACTGAAAATTCGTAAATTAGTAATTGGGTCTTCAAATGGAAGTGCCGCAATTGTATGGAACCCTGACTTGCTTGAGGCCTAGACATGATGGTATTTACCAAGTATCATGACTACCCGTATATACCGAGGGTATAACTGCAGCTCTTTATCGGCAGTATATACGAGTAAATCTAAGACTTGAAATTATAAGCGTTAATGCTATCCAGATGATGATTTTGAATGTGGTTGATATGATTTTTAATTCTGTTTGAGAATTGATGAATTGATTTGGATGCTGATTGAAAAAATGATGATTTCTGAAATTTAGTTGAAATATAATAACTTGAACGAAACCACAATGAGGGTGAATGGGACGAGTCCCTATGATGATATTCATAACTGGAATGATGATAATGAATTCAGCAAATCAGTATGAGATTAGTGGATTGTGCTGTCAGATTGCTACTGTTAAGACTTGACCGGTAGACCAAGTTAAGGGATGACAAATTGAGAACTTACTTGACTGAAATTTCCGTGGAGGAATGTTCAAAAAGAAATTTGCGATCTAATGGACCATTATCGTGTTAAAGATATGAATGATATGATTTGAATAAATTGTTATTTAATGATGAGTTCTATTTAAGGGATAATTATCCCGGTATTCTGTTGGGTTGACCAGAATATAAGGAACCCTAGAATAAATTAGATCTTTAAGAAAAAGAGTTGTCCTCTACTTTGCGAGATGAGGACATCTCGCACTTTTTAAGTGGGGAAGAATGTAAGATTCCTCCCCCAGCCTTAGAGGTATGCAGGAGTAAGAATCTCCCTTTCTGATCTTATAATTATACCCTCTCTAAAATAAAAGAAAGATTCTATTTAAAAAGGGAAGACACTTTTCCCAGAATACCTTCTCAGGAGCCCACCTGTTTTAAGGATTCAGAACGATGAGTTCAGAAGTGAGAACCGGTGTTTTGGATGCCAAGGTTTTGGTCATCAGTTAAAAGACTGCCCGACTCCTACCATGAAAAGGGCACAGGGAAGTCTAGAACCCAAATTCAGAGACCAATTCCTTCATACCAATCTAATCAGGATCCGTCTCAGACAAGATTGCTTAACTCCATTAACTAGGTCCGACCCATTGATCAGGGTCGAGATGACCAGTCAAATGCTTGATGACATGGAGCAGCAGATGCAGGCAATTCATAAAGATATAAAAGCTACCCAGGATTGACAGAAACAGTATACAGATACGAAGAGGACAGTCAGAGAATTCAAAGAAGCAGATATGGTCTTCATTGAGTACGGACCAAAAGAAGTTCTTTATCTCTTGGGGAGTATAAGTAGTTATCCCCCAGATATTGTGGACCAAAGAAAGTAGGTGACTTAGCCTACCAACTTCTTTTATCTCCTCATCTCAAAATTCTTAATGCCTTCTATAGAAAAATGTGCCAAAACCAAATCATGGAAAGACGGTAAAACTTGAGTGGCAAGATACCGTTGGCTTCTAAGTTACGCTAGCTCCTTCCTTTATATAAGTCGTAACTTTTACTTGCCGCTCGCAGTAATATTACTTCCATCGATCTCCCTTCTTTTTAATCTCCTTCATGGCTTGACAACAGGAATTAGTTTTATCCATGATGATTTCTCACCTTCAAGATGCAAGCGAGTCTGTGAAGAAGGATTTTATAGAACAGTATGAGCGCTCACTTTTTCCTCACTTGGGAACTTCTGTAGCTCAGACCAAATGGCGGACCTATCAAGACATAACTAGGGTAACACCCTGGGGTCAGCAGCACTTTCGTAACAATGTCCGCTTGGCCATGGTTATTGAAGCCTTGGGTTTGGGTCCCCGATACTACTGCGTCATGAGATCAAGACATCTTGGGTTTTCTGAGTGGGTCTTCTTACCGGCGTGTTTTCTTCCTCATCAGAAGATATGCCTTTACCCCGTTTTTGGCTTGCCTCTCAGAGGTCCTTTAGTTAGATCACCTCATACCACCGAGGTACGTGTGGCAATAACCAGCCGAATTATTCCCATAGATGAGTTACCTTATACGTGCGCAGCTTGTGAGTGCTACTTTTGTGACCATATGATGGACGGGCTTATAGAAGTGTAAAGAGTTCTTCTATCTTTACTGTATATGTTCCAAGAATGAATAAAGTTGAAATCTTGTTCTTGTCTTGAATCTTGCTCTCTTTGAGACTTTTCTTGGTGATTAATCTTAATTAAATTTTTTCTCGAAGTCTCATATTCGTGCATCTTGCGAAATTACCCCCAGTTTGCGAGATGAGGACATCTCGCATTTTTCAAGTGGGAGAGAATGTAAGATTCCTCCCCAGCCTCTCAAGATGTCCAGCATCTTCCCATGTAATCAATCCCCTCTTCAAAAATATAAAAGATCTTGTCTCTGCCTATTTTGACATAGAGAGAGAAAATATTCTAGAGAGAGAATATTCAGATTTTTAATATTTTTGGATAGAAAAATATCTCATCTTATTAAAATAAAGTCCCTTGAAACAGAAATTCAAAAAGAACTTTCCAATGTGCAGTTGGAATTAATTGGAAATGAGTATAAAGGACCTTAGCCTAAGGGTCTAGATTTTCAGAAATTTTTGGATTATGGTCCAATTAAGGTTCCTATGGGCCAATAGCATCAATCCATGTGTAGGGCGGAGATAAATCCAATTTGTAAAAGAAGATACCCAAAAATGAGTAAATGCTCACATAAGATGAAGAGTTGACTATGTACAAGGTTTATTAGTAAGAAACTATGAGTAATATAAAAAATATGAGATATTTTGGGTATCCAAAAATGAGTAAATGCTCACATAAGATGAAGAGTTGAAAATGTACAAGGTTTATTAGTAAAAAACTATGAGCAATATTAAAAATATGAGATATTTTGGGTATAATAATTCCATTTTTGACACATATGTAAGGAAGGGGAGTCCATTAAAGGAGGTGCATATTTCACATGCTTGAATGAGTTTTAAACTCAAAAATAATGTGATATTTTTATCTCTCCTCTCTCTTAAATCAAACCAAATCAAAATGGAACCAAACCGAATCAAAAAGGAACCAAACTAGATCCAAATCTAGTCCAAATTCAACCAAACTGAATTTGAAAAATTCTAGAATTCAGTTAGCTTTGGTTAGAGCTTCCCTCTCCTATAAATAGAACATGATTCCTTTGAAAGAAATAGCAAAATTTTACTATACTAGAGTTATGCTGAAATAATGCTAATTTCTACTATTCTCTAAAATTCTCTCCAAATTGAAGAAATTGGAGCTTCCCTCTTTCTTCAATCCCCATTGGTGGCTCCATCAACATACTTAACCAATTGATTGGTCGGGGGCCTCTACCGTGAACAAAGAATCAAGCAATTTGTAAGGTAAATGGTGAATTTTGATCTTTTCTATAATTTCTCAAGGTTTCTCTCTTCTCTCAACCCCTCTCAAGCTTGAGAAGCTTAATTGGAATGGTTTTTGAATGCTATTGAAGTTAATTGATGAATGGTAGTGAAGAGTTACATAACTTGATGAATGTTATTGAAGTTAATTGATTAATGATAGTTAAGAATTACATAAATTTCTATTTATGCTTAATTCAAATAGTTTTTATGTAATTTCTCTCTCTCACTCAAGAAATGGCATACTCATGACCCATTCTCAATCCAAATGAAGCTTTTCATAAAGCTTTTTCTTAATCCAAGATTAATCTATACTTGAGGCCAAATTAATGGCTTTTTTCTATGCTTTTAGTTTATGTATTTCATGAAGATTCATGATTCAATCCATTATGGATTATTGATCCAATTAGGAATCATTCTAATTATTTCTTTAATGATAAGCTTTATCCCTTAGAAAAATTGAGATTTATCAGTCATAGCAACGGAGCTATGGCAAAATTTTTATAAAAGTTATGCATAAAATAATTTCATTCAAAGCATGAAAAGAGGACTTCCTACCATATTCTAGGAATTATCATCATAGATTAATTGAAGATATTCATTGTAATAATAGAGAAATTGATTTTTATATTATGCGTAATTGATTTTCATGCAGAGGTATACATAAAAGATTATTATTTTAACATAAAAGTGTTACTTTTATCATAATTAGATTTCATGCATAGAGGTATGCATAAAAGATTATTATATTAATGTAAAAGTGTTACTTTTATCATAATTGAATTTCATGCATAGAAGTATGCATAAAAGATGATTATTTTATTATAAAAGTGTTACTTTTATCATATTTGGATTTCATGCATAGAGGTATGCATAAAAGTTGATTATTTTATTATAAAAGTGTTACTTTTATCACAATTGAATTTCATGCATAGAAGTATGCATAAGAGTTGATTATTTTATTATAAAAGTGTTACTTTTATCATGTTTGGATTTCATGCATAGAGGTATGCATAAAAGTTGATTATTTTATTATAAAAGTGTTACTTTTATCACAATTGAATTTCATGCATAGAAGTATGCATAAGAGTTGATTATTTTATTATAAAAGTGTTACTTTTATCATATCTGGATTTCATGCATAGAGGTATGCATAAAAGTTGATTATTTTATTATAAAAGTGTTACTTTTATCACAATTGAATTTCATGCATAGAAGTATGCATAGAAGTATGCATAAGAGTTGATTATTTTATTATAAAAGTGTTACTTTTATCATATTTGGATTTCATGCATAGAAGCATGCATAAAAGATATTCTTTTTATACTAAAAGTGTGATTTTCATCATAAATGGATTTTATGCATAACTTAGATGCATAAGAGAAATTCTTTTATTCTAAAAGTGTAATTCCTACCAAATTGAATTTATGCATAGGAAGATACATAAAAGATTGATTCAAAAGTGTCATTCTCATCTAAATTGAATTTATGCATAGGAAGATGCATAAAAGATTGAATTTTAATTCAAAAGTATCATTTTCATTTAAAATGAATTTATGCAAAGGAAAATGCATAAAAGATTGATTTTTACTTCGAAAGTATTAATCTCAAATGGAATTTATGCATAAATAAATGTGTAAAGAAATCTTATATCAAATATAAGAATTCTCTTGTATTCTATAAATAGATATGAGATGTGATAGGATGTGATAAGAGGTGTATAAGATGTGATAAGAGGTGATAAGATGCTTATGAAATAAGTTAGCAGGTGATAAGATGAATTAAGATGTGATAAGATGTGTATGAGATGAGGTAAGAAGTGTATGTGATAGGATAAGATGTATATGGGTTGTGATAGGGCAAGAATGGATGCGATATAAAAGATTAGATGTGAAGGCATATGAGGTTATATGAATGGGAATGTGGAAATGGATATATGTATGTGGATGTGGATGTGGATGTGAATGTGGATGAATGAATGTGAAAATGGATGTATGCATGTAGATGTAGATGTATGGATGTGAATGAGAATGTAGATGTGGATGTATACATGGAAATGTGGATGTATGCATGTAGATGTAGATGTATGGATGTGAATGTGAATGTGGATATGGACGTATACATGGAGATGTGGATGTATGCATGTAGATGTAGATGTATGGATGTGAATGAGAATGTAGATGTGGATGTATACATGGAAATGTGGATGTATGCATGGAGATGTGGATGTATGCATGTAGATGTAGATGTGTGAATACGGATGTGGATGTGGATGTATGTGGATGTATGTGGATGTATGTAGATGTAGATGTGTGAATACGGATGTGAATGTGGATATGGATGTATGTATGTGGATGTGGGATTGGAGGTATGATGTGGATGTACGAACATGGAGATGTATGTAGAATACTAAATGTGAATGAGTATTGTGAAATATTGTGTTGTCGATATGAGTGAATGGATGAGAATGAGTACACATATGAATGGAAAATGGAATAAGTAATGTGGACTGAGGAGGGATAATGTGGAAAGACAAGAGTCGATATAGAAACTGTATTTTGTGACCTGTTTGTAAATGACTGTTTTATGTCAAGAATGCTGGGGAAGCATTTTGACCGTCTTGTGGATTAAGGTCATGGAGACCTAACTGTTAAAGTTACAACTGCTGACGGAGAGTCAATGGAGGACGTCTCGCGTAGCAAGGTCAGCCGAGTCTTGACCAGCCTTGGTTCGATTTAAATGGTGAGCTTCCGGTACGGTGGATGAGGGACCAAGGAAGCGGCCTATGAGTGAAGCGCTAGGTCACCTGCGAAGGATCCTAGAGGGTGCTGACCATACGGTGTGCTCGGGCTCTGGGTCGCTGAAGATACCCACACGTGCGTCGTGGAAGATATTGGAGTAAAGAATAAGAGTTGTTTTCTGAAACCGGGCATGGATCTGGTTGAATGACCTTGCTGGTCCTCAACGGATGAGTCCATGGCTCTTTTATATGGATTTGTGGGTTGATCTTGCTGATCTTCCACGGAGATTCCATTCTGTTATATGAATATATTACCGGTTACTATGAGCTAGGAACTATGGAAAAGGCCCCTGAGTGAATAGGTGGTGAGCGTTCTGGTTGCCAATGATGCCATAAGTACACCGATGAATGAATGACTGGAAATAAGGATTCAATAGAGACTTTGAGGATTGTTATCAGTGACATAATGGTTTCATTAAAGAATTGTTTTAAAGTTAGCTGATGTTGAGAAAAAGGCAATTTCATATTGGGTGTGTAAGTGGTGTGACTAATTTTATGTTTGCATGAACTTCCGGCTAGGGGGCCTGGGAACTCTTTTCCCTGGTACCCGGGACAAAACCTAACCAAATTCCTAATTGGATCCCATCACTACAGTGGTTGGGAGGTTGGCTAACCCATGGGATTGGATGGGGTTAGGCTAGACTGATGGATCCGTAAATCGAGACTCAATTTCTATTATTACGATAGATAAAGTAAATCCCAGATAGTAATCGTTCTATGGATTGTTCTATGGATAGGAGTCAACGGCTGTGTAAGATTCCTCTCCCAACCCCTTTTTGATGTCTAGTATCTTTCCCTGTAATCAACCCCTCTTCAGAAATATAAAGACCTTGTTTCTAACTATTTTAGCCTAGAGAGAGAAAATATTCTAGAGAGAGAATATTCAGATTTTGAATATTTTTGGATAGAAAAATATCTCTTATAATTCAGATGAGTTCCCTTGAAACAGAAATTCAAAAAGAATTTTCCAATGTGTAATTGGAATTAATTGGAAATAGGTATAAAGAACCTTAGTCTAAGGGTCTAGATTTTCAGAAATCTTTAGACTATGGTCCAATTAAGGTTCCTATGGGCCAATAGCATCAATCCATGTGTAGGGAGTAGATAAATCCAATTTGTAAAAAGAAGATACCCAAAAATGAGTAAATGCTCACATAAGGTGAAGAGTTGAAAATGTACAAGGTTTATTAGTAAAAAACTATGAGCAATATTAAAATGATTCCATTATGACACATATGTAAGGAAGGGGAATTCTTTAAAGGAGGTGCATATTTCACATAAGATGAAGAGTTGAAAATGTACAAGGTTTATTAGTAAAAAACTATGAGCAATATTAAAAATATGAGATATTTTGGGTATCCAAAAATGAGTAAATGCTCACATAAGATGAAGAGTTGAAAATGTACAAGGTTTATTAGTAAAAAATTATGAGCAATATTAAAAGTATGACATATGTAAGGAAGGGGAGTTCTTTAAAGGAGGTGCATATTTCACATAAGATGAAGAGTTGAAAATGTACAAGGTTTATTAGTAAAAAATTATGAGCAATATTAAAAGTATGACATATGTAAGGAAGGGGAGTTCTTTAAAGGAGGTGCATATTTCACATAAGATGAAGAGTTGAAAATGTACAAGGTTTATTAGTAAAAAACTATGAGCAATATTAAAAATATGACATATGTAAGGAAGGGGAGTTAATTAAAGGAGGTGCATATTTCACATGCTTGAATGAGTTTTAAACTCATAAAAATTGAGATATTTCATCTCTCCTCTCTCCTCATTCAAGTCTAGTTCCAAAAAATTAGCTTAACTGACCTAAAAATGGTCAAAAATTGACCAAACTGATTTGGAAAATTCTAGAATCAGTTTGTTTGGTTAGGAGCTCAAATTTTCCTATAAATAGAAGCCTCCCCCTTGTTGAAAAATATATAGTGTTTATGCATCGTTACTCTACTCCACCTAAGCCAAGAACTGTGAATTCATTTAATAACTCACTAGTTTTTGGAGCTTCCCTCTTTCTTCAATCCCCATTAGTGGCTCCATCAACATACTTAACCAATTGATTGGTTGGGGGCCTCTACCGTGAACAAAGAATCAAGCAATTTGTAAGGTAATTAGTGAATATTGCTCTTTTCTATAATTTCTCAATGTTTCTCTCTTCTCAACCCCTCTCAAGCTTGAGAAGCTTAATTGGTATGGTTTTTTAAATGCTATTGAAGTTAATTGGTGAATAGTAGTGAAGAGTTACATAATTTAATAAATGCTATTGAAGTTAATTCCCATTTATGTTTAAATTCTAATGGTTTTTATGTAATTTCTCTCTCTCACCCAAGAAATGGTCATACTCATGACCCATTCTCAATCCAAAAGAAGCTTTTCATAAAGCTTTTCCTTAATCTAAGATTAAGCTATGCTTGAGGCCAAATTAATGGTTTTTTTTTCTATGCTTTTAGTTTATGTATATTAATGATTCAATCCATTATGGATTAATGATCCAATTAGAGATCATTTTAATTATTTCCTTAATGATAAGCTTTATCCCTTAGAAAAATTGAGATTTATCAGTCATAGCAGCGGAGCTATGGCAAAATTTTTATAAAAATTATGCATAAAATAATTTCATTCAAGGCATAAAAAGAGGACTTCCTACCATATTCTAGGAATTATCATCCTAGACTAATTGAAAGAATTTCATTATAATCATAGAGAAATTGAATTTTAATATCATGCATAAAGGATAAGTTTTTATATCAAAAGTGTTATTTTTACCATTTTTTTTTCATGCATAGAAGTATGCATAATGGATAAATTTTTATATCAAAAGTGTTATTTTTACCATTTTATTTCATGCATAGAAGTATGCATAATGGATAAATTTTTATATCAAAAGTGTTATTTTTACCATTTTTATTTCATGCATAGAAGTATGCATAATGGATAAATTTTTATATCAAAAGTGTTATTTTTACCATTTTTATTTCATGCATAGAAGTATGCATAATGGATAAATTTTTATATCAAAAGTGTTATTTTTACCATTTTTATTTCATGCATAGAAGTATGCATAATGGATAAATTTTTATATCAAAAGTGTTATTTTTATCATTTTTAATTTTCATGCATAGAAGTATGCATAAAAGAAATTTTTTTTATATCAAAAGTGTTACTTTTATCATTTTTAATTTTCATGCATAGAAGTATGCATAAAAGAAAATTTTTTATATCAAAAGTGTTACTTTTATCATTTTTAATTTTCATGCATAGAAGTATGCATAAGAGTTGATTATTTTATTATAAAAGTGTGACTTTTATCATAATTGAATTTCATGCATAGAGGTATGCATAAAAGTTGATTATTTTATTGTAAGAGTGTTACTTTTATCATATTGGATTTCATGCATATAGGTATGCATAATAGATATTCTTTTTATACTAAAAGTGTGATTTTCCTCATAAATGGATTTTATGCTTAACTTAGATGCATAAGAGAAATTCTTTTATTCTAAAAGTGTAATTTCCTACCAAACTGAATTTATGCATAAGAAGATGCATAAAAGATTGATTTTAATTTCGAAAGTGTTAGTCTCCTTAAATGGAATTTATGTATAAATAAATGTGTAGAGAAATCTTATATCAAATATAAGAATTCTCTTTATAAAAAAAAGATATGAAATGTGATAAGATGTGATAAGAGGTGTATGAGATGTGATAAGAATTGATAAGATGCGTATGGGAAGTGATAGGATGTGATAAGATGTGTATGGGATGAGGTAAGAAGTGTATGTGATAGAATAGGATGTATATGGGTTGGGATAGGGCGAGAATGGATGTGATGTAAAAGATTAGATGTGAAGACATATGGGGTTACATGAATGGGAATGTGGAAATGGATGTATGTATGTGGATGTGTGGATGTGGAGATGGGAGTATGGATGTATGAATGTGAAAGTGGATGTATGAATGTGAAAATGGATGTATGCATGAAGATGTATATGCATAGATGTGAATGTGGATGTAGATGTGGATGTATAGATGTGAATGGGAATGTGGATGTGGATGTATGTATGTATGTGGATGTAGATGTGAATGTATAGATGTGAATGGGAATGTGGATGTGGATGTATGTATGTATGTGGATGTAGATGTGAATGTATAGATGTGAATGGGAATGTGGATGTGGATGTAGATGTGGCTGTATAGATGTGAATGGGAATGTGGATGTGGATGTATGTATGTATGTGGATGTAGATGTGGATGTATAGATGTGAATGGGAATGTGGATGTGAATGTATGTATGTATGTGGATGGAAACAGCCAGGGTAGCATGGAGGAACCACTGTGACACCAACCGTCTAAATAGAAATACCCAATCTTGGAATGACCTAAAAAACTATTTGAGAAAGAGATTCTGTCCCCCTGGATTTTTGGAAACCAAAATGAACGAATTTTTAGAACTAAAGCAGGAGAACAAAACCATTGAAGAATATTACCAGGCCTTTGCTCTTCTACTCAAATACTCACCACCTCTAGATGAAGAACAGCTCATGGCCAGGTTCATTCGGGCAATGAACGAACCTTTGGACACACTGGTCAAAAATGCCAAACCAGTGTCCATGGCTGAAGCAGTAAAAATGGCAAAGGATTTTGCCAAAGCCTTTGTAGTAAAGGTCCCGCCAAAACCTGCACCCTCTAACTTTAAAAGATTCCAAGCCCAGGAAGGTACTTCAAACTTTCCACCTCCAAAGAGGCAGCAAGGACCGATTCAGAATCAAGATGCAGGAAGATTCCAAAGTGAAGGAAGATCCTTCCCCCAAAATACTTTCTCAGGAGGACCATCTATTTTAAGGATGCAGAACAATGAGCCCAGAAGTGAGAACCGATGTTTTGGATGCCAAGGTTTTGGTCATCAGTTAAAAGACTGCCCAACTCCTGCCATGTCAAGGGGACAGGGAAGTCTAGGACCCCGAATTCAGAGACCAATTCCTTCATACCAGTCTAATCAGGGTCCGTCTCACCCAAGCCAGGGTAACCCCAGAAGAACTCCAAATCAACCATCTGCCTCTACCCAGAATAACCTTAGAACTCCTTTCCAGAACAGGGGCAACCAAAGAGAAAGAATTCCACCTCAGACTGCAGCAGCCAGAGCAGTCACAATTTCAGAAGAAGTAGAAGAGGAAAGAAGGGCAGATCTTTACTGCAATTGAAAAACCAAGGACTTAACCAACAGTTCTCAAGTCATCCATACTCCAGCAGAATACCAGGGAAAAATCGACCGTCCACTTCCAAGGTGTAAAGTTGAATGTGATTGAAGAAGAAGAAGATGTGATGAAAGAAATCATACTCCACCTGCGAGATGAGGACATCTCGCGTTTTTTAAGTGGGGTAGAATGTAAGATTCCTCTCCCAACCCCTTTTTGATGTCTAGTATCTTTCCCTGTAATCAACCCCTCTTCAGAAATATAAAGACCTTGTTTCTAACTATTTTAGCCTAGAGAGAGAAAATATTCTAGAGAGAGAATATTCAGATTTTGAATATTTTTGGATAGAAAAATATCTCTTATAATTCAGATGAGTTTCCCTGAAACAGAAATTCAAAAAGAATTTTCCAATGTGCAATTGGAATTAATTGGAAATAGGTATAAAGAACCTTAGTCTAAGGGTCTAGATTTTTAGAAATCTTTAGACTATGGTCCAATTAAGGTTCCTATGGGCCAATAGCATCAATCCATGTGTAGGGAGTAGATAAATCCAATTTGTAAAAAGAAGATACCCAAAAATGAGTAAATGCTCACATAAGGTGAAGAGTTGAAAATGTACAAGGTTTATTAGTAAAAAACTATGAGCAATATTAAAATGATTCCATTATGACACATATGTAAGGAAGGGGAATTCTTTAAAGGAGGTGCATATTTCACATAAGATGAAGAGTTGAAAATGTACAAGGTTTATTAGTAAAAAACTATGAGCAATATTAAAAATATGAGATATTTTGGGTATCCAAAAATGAGTAAATGCTCACATAAGATGAAGAGTTGAAAATGTACAAGGTTTATTAGTAAAAAATTATGAGCAATATTAAAAGTATGACATATGTAAGGAAGGGGAGTTCTTTAAAGGAGGTGCATATTTCACATAAGATGAAGAGTTGAAAATGTACAAGGTTTATTAGTAAAAAATTATGAGCAATATTAAAAGTATGACATATGTAAGGAAGGGGAGTTCTTTAAAGGAGGTGCATATTTCACATAAGATGAAGAGTTGAAAATGTACAAGGTTTATTAGTAAAAAGTTATGAGCAATATTAAAAGTATGACATATGTAAGGAAGGGGAGTTCTTTAAAGGAGGTGCATATTTCACATAAGATGAAGAGTTGAAAATGTACAAGGTTTATTAGTAAAAAACTATGAGCAATATTAAAAATATGACATATGTAAGGAAGGGGAGTTCTTTAAAGGAGGTGCATATTTCACATGCTTGAATGAGTTTTAAACTCATAAAAATTGAGATATTTCATCTCTCCTCTCTCCTCATTCAAGTCTAGTTCCAAAAAATTAGCTTAACTGACCTAAAAATGGTCAAAAATTGACCAAACTGATTTGGAAAATTCTAGAATCAGTTTGTTTGGTTAGGAGCTCAAATTTTCCTATAAATAGAAGCCTCCCCCTTGTTGAAAAATATATAGTGTTTATGCATCGTTACTCTACTCCACCTAAGCCAAGAACTGTGAATTCATTTAATAACTCACTAGTTTTTGGAGCTTCCCTCTTTCTTCAATCCCCATTAGTGGCTCCATCAACATACTTAACCAATTGATTGGTTGGGGGCCTCTACCGTGAACAAAGAATCAAGCAATTTGTAAGGTAATTAGTGAATATTGCTCTTTTCTATAATTTCTCAATGTTTCTCTCTTCTCAACCCCTCTCAAGCTTGAGAAGCTTAATTGGTATGGTTTTTTAAATGCTATTGAAGTTAATTGGTGAATAGTAGTGAAGAGTTACATAATTTAATAAATGCTATTGAAGTTAATTCCTATTTATGTTTAAATTCTAATGGTTTTTATGTAATTTCTCTCTCTCACCCAAGAAATGGTCATACTCATGACCCATTCTCAATCCAAAAGAAGCTTTTCATAAAGCTTTTCCTTAATCCAAGATTAAGCTATGCTTGAGGCCAAATTAATGGTTTTTTTTTCTATGCTTTTAGTTTATGTATATTAATGATTCAATCCATTATGGATTAATGATCCAATTAGAGATCATTTTAATTATTTCCTTAATGATAAGCTTTATCCCTTAGAAAAATTGAGATTTATCAGTCATAGCAGCGGAGCTATGGCAAAATTTTTATAAAAATTATGCATAAAATAATTTCATTCAAGGCATAAAAAGAGGACTTCCTACCATATTCTAGGAATTATCATCCTAGACTAATTGAAAGAATTTCATTATAATCATAGAGAAATTAAATTTTAATATCATGCATAAAGGATAAGTTTTTATATCAAAAGTGTTATTTTTACCATTTTTTTCATGCATAGAAGTATGCATAATGGATAAATTTTTATATCAAAAGTGTTATTTTTACCATTTTATTTCATGCATAGAAGTATGCATAATGGATAAATTTTTATATCAAAAGTGTTATTTTTACCATTTTTATTTCATGCATAGAAGTATGCATAATGGATAAATTTTTATATCAAAAGTGTTATTTTTACCATTTTTATTTCATGCATAGAAGTATGCATAATGGATAAATTTTTATATCAAAAGTGTTATTTTTATCATTTTTAATTTTCATGCATAGAAGTATGCATAAAAGAAATTTTTTTTATATCAAAAGTGTTACTTTTATCATTTTTAATTTTCATGCATAGAAGTATGCATAAAAGAAAATTTTTTATATCAAAAGTGTTACTTTTATCATTTTTAATTTTCATGCATAGAAGTATGCATAAGAGTTGATTATTTTATTATAAAAGTGTGACTTTTATCATAATTGAATTTCATGCATAGAGGTATGCATAAAAGTTGATTATTTTATTGTAAGAGTGTTACTTTTATCATATTGGATTTCATGCATATAGGTATGCATAATAGATATTCTTTTTATACTAAAAGTGTGATTTTCCTCATAAATGGATTTTATGCTTAACTTAGATGCATAAGAGAAATTCTTTTATTCTAAAAGTGTAATTTCCTACCAAACTGAATTTATGCATAAGAAGATGCATAAAAGATTGATTTTAATTTCGAAAGTGTTAGTCTCCTTAAATGGAATTTATGTATAAATAAATGTGTAGAGAAATCTTATATCAAATATAAGAATTCTCTTTATAAGAAAAAGATATGAAATGTGATAAGATGTGATAAGAGGTGTATGAGATGTGATAAGAATTGATAAGATGCGTATGGGAAGTGATAGGATGTGATAAGATGTGTATGGGATGAGGTAAGAAGTGTATGTGATAGAATAGGATGTATATGGGTTGGGATAGGGCGAGAATGGATGTGATGTAAAAGATTAGATGTGAAGACATATGGGGTTACATGAATGGGAATGTGGAAATGGATGTATGTATGTGGATGTGTGGATGTGGAGATGGGAGTATGGATGTATGAATGTGAAAGTGGATGTATGAATGTGAAAATGGATGTATGCATGAAGATGTATATGCATAGATGTGAATGTGGATGGAGATGTGGATGTATAGATGTGAATGGGAATGTGGATGTGGATGTATGTATGTATGTGGATGTAGATGTGAATGTATAGATGTGAATGGGAATGTGGATGTGGATGTATGTATGTATGTGGATGTAGATGTGAATGTATAGATGTGAATGGGAATGTGGATGTGGATGTAGATGTGGATGTATAGATGTGAATGGGAATGTGGATGTGGATGTATGTATGTATGTGGATGTAGATGTGGATGTATAAATGTGAATGGGAATGTGGATGTGAATGTATGTATGTATGTGGATGTGGATGTATGTATGTATGTGGATGTGGATGTATGAATGAGGACGTGATAATGGATGTATGCATGTAGATGTGGATATATGGATGTGAATATGAATGTGGATGTGGATGTGGATGTATGGATGTGGATATGGATGTGTATGTATGAATGTAGATAAGGGATGTGGATGTATAAATGAGGATGTGAAAATGGAGGTATGCATGTAGATGTGGATGTATGGATGTGAATATATGATATGTGATGTGAAGGAATATGAAGTGAAGAGATGGAAAATGATGTGATTGGATGAGTACACATATAAATGGAATGAGGAATAAGTAATGTGGATTATATGAGGGATAATGTGGAAAAATTAGAGTTAATATAGAAATTGTATTTGTAAACTGTTTGTAAATGCTGTTTGTAAATGGCTGTTTTATGTCAAGAATGCTGGGAAAGTATTTTGACCGTCTTGTGATTAAGGTCGTGGAGACCTAACTGATAAAGTTGCAACTGCTGACGGAGAGTCAATGGAGGACGTCTCGCGTAGCAAGGTCGGCCGAGGTCTTGACCAGCCTCGGTTCGATTAAAATGGTGAGCTTCCGGTACGGTGGATGAGGGACCAAGGAAGCGGCCTATGAGTGAAGCGCTAGGTCACCTGCGAAGGATCCTAGAGGGTGCTGACCATACGGTGCTCGCCTAGGATACCCACGCGTGCGTCGAGGAAGATATTGGAACAAGGAGTAAGAGTTGTTTTGTGAAATCGGGCATGGATCTGGTTGATTGACCTTGCTGGTCTTCAATGGATGAGTCCATGGCTCTTTATATGGATCTGTTGGTTGATCTTGCTGATCTTCAACGAGAGTCCATCTTGATTTTTATAAGTGATTATATTGCCGAGTATTATGGGCTAGGAACTATTGAAAAGGCCCCCGTGTGGACAGGTGGTGAGCGTTCTAGTTGCCAATGATGCCATAGATACTCTGATGAAGGAATGATGGGAAATTAGGAATCAACTGGATAAATTGGAAGATTGTGATCAGTGGTACTATGGTTTCATTAAAGGATTGTTTTAAAGTTAGCTGATGCTAAGAAAAAGGCAATTTTCATATTGGGTGTGTAAGTGGTGTGGCTAGTTTTATGTTTGCATGAACTTCCGGCTAGGGGGCCTTGGAACTCTTTTCCTTGGTACCCGGGACAAAACCTAACCAAATTCCAAATTGGATCCCATCACTACAGTGGTTGGGCGGTTGGCTAACCCATGGGATCGGATGGGGTTAGGCTGGACTGATGGATCCATAAATCGAGATTTAATTTCTATTATTACGATAGATGAAGTAAATCCCGGATAGAAATTGTTCTATGGATAGGAATCAACGGCTGTGCCTCTTGATGGGGAAAAAAGCGTTGATCCCAAATGATCCAAGTGCAAGTTTCTTCCTTGATTTGACCAAGTACCGTTAAAGGTGAAGTCAGATCAGTTGATCTGTAATGATCTTGACTGCGTTAGAGTAAAGAGTTATCCTGGTGGAATCGCCCATGCTTTCCGGGTAAGGGAAGTTTTTTTTGGGTTCGGTTTTGGAAAAACCGACGGATTAGTCTCTTGTCCGGATATCCGTGGACGAGGCCCCGAGTGTGGGTCCCTGCCCCGCGCATGAAGTGCTACTTCCGCTGCTAGTACCCCGAATCTATTGCACGGTGGGAACAGGGATCTCACAGGCTGTGCCTCTGTATTCACTAATTACCTTACAAATTGCTTGATTCTTTGTTCACGATAGAGGCCCCCAATCAATCAATTGGTTAAGTATGTTGATGGAGCCACCAATGGGGATTGAAGAAAGAGGGAAGCTCTAATTTCTTCAATTTGGAGAGAATTTTAGAGAATAGTAGAAATTAGCATTATTTCAGCATAACTCTACTATAGTAAAATTCTTCTATTTCTTTCAAAGGACTCATGTTCTATTTATAGGAGAGGGAAGCTCTAACCAGCTAACTGAATTCTAAAATTTTTCAAATTCAGTTTGGTTGAATTTTGGTTCCATTTTGATTTGGTTTGATTCAAGAGAGAGGAGATATAAAAATATCACATTATTTTTTAGTTTAAAACTCATTCAAGCATGTGAAATATGCACCTCCTTTAATGGATTCCCCTTCCTTACATATGTGTCAAAATGGAATTATTATACCCAAAATATCTCATATTTTTAATATTGCTCATAGTTTTTTACTAATAAACCTTGTACATTTTCAACTCTTCATCTTATGTGAGCATTTACTCATTTTTGGATACCCAAAATATCTCATATTTTTGATATTACTCATAGTTTCTTACTAATAAACCTTGTACATAGTCAACTCTTCATCTTATGTGAGCATTTACTCATTTTTGGGTATCTTCTTTTACAAATTGGATTTATCTCCTCCCTACACATGGATTGATGCTATTGGCCCATAAGAACCTTAATTGGACCATAATCCAAAAATTTTTGAAAATCTAGACCCTTAGGCTAAGGTCCTTTATACTCATTTCCAATTAATTCCAACTGCACATTGGAAAGTTCTTTTTGAATTTTTGTTTCAGGGGAATTCATTTTAATAAGATGAGATATTTTTCTATCCAAAAATATTAAAAATCTGAATATTCTCTCTCTAGAATATTTTCTCTCTCTATGTCAAAATAGGCAGAGATAAGATCTTTTATATTTTTGAAGAGGGGATTGGTTACAGGGGAAGATGCTGGACATCTTGAGAGGCTGGGGAGGAATCTTACATTCTCTCCCACTTGAAAAACGCGAGATGTCCTCATCTCGCAAACTGGGGGTAATTTCGCAAGATGCACGAATCTGAGACTTAGAGAAAAAAATTAATTAAGATTAACCACCAAGAAAAGTCTCAAAGAGAGCAAGATTCAAGACAAGAACAAGATTTCAACTTTATTCATTCTTGGAACATATACAGTAAAGATAGAAGAACTCTTTACACTTCCATAAGCCCGTCCATCATATGGTCACAAAAGCAGCACTCACAAGCTGCGCACGTATAAGGTAACTCATCTATGGGAATAATTTGGCTGGTTATTGCCGCACCTACCTCAGTGGTATGAGGTGATCTAACTAAAGAACCTCTGAGAGGCAAGCCAAAAACGGGGTAAAGGCATATCTTCTGATGAGGAAGAAAACACGCCAGTAAGAAGACCCGCTCAGAAAACCCAAGATGTCTTGATCTCATGACGCAGTAGTATCGGGGACCCAAACCCAAGGCTTCAATAACCATGGCCAAGCGGACATTGTTACGAAAGTGCTGCTGACCCCAGGGTGTTACCCTAGTTATGTCTTGATAGGTCCGCCATTTGGTCTGAGCTACAGAAGTTCCCAAGTGAGGAAAAAGTGAGCGCTCATACTGTTCTATAAAATCCTTCTTCACAGACTCGCTTGCGTCTTGAAGGTGAGAAATCATCATGGATAAAACTAATTCCTGTTGTCAAGCCATGAAGGAGATTAAAAAGAAGGGAGATCGATGGAAGTAATATTACTGCGAGCGGCAAGCAAAAGTTACAACTTATATAAAGGAAGGAGCTAGCGTAACTTAGAAGCCAACGGTATCTTGCCACTGAAGTTTTACCGTCTTTCCATGATTTGGTTTTGGCACATTTTTCTATAGAAGGCATTAAGAATTTTGAGATGAGGAGATAAAAGAAGTTCGTAGGCTAAGTCACCTACTTTCTTTGGTCCACAAGATCTGGGGGATAACTACTTATACTCCCCAACAAATAAAGAACTTCTTTTGGTCCGTACTCAATGAAGACCATATCTGCTTCTTTGAATTCTCTGACTGTCCTCTTCTTATCTGTATACTGTTTCTGTCGATCCTTGGCAGCTTTTATATCTTTATGAATTGCCTGCATCTACTGCTCCATGTCGTCAAGCACTGGTCATCTCGACCCTGATCAATGGGTCGGACATGGTTAATGGAGTTAAGCAATCTTGTCCGAGACGGATCCTGATTAGATTGGTATGAAGGAATTGGTCTCTGAATTTGGGTTCTAGACTTCCCTGTGCCCTTTTCATGGTAGGAGTCAGGTAGTCTTTTAACTGATGACCAAAACCTTGGCATCCAAAACACCGGTTCTCACTTCTGAACTCATCGTTCTGAATCCTTAAAACAGGTGGGCTCCTGAGAAGGTATTCTGGGAAAAGTGTCTTCCCTTTTTAAACAAAATCTTTCTTTTATTTTAGAGAGGGAATAATTATAAGATCAGAAAAGGAGATTCTTACTCTGGTGTGTAAGATCTTGCTATAAATGTGGAATTATTTACAACAAAAAACTTATGGACACTTGGACTTCATAGGATAGAAAAGCAATGAGATTAGTGATGTCTATCACTTACTAGTCATATCCACTAGGTGATGGGCTAGGACGCAGTATGGTAGGGACTCGAATTTTCCTTGTTCCAACAATTAGTAACAACACATCGAGTATGCAAAGGTGCAATGGGGGTTGGAGGTGATTGTTGGAAAGGGGCTAGACTAGTTTAGCTTCTGCTGATGTGGGTAGCCATTATTAGAAATTTAGCAACCTATTGGCAGCCTTAGCAATGGAAGCATTATATAGGGCCTGTTGTTGTAGTTGGGGTTATTTATGTCTTGAGCCTTGAGCCTTTGGTATGTTGGCTATTATAGCTTAGGGTCATTTATTTCTTGAGCCTTTGGTATAGCTATACATGGTTATTCATGTCTTGATCCTTTGGTATGTTGGCTATTATAGCTTAGGGTTATTTATTTCTTGAGCCTTTGGTATAGCTATACATGGTTATTCACGTCTTGATCCTTTGGTATAGCTATATGAGTTTGGTAATAAATGGTTATTTATGTCTTGATCCTTTGTTGGTTTAGCCATACATGGTATTTATGTCTTGATACTTTATAATATAGCTACATAAGTTTGGTAATTCATTGAGTAAAGTGAAATGACTTAGGTGAGTCCACTCCACACATACTTGCATACAGTGTCGTAGTAGCTAATGGCTCACCATCTAACAGCTCTTTAATTGTAGAACAATAGGGTTCAAGGGGGCTATTCTTGAAACAAAGGGGTTAAGAAGCTACAAGGGTAGGTTCGGAGCTTAGTACTATTGGAGAGGCATTTGCTCAATGATCCACCGTTGGGGATGTGCTCTATTTTGTAAGGCCCCTTTATGAGGAGTAGCCATTGTGGTGGTGAGCACCTCGAACAATTCCCACTTTAGACACTAGATGCAGATGGTTAGGAGATGACTTAGGTAGACTTGACACTCTGCCACCACGTAGGATGCATGCTTGTAAGGTCTATGTGATTGCATTATTAGTGAGTGCTCGGGGGGTTGCAGAGCTAGAAGGTCTCAGAAGATGGATGTGGGGGCTATGTCAAGTTCCTATGGGGGGTTGCAGAGCTAGAAGGTCTCAGAAGATGGATGTGGGGGCTATGTCAAGTTCCTATTAGGCTTAGTTGTAATCTAATATGGTCCTACTCAAATGATATGGTCAGTTGGTCCTTGTGGACAAAGTTGTGGACATGGTCGACCTATGTCCATACTGACCTTGGGTACTATATATAGACTAGTTTAGCAACCTTAGTTTATTATCAAGCTCATTGTGTTTGAGGACTCTTTTAAGAAATGACATCCTCCTTAAAAGCTCCTTATCTAGCACATGGGTGGATGGATGTCATCAGCTTGTAATCAAATTTGCAAGCCAAAATATTATTTACTCCCCACTTCTTTCTGTACTTCAGTGTTTTGTATTGTGTTGATGGCCCTACTTTCAATATTGTGCATTCTTCTATATACACACCCTTGAGGATTGGATTTGGAGCTCCTTGAGTTGTATTGTCAACTTGGGGTTGAGTGTTAGGTGGTATAGGTAGCACTAAGGCTACTTTCATGGGGGAAGAAGAAAGTGATGCTACCTAGGATTAGATGCTTGGTTGTTTCTTTAGCAATCATGATTAACATATTTTAGGAAATGGGCACAATATAAGAGAACACATGGTAATGACTGGGGACACCACAAACCAAACCATATTTGTAAGATTCCTCTCCCAACCCCTTTTTGATGTCTAGTATCTTCCCCTGTAATCAACCCCTCTTCAGAAATATAAAGACCTTGTTTCTAACTATTTTAGCCTAGAGAGAGAAAATATTCTAGAGAGAGAATATTCAGATTTTGAATATTTTTGGATAGAAAAATATCTCTTATAATTCAGATGAGTTCCCCTGAAACAGAAACTCAAAAAGAATTTTCCAATGTGCAATTGGAATTAATTGGAAATAGGTATAAAGAACCTTAGTCTAAGGGTCTAGATTTTCAGAAATCTTTAGACTATGGTCCAATTAAGGTTCCTATGGGCCAATAGCATCAATCCATGTGTAGGGAGTAGATAAATCCAATTTGTAAAAAAGAAGATACCCAAAAATGAGTAAATGCTCACATAAGGTGAAGAGTTGAAAATGTACAAGGTTTATTAGTAAAAAACCATGAGCAATATTAAAAATATGAGATATTTTGGGAATAATGATTTTATTATGACACATATGTAAGGAAGGGGAGTCCCTTAAATGCTCACATAAGATGAAGAGTTGAAAATGTACAAGGTTTATTAGTAAAAAACTATGAGCAATATTAAAATGATTCCATTATGACACATATGTAAGGAAGGGGAGTTCTTTAAAGGATGTGCATATTTCACATAAGATGAAGAGTTGAAAATGTACAAGGTTTATTAGTAAAAAAACTATGAGCAATATTAAAATGATTCCATTATGACACATATGTAAGGAAAGAGAGTTCTTTAAAGGAGGTGCATATTTCACATGCTTGAATGAGTTTTAAACTCATAAAAATTGAGATATTTCATCTCTCCTCTCTCCTCATTTAAGTCTAGTTCCAAAAAGTTAGCTTAACTGACCTAAAAATGGTCAAATATTGACCAAACTGATTTAGAAAATTCTAGAATCAGTTTGTTTGGTTAGGAGCTCAATTTTTCCTATAAATAGAAGCCTCCCCCTTGTTGAAAAATAGATAGTGTTTATGCATCGTTACTCTACTCCACCTAAGCCAAGAACTGTGAATTCATTTAATAATTCACTAGTTTTTGGAGCTTCCCTCTTTCTTCAATCCCCATTAGTGGCTCCATCAACATACTTAACCAATTGATTGGTTGGGGGCCTCTACCGTGAACAAAGAATCAAGCAAGTTGTAAGGTAATTAGTGAATATTGATCTTTCTATAATTTCTCAATGTTTCTCTCTTCTCAACCCCTCTCAAGCTTGAGAAGTTTAATTGGTATGGTTTTTTTTAAAATGCTATTGAAGTTTGAATAGTAGTGAAGAGTTACATAATGCTATTGAAGTTAATTTTCATTTATGTTTAAATTCTAATGATTTTTATGTAAATTCTTTCTCTCACTCAAGAAATGGTCATACTCATGACCCATTCTCAATCCAAATCAAGCTTTTCATAAAGCTTTTCCTTAACCCAAGATTAAGCTATGCTTGAGGCCAAATTAATGGCTTTTTTCTATGCTTTTAGTTTATGTATATTAATGATTCAATCCATTATGGATTAATAATCCAATTAGAGATCATTTTAATTA
The DNA here is from genome assembly GCF_041138505.1 of Cibotium barometz. NCBI lineage: Eukaryota > Viridiplantae > Streptophyta > Polypodiopsida > Cyatheales > Cibotiaceae > Cibotium > Cibotium barometz. Next base: position 15,271,060 of record NC_141079.1, read on the forward strand.
TTTCCTTAATGATAAGCATTATCCCTTAGAAAAATTGAGATTTATCAGTCATAGCAGCGGAGCTATGGCAAAATTTTTATAAAAATTATGCATAAAATAATCTCATTCAAAGCATAAAAAGAGGACTTCCTACCATATTCTAGGAATTATCATCCTAGATTAATTGAAAGGATTTCATTACAATCATGGAGAAATTGAATTTTAATATCATGCATAAAGGATAAGTTTTTATATCAAAAGTGTTATTTTTACCATTTTTATTTCATGCATAGAAGTATGCATAATGGATAAATTTTTATATCAAAAGTATTATTTTTACCATTTTTATTTCATGCATAGAAGTATGCATAATGGATAAATTTTTATATCAAAAGTGTTATTTTTACCATTTTTATTTCATGCATAGAAGTATGCATAGTGGATAAATTTTTATATCAAAAGTGTTATTTTTATCATTTTTAATTTTCATGCATAGAAGTATGCATAAAGGAAAATTTTTTATATCAAAAGTGTTACTTTTATCATTTTTAATTTTCATGCATAGAAGTATGCATAAAGGAAAAATTTTTATATCAAAAGTGTTACTTTTATCATTTTTAATTTTCATGCATAGAAGTATGCATAAAAGAAAATTTTTATATCAAAAGTGTTACTTTTATCATTTTTAATTTTCATGCATAGAAGTATGCATAAAAGAAAATTTTTTTATATCAAAAGTGTTACTTTTATCATTTTTAATTTTCATGCATAGAAGTATGCATAAAAGAAAATTTTTTTATATCAAAAGTGTTACTTTTATCATTTTTAATTTTCATGCATAGAAGTATGCATAAAGGAAAAATTTTTATATCAAAAGTGTTACTTTTATCATATTGGATTTCATGCATATAGGTATGCATAAAAGATATTCTTTTTATACTAAAAGTGTGATTTTCCTCATAAATGGATTTTATGCTTAACTTAGAAGCATAAGAGAAATTCTTTTATTCTAAAAGTGTAATTCTCTACCAAATTGAAATTATGCATAAGAAGATGCATAAAAGATTGATTTTAATTTCGAAAGTGTTAGTCTCCTTAAATGGAATTTATGTATAAATAAATGTGTAGAGAAATCTTATATTAAATATAAGAATTCTCTTTTTTTTTAAAAAAAGATATGAAATGTGATAAGATGTGATAAGAGGTGTATGAGATGTGATAAGAATTGATAAGATGCGTATGGAAAGTGATAGGATGTGATAAGAGGTGTATGAGATGTGATAAGAATTGATAAGATGCGTATGAAAAGTGATAGGATGTGATAAGAGGTGTATGAGATGTTGTAAGAATTGATAAGATGCGTATGGAAAGTGATAGGATGTGATAAGAGGTGTATGAGATGTAAAAAGATGTGATAAGATGTGTATGAGATGTGATAAGATTTGATAAGATGCGTATGGAAAGTGATAGGATGTGATAAGAGGTGTATGAGATGTAAAAAGATGTGATAAGATGTGTATGAGATGTGATAGAATGTGTTAAGATGAGTTAGGATGTGTTAAGATGTATATGGGATGTGTTAGGACGAGAATAGATGTGAATGGGAATGTGGATGTGGATGTATGTATGTATGTGGATGTAGATGTGAATGGGAATGTGGATGTGGATGTATGTATGTATGTGGATGTGGATGTATATATGTATGTGGATGTGGATGTATGAATGAGGACGTGATAATGGATGTATGCATGTAGATGTGGATATATGGATGTGAATATGAATGTGGATGTGGATGTGGATGTATGGATGTGGATATGGATGTGTATGTATGAATGTAGATAAGGGATGTGGATGTATAAATGAGGATGTGAAAATGGAGGTATGCATGTAGATGTGGATGTATGGATGTGAATATGGATGTGGATGTGGATGTATAAATGAGGATGTGAATGTGGATGTGAATGTGAATGTGGATGTGAATGTGGATGTATGGATGTGGATATGGATGTGTATGTATGAATGTGGATATGGGATGTGGATGTATAAATGAGGATGTGAAAATAGATGTATCCATGTAAATGTGGATGTATGAATGTGAATGTGAATTAATGTGTCGTCGATATGAGGAAATGGATGAGAATGAGTACACATTGAATGGAATGTGGAATAAGTATTGTGGACTAAGGAGGGATAATGTGGAAAGACGAGAGTTTGATTTAGAAACTGTATTTTGTGACTGTTTGTAAATGACTGTTTTATGTCAAGAATGCTGGGGAAGCATTTTGACCATCTTGTGGATTAAGGTCATGAAGACCTAACTGTTAAAGTTGCAACTGCTGACGGAGAGTCAATGGAGGACGTCTCGCGTAGCAAGGTCGACCGAGGTCTTGACCAGCCTCGGTTCGATTTAAATGGTGAGCTTCCGGTACGGTGGATGAGGGACCAAGGAAGCGGCCTATGAGTGAAGCGCTAGGTCACCTGCGAAGGATCCTAGAGGGTGCTGACCATACGGTGCTCGGGCTCTGGGTCACCCAGGATACCCACGCGTGCGTCGAGGAAGATATTGGAACAAGGAGTAAGAGTTGTTTTGTGAAACCGGGCATGGATCTGGTTGATTGACCTTGCTGGTCTTCAATGGATGAGTCCATGGCTCTTTATATGGATCTGTTGGTTGATCTTGCTGATCTTCAACGAGAGTCCATCTTGATTTTTATAAGTGATTATATTGCCGAGTATTATGGGCTAGGAACTATTGAAAAGGCCCCTGTGTGGACAGGTGGTGAGTGTTCTAGTTGCCAATGATGCCATAGATACTCTGATGAAGGAATGATGGGAAATTATGAATCAACCGGATAAATTGGAAGATTATGATCAGTGGTACTATGGTTTCATTAAAGGATTGTTTTAAAGTTAGTTGATGCTAAGAAAAAGGCAATTTCATATTGGGTGTGTAAGTGGTGTGGCTAGTTCTATGTTTGCATGAACTTCCGGCTAGGGGGCCTTGGAACTCTTTTCCTTGGTACCCGGGACAAAACCTAACCAAATTCCAAAATTGGATCCCATCACTACAGTGGTTGGGCGGTTGGCTAACCCATGGGATCGGATGGGGTTAGGCTGGACTGATGGATCCGTAAATCGAGATTTAATTTCTATTATTACGATAGATGAAGTAAATCCCGGATAGAAATTGTTCTATGGATAGGAATCAACGGCTGTGCCTCTTGATGGGGAAAAAAGCGTTGATCCCAATGATCCAAGTGCAAGTTCTTCCTTGATTTGACCAAGTACCGTTAAAGGTGCAGTCTGATCAGTTTGATCAGTAATGATCTTGACTACGTTAGAGTAAAGAGTTATCCTGGTGGAATCGCCCGTGCTTTCCGGGTAAAGGAAGTTTTTCCGGTTTCGGTTTTGGACAAACCGACGGATTAGTCTCTTGTCCGGATATCCGTGAGTGAGGCCCCGAGTGTGGGACCTCTGTCCCGCGCGAGAAGTGCTACTTCCGCTGCTAGTACCCCGAATCCGTTGCTCGGTGGGAACAGGGATCTCACAGTTGGTATCAGAGCAGTTTTGAAAGCTAATAAAGATAATTAAATTCTTATCTGAAATTGGTAATAAGAATTCAGAAACAGCATTTTCATAATGTATTTTCATTCCGTAAGCTTCTTTAATGAAGAAATTTTAATCAAAGAAATTGTTTTTATAGATGGAAGTTCCACATTTATCTGGTATTCCCGACCTCACCCAGTCTCAAGATATGATTGCATTTGCCTTCGAGCATCTCATCTCTTCCGCTTCAACTCAAACAAGCCGAGCAAGACTCGCACGCCATTTCGCGGATTTATATTTTCCTACCCCAGCGGAGAGAATACAACATAAGTGGTTTGCAGGGCAATATGTCCATGCCCATTGCAACCACCATACAATGCTGTGGCAGAATCTCTCATTGACTATGATCCTGTTAAAGCTGAAAATGGTGCGTGGTGTCATTCTATATCATTCGACACCTCGAAATTTCAGACTTTCATGTCGAATTTATAGACTCCTTAGTCGATTTATCCCTAAGGAGAAAATAATAGCTCCCTTCGCAGTTAGAGAACTTATGTAACAGGGCATGACTATGGCCCAGTACCGTCGTCTTATGCGTCTCTCGAAGAGATTTTGAATTTTGGAGCCGAGCCACTCTATGTAATTATTGCAACTTGTATATAAATATACAAATGTTTTTTTTACGGACGATCGGATAAAGAAAAATCTATTTATCAGACTTAAGTCATAGATCTCCAATAAGATCAACTGAGGAGCAAATTATGTCAAAAGTTTATCAAGACGCACAAAAAGGTTGTAATTGTTTGATATAATTCATACAAATTGTTAATTCAAATTGAAATTCGTAAATTAGTAATTGGGTCTTCAATTGGAAGTACCGCAATTGTATGGAACCCTGACTTGCTTGAGACCTAGACATGATGGTATTTACCTTATAGTTTCGAGTATCATGACTATCCGTATATACCGAGGGTATAACTGCAGCTCTTTACCGACAGTATATACGAGTAAATCTAAGACTTGAAATTATAAGCGTTAATGCTATCCAGATGATGATTTTGAATGTGGTTGATATGATTTTTAATTCTGTTTGGGAACTGATGAATTGATTTGGATTCTGATTGAAAAATGATGATCCTTGAAAATGGGTTGAAATGTAATAAGCTGAGCGAAATCACAATGTGGATGATTGGGACGAGTCCCTGTAATGATAAATGATGAAAATGATTCAGCAAATCACTATGAGATTAGTGGATTATGTTATCAAATTGCTACTGTTAATACTTGAGACGGTAGATCAAGTTAAGGGATGACAAATTGAGAACTTGCTTAACTTAAATTCCGTGGAGGAATGTTCAGAAGGAAATTTTCGGTCTAATGGACCATTATCGTGTTAAAGATATGAATGATATGATTTGAATGAATTGTTATTTAATGATGAATTCTATATAAGGGATATTTATCCCCATATTCTGTTGGGTTGACCGGAATATAAGGAACCCCAGAATAAATTGGATCTTAAGCAAAAAAGTTGTCCTCTACTTGCGAGATGAGGACATCTTGCACCTTTTAAGTGGGGTAGAATGTAAGATTCCTCCCCCAGCCTTAGAGGTATACAGGAGTAAGAATCTCCCTTTCTGATCTTATAATTATTCTATCTCTAAAATAAAAGAAAGATTCTGTTTAAAAAAGGAAGAACCTTTTTCCTGAATACTTCTCAAGAGTCCCACCTGTTTTAAGGATTCAGAACAACGAGTTCAGAAGTGAGAATCGATGTTTTGGATATCAAGGTTTTGGTCTCGAGTACGGCCCAAAAGAAGTTCTTTATCTCTTGGGAAGTATAAGAAGTTATCTCCCAGATATTGTGGACCAAAGAAAGTAGGTGATTTAGCTTACGAACTTCTTTTATCTCCTCATCTCAAAGTTCTAAATGCCTTCTATAGAAAAATATGCCAAACCCAAATCGTGGAAAGACGGTAAAACTTCAGTGGCAAGTTACCGTTGGCTTCTAAGTTACGCTAGCTCCTTCCTTTATATAAGTCGTAACTTTTACTTGTCGTTCACAGTCTCCTTTCTTTCTTAATCTCCTTCATGGCTTGGCAACAAGAATTAGTTTTATCCATAATGATTCCTCACCTTCAAGACGCAAGTGAGTCTGTGAAGAAGGATTTTATAGAACAGTATGAGCGCTCACTTTTTCCTCACCTAGGAACTTCTGTAGCGCAGACCAAATGGCGGACCTATCAAGACATAACTAGGGTAACACCCTGGGGTCAGCAGCACTTTCGTAACAATGTTCGCTTGGCCATGGTTATCGAAGCCTTGGGTTTGGGTCCTCGATACTACTGCGTCATGAGATCAAGACATCTTGGGTTTTCTGAGCGGGTCTTCTTACTGGCGTGTTTTCTTCCTCATGAGAAGATATGCCTTTACCCCGTTTTTGGCTTGCCTCTCAGAGGTCCTTTTGTTAGAACACCTCATACCACTGAGATAGGCGTAGAAATAACCCACAAAATCATTCCCATAGATGAGTTACCTTATACTTGTGCAGCTTGTGAGGACTGCTTTTGTGACCATATGATGGACGGGCTTATGGAAGTGTAAAGAGTTCCTCTATCTTTACTGTATAAGTTCCGAGAATGAATAAAGTTTAAATCTTGTTCGTATTTTGAATCTTGCTCTCTTGAGACTTTTTTTTTAATTGGTGGTTAATCTTAATTAAAAAAATTTTCTCTCAGTCTCATACTTGTGCATCTTGTGAAATTACCCCCAGTTTGCGAGATGAGGGCATCTCGCGTTTTTTAAGTGGGGTAGAATGTAAGATTCCTCTCCCAACCCCTTTTTGATGTCTAGTATCTTCCCCTGTAATCAACCCCTCTTCAGAAATATAAAGACCTTGTTTCTAACTATTTTAGCCTAGAGAGAGAAAATATTCTAGAGAGAGAATATTCAGATTTTGAATATTTTTGGATAGAAAAATATCTCTTATAATTCAGATGAGTTCCCCTGAAACAGAAACTCAAAAAGAATTTTCCAATGTGCAATTGGAATTAATTGGAAATAGGTATAAAGAACCTTAGTCTAAGGGTCTAGATTTTCAGAAATCTTTAGACTATGGTCCAATTAAGGTTCCTATGGGCCAATAGCATCAATCCATGTGTAGGGAGTAGATAAATCCAATTTGTAAAAAAGAAGATACCCAAAAATGAGTAAATGCTCACATAAGGTGAAGAGTTGAAAATGTACAAGGTTTATTAGTAAAAAACCATGAGCAATATTAAAAATATGAGATATTTTGGGAATAATGATTTTATTATGACACATATGTAAGGAAGGGGAGTCCCTTAAATGCTCACATAAGATGAAGAGTTGAAAATGTACAAGGTTTATTAGTAAAAAACTATGAGCAATATTAAAATGATTCCATTATGACACATATGTAAGGAAGGGGAGTTCTTTAAAGGATGTGCATATTTCACATAAGATGAAGAGTTGAAAATGTACAAGGTTTATTAGTAAAAAAACTATGAGCAATATTAAAATGATTCCATTATGACACATATGTAAGGAAAGAGAGTTCTTTAAAGGAGGTGCATATTTCACATGCTTGAATGAGTTTTAAACTCATAAAAATTGAGATATTTCATCTCTCCTCTCTCCTCATTTAAGTCTAGTTCCAAAAAGTTAGCTTAACTGACCTAAAAATGGTCAAATATTGACCAAACTGATTTAGAAAATTCTAGAATCAGTTTGTTTGGTTAGGAGCTCAATTTTTCCTATAAATAGAAGCCTCCCCCTTGTTGAATAATAGATAGTGTTTATGCATCGTTACTCTACTCCACCTAAGCCAAGAACTGTGAATTCATTTAATAATTCACTAGTTTTTGGAGCTTCCCTCTTTCTTCAATCCCCATTAGTGGCTCCATCAACATACTTAACCAATTGATTGGTTGGGGGCCTCTACCGTGAACAAAGAATCAAGCAAGTTGTAAGGTAATTAGTGAATATTGATCTTTCTATAATTTCTCAATGTTTCTCTCTTCTCAACCCCTCTCAAGCTTGAGAAGTTTAATTGGTATGGTTTTTTTTTAAATGCTATTGAAGTTTGAATAGTAGTGAAGAGTTACATAATGCTATTGAAGTTAATTTTCATTTATGTTTAAATTCTAATGATTTTTATGTAAATTCTTTCTCTCACTCAAGAAATGGTCATACTCATGACCCATTCTCAATCCAAATCAAGCTTTTCATAAAGCTTTTCCTTAACCCAAGATTAAGCTATGCTTGAGGCCAAATTAATGGCTTTTTTCTATGCTTTTAGTTTATGTATATTAATGATTCAATCCATTATGGATTAATAATCCAATTAGAGATCATTTTAATTATTTCCTTAATGATAAGCATTATCCCTTAGAAAAATTGAGATTTATCAGTCATAGCAGCGGAGCTATGGCAAAATTTTTATAAAAATTATGCATAAAATAATCTCATTCAAAGCATAAAAAGAGGACTTCCTACCATATTCTAGGAATTATCATCCTAGATTAATTGAAAGAATTTCATTACAATCATGGAGAAATTGAATTTTAATATCATGCATAAAGGATAAGTTTTTATATCAAAGGTGTTATTTTTACCATTTTTATTTCATGCATAGAAGTATGCATAATGGATAAATTTTTATATCAAAAGTATTATTTTTACCATTTTTATTTCATGCATAGAAGTATGCATAATGGATAAATTTTTATATCAAAAGTGTTATTTTTACCATTTTTATTTCATGCATAGAAGTATGCATAGTGGATAAATTTTTATATCAAAAGTGTTATTTTTATCATTTTTAATTTTCATGCATAGAAGTATGCATAAAGGAAAATTTTTTATATCAAAAGTGTTACTTTTATCATTTTTAATTTTCATGCATAGAAGTATGCATAAAGGAAAAATTTTTATATCAAAAGTGTTACTTTTATCATTTTTAATTTTCATGCATAGAAGTATGCATAAAAGAAAATTTTTATATCAAAAGTGTTACTTTTATCATTTTTAATTTTCATGCATAGAAGTATGCATAAAAGAAAATTTTTTTATATCAAAAGTGTTACTTTTATCATTTTTAATTTTCATGCATAGAAGTATGCATAAAAGAAATTTTTTTTATATCAAAAGTGTTACTTTTATCATTTTTAATTTTCATGCATAGAAGTATGCATAAAGGAAAAATTTTTATATCAAAAGTGTTACTTTTATCATATTGGATTTCATGCATATAGGTATGCATAAAAGATATTCTTTTTATACTAAAAGTGTGATTTTCCTCATAAATGGATTTTATGCTTAACTTAGAAGCATAAGAGAAATTCTTTTATTCTAAAAGTGTAATTCTCTACCAAATTGAAATTATGCATAAGAAGATGCATAAAAGATTGATTTTAATTTCGAAAGTGTTAGTCTCCTTAAATGGAATTTATGTATAAATAAATGTGTAGAGAAATCTTATATCAAATATAAGAATTCTCTTTTTAAAAAAAAAAGATATGAAATGTGATAAGATGTGATAAGAGGTGTATGAGATGTGATAAGAATTGATAAGATGCGTATGGAAAGTGATAGGATGTGATAAGAGGTGTATGAGATGTGATAAGAATTGATAAGATGCGTATGGAAAGTGATAGGATGTGATAAGAGGTGTATGAGATGTTGTAAGAATTGATAAGATGCGTATGGAAAGTGATAGGATGTGATAAGAGGTGTATGAGATGTAAAAAGATGTGATAAGATGTGTATGAGATGTGATAAGATTTGATAAGATGCGTATGGAAAGTGATAGGATGTGATAAGAGGTGTATGAGATGTAAAAAGATGTGATAAGATGTGTATGAGATGTGATAGAATGTGTTAAGATGAGTTAGGATGTGTTAAGATGTATATGGGATGTGTTAGGACGAGAATAGATGTGAATGGGAATGTGGATGTGGATGTATGTATGTATGTGGATGTAGATGTGAATGGGAATGTGGATGTGGATGTATGTATGTATGTGGATGTGGATGTATGTATGTATGTGGATGTGGATGTATGAATGAGGACGTGATAATGGATGTATGCATGTAGATGTGGATATATGGATGTGAATATGAATGTGGATGTGGATGTGGATGTATGGATGTGGATATGGATGTGTATGTATGAATGTAGATAAGGGATGTGGATGTATAAATGAGGATGTGAAAATGGAGGTATGCATGTAGATGTGGATGTATGGATGTGAATATGGATGTGGATGTGGATGTATAAATGAGGATGTGAATGTGGATGTGAATGTGAATGTGGATGTGAATGTGGATGTATGGATGTGGATATGGATGTGTATGTATGAATGTGGATATGGGATGTGGATGTATAAATGAGGATGTGAAAATAGATGTATCCATGTAAATGTGGATGTATGAATGTGAATGTGAATTAATGTGTCGTCGATATGAGGAAATGGATGAGAATGAGTACACATTGAATGGAATGTGGAATAAGTATTGTGGACTAAGGAGGGATAATGTGGAAAGACGAGAGTTTGATTTAGAAACTGTATTTTGTGACTGTTTGTAAATGACTGTTTTATGTCAAGAATGTTGGGGAAGCATTTTGACCATCTTGTGGATTAAGGTCATGAAGACCTAACTGTTAAAGTTGCAACTGCTGACGGAGAGTCAATGGAGGACGTCTCGCGTAGCAAGGTCGACCGAGGTCTTGACCAGCCTCGGTTCGATTTAAATGGTGAGCTTCCGGTACGGTGGATGAGGGACCAAGGAAGCGGCCTATGAGTGAAGCGCTAGGTCACCTGCGAAGGATCCTAGAGGGTGCTGACCATACGGTGCTCGGGCTCTGGGTCGCCCAGGATACCCACGCGTGCGTCGAGGAAGATATTGGAACAAGGAGTAAGAGTTGTTTTGTGAAACCGGGCATGGATCTGGTTGATTGACCTTGCTGGTCTTCAATGGATGAGTCCATGGCTCTTTATATGGATCTGTTGGTTGATCTTGCTGATCTTCAACGAGAGTCCATCTTGATTTTTATAAGTGATTATATTGCCGAGTATTATGGGCTAGGAACTATTGAAAAGGCCCCTGTGTGGACAGGTGGTGAGTGTTCTAGTTGCCAATGATGCCATAGATACTCTGATGAAGGAATGATGGGAAATTATGAATCAACCGGATAAATTGGAAGATTATGATCAGTGGTACTATGGTTTCATTAAAGGATTGTTTTAAAGTTAGTTGATGCTAAGAAAAAGGCAATTTCATATTGGGTGTGTAAGTGGTGTGGCTAGTTCTATGTTTGCATGAACTTCCGGCTAGGGGGCCTTGGAACTCTTTTCCTTGGTACCCGGGACAAAACCTAACCAAATTCCAAAATTGGATCCCATCACTACAGTGGTTGGGCGGTTGGCTAACCCATGGGATCGGATGGGGTTAGGCTGGACTGATGGATCCGTAAATCGAGATTTAATTTCTATTATTACGATAGATGAAGTAAATCCCGGATAGAAATTGTTCTATGGATAGGAATCAACGGCTGTGCCTCTTGATGGGAAAAAAAGCGTTGATCCCAATGATCCAAGTGCAAGTTCTTCCTTGATTTGACCAAGTACCGTTAAAGGTGCAGTCAGATCAGTTTGATCAGTAATGATCTTGACTACGTTAGAGTAAAGAGTTATCCTGGTGGAATCGCCCGTGCTTTCCGGGTAAAGGAAGTTTTTCCGGTTTCGGTTTTGGACAAACCGACGGATTAGTCTCTTGTCCGGATATCCGTGAGTGAGGCCCCGAGTGTGGGACCTCTGTCCCGCGCGAGAAGTGCTACTTCCGCTGCTAGTACCCCGAATCCGTTGCTCGATGGGAACAGGGATCTCACAATATTTCTTTGAGAGGATATAGATGTCAGTATCTAATGGGGGGGTTGCTAAGTATTATCCTGCTGCCCAGTATTAGCTAAGTTTATTCAATGAGATTTTTAACGATTGAGGGTATAACAAGATTCCCCTACTATGGCAGAGGGCCACTGTATAGAACTAGCATCGTTTCCCATTTTTGCTAAGGCACACTTGGGGATTCGCTGGCTTGCATGGTGCTATTATGGGCTTTTGTTCCCAAAGGAGGCACTATTAACACTTGCATCACATGGATCAAACACGAAGCTTATCATAGATTTGCTTCATGTATTAGTTGACGCCAAGAATAGATCTCTTCAATCTTGAAAAGATTATTATAGATATGCCTCATGTGTAGTAGTTGAGGCCAATAATAGATCTGTTGGATTGGGAAGCAAGTGATAGTGTGTAAGTGGTTGAGGTGGCCTCATAAGTTTGCTTCTTTCATGGATTATTTAGAATAGCATATAAGTGTGTCTCCTTGGTCACTTTTACACAAGCACAATTTGCGATGTAAGCACACAAAAAATGCAATGCTATTTTCAAGCACTACTTAATAAAAAAGCATGGATGTATAGTGAGCCACATGGTACTAGATTTCTCGTTCTCTTTGATAACACATTCAGTGAAATCTTGGGTGGTTGCAAGATGAGGGTACTCACTTTCGTTCACTCTCTCTGAAATTGGGACATCCATGCATCTCGGGCGGAGTACCTCGATCGTGATAGTGCCGCGAATTAAAAGAGGACACGTGCCTCCCGAGCCTAAATCGACATATCTCGATCGAGATGCCAACTAATGCCACGCTAGCAGGTCCGGGTTTCCAGGCGTCATCCATGTCACCAATACATGTCACCGCCACCACAATATCTCGATCGAGATATCTATGCCACTCGGATCCACATTAGGGCCACGCTGTATCCCCGTAGGCATATTTGACTAGCACATCTCCATCGTCCACATATCTCGAACGAGAAATTTACATCCAATCGTGACCATTCATTGTTCGAGGTAATCGGATACAATCTCCACCGTCCCCATATCCCGATCGAGATAGCGAGATCAAATCTCAGCCGTCCAAATATCTCGATTGAGATACAGATATTCAATCTGCACCGTCCAAATATCTCGATCGAGATACGTAGATGCAATATCCACCGTCCAATTATCTCGATCGAGATACGGAAACGCAATCTATACCGTCCATTCACGTACGTTGGAAGATGCGATCTCGGCCGTTTAAATATCTCGATCGAGGTATATAATGAATCTTGACCGTCGAGATACCTTGTCGTGGTAATGCCTTTAAATCGTGGATGTCCATTTACCTCGAACGAGATAGTAATATCAAATCTCAGCCGTCGATCCTTCCCCAACCCTAGAATTAGGTGTGTATCTTGGCCGTATGTTGCACTAACCCTAATATCCGGAGCGTTAATCTTGCAAACTCTAAATTGCACGATGTTACCGAACCTCGATCGAGGTTATAAAATCGGAAAACTTTTTTTTTTTGCCTCATTTTCACAAGTCGTTTTCACTCTCCTCCTTGCTCTCTTGATTTGGATTAGTATTAGTGAGCCCATTAGCTTTGTTTTTAGCTTCATTAGTGCTACTTAGCACTAAGCATTAGACCCTTCACATTGGACCCTTCACATTTGGCTTAGGTTTTAGCATGGAGGGCCACGAGGAGGGCCGTTCATCTATTGCGGACCTCATCGCGGAGATAGACCGCGAGTTAGCGGCTATCCGTAGGAGTGCTAGAGACACTCCGTCTACATTACATATCGTGGCAGACTTGGAGGCGATGCTTGCGTCCCTTCGTAGCCTTCACGATATTGTTTATGTAGATGAGTGGATAGCCCACCATCGCGCTGCTCCTGTGTCACATGGCCTGACATATCGTCAGGTCTGTGATCTTGCTCCTATTAGGGATGGGGCTTTCCTAGATCTTTTCCTCGATAGTCGTGGGATGAGGCCCGGGGCGGGCAAGCCCCTCACTATTTCGCGGTGTTCGCATCCTCGTATGGCGGCACATATCTATAGTCGATATGTTGCCGCATATGGGAGGATGCCGAACAACCGCTAGATTCCCATATACTTCGCAAAGCAGTTATATGCGGAGTTTGTCTTAGGGGAGGAGGTCGATTACACCAGCCATCGTCCGGGTGGTGGTGCTAGCCGAGGCCGTCTCCAGGACCAGGGTAGGCGGCCTCCACCAGCCCTTCGTGTAGCACCTACCCACAGATCCTTCATTTGTGCCATTGTCGACAGTAGAGGCTCTTGGCACGCAGGTTGGCATTGACGTACGGAGTACCACGGAGAGCATCCAGCACGTGGTGCGCCTATTCTCACGTTCTATACCGACGACAGATGTGGAGGTATTTACATATATATTACGTCTTAAGTTTTTTTGGTCATTTATCTTCATGTTTATATGTACTTTTCTATATTTTTACATGAGCAGCATGGTTGATTGTGTCACGCAGGTTCCCACACCTACCACTCAGAGGCTCACTCAGGAGTTGGTAGAGGCGAGAGCGGAGATTGACCGCCTCCGAGCTGCATTACAGATGGCAGAGGCAGCTACTGCAGAGGCACAGCATCTGAGAGAGTCCGACATCCAGCAGGTAGGTTTCTCTTGCACGTAAAAGAGTTATAATTAAGGTCCTAAGTTATAAATTTCTTTAAGTAATACCTAATGAGAGACTAATCAATTATTTTAATGCTTTACTTTTTTGCGTAGGCTCGGACCGAGGTAGAGAGCTCCAGAGCTGAGGCACAACATCATTAGATTATGGAGCAGATTGCCCAGCACAGGGCAGAGCAGCTGATTTTGCATGTTCGAGAGTATCGTAGATCATCGGACGTGACAGTGCCTTACCTACCGTTATATCCACGGCCTGTCACACAGAGGTTTTTCGACGACCTCTCCCGCAGGATGCACCACCCTTCCTGCGTGATGCGTGCTGCTGTTTATGTATCGAGGACATTGATAGTACAGGAGGATATGCCCTGGGATGTGGACATATTTTCCACTTGTCTTGCATCACCCAGGAGCTCGTCCGGTTCTCAGCATGCCCATCCTGCCGTGCACGCGTCGACCTAGCGACGTACAGGGTATTGGGCATCGATGATCTTCACCCAGGCCTTGTTCGAGTAGATGCCAGGACTGGCAGGCCTGTCGACTTTACATCAGCTATGGACTTGGGACTCGACGCCTTCGACGATAGAGCCCAGGAGCCTGAGGTGCCTCCTGAGATAGAGTGGAGCTCACATGAGTTCGACGCTTACCAGAGAGTCCTACATGAGAGCTAGGTGACAGCATATGAGCGCGTGGGTGGTGCTGGCCCTAGTGGCACAGCGGGTGATGGTGCTAGCAGCAGTGCTGGTTCTCATGAGCAGCGTGTCCTTATAGCAGAGGAGCTTACACGAGCAGAGTGGCAGACACGCACCATTGCAGATTATAGATTTTGGGTTTACAGACAGAGGCGTCTTGCATTAGCACGACGTAGAGAGAGAGAGAGGGCCATAGCAGCTTTTGGGACTCGTGAGCTCCCGAGTACACCGGCACCAGCTCACGATCCTGCCTTTGAGGCAGACCTCCCCGCAGACATTCGACGACCCCCGCAGCCGGCACAGCCTCCTCGACGTGCACAGCAGCCTCGACGCGCACGTCGACCGGCAGTTAGAGATGACGATTTTGATTGGGTTGCTGTTGGTAGTGACTAAACTCAGACTAGCTGGGTTAGCTCACTTACATTGTACTTAGATTTTTGGGCAGTGACTAACCTCAGACTAGCTGGGGTAGCTCATTTTCATTCTGATGTACTTATTTGATGTTTATATCATTATGAGTTTTCTCATTATTGAGTATCATTACATTTTAGTTGATGTTCTTGATTTTATTATATTTTTTAACACTTTGGCTATCATATTGTTTGTTGAAAATCTCCATGCCATCGTACCCAAACATGCTCTGATGGGGACCAAACTTTGCAAGCATGGGGAGGGGACCCACCCCCACATGCTTGCAAAGTTTGGTCACAATCAGAGCATGTTTGGATTGGTAATTGGTGCCCAGTGTGGGTTTTTGAAGTCTCTTGGTGCTTAAGAGGCCATGGAAAATCCGGGCCTTCCCCATACCATCGTACCCAAACATGCTCCGATGGGGACCAAACTTTGCAAGCATGTGGGGGTGGGTCCCCCCCACATGCTTGCAAAGTTTGGTCACAATCAGAGCATGTTTGGATTGGTAATTGGCGCCCAGTGCGGGTTTTTCAAGTCTCTTGGTGCTTAAGAGGCCATGGAAAATCCGGGCCTTCCCCATACCATCGTACCCAAACATGCTCCGATGGGGACCAAACTTTGCAAGCATGTGGGGGTGGGTCCCCCCCACATGCTTGCAAAGTTTGGTCCCCATCGGAGCATGTTTGGATTGGCAATTAGCGCCCAGTGCGGGTTTTTCAAGTCTCTTGGTGCTTAAGAGGCCATGGAAAATCCGGGCCTTCCCCATACCATCGTACCCAAACATGCTCCGATGGGGACCAAACTTTGCAAGCATGTGGGGGTGGTCCCCCCCACATGCTTGCAAAGTTTGGTCACAATCAGAGCATGTTTGGATTGGCAATTAGCGCCCAGTGCGGGTTTTTCAAGTCTCTTGGTGCTTAAGAGGCCATGGAAAATCCGGGCCTTCCCCATACCATCGTACCCAAACATGCTCCGATGGGGACCAAACTTTGCAAGCATGTGGGGGTGGGTCCCCCCCACATGCTTGCAAAGTTTGGTCACAATCAGAGCATCTTTGGATTGGTAATTGGCGCCCAGTGCGGGTTTTTCAAGTCTCTTGGTGCTTAAGAGGCCATGGAAAATCCGGGCCTTCCCCAAACCATCGTACCCAAACATGCTCGGATGGGGACCAAACTTTGCAAGCATGTGGGGGTGGGTCCCCCCCACATGCTTGCAAAGTTTGGTCCCCATCGGAGCATGTTTGGATTGGCAATTAGCGCCCAGTGCGGGTTTTTCAAGTCTCTTGGTGCTTAAGAGGCCATGGAAAATCCGGGCCTTCCCCATACCATCACATGCTCCGATGGGGACAAAACTTTGCAAGCATGTGGGGGTGGGTCCCCCCCACATGCTTGCAAAGTTTGGTCACAATCAGAGCATGTTTGGATTGGTAATTGGCGCCCAGTGCGGGTTTTTCAAGTCTCTTGGTGCTTAAGAGGCCATGGAAAATCCGGGCCTTCCCCATACCATCGTACCCAAACATGCTCCGATGGGGACAAAACTTTGCAAGCATGTGGGGGTGGGTCCCCCCCACATGTTTGCAAAGTTTGGTCACAATCAGAGCATGTTTGGATTGGCAATTGGCGCCCAGTGCGGGTTTTTCAAGTCTCTTGGTGCTTAAGAGGCCATGGAAAATCCGGGCCTTCCCCATACCATCGTACCCAAACATGCTCCGATGGGGACCAAACTTTGCAAGCATGTGGGGGTGGGTCCCCCCCACATGCTTGCAAAGTTTGGTCACAATCAGAGCATTTTTGGATTGGCAATTGGCGCCCAGTGCGGGTTTTTGAAGTCTCTTGGTGCTTAAGAGGCCATGGAAAATCCGGGCCTTCCCCATACCATCGTACCCAAACATGCTCCGATGGGGACCAAACTTTGCAAGCATGTGGGGGTGGGTCCCCCCCACATGCTTGCAAAGTTTGGTCACAATCAGAGCATGTTTGGATTGGCAATTGGTGCCCAGTGCGGGTTTTTCAAGTCTCTTGGTGCTTAAGAGGCCATGAAAAATCCGGGCCTTCCCCATACCATCGTACCCAAACATGCTCCGATGGGGACTAAACTTTGCAAGCATGTGGGGGTGGGTCCCCCCCACATCCTTGCAAAGTTTGGTCACAATCAGAGCATGTTTGGATTGGTAATTGGCGCCCAGTGCGGGTATTTCAAGTCTCTTGGTGCTTAAGAGGCCATGGAAAATCCGGGCCTTCCCCATACCATCGTACCCAAACATGCTCCGATGGGGACAAAACTTTGCAAGCATGTGGGGGTGGGTCCCCCCCACATGCTTGCAAAGTCTGGTGCCCATCGGAGCATGTTTGGATTGGCAATTGGTGCCCAGTGCGGGTTTTTCAAGTTTCTTGGTGCTTAAGAGGCCATGGAAAATCTGGGCCTTCCCCATACCATCGTACCCAAACATGCTCCGATGGGGACCAAACTTTGCAAGCATGTGGGGGTGGGTCCCCCCCACATGCTTGCAAAGTTTGGTCACAATCAGAGCATGTTTGGATTGGCAATTGGCGCCCAGTGCGGGTTTTTCAAGTCTCTTGGTGCTTAAGAGGCCATGGAAAATCCGGGCCTTCCCCATACCATCGTACCCAAACATGCTCCGATGGGGACCAAACTTTGCAAGCATGTGGGGGTGGGTCCCCCCCACATGCTTGCAAAGTTTGGTCACAATCAGAGCATGTTTGGGTACGATGGTATGGGGAAGGCCCGGATTTTCCATGGCCTCTTAAGCACCAAGAGACTTGAAAAACCCGCACTGGGCGCTAATTGCCAATCCAAACATGCTCTGATGGGGACCAAACTTTGCAAGGATGTGGGGGGGACCCACCCCCACATTCTTGCAAAGTTTGGTCCCCATCGGAGCATGTTTGGGTACGATGGTATGGGGAAGGCCCGGATTTTCCATGGCCTCTTAAGCACCAAGAGACTTGAAAAACCCGCACTGGGCGCTAATTGCCAATCCAAACATGCTCCGATGGGGACCAAACTTTGCAAGCATGTGGGGGGGACCCACCCCCACATGCTTGCAAAGTTTGGTCCCCATCGGAGCATGTTTGGGTACGATGGTATGGGGAAGGCCCGGATTTTCCATGGCCTCTTAAGCACCAAGAGACTTGAAGAACCCGCACTGGGCGCTAATTGCCAATCCAAACATGCTCCGATGGGGTCCAAACTTTGCAAGCATGTGGGGGGGACCCACCCCCACATGCTTGCAAAGTTTGGTCCCCATCGGAGCATGTTTGGGTACGATGGTATGGGGAAGGCCCGGATTTTCCATGGCCTCTTAAGCACCAAGAGACTTGAAAAACCCGCACTGGGCGCTAATTGCCAATCCAAACATGCTCTGATTGTGACCAAACTTTGCAAGCATGTGGGGGGGACCCACCCCCACATGCTTGCAAAGTTTGGTCCCCATCGGAGCATGTTTGGGTACGATGGTATGGGGAAGGCCCGGATTTTCCATGGCCTCTTAAGCACCAAGAGACTTGAAAAACCCGCACTGGGCGCTAATTGCCAATCCAAACATGCTCCGATGGGGACCAAACTTTGCAAGCATGTGGGGGGGACCCACCCCCACATGCTTGCAAAGTTTGGTTCCCATCGGAGCATGTTTGGGTACGATGGCATGGAGATTTTCAACAAACAATATGATAGTCAAAGTGTTAAAAAATATAATAAAATCAAGAAAATCAACTAAAATGTAATGATACTCAATAATGAGAAAACTCATAATGATATAAACATCAAATAAGTACATCAGAATGAAAATGAGCTACCCCAGCTAGTCTGAGGTTAGTCACTGCCCAAAAATCTAAGTACAATGTAAGTGAGCTAACCCAGCTAGTCTGAGTTTAGTCACTATCAAGATAGAGATCTAGTCAGCAGCACCCTCTCCAGCTCTCAACTGCTCTAGAATGCTCTCATGGTCATCCACTCGAAGCCGAAAACGAGGGTGAGAACTGTGTTTTCGGCTCTGTACTCGAACAAGAGTGAGCCTGGTAGCAACCACTAGATGAGAGAACTGAAATGCCTCTAACTCCCACTTCCACTGCTGGAACTCAAGACTCCCCCGATGAAGTCGAATCTGCTGGTAGAACCGGCCTGCCACAATCATGCTATGGGCGTCATAAGAAAACCCATGATCATCCACTGTATCCTGGTCAAGCATGCACTTTGGCCTAGTGCAACTCATCAGATAGTAGTCTACTCCCTCGCTGTTTCCCTCACTGGCAATAACAGCAAATACATCACCCTCCTGTAGCAAATCTGTAAGGTCATCATAACTGACCATGAACGCAGGACCTGTGTGCTCATCAGACACCACTGGATGTGAAGGATGCTCGGGGGAGAGGAATGTCTGTATCCATGCATCTGCCCATCCTCTCGAGGCACAATGTGACCAATCGCCATCCATACATGCTCCACAGAAGCATGCAAACTGTCGTGTGTAAATCGTGGGGGCCGCCATGCACGTGCTCCTGATGGAATGTAAGCCCAAGGTGCCAGGTACTGTGTCACAATCATGGGAGGCTCTACGGTCAATCGTGCCACCATCCACATGCCAAAAAAATCTCCTGACAATCCGAGCATCACGTTTGGGGTACGATGATGCTGCACTCCCACACAAATGTTGGGAGCACCACTCGACTACGTGGCCCGCATCTCTGAACCGCTGAGCATCCTGTCGCAGCTGATGATGCCTCAAGGCACGTTTCACACACGCGCCTGCACCATCATGCTCACCCTTCCCGTGACCAGTCTCAAAGAATGACCAAATCACTGGGATACTAGACTGCACATGCCACCTATAAATCCATAAAAGATAGTCTTAGTTATTGTTTTCTTTAAGATGTTCTAGTGAATTTAGTTTAATTGTAAATGTAAGAAAGCCATAAGTACAACCTGTAGAGCCAATAGAATTGACGTGATGACTTGAACTGTGCGCCACAACCATCCGACCAAACCCATCGCTGGACATGTCTGATCCCACAATCTCCTAAAAAATCGTCATGGAGACGAAAACAGTGTTGCACAAAATGTGCATCATGTGAACGATCATCACTGATATAGAAATGATACTCTCGAATAATGACACGGGTCTCGGGGGTACTCGCTATCCCATCTACATGAGCCTCTGCATGTCGATAGCTAATGTGGACCAAAATAGCAACCTGGTGAGGTAAGCAATACATACGTTTAGGACACAAAAAATCAATTAAGTAATGTAGCTCAAACATAAAACAAATATTACAAAATATAACCATTACCTGCTCTGAGAAGTAATACTCAGATTGTATCTCCTAAAAAGGTGTGAAAGTGTAGTTCTCTGCAAAATCAATCACAGAGACGACCACACCAATAGGAAACTCTGCTAGGCATGCTCGAAACTGACGATCCTGCCACTTGGCACAATGACTGTGCCGTATGTAGGGGTAGATCTGCTCCCTAAATGTGGCTGTGAAGTGACAACGTGGTGTATGTTTGTCCACGAGCTGCAACTTCCTGGACTGTCCACTACTCTGGAGCTGGTGTGTCACATACTCATAACGTTGCCATGCCACTATCTCTTGGTCACTTGCATCAAGATCTACCATCTGTAGATGTGCAAGTGAACCACATGATGTGCAATTGCTCTCCACACAAGGCATCCTATGGAACTGGGCATCCTCCGTGCGTGCACACAAAAGAGAGTGGATGAAATCACGTGGACTACGAGGCAACTCTCTATGCCCACTAAGAGAACGGAACACATCATAAAAAATTTTGAACTCAACATGGTAGCGACAACAACATGTGTCACGCTGACGTGAGTACCTCACAAACCAAGGCTTACACCCCTCAAATGACCTTTGCCCAATTTTAAGCTCTGGATACGAAGCCACAAACTGAGAATATAACTCAGTTTGGGACATTTCAAGAAAGCAAGCACCGTGCTCAATGAACACTCCTCTTGTCACTCTCTTACGCAAAGCTTTCTTGAAAACTGGCGATGCACGACAATTCTCCTCCCAAAAACTTTCTATCAAGGTTCTAGTGGTTTCATCTAGTAGGCGATCATGCCTAGCTACACGACCACTACTCGCCCACATAGCACCAACCTCATTAGCATCTAAACTTTGTCGCCTAATAGACCCAACTCTAAGTGCGTGTGGTGCTATGGAAAGGATGCGAGATGTGGCACTAACCTTACCCTTCATTTGGGAGCTACTTATGGCTGCCACAATAGCCCGTCGAGCAGCCAAAGCGTCCGCAGAGTTCCTCTTCTTGTTAACTATATAGGAATGACGAACACTTTGTAGCACCGCCATGCCAGCTCTCCTCTCTCTTCGACCTCCAATGTCGGAAAGCGCCCTCCAGTTGGCCATGTTGGGCAGATCAATCAAAGCATCAAGCACACATGCCTGTGATGAAGACGTGAGGTCTTTGAAATAGGATTGGAAGATTGCATGGGCACGACGATGTGCCCCTGACTTTGATAGTTCTTTTGTGAGATCCCTATTCCCACCGAGCAACGGATTCGGGGTACTAGCAGCGGAAGTAGCACTTCTCGCGCGGGACAGGGGTCCCACACTCGGGGCCTCACCCACGGATATCCGGACAAGAGACTAATCCGTCGGTTTGTCCAAAACCGAACCGGAAAAACTTCCTTTACCCGGAAAGCACGGGCGATTCCACCAGGATAACTCTTTACTCTAACGTAGCCAAGATCATTACTGATCAAACTGATCTGACTGCACCTTTAACGGTACTTGGTCAAATCAAGGAAGAACTTGCACTTGGATCATTGGGATCAACGCTTTTTTCCCCATCAAGAGGCACAGCCGTTGATTCCTATCCATAGAACAATTTCTATCCGGGATTTACTTCATCTATCGTAATAATAGAAATTAAATCTCGATTTACGGATCCATCAGTCCAGCCTAACCCCATCCGATCCCATGGGTTAGCCAACCGCCCAACCACTGTAGTGATGGGATCCAATTTGGAATTTGGTTAGGTTTTGTCCCGGGTACCAAGGAAAAGAGTTCCAAGGCCCCCTAGCCGGAAGTTCATGCAAACATAAAACTAGCCACACCACTTACACACCCAATATGAAAATTGCCTTTTTCTTAGCATCAGCTAACTTTAAAACAATCCTTTAATGAAACCATAGTACCACTGATCACAATCTTCCAATTTATCCAGTTGATTCATAATTTCCCATCATTCCTTCATCAGAGTATCTATGGCATCATTGGCAACTAGAACGCTCACCACCTGTCCACACAGGGGCCTTTTCAATAGTTCCTAGCCCATAATACTCGGCAATATAATCACTTATAAAAATCAAGATGGACTCTCGTTGAAGATCAGCAAGATCAACCAACAGATCCATATAAAGAGCCATGGACTCATCCATTGAAGACCAGCAAGGTCAATCAACCAGATCCATGCCCGGTTTCACAAAACAACTCTTACTCCTTGTTCCAATATCTTCCTCGACGCACGCGTGGGTATCCTAGGCGACCCAGAGCCCGAGCACCGTATGGTCAGCACCCTCTAGGATCCTTCGCAGGTGACCTAGCACTTCACTCATAGGCCGCTTCCTTGGTCCCTCATCCACCGTACCGGAAGCTCACCATTTAAATCGAACCGAGGCTGGTCAAGACCTCGGTCGACCTTGCTACGCGAGACGTCCTCCATTGACTCTCCGTCAGCAGTTGCAACTTTAACAGTTAGGTCTTCATGACCTTAATCCACAAGATGGTCAAAATGCTTCCCCAGCATTCTTGACATAAAACAGTCATTTACAAACAGTCACAAAATACAGTTTCTAAATCAAACTCTCGTCTTTCCACATTATCCCTCCTTAGTCCACAATACTTATTCCACATTCCATTCAATGTGTACTCATTCTCATCCATTTCCTCATATCGACGACACATTAATTCACATTCACATTCATACATCCACATTTACATGGATACATCTATTTTCACATCCTCATTTATACATCCACATCCCATATCCACATTCATACATACACATCCATATCCACATCCATACATCCACATTCACATCCACATTCACATTCACATCTATTCTCATCCTAACACATCCCATATACATCTTAACACATCCTAACTCATCTTAACACATTCTATCACATCTCATACACATCTTATCACATCTTTTTACATCTCATACACCTCTTATCACATCCTATCACTTTCCATACGCATCTTATCAAATCTTATCACATCTCATACACATCTTATCACATCTTTTTACATCTCATACACCTCTTATCACATCCTATCACTTTCCATACGCATCTTATCAATTCTTACAACATCTCATACACCTCTTATCACATCCTATCACTTTCCATACGCATCTTATCAATTCTTATCACATCTCATACACCTCTTATCACATCCTATCACTTTCCATACGCATCTTATCAATTCTTATCACATCTCATACACCTCTTATCACATCTTATCACATTTCATATCTTTAAAAAAAAAAAAAAGAGAATTCTTATATTTGATATAAGATTTCTCTACACATTTATTTATACATAAATTCCATTTAAGGAGACTAACACTTTCGAAATTAAAATCAATCTTTTATGCATCTTCTTATGCATAATTTCAATTTGGTAGAGAATTACACTTTTAGAATAAAAGAATTTCTCTTATGCTTCTAAGTTAAGCATAAAATCCATTTATGAGGAAAATCACACTTTTAGTATAAAAAGAATATCTTTTATGCATACCTATATGCATGAAATCCAATATGATAAAAGTAACACTTTTGATATAAAAATTTTTCCTTTATGCATACTTCTATGCATGAAAATTAAAAATGATAAAAGTAACACTTTTGATATAAAAAAAATTTCTTTTATGCATACTTCTATGCATGAAAATTAAAAATGATAAAAGTAACACTTTTGATATAAAAAAATTTTCTTTTATGCATACTTCTATGCATGAAAATTAAAAATGATAAAAGTAACACTTTTGATATATAAAAATTTTCTTTTATGCATACTTCTATGCATGAAAATTAAAAATGATAAAAGTAACACTTTGGATATAAAAATTTTTCCTTTACGCATACTTCTATGCATGAAAATTAAAAATGATAAAAGTAACACTTTTGATATAAAAATTTTTCCTTTATGCATACTTCTATGCATGAAAATTAAAAATGATAAAAGTAACACTTTTGATATAAAAAATTTTTCTTTTATGCATACTTCTATGCATGAAAATTAAAAATGATAAAAGTAACACTTTTGATATAAAAATTTTTCCTTTATGCATACTTCTATGCATGAAAATTAAAAATGATAAAAGTAACACTTTTGATATAAAAAATTTTCCTTTATGCATACTTCTATGCATGAAAATTAAAAATGATAAAAATAACACTTTTGATATAAAAATTTATCCACTATGCATACTTCTATGCATGAAATAAAAATGGTAAAAATAACACTTTTGATATAAAAATTTATCCATTATGCATACTTCTATGCATGAAATAAAAATGGTAAAAATAATACTTTTGATATAAAAATTTATCCATTATGCATACTTCTATGCATGAAATAAAAATGATAAAAATAACACTTTTGATATAAAAACTTATCCTTTATGCATGATATTAAAATTCAATTTCTCCATGATTGTAATGAAATTCTTTCAATTAATCTAGGATGATAATTCCTAGAATATGGTAGGAAGTCCTCTTTTTATGCTTTGAATGAGATTATTTTATGCATAATTTTTATAAAAATTTTGCCATAGCTCCGCTGCTATGACTGATAAATCTCAATTTTTTCTAAGGGATAATGCTTATCATTAAGGAAATAATTAAAATGATCTCTAATTGGATTATTAATCCATAATGGATTGAATCATTAATATACATAAACTAAAAGCATAGAAAAAAGCCATTAATTTGGCCTCAAGCATAGCTTAATCTTGGGTTAAGGAAAAGCTTTATGAAAAGCTTGATTTGGATTGAGAATGGGTCATGAGTATGACCATTTCTTGAGTGAGAGAAAGAATTTACATAAAAATCATTAGAATTTAAACATAAATGAAAATTAACTTCAATAGCATTATGTAACTCTTCACTACTATTCAAACTTCAATAGCATTTTAAAAAAAGCCATACCAATTAAACTTCTCAAGCTTGAGAGGGGTTGAGAAGAGAGAAACATTGAGAAATTATAGAAAGATCAATATTCACTAATTACCTTACAACTTGCTTGATTCTTTGTTCACGGTAGAGGCCCCCAACCAATCAATTGGTTAAGTATGTTGATGGAGCCACTAATGGGGATTGAAGAAAGAGGGAAGCTCCAAAAACTAGTGAATTATTAAATGAATTCACAGTTCTTGGCTTAGGTGGAGTAGAGTAACGATGCATAAACACTATCTATTTTTCAACAAGGGGGAGGCTTCTATTTATAGGAGAAATTGAGCTCCTAACCAAACAAACTGATTCTAGAATTTTCTAAATTAGTTTGGTCAATATTTGACCATTTTTAGGTCAGTTAAGCTAACTTTTTGGAACTAGACTTGAATGAGGAGAGAGGAGAGATGAAATATCTCAATTTTTATGAGTTTAAAACTCATTCAAGCATGTGAAATATGCACCTCCTTTAAAGAATTCCCCTTCCTTACATATGTGTCATAATGGAATCATTTTAATATTGCTCATAGTTTTTTACTAATAAACCTTGTACATTTTCAACTCTTCATCTTATGTGAAATATGCACCTCCTTTAAAGAATTCCCCTTCCTTACATATGTGTCATAATGGAATCATTTTAATATTGCTCATAGTTTTTTACTAATAAACCTTGTACATTTTCAACTCTTCATCTTATGTGAAATATGCACCTCCTTTAAAGAATTCCCCTTCCTTACATATGTGTCATAATGGAATCATTTTAATATTGCTCATAGTTTTTTACTAATAAACCTTGTACATTTTCAACTCTTCATCTTATGTGAAATATGCACCTCCTTTAAAGAATTCCCCTTCCTTACATATGTGTCATAATGGCATCATTTTAATATTGCTCATAGTTTTTTACTAATAAACCTTGTACATTTTCAACTCTTCATCTTATGTGAGCATTTACTCATTTTTGGATATCTTCTTTTTACAAATTTGGATTTATCTCTTCCCTACACATGGATTGATGCTATTGGCCCATAGGAACCTTAATTGGACCATAGTCTAAAGATTTCTAAAAATCTAGACCCTTAGACTAAGGTTCTTTATACCTATTTCCAATTAATTCCAATTGCACATTGGAAAATTCTTTTTGAATTTCTGTTTCAGGGGAACTCATCTGAATTATAAGAGATATTTTTCTATCCAAAAATATTCAAAATCTGAATATTCTCTCTCTAGAATAATTTTTCTCTCTCTAGGCTAAAATAGTTAGCAACAGGGTCTTTATATTTCTGAAGAGGGTTGATTACAGGGGAAGATACTAGACATCAAAAAGGGGTTGGGGGAGGAATCTTACATTCTACC
Source organism: Cibotium barometz (assembly GCF_041138505.1). Lineage (NCBI taxonomy): Eukaryota > Viridiplantae > Streptophyta > Polypodiopsida > Cyatheales > Cibotiaceae > Cibotium > Cibotium barometz. The sequence goes on from NC_141079.1 coordinate 15,297,848, forward strand.
CCACTTAAAAAACGCGAGATGTCCTCATCTCGCAACTTGTGATAATTTCGCAAGATTCACGAATATGAGACTTAGAGAAAAATTTTAATCAAGATTAACCACCAAGATAAGTCTTAAAGAGAGCAAGATTCAAAATACGAACAAGATTTAAACTTTATTTATTCTCGAAACTTATACAGTAAAGATAGAGGAACTCTTTACACTTCCATAAGCCCGTCCATCATATGGTCACAAAAGCAGTCCTCACAAGCTGCACAAGTATAAGGTAACTCATCTATGGGAATGATTCTGTGGGTTATTGCTGCGCCTATCTCAGTGGTATGAGGTGTTCTAACAAAAGGACCTCTGAGAGGCAAGCCAAAAACGGGGTAAAGGCATATCTTCTCATGAGGAAGAAAACACGCCAGTAAGAAGACCCGCTCAGAAAACCCAGGATGCCTTGATCTCATGACGCAGTAGTATCGGGGACCCAAACCCAAAGCTTCAATAACCATGGCCAAGCGAACATTGTTACGAAAGTGCTGCTGACCCCAGGGTGTTACCCTAGTTATGTCTTGATAGGTCCGCCATTTTGTCTGCGCTACAGAAGTTCCCAAGTGAGGGAAAAGTGAGCGCTCATACTGCTCTATAAAATCTTTCTTCACAGACTCCCTTGCGTCTTGAAGGTGAGAAATCATCATGGATAAAACTAATTCTTGTTGCCAAGCCATGAAGGAGATTAAGAAAGAAAGAAGATCGATGGAAGTAAGATTACTGTGAACGACAAGTAAAAGTTACGACTTATATAAAGGAAGGAGCTAGCGTAACTTAGAAGCCAACGGTAACTTACCACTGAAGTTTTACCGTCTTTCCATGATTTGGGTTTGGCATATTTTTCTATAGAAGGCATTTAGAACTTTGAGATGAGGAGATAAAAGAAGTTCGTAAGCTAAATCACCTACTTTCTTTGGTCCACAATATCTGGGAGATAACTTCTTATACTTCCCAAGAGATAAAGAACTTCTTTTGGGCCGTACTCGAGACCAAAACCTTGATATCCAAAACATCGATTCTCACTTCTGAACTCGTTGTTCTGAATCCTTAAAACAGGTGGGACTCTTGAGAAGTATTCAGGAAAAAGGTTCTTCCTTTTTTAAACAGAATCTTTCTTTTATTTTAGAGATAGAATAATTATAAGATCAGAAAGGGAGATTCTTACTCCTATATACCTCTAAGGCTGGGGGAGGAATCTTACATTCTACCCCACTTAAAAGGTGCAAGATGTCCTCATCTCGCAAGTAGAGGACAACTTTTTTGCTTAAGATCCAATTTATTCTGGGGTTCCTTATATTCCGGTCAACCCAACAGAATATGGGGATAAATATCCCTTATATAGAATTCATCGTTAAATAACAATTCATTCAAATCATATCATTCATATCTTTAACACGATAATGGTCCATTAGACCGAAAATTTCCTTCTGAACATTCCTCCACGGAATTTAAGTTAAGCAAGTTCTCAATTTGTCATCCCTTACCTTGATCTACCGTCTCAAGTATTAACAGTAGCAATTTGATAACATAATCCACTAATCTCATAGTGATTTGCTGAATCATTTTCATCATTTATCATTACAGGGACTCGTCCCAATCATCCACATTGTGATTTCGCTCAGCTTATTACATTTCAACCCATTTTCAAGGATCATCATTTTTCAATCAGAATCCAAATCAATTCATCAGTTCCCAAACAGAATTAAAAATCATATCAACCACATTCAAAATCATCATCTGGATAGCATTAACGCTTATAATTTCAAGTCTTAGATTTACTCGTATATACTGTCGGTAAAGAGCTGCAGTTATACCCTCGGTATATACGGATAGTCATGATACTCGAAACTATAAGGTAAATACCATCATGTCTAGGTCTCAAGCAAGTCAGGGTTCCATACAATTGCGGTACTTCCAATTGAAGACCCAATTACTAATTTACGAATTTCAATTTGAATTAACAATTTGTATGAATTATATCAAACAATTACAACCTTTTTGTGCGTCTTGATAAACTTTTGACATAATTTGCTCCTCAGTTGATCTTATTGGAGATCTATGACTTAAGTCTGATAAATAGATTTTTCTTTATCCGATCGTCCGTAAAAAAAACATTTGTATATTTATATACAAGTTGCAATAATTACATAGAGTGGCTCGGCTCCAAAATTCAAAATCTCTTCGAGAGACGCATAAGACGACGGTACTGGGCCATAGTCATGCCCTGTTACATAAGTTCTCTAACTGCGAAGGGAGCTATTATTTTCTCCTTAGGGATAAATCGACTAAGGAGTCTATAAATTCGACATGAAAGTCTGAAATTTCGAGGTGTCGAATGATATAGAATGACACCACGCACCATTTTCAGCTTTAACAGGATCATAGTCAATGAGAGATTCTGCCACAGCATTGTATGGTGGTTGCAATGGGCATGGACATATTGCCCTGCAAACCACTTATGTTGTATTCTCTCCGCTGGGGTAGGAAAATATAAATCCGCGAAATGGCGTGCGAGTCTTGCTCGGCTTGTTTGAGTTGAAGCGGAAGAGATGAGATGCTCGAAGGCAAATGCAATCATATCTTGAGACTGGGTGAGGTCGGGAATACCAGATAAATGGGGAACTTCCATCTATAAAAACAATTTCTTTGATTAAAATTTCTTCATTAAAGAAGCTTACGGAATGAAAATACATTATGAAAATGCTGTTTCTGAATTCTTATTACCAATTTCAGATAAGAATTTAATTATCTTTATTAGCTTTCAAAACGGCTCTGATACCAACTATGAGATCCCTATTTCCACCGAGCAACGGATTCGGGGTACTAGCAGCGGAAGTAGCACTTCTCGCGCGGGACAGGGTCCCACACTCGGGGCCTCACCCACGGATATCCGGACAAGAGACTAATCTGTCGGTTTGTCCAAAACTGAACCGGAAAAACTTCCTTTACCCGGAAAGCACGGGCGATTCCACCAGGATAACTCTTTACTCTAACGTAGTCAAGATCATTACTGATCAAACTGATCTGACTGCACCTTTAACGGTACTTGGTCAAATCAAGGAAGAACTTGCACTTGGATCATTGGGATCAACGCTTTTTTCCCCATCAAGAGGCACAGCCGTTGATTCCTATCCATAGAACAATTTCTATCCGGGATTTACTTCATCTATCGTAATAATAGAAATTAAATCTCGATTTACGGATCCATCAGTCCAGCCTAACCCCATCCGATCCCATGGGTTAGCCAACCGCCCAACCACTGTAGTGATGGGATCCAATTTGGAATTTGGTTAGGTTTTGTCCCGGGTACCAAGGAAAAGAGTTCCAAGGCCCCCTAGCCGGAAGTTCATGCAAACATAAAACTAGCCACACCACTTACACACCCAATATGAAAATTGCCTTTTTCTTAGCATCAGCTAACTTTAAAACAATCCTTTAATGAAACCATAGTACCACTGATCACAATCTTCCAATTTATCCAGTTGATTCATAATTTCCCATCATTCCTTCATCAGAGTATCTATGGCATCATTGGCAACTAGAACGCTCACCACCTGTCCACACAGGGGCCTTTTTAATAGTTCCTAGCCCATAATACTCGGCAATATAATCACTTATAAAAATCAAGATGGACTCTCGTTGAAGATCAGCAAGATCAACCAACAGATCCATATAAAGAGCCATGGACTCATCCATTGAAGACCAGCAAGGTCAATCAACCAGATCCATGCCCGGTTTCACAAAACAACTCTTACTCCTTGTTCCAATATCTTCCTCGACGCACACGTGGGTATCCTAGGCGACCCAGAGCCCGAGCACCGTATGGTCAGCACCCTCTAGGATCCTTCGCAGGTGACCTAGCGCTTCACTCATAGGCCGCTTCCTTGGTCCCTCATCCACCGTACCGGAAGCTCACCATTTAAATCGAACCGAGGCTGGTCAAGACCTCGGTCGACCTTGCTACGCGAGACGTCCTCCATTGACTCTCCGTCAGCAGTTGCAACTTTAACAGTTAGGTCTTCATGACCTTAATCCACAAGATGGTCAAAATGCTTCCCCAGCATTCTTGACATAAAACAGTCATTTACAAACAGTCACAAAATACAGTTTCTAAATCAAACTCTCGTCTTTCCACATTATCCCTCCTTAGTCAACAATACTTATTCCACATTCCATTCAATGTGTACTCATTCTCATCCATTTCCTCATATCGACGACACATTAATTCACATTCACATTCATACATCCACATTTACATGGATACATCTATTTTCACATCCTCATTTATACATCCACATCCCATATCCACATTCATACATACACATCCATATCCACATCCATACATCCACATTCACATCCACATTCACATTCACATCTATTCTCGTCCTAACACATCCCATATACATCTTAACACATCCTAACTCATCTTAACACATTCTATCACATCTCATACACATCTTATCACATCTTTTTACATCTCATACACCTCTTATCACATCCTATCACTTTCCATACGCATCTTATCAAATCTTATCACATCTCATACACATCTTATCACATCTTTTTACATCTCATACACCTCTTATCACATCCTATCACTTTCCATACGCATCTTATCAATTCTTACAACATCTCATACACCTCTTATCACATCCTATCACTTTCCATACGCATCTTATCAATTCTTATCACATCTCATACACCTCTTATCACATCCTATCACTTTCCATACGCATCTTATCAATTCTTATCACATCTCATACACCTCTTATCACATCTTATCACATTTCATATCTTAAAAAAAAAAAAAAGAGAATTCTTATATTTGATATAAGATTTCTCTACACATTTATTTATACATAAATTCCATTTAAGGAGACTAACACTTTCGAAATTAAAATCAATCTTTTATGCATCTTCTTATGCATAATTTCAATTTGGTAGAGAATTACACTTTTAGAATAAAAGAATTTCTCTTATGCTTCTAAGTTAAGCATAAAATCCATTTATGAGGAAAATCACACTTTTAGTATAAAAAGAATATCTTTTATGCATACCTATATGCATGAAATCCAATATGATAAAAGTAACACTTTTGATATAAAAATTTTTCCTTTATGCATACTTCTATGCATGAAAATTAAAAATGATAAAAGTAACACTTTTGATATAAAAAAAATTTCTTTTATGCATACTTCTATGCATGAAAATTAAAAATGATAAAAGTAACACTTTTGATATAAAAAAATTTTCTTTTATGCATACTTCTATGCATGAAAATTAAAAATGATAAAAGTAACACTTTTGATATAAAAATTTTCTTTTATGCATACTTCTATGCATGAAAATTAAAAATGATAAAAGTAACACTTTTGATATAAAAATTTTTCCTTTATGCATACTTCTATGCATGAAAATTAAAAATGATAAAAGTAACACTTTTGATATAAAATTTTTTCCTTTATGCATACTTCTATGCATGAAAATTAAAAATGATAAAAGTAACACTTTTGATATAAAATTTTTTTCTTTTATGCATACTTCTATGCATGAAAATTAAAAATGATAAAAGTAACACTTTTGATATAAAAATTTTTCCTTTATGCATACTTCTATGCATGAAAATTAAAAATGATAAAAGTAATACTTTTGATATAAAAAATTTTCCTTTATGCATACTTCTATGCATGAAAATTAAAAATGATAAAAATAACACTTTTGATATAAAAATTTATCCACTATGCATACTTCTATGCATGAAATAAAAATGGTAAAAATAACACTTTTGATATAAAAATTTATCCATTATGCATACTTCTATGCATGAAATAAAAATGGTAAAAATAATACTTTTGATATAAAAATTTATCCATTATGCATACTTCTATGCATGAAATAAAAATGGTAAAAATAACACTTTTGATATAAAAACTTATCCTTTATGCATGATATTAAAATTTAATTTCTCCATGATTGTAATGAAATTCTTTCAATTAATCTAGGATGATAATTCCTAGAATATGGTAGGAAGTCCTCTTTTTATGCTTTGAATGAGATTATTTTATGCATAATTTTTATAAAAATTGTGCCATAGCTCCGTTGCTATGACTGATAAATCTCAATTTTTTCTAAGGGATAATGCTTATCATTAAGAAAATAATTAAAATGATCTCTAATTGGATTATTAATCCATAATGGATTGAATCATTAATATACATAAACTAAAAGCATAGAAAAAAGCCATTAATTTGGCCTCAAGCATAGCTTAATCTTGGGTTAAGGAAAAGCTTTATGAAAAGCTTGATTTGGATTGAGAATGGGTCATGAGTATGACCATTTCTTGAGTGAGAGAAAGAATTTACATAAAAATCATTAGAATTTAAACATAAATGAAAATTAACTTCAATAGCATTATGTAACTCTTCACTACTATTCAAACTTCAATAGCATTTTAAAAAAAACCATACCAATTAAACTTCTCAAGCTTGAGAGGGGTTGAGAAGAGAGAAACATTGAGAAATTATAGAAAGATCAATATTCACTAATTACCTTACAACTTGCTTGATTCTTTGTTCACGGTAGAGGCCCCCAACCAATCAATTGGTTAAGTATGTTGATGGAGCCACTAATGGGGATTGAAGAAAGAGGGAAGCTCCAAAAACTAGTGAATTATTAAATGAATTCATAGTTCTTGGCTTAGGTGGAGTAGAGTAACGATGCATAAACACTATCTATTTTTCAACAAGGGGGAGGCTTCTATTTATAGGAAAAATTGAGCTCCTAACCAAACAAACTGATTCTAGAATTTTCTAAATCAGTTTGGTCAATATTTGACCATTTTTAGGTCAGTTAAGCTAACTTTTTGGAACTAGACTTGAATGAGGAGAGAGGAGAGATGAAATATCTCAATTTTTATGAGTTTAAAACTCATTCAAGCATGTGAAATATGCACCTCCTTTAAAGAATTCCCCTTCCTTACATATGTGTCATAATGGAATCATTTTAATATTGCTCATAGTTTTTTACTAATAAACCTTGTACATTTTCAACTCTTCATCTTATGTGAAATATGCACCTCCTTTAAAGAATTCCCCTTCCTTACATATGTGTCATAATGGAATCATTTTAATATTGCTCATAGTTTTTTACTAATAAACCTTGTACATTTTCAACTCTTCATCTTATGTGAAATATGCACCTCCTTTAAAGAATTCCCCTTCCTTACATATGTGTCATAATGGAATCATTTTAATATTGCTCATAGTTTTTTACTAATAAACCTTGTACATTTTCAACTCTTCATCTTATGTGAAATATGCACCTCCTTTAAAGAATTCCCCTTCCTTACATATGTGTCATAATGGCATCATTTTAATATTGCTCATAGTTTTTTACTAATAAACCTTGTACATTTTCAACTCTTCATCTTATGTGAGCATTTACTCATTTTTGGATATCTTCTTTTTACAAATTTGGATTTATCTCTTCCCTACACATGGATTGATGCGATTGGCCCATAGGAACCTTAATTGGACCATAGTCTAAAGATTTCTAAAAATCTAGACCCTTAGACTAAGGTTCTTTATACCTATTTCCAATTAATTCCAATTGCACATTGGAAAATTCTTTTTGAATTTCTGTTTCAGGGGAACTCATCTGAATTATAAGAGATATTTTTCTATCCAAAAATATTCAAAATCTGAATATTCTCTCTCTAGAATAAATTTTCTCTCTCTAGGCTAAAATAGTTAGCAACAGGGTCTTTATATTTCTGAAGAGGGTTGATTACAGGGGAAGATACTAGACATCAAAAAGGGGTTGGGGGAGGAATCTTACATCTTTCCTATCCACACGAAGGGCGCCCAAAGGAGGGGGGGTGGGTTCTTGTAGAAGAGAGGGCTCAAGAAGGGCGGGTTCATGTGGATTATCTAAACTAAGGGGTAGTGGGGGGGAAGAGGGCGAAGGGAGAGGAAGTGGAAGAGGAGGAGCAAGGCTTGGATCATCGCCAACGGAAGGTGTTGCTCGTTGACGTGCTCTCCACTCTCTCTTTCTCTCACGAGCTGCCCTTCTCCTCTCCTCCTCTTGAACTTGGTGGATGGGGGGGAGTCTAGTCCTATCACGTTTCCGACTCCTACGACTTTGAGAACCCATTCTCAAGGAAGCTAAGAGAGAAAATATTATAAAGGCTCAATGATGGGATAGTACTACAGATAAGTGTGGGATAGTACTAGAGATGTGTGATTATATAGGAAAAATAGGTTATCCACTTCAAATCTCACTGGATTTCCTATCTAAGATTGATTGGATAACTAAGATAAACATAAAGATAATTAAAGATAAACTATTATCCACTTAAAAATTAATATTATTTATAATATTTATTAACAAGTCTAAATATTTATCATTACTAGATATATAAATATATCTTTAAAGAAATCTTTTATTTTATAATTATATAACTGTTTTTTTTAAATAAAGTATTTTTTTCAAATTTTATTTAAAGGTTTATTCTACATAAAAAATTTTCAAGAAATATAAAAATAAAAAATTTATTTTTTTTAAAATTAATAATATGATCTTTAATAATATTTTTATTGATCTAATCCCAAAATATAATCCTTTAAAATTAGTGATTTTAAATTCTTTTATTTAATAAGTTACATATATTTTATTATTTAAATTTCTATATTCTATTTCTCTAAATTAGTAAATTAACTTTTCCAAAAATATGTTTTTGAAAAAAGAGGGGAGGTGGGAAGGAGATGCCACGTGTCACAAGCGTGCATGACACGTGGCATTCTCTTGACATGTGGCACTATTATGGTTGATGTGGCAATTCCATGATGTGGCATGCCATGTCACCATGTGCGAGGTGGCATGCAAAGGTGGCAAGATGATGTGGCATTAATGATGACTAGGATGATGAGGTGGGGAGTCAACTAGGTTGACCATGTTGACATGGAGGGTGGAGGTGGCAAGCTGAGGTGGCAAGCTGCTTATGTGGATCCTCTCGATGCTTACGTGGACATAAAGTGGCATGCATATATAAGGTTTGGGCCTACCCAAGCCTCACACATGGAATGAAACCTAAGCTGTGAAGTTTACCAAGCCTAGATTTCCAAACCTAACTAGGATTGGTTTTAGACTTGAAAAGGGGAGAGTGGACACAATATGGGAATTTTCACTTGGGAGGATTGAAAATGGACCTTCCCATACTCAAATCAAGCCAAATTTTTTTTAATAAATTCATGGCAACAAGAGTATTGATCCCTTCAGTTTTTAGATTGAAAGATTCAATATTTAATTTTCTAGAATTAAATTACTATTGATTTAATGGGCCTCTGACAGTCATAATAAATTTTCCAAAGTAAATCTCCAAAAATCAAACCGTTAGATTCGTAATTTTATCTTATACCCACATTATACTAATCTTTACCAATCTAATCATCACTAGATCCATACAATTTGAGCATTTTAAATGGTAGATGTGGTGGGAGGATAAAATAGTATGTTTTTTAACAATTCTAATATCTTTTAAATAATATAGAAAATAGTAGAACACATCAAAAATTACTCGATAAATCAAGTTAAGCTCTATGTTATATGTATTTGTGATATGCAAAGTGGGAACATCGTATGAGTAATAATGTAAAAGTTATAGGCAATTTACTCACATTCACTATACCTGTCTAAACCTAGGACAGGGCCTGTATACAAACTTGGTTCCCAAAGAAAAGGGGATTTGCAATTATTGGATATTCAATCAGATTATAGTTTTAGGTGCCCAACTTTGCATATGATGTTTCATTAGAAGACCTTGAAGTGAAACTCCTTGGCTAACTATGAGAGATTGGCTATTCTTCTTGAAAAAATGCCTGTTTTTCAGCTAAAGCCAAGGGCGCCCACGACATGAAACTAGATAACCTCATCTTGCAACCATCCTCTTGTGATAAGTAAGCTCCTTTAAGCCCTTATTTTTTTGCATAATCCACACATATTTTGATTGGTGAACAAAACCCTTTACTAATGATAGCTTTATGCTATGTAGTGACCCCATAAACCTTTCCATCGGTTCCTATGGTCATCTTAGTATACATAGGAAATGTTCTCAGCATGTCAAATACTGGCTTTGATGCTTATGAATTCTCCACACCATTTTTTCCTTGAGACTCTGTATTTTCTTTGGGTTTAACATCTCCAACATTTGCTACTAGTCTCCCCATGGCATTATTCAGCTCCTATTATATCTAAATTTTTTTAAGGTTTTTAGGCTTTGTGGCTTCACATATAGTTTTTTTTTCTTGTAATGATTCACTTGAAGGATAGAAACTTATTTGGTAAACATTTTCCTCTGCATGTTGAAGATGGGCTTGGAGAGCATTAGTTGATAGAGGTAGTGCATAGAGTTTCGCTATTCTAGCTTGCCTTGTTTGATGTCATTTTTTTAGAAGACGCATCATAATTTGGTATATATTTTTCACACAAAACCTCACAAATAAACCCTTGCCTTTCAATCATATATTATTTCCCTTTTCATATGTAGGAGTTGGTGGATTTTATGGTTTTGCCTTGTTTAAGAGAGGTGTCTTCATTTGACACATATTTTGCACAGCAAAAAGTAGAAATTTTCCATTCCCTTTGGATCATCTATTGTAAAAATGAGCCCCTGCTTAGGCCCTTTTTTAAAGGAAACAAATAAAAGCTCACTTACTCATCACTTGGTTGTTCTGATCTTTGAATGCTACAATGATGATACCTGTGTTATTGTTGAAGAAGCAGGTGAAACCTACTAAAAAGAGTGGTGTCATAATGTTTGAAGCCGTTGGATGTACTTACGTCAAAGTTTGCAAGGTCTGGATGGATTTTTAAGAGTTTAGAGGAAATTTTTTTTGAAGCAAAAAATGAGCCACACTTGGTCAAGAGTTGGTGATTTTCACATGCCAAATTTTTTATAATTATCAACTCTTCAAGGGTGGCTTTACCAAGAGGCTACAACAGTTAGTCATATTAAAACGACAAGTGTGAGCCTACCACAACAAGCTCAGTATCCTCACGAGTTAGCGGGCGGTCAACAATGACTACTTTGAAAAGCTGTCCCTCCAAATTCCTCTCCTTATTTACACCGCTAGGAGGTTCGCATGCACCCACAAGGACTCTCACTCTTGCTCACTCTCACATAATAAACAAGAGGCACATTCACCAAGAATCCTACAGTTTACTCTCAACTCTCTCTCTCTCTCTCTCTCTCTCTCTCTAACACACAAGAAACTCAAATTGGCACAAAGGGGGACTATTCCTTAGATGATGAGAAAAAGTCACTTATATACGATTGGCCCTTATTCACCCGAAAACCTTATTGTAAGCTTGGTTATTGGCCACCAAGAATCCTACGTCTCTCTAACATAATTGGCCCCTTGATCACCAAAAACCTACATCTTGCTAAATTTTACCGTAATTCTAGTAAGCATTTAAGCATTGAGATATCTCCCTTTCAGGCTCTTTATGGGTATCAAGTGCTTGTGTGTTCCATAGCTTTCCAAGAAGATAAGGTGGTAAACCCATTAGCTAAAAGAAGAGTTGGAAAAAATGAAACAACTTCTTCAACTATGTAAGGGCAATATGAAGAAAGCCCAAGAGGTTATAAAGGCTAATGCACATGAGCATAAGCATGATGTAAAGATTTAAGAAGGAGATTATATACTCTTGAACCTACCAAAGAGATACCACAACACTTTCGAGGATTCCACTAATCCCAAGTTTGCTCATAGGTACTATGGTCTATACTTGGTACTCAAAAGGGTTGGTGATTTTTCCTGCAAGCTTGGCCTCCCTCATTCTACAATAATCAATGATGTATTTCATTCGTATAATCCCAAGAAGTATATGGGTTCTATCCCTGGAGAAGTGGAAGAGTTTCCACCTATGGGGAAGAGGGAGAATACATTTTTGAGCCAGAGAGGATTGTGGGGAAGAAGGACAAGAGAGTTAAGGAATAGAAGCATAGAGTAGTTCCTCATCAAATGAAAGTATTTACCATTGGGGATGATGTCATCATCGGTCACAACTCTCATCTTATCATGTCGTATGTTCAGATATTCAGTGTTGTGTTCGATGACATCATTTAGGAAATGAGTGCCACCACGATCTGAAACCAACTCAGAGGGAGTTTAAAACTACAAATTGTTTTCTTAATTAAGAAATCAGTCGTTGTTTGGGCATTATCCTTTCTTACCACACAAGCCTTATACTATTCTCAGTAAAATAATCAGTTGTTGCAACTGTAATGTAATTCGTTTGCCTCTACAAGCTTTCCTATGTGCAACAACAAGGTCTATCTATCTATGGAGGATGTTTCTTGACCATGTGGTATGATTGATTGAAGGTTCACTCAATAATTTCTTTGGAGGCTTTATTCATGGGACCATATGGAAATCAAGGATATTTATTTTCTCACACTTGGAGGATCTAGTTCTATATCGAGTATGAGCATGGTTACTTTTGGAGATCTTCCTATCTTTTTTTTGGTCTAATGGATATGATAAAACCTTCACTTCTCATTGATGCATAATTATATGTATAAATATATATATTAGATTTTGAGGATAAAATCTTTGGGAAGGGATGGCTCGTAAATGAAGTAACAACTTCATTAGTTAGATTTACGATGGTATGAGTGGATGAGATTTTGGTAAGAACTAAATAAAATTTTTGGTATCCATTTAATATTTTTAATAGGATGATTCTTGAAAGCCACAAGATAGACTCAGGCACAAGATGTTTTTCTTCATCTACTAACCCAGCAGGCTCTTCTAATATTGGATGAGAAGGGTAGAGGTCCTCAAAATGGTCTCAAAAACATGAAAAGAATAATGAATATGCCAATTGGAAGGTAGCTCCAACTTAAATGCACTATCATTTATCTTGGCAATAATCATCTTGAAAGGTACATAAAATCTAGGAGCTAACTTTACCATAGGGTTGGTCTCTATGGACTTAAGTCTCATTTTCTCAATACGAATAAGCAAATAGTTGCCTTCATTGAAGATGATGACATGTTTATGTTTACTATTTGCATACTTCGTGTACTTCTGTTGAGCTTTTTGAATGTTCAATTTCACTAACTCATGAATTTGGTTAAAGTCTCTACACAAAAGAATTTGTAGCCTCTATAGAATGTGAAAGACGAGCCGTAGGGGTCGGCAAAGCCTTACCATAGACTATCTTAAATGGTTTTGTCTTAGTAGTAGCAGCATGGACGGTTATTATATGCAAATTGCAAAATATGTAAATACTTATCCCACTGCTTTAGGCTAAGATGAAAGATAAGAAATAATGATAATTTACATAACTTTCAGAGCAAGGTCTCCCTTTTGGAGGGTAGATGTGATTGGCCATATCATGGACTAAGTTTGAATCCCTTATATAGGGTTGCCCAAGGATCATCTTATATGATCCTATTGAAAGGCTCATCACCACAAAAGATAGGCAAAAAATCAAGCCAAGGTTTTGATTTTCGCATTACATAATAGGACACCAAGTGACGTAGCATTATTTTCATCAGCTAAACTTCACCGAGAGATTGGTATTGTCTAGGTGAGGGTTTCCCCAAGTTTCTTGACAACTCCCTTGCTAATAATGCTAACTACAATGCCACCATCTAAGATTGCAATGAGTTGTTTGCCTTTGTAAGTAACATTGTGTTCATTTTCTCACTCTCAAAGTAGTGTCTTAACTTGTTTATGGGAACCTTCGGTAATCCTCATTTGGATTTTATCTTTCTCTAGCACCTCAAGGATTGATTGAATGGGCCTTAGAGATTTACTCTATTTTTTTGTCTCTATGTGGGCTCTTTAAATTCCTTCCAGGTTGGTGTGTAAGATCTTGCTATAAATGTGGAATTATTTACAACAAAAAAGTTATGGGCACTTGGACTTAATAGGATAGAAAAGCAATGAGATTAGTGATGTCTATCACTTACTAGTCATATCCACTAGGTGATGGGCTAGGACGCGGTATGGTAGGGACTCAAATTTTCCTTGTTCCAACAATTAGTAATAACAACACATCGAGTATGCAAAGGTGCAATGAGGGTTGGAGGTGATTGTTGGAAAGGAGCTAGACTAGTTCAGCTGCTAATGTGGGTAGCTATTATTAGAAATTTAGCAACCTATTGGCAGCCTTAGCAATGGAAGCATTGTATAGGGCCTGTTGTTGTAGTTGCGGTTATTTATGTCTTGAGCCTTGAGCCTTTGGTATGTTGGCTATTATAGCTTAGGGTTATTTATTTCTTGAGCCTTTGGTATAGCTATACATGGTTATTCATGTTTTGATCCTTTGGTGTGTTGGCTATTATAGCTTAGGGTTATTTATTTCTTGAGCCTTTGGTATAGGTATACATGGTTATTCATGTCTTGATCCTTTGGTATAGTTACATGAGTTTGGTAATAAATGGTTATTTATGTCAATCCTTTGGTATAGCCATACATGGTATTTATATCTTGATCCTTTATAGTATAGCTACATACGTTTGGTAATAAATTGTGATGGGCTCAAACTCTTCATTGAGTAAAGTGAAGTGACTTAGGTGAGTCCACTCCACACATACTTGCATACAGTGTCGTACTAGCTAATGGCTCACCATCTAACAACTCTTTAATTGTAAAACAATAGGGTTCAAGGGGGCTATTCTTGAAACAAAGGGGTTAAGAAGGTACAAGGGTAGGTTCGGAGCTTAGTACTATTGGAGAGGCATTTGCTCAATGCTCCACCCTTGGATGTGCTCTATTTTGTAAGGCCCCTTTATGAGGAGTAGCCATTGTGGTGGTGAGCACCCAAGCACCTCAAACAATTTCCACTTTAGACACTAGATGGTGGCCAAATGGTTAGGAGATGACTTAGGTAGACTTAACACTCTACCACATAGAATACATGCTTGTAAGGTCTATGTGATTGCATTATTAGTGAGTGCTCGAGGGGTTGCGGAGCTAGAAGGTCTCAGAAGATGGATGTGTGGGCTATGCTAAGTTTCTATCAGGCTTAGTTGTAATCTAATATGGTCCTACTCAAATTTGGAGAGGCATTTGCTCAATGCTCCACCCTTGGATGTGCTCTATTTTGTAAGGCCCCTTTATGAGGATTAGCCATTGTGGTGGTGAGCACCTGAGCACCTCGAACAATTACCACTTTAGACACTAGATGGTGGCCAGATGGTTAGGAGATGACTTAGGTAGACTTAACACTCTGCCACGTAGGATGCATGCTTGTAAGGTCTACGTGATTGCATTATTAGTGAGTGCTTGGGGGGTTGCAGAGCTAGAAGGTCTCAGAAGATGGATGTGGGGGCTATGTTAAGTTCCTATTAGGCTTAGTTGTAATCTAATATGGTTCTAATCAAATGATATGGTCAGTTGGTCCTTGTGGACAAAGTTGTGGACATGGCCCAGGACCTACGTCCATACCGACCTTGGGTAATGTATATAGACTAGTTTGGCAACCTTAGTATATTATCAAGCTCATTGTGTTTGAGGACTCTTTTAAGAAATGACATCCTCCTTAAAAGCTCCTTATCTAGCACATGGGTGGATGGATGTCATCAGCTTGTAATCAAGTTTGCAAGCCAAAATATTATTTACTCCCCACTTCTTTCTGTACTTCAATGTTTTGTATTGTGATGATGGCCCTACTTTCAATATTGTGCATTCTTCTATATACACGCCCTTGAGGATTGGATTTGGAGATCCTTGAGTTGTATTGTCAACTTTGGGTTGAGTGTTAGGTGGTATAGGTAGCACTAAGGCTACTTTCACGGGGGAAGAAGAAAGTGATGCTACCTAGGATAAGATGCTTGGTTGTTTCTTTAGCAATCATGATTAACATATTTTAGGAAATGGGCACAATATAAGAGAACACATGGTTATGAGTGGGGACACCACAAACCAAACCATATTTCTTTGAGAGGATATAGATGTCGGTATCTAATGGGGGGTTGTTAAGTATTATCTGCTGCCCAGTATTAGCTAAGTTTATTCAATGAGATTTTTAACGATTGAGGGTATAACAAGATTCTACTACTATGGCAGAGGACCACTGTATAGAACTAGCATCGTTTCTCATTTTTGCTAAGGCACACTTGGGGATTCACTGGCTTGCATGGTGCTATTATGGGATTTTGTTCCCAAAGGAGGTACTAAAAGTTGCTTTAACACTTGCATCACATGGATCAAACACGAAGCTTATCATAGATTTGCTTCATGTATTAGTTGACGCCAAGAATAGATCTCTTCAATCGGGAATAGATTATTATAGATATGCCTCATGTGTAGTAGTTGAGGCCACTGTTCGATTGGGAAGCAAGTGATAGTGTGTAAGTGGTTGAGGTGGCCTCATAAGTTTGTTTCTTTCATGGATTATTTAGAATAGCATATAAGTGTGTCTCCTTGGTCACTTTTACACAAGCACAATTTGCGATGTATGCACACAAAAAATGCAATGCTATTTTCAAACACTACTTAATAAAAAAGCATGGATGTATAGTGAGCCACATGGTACTAGATTTCTTGTTCTCTTTGATAACACATTCAATGAAATCTTGTGATAAGTAAGCTCCTTTAAGCCCTTATTTTTCTGGATAATCCACACATATTTTGATTGGTGAACGAAACCCTTTACTAATGATAGCTTTATGCTATGTAGTGACCCCATAAACCTTTCCATCGGTTCCTAAGGTCATGTTAGTATACATAGGAAATGTTCTCAGCATGTCAAATATTGGCTTTGATGCTTATGAATTCTCCACACCATTATTTCCTGGAGACTCTGTATTTTCTTTGGGTTTAACATCTCCAACATTTGCTACTAGTCTCCCCATGGCAATATTCAGCTCCTATTATATCTCAAAAATTTTTAAGGTTTTTAGGCTTTGTGGCTTCACATATAGTTTTTCTTTTCTTGTAATGATTCACCCAGAGGATAGAAACTTATTTGGTAAACATTTTCCTCTGCATGTTGAAGATGGTCTTGGAGAGCATAAGTTGATCGAGGTAGTGCATAGAGTTTCGCTATTCTAGCCCAAAAGCTACAAATAACTAGAGATCATGCCCTGTTTATGTTCTTGAATGCCATCATTGACTCCCATTTTGTCGTCTTGTTTTCATGGATCTAATGGTCTCTTTCCTTAGTGCCATATGGCGGAAACTTGTTGTGTAAGGCAACCTTAGGAATTTTGTATGTATTTTTGAACATGTACATAAGGAGGATTATCTTAACTTTTCCCTCTTATTTAGAGACCTACATTCTTCTTCTTCAAACTAGGTCTTGCTGAAACAAAAGCTTTTTATAGCTTTAATATATTCCTTTTATAGAGGTTATAATTCTTATCCTCAATTCCACACATTAATTATTAAAGTTTTGAAGTTCTCTTTTTATGTAAGAGTTGGATTTTATGGTTTTTGCCTTGTTTGATGTCATTTTTTTAGTAGACTCTTTATAATTTGCTATATAATTTTCACACAAAACCTCACAAATAAACCCTTGCCTTTCAATCATATGTTGTTTCCCTTTTCATGTAGGAGTTGGTGGATTTTATGGTTTTTGCCTTGTTTAAGAGAGGTGTCTTCATCTGACACATATTTTGCGCACCAAAAAGTAGAGATTTTCCTCTCCCTTTAGATCATCTACGTAAAAATGAGCCCCTACTTAGGCCCTTTTTTTTAGGAAACAAATAAAAGCTCACTTAGGCATCACTTGGTTGTTCTGATCTTTGAATGCTACAATGATGATACATGTGTTATTGTTGAAGAAGCAAGTGAAACCTACTAAAAAGAGTGGGGTCATAATGTTTGAAGCCTTTGGATGATGTACTTACGTCGAAGTTTGCAAGGTCTGGATGGATTTTTAAGAGTTTAGAGGAAATTTTCTTTTGAAGCAAAAGATGAGCCACACTTGGTCCTCAAGAGTTGGTGATTTTCACTTGGTCCTCAAGATTAGATCTCTAATCGGGAATAGATTATTATAGATATGCCTCATGTGTAGTAGTTGAGGCCAATAATAGATCTCTAATCGGGAATAGATTATTATAGATATGCCTCATGTGTAGTAGTTGAGGCCAATAATAGATCTGTTCAATTGGGAAGCAACTGATAGTGTGTAAGTGGTTGAGGTGGCCTCATAAGTTTGCTTCTTTCATGGATTATTTTTAGAATAGCATATAAGTGTGTCTCCTTGGTCACTTTTACACAAGCACAATTTGCGATGTAAGCACACAAAAAATGCAATGCTATTTTCAAGCACAACTTAATAAAAAAGCATGGATGTATAGTGAGCCACATGGTACTAGATTTCTCGTTCTTTGAGATAACACATTCAGTGAAATCTTGTGATAAGTAAGCTCCTTTAAGCCCTTATTTTTTTTGCATAATCCACACATATTTTGATTGGTGAACGAATCCCTTTACTAATGATAGCTTTATGCTATGTAGTGACCCCATAAACCTTTCCATCGATTCCTATGGTCATGTTAGTATACATAGGAAATGTTCTCAGCATGTCAAATACTGGCTTTGATGCTTATGAATTCTCCACACCATTATTTCCTTGAGACTCTGTATTTTCTTTGGGTTTAACATCTCCAACATTTGCTACTAGTCTCCCCATGGCAATATTCAGCTCCTATTATATCTGAAAATTTTTTAAGGCTTTAGGTTTTGTGGCTTCACATATAGTTTTTTTTTCTTGTAATGAATCACGCGGAGGATAGAAACTTATTTGGTAAACATTTTCCTCTGCATGTTGAAGATGGGCTTGGAGAGAATTGGTTTGATAGAGGTAGTGCATAGAGTTTCGCTATTCTAGCCCAAAAGCTTCAAATAACTAGAGATCATGCCCTGTTATGTTCTTGAATGCCATCATTGACTCCCATTTTGTCGTCTTGTTTTCATGGATGTAATGGTCTCTTTCCTTAGTGCCATATGGAGGAAACTTGTTGTGTAAGGCAACCTTAGGAATTTTGTATGTATTTTTGAACATGTACATAAGGAGGATTATCTTAACTTTTCCCTCTTATTTAGAGACCTACATTCTTCTTCTTCAAACTAGGTCTTGCTAAAACAATCAAAACAGCTTTCAAGCTTTTTATAGCTTTAATATATTCCTTTTATAGAGGTTATAATTCTTATTCTCAATTCCACACATTAATTATTAAAGTTTTGAAGTTCTCTTTTTTTGTAGGAGTTGGATTTTATGGTTTTTGCCTTGTTTGATGTCATTTTTTTAAGAAGACGCATCATAATTTGGTATATATTTTTCACACAAAACCTCACAAATAAACCCTTGCCTTTCAATCATATGTTGTTTCCCTTTTCATGTAGGAGTTGGTGGATTTTATGGTTAGAGGTGTCTTCATCTGACACATATTTTGCGCACCAAAAAGTAGAGATTTTCCTCTCCCTTTGGATCATCTACTGTAAAAATGAGCCCCTACTTTGCCCATTTTTTTTAGGAAACAAATAAAGAAACTCAAATTGGCACAATGGGGGACTGTTCCTTAGATGATGAGAAAAAGTCACTTATATACGATTGGCCCTTATTCACCCGAAAACCTTATTGTAAGCTTGGTTAATGGCCACCAGGAATCCTACATCTCTCTAACATAATTGGCCCCTTGATAACCAAAAAACCTACATCTTGCTAAATTTTACCGTAATTCTAGTAAGCATTTAAGCATTGAGATATCTCCCTTTGAGGCTCTTTATGGGTATCAAGTGCTTGTGTGTTCCATAGCTTTCCAAGAAGACAAGGTGGTAAACCCATTAGCTAAAAGAAGAGTTGGAAAAAATGAAACAACTTCTTCAACTATGTAAGGGCAATATGAAGAAAGCCCAAGAGGTTATAAAGGCTAATGTAGATGAGCATAAGCATGATGTAAAGATTTAAGAAGGAGATTATATACTCTTGAACCTACCAAAGAGCTACCACAACACTTTCAAGGGTTCCACTTATCCCAAGTTTGCCCATAGGTACTATGGTCTATACTTGGTACACAAAAGGGTTGGTGATTTTTCCTGCAATCTTGGCCTCCCTCATTTTACAATAATCCATGATGTATTTCATTCGTATAATCCCAAGAAGTATATGGGTTCTATCCCTGGAGAAGTGGAAGAGTTTCCACCTATTGGTGAAGAGGGAGAAAACATTTATGAGCTAGAGAGGATATATACACGCCCTTGAGGATTGGATTTGGAGATCCTTGAGTGTCAACTTGGGGTTGAGTGTTAGGTGGTATAGGTAGCACTAAGGCTACTTTCATGGGGGAAGAAGAAAGTGATGCTACCTAGGATTAGATGCTTGGTTGTTTCTTTAGCAATCATGATTAACATATTTTAGGAAATGGGCACAATATAAGAGAACACATGGTTATAAGTGGGGACACCTTAAACCAAACCATATTTCTTTGAGAGGATATAGATGTCGGTATCTAATGGAGGGGTTGTTAAGTATTATCCTGCTGCCCAGCATTAGCTAAGTTTATTCAATGAGATTTTTAACGATTGAGAGTATAACAAGATTCTACTACTATGGCAGAGGGCCACTTTATAAAACTAGCATTGTTTCCCATTTTTGCTAGGCACACTTGGGGATTCGCTGGCTTGCATGGTGCTATTATGGGCTTTTGTTCCCAAAGGAGGTATTAAAAGTTGCTTTAACACTTGCATCACATGGATCAAACACAAAGCTTATCATAGATTTTCTTCATGTATTAGTTGATGCCAAGAATAGATCTCTTAAATCGGGAATAGATTATTATAGTAGATATGCCTCATGTGTAGTAGTTGAGGCCAATAATAGATCTGCTCGATTGGGAAGCAAGTGATAGTGTGTAAGTGGTTGATGTGGCCCCATAAGTTTGCTTCTTTCATGGATTATTTAGAATAGCATATAAGTGTGTCTCCTTGGTAACTTTTACACAAGCACAATTTGCGATGTATGCACACAAAAAATGCAATGCTATTTTCAAGCACTACTTAATAAAAAAGCATGGATGTATAGTGAGCCACATGGTACTAGATTTCTTGTTCTCTTTGATAACACATTCAGTGAAATCTTGTGATAAGTAAGCTCCTTTAAGCCCTTATTTTTTTGCATAATCCACACATTTTGATTGGTGCGCGAAACCCTTTACTAATGATAGCTTTATGCTATGTAGTGACCCCATAAACCTTTCCATCGGTTCCTATGGTCATGTTAGTATACATAGGAAATGTTCTCAACATCTCAAATACTGGCTTTGATGCTTATGAATTCTCCACACCATTATTTCCTTGAGACTCTCTATTTTCTTTGGGTTTAACATCTCCAACATTTGCTACTAGTCTCCCCATGGCAATATTCAGCTCCTATTATATCTGAAAATTTTTTAAGGTTTTTAGGCTTTGTGGCTTCACATATAGTTTTTTTTTCCTTGTAATGATTCACCTGGAGGATAGAAACTTATTTGGTAAACATTTTGCTCTGCATGTTGAAGATGGGCTTGGAGAGCATTGGTTGATAGAGGTAGTGCATAGAGTTTCGCTATTCTAGCCCAAAAGCTTCAAATAACTAGAGATCATGCCCTATTTATGTTCTTGAATGCCATCATTGACTCCCATTTTGTCGTCTTGTTTTCATGGATCTAATGGTCTCTTTCCTTAGTGCCATATGGAGGAAACTTGTTGTAAGGCAACCTTATGAATTTTGTATGTATTTTTGAACATGTACATAAGGAGGATTATCTTAACTTTTCCCTCTTATTTAGAGACCTACATTCTTCTTCTTCAACCTAGGTCTTGCTGAAACGATCAGAACAGCTTTCAATCTTTTTATAGCTTTAATATATTCCTTTTATAGATGTTATAATTCTTATCCTCAATTCCACACATTAATTATTAAAGTTTTGAAGCTCTCTTTTTTTGGGAGTTGGATTTTATGGTTTTTGCCTTGTTTGATGTCATTTTTTTAGAAGACGCATCATAATTTGGTATATATTTTTCACACAAAACCTCACAAATAAACTCTTGCCTTTTCAATCATATGTTGTTTCCCTTTTCATATGTAGGAGTTGGTGGATTTTATGAGAGGTGTCTTCATCTGACACATATTTTGCGCACCAAAAAGTAGAGATTTTCCTCTCTCTTACATCTATTGTAAAAATGAGCCCCTACTTAGGCCCTTTTTTTTAGGAAACAAATAAAAGCTAACTTACTCATCACTTGGTTGTTCTGATCTTTGAATGCTACAATGATGATACATGTGTTATTGTTGAAGAAGCAGGTGAAACCTACTAAAAAGAGTGGTGTCATAATGTTTGAAGCCTTTGGATGTACTTACGTCGAAGTTTGCAAGGTCTGGATGGATTCTTAAGAGTTTAGAGGAAATTTTTTTTGAAGCAAAAAATGAGCCACACTTGGTCAAGAGTTGGTGATTTTGACATGCCAAATTTTTTATAATTATCAACTCTAGTCTTAGTGTGTTAGAATTGTTTGCAACATGTTGTCACTACTTTCCTTAAGGGTGGGTTTACTAAGAGGCTACAACAGTTAGTCATATTAAAACGACAAGTGTGAGCCTACCACAACAAGCTCAGTATCCTCCACGAGTGAAAGGTCAACAATGACTACTTTAAAAAGCTGTCCCTCCAAATTCCTCTCCTTATTTACACCGCTAGGAGGTTTGCATGCACCCACAAGGACTCTCACTCTTGCTCACTCTCACATAATGAACAAGAGGCACATTCACCAAGAATCCTACAGTTTACTCTCAACTCTCTCTCTCTCTCTCTCTCTCTCTCTCTCTCTCTCTCTCTCTCTCTCTAACACACAAGAAACTCAAATTGGCACAAAGGGGGACTGTTCCTTAGATGATGAGAAAAAGTCACTTATATACGATTGGCCCTTATTCATCCGAAAACCTTATTGTAAGCTTGGTTATTGGCCACCAAGAATCCTATGTCTCTCTAACATATTTGGCCCCTTGATCACCAAAAAACCTACATCTTGCTAAATTTTACCGTAATTCTAGTAAGCATTTAAGCATTGAGATATCTCCCTTTGCTTGTGTGTTCCATAGCTTTCCAAGAAGACAAGGTGGTAAACCCATTAGCTAAAAGAAGAGTTGGAAAAAATGAAACAACTTCTTCAACTATGTAAGGGAATATAAAGAAATCCCAAGAGGTTATAAAGGCTAATGCAGATGAGCATAAGCATGATGTAAAGATTTAAGAAGGAGATTATATACTCTTGAACCTACCAAAGAGCTACCACAACACTTTCAAGGGTTCCACTTATCCCAAGTTTGCTCATAGGTACTATGGTCTATACTTGGTACACAAAAGGGTTGGTGATTTTTCCTGCAAGCTTGGCCTCCCTCATTCTACAATAATCCATGATGTATTTCATTTGTATAATCCCAAGAAGTATATGGGTTCTATCCTTGGAGAAGTGGAAGAGTTTCCACCTTTGGGTGAAGAGGGAGAAAACATTTATGAGCCAGAGAGGATTGTGGGGAAGAAGGACAAGAGAGTTAAGGAATAGAAGCATAGAGGAGTTCCTCATGAAAATATTTAACCTTTGGGATGATGTCATCATCGGTCACACCACTCATCTTATCATGTCGTATGTTTAGATATTCAGTGTTGTGTTCGATGACATCATTTAGGAAATGAGTGCCACGATCTAAAACCAACTCAGAGATGAAGTAACTTTGGGAAGGGATGGCTCGTTAATGAAGTAACAACTTCATTAGTTAGATTTACGATGGTATGAGTGGATGAGATTTTGGTAAGAACTAAATAAAATTCTTGGTATCCATTTAATATTTTTAATAGGATGATTCTTGAAAGTCACAAGATACTTGACATAAGTGCTGCATATGTGTGTGTAGTGATGGTCTCATGGTCAACGATAGACTCAGGCACAAGATGTTTTTCTTCATCTACTAACTCAGTAGGATCTTCTAATATTGGATGAGAAGGGTAGAGGTCCTCAAAATGGTCTCAAAAACATGAAAAGAATAATGAATATGTCAATTGGAAAGCTAGCTCCAACTTAAATGCACTATCATCTATCTTGGCAATAATCATCTTGAAAGGTACATAAAATCTAGGAGCTAACTTTACCATAGGGTTGGTCTCTATGGACTTAAGTCTCATTTTCTCAATACGAATAAGCAAATAGTTGCCTTCATTGAAGATGATGACATGTTTATGTTTACTATTTGCATACTTCATGTACTTCTGTCGAGCTTTTTGAATGTTCAATTTCACTAACTCGTGTATTTGGTCAAAGTCTCTACACAAAAGAATTTATAGCCTATATAGAATTTTTCGAGTCATAGGGGTCGGCAAAGCCTTACCATAGACTATCTTAAATAGTGTTGTCTTAGTAGTAGCAGTATGGATGGTTATTATATGCAAATTGCAAAATATGTAAATACTTATCCCACTGCTTTAGGCTGAGATGAAAGATAAGAAATAATAATAATTTACATAACTTTTAGAGTAAGGTCTCCCTTTTGGAGGGTAGATGTGATTGGCCATCTCATGGACTAAGTTTGAATCCCTTATATAGGGTTGCCCAAGGATCATCTTATATGATCCTATTGAAAGGCTCATCACCACAAAAGATAGGCAAAACATCAAGCCAAGGTTTTGTTTTTCGCATTACATAATAGGACACCAAGTGATGTAGCATTATTTTCATCAGTTAAACTTCCGAGAGATTGGTATTGTCTAGGTGAGGGTTTCCCCAAGTTTCCTGACAATTCCCTTGCTAATAATGCCAACTACAATGCCACCATCTAAGATTGCAATGAGTTGTTTGCCTTTGTAAGCAACATTGTGTTCATTTTCTCACTCTCAAAGTAGTGTCTTAACTTGTTTATGGGAACCTTGGGTAATCCTCATTTGGATTTTATCTTTTTCTAGCACCTCAAGGATTGATTGAATGGGCCTTAGAGATTTGCTCTATTTTTTTCTCTCTATGTGGGCTCTTAAAATTCCTTCCAGGTGTGTAAGATCTTGCTATAAATGTGGAATTATTTACAACAACAAAAAAACTTATGGGCACTTGGACTTCATAGGATAGAAAAGCAATGAGATTAGTGATGTCTATCACTTACTACTAGGTGATGGGCTAGGACACGGTATGGTAGGGACTCAAATTTTCCTTGTTCCAACAATTAGTAATAACAACACATCGAGTTTGCAAAGGTGCAATGGGGGTTGGAGGTGATTCTTGGAAAGGGGCTAGACTAGTTCAGCTTCTGCTGATGTTGGTAGCTATTATTAGCAATTTAGCAACCTATTGGGGCAACCTTAGTAATGGAAGCACTGTATAGGGCCTATTGTTGTAGTTGGGGTTATTTATGTCTTGAGCCTTGAGCCTTTGGTATGTTGGCTATTATAGCTTAGGGTTATTTATTTCTTGAGCCTTTGTCGTATAGCTATACATGGTTATTCTTGTCTTGATCCTTTGGTATGTTGGCTATTATAGCTTAGGGTTATTTATTTCTTAAGCCTTTGGTATAGCTATACATGGTTATTCATGTCTTGATCCTTTGGTATAGCTACATGAGTTTGGTAATAAATGGTTATTTATGTCTTGATCCTTTGGTATAGCCATACATGGTATTTATGTCTTGATCCTTTATAGTATAGCTACATAAGTTTGGTAATAAATTGTGATAGCTAATGGCTCACCATCTAACAGCTCTTTAATTGTAAAACAATAGGGTTCAAGGGGGCTATTCTTGAAACAAAGGGGTTAAGAAGGTACAAGGGTAGGTTCAGAGCTTAGTACTATTGGAGAGGAATTTGCTCAATGCTCCACCCTTGGAAGTGCTCTATTTTGTAAGGCTCCTTTATGAGGAGTAGCCATTGTGGTGGTGAGCACCCGAGCACCTCGAACAATTCCCACTTTATGAGGAGTAGCCATTGTGGTGGTGAGCACCTCGAACAATTCCCACTTTAGACACTAGATGGTGGCCAGCAGATGGTTAGGAGATGACTCAGGTAGACTTAACACTCTGCCACGTAGGATGCATGCTTGTAAGGTCTATGTGATTGCATTATTAGTGAGTGCTCAAGGGGTTGCAGAGCTAGAAGGTCTCAGAAGTTGGATGTAGGGGCTATGTTAAGTTCCTATTAGGCTTAGTTGTAATCTAATATGGTCCTACTCAAATAATATGGTCAGTTGGTCCTTGTGGACAAAGTTGTGGATTGGCGGCCCATGACATGGCCGACCTACGTCCATACCAACCTTGGGTACTATATATAGACTAGTTTGGCAACCTTAGTTTATTATCAAGCTCATTGTGTTTGAGGACTCTTTTAAGAAATGACATCCTCCTTAAAAGCTCCTTATCTAGCACATGGGTGGATGGATGTCATCAGCTTGTAATAAAGTTTGCAAGCCAAAATATTATTTACTTCCCACTTCTTTCTGTACTTCAGTGTTTTGTATTGTGTTGATGGCCCTACTTTCAATATTGTGCATTCTTCTATATACACGCCCTTGAGGATTGGATTTGGAGCTCCTTGAGTTGTATTGTCAACTTGGGGTTGAGTTTTACGTGGTATAGGTAGCACTAAGGCTACTTTCACGGGGGAAGAAGAAAGTGATGCTACCTAGGATTAGATGCTTGGTTGTTTCTTTAGCAATCATGATTAACATATTTTAGGAAATGGACACAATATAAGAGAACACATGGTTATAAGTGGGGACACCACAAACCAAACCATATTTCTTTGAGAGGATATAGATGTCGGTATCTAATGGGGGGTTGTTAAGTATTATCCTGCTGCCCAGTATTAGCTAAGTTTATTCAATGAGATTTTTAACGATTGAGGGTATAACAAGATTCTACTATTATAGCAGAGGGCCACTGTATAGAACTAGCATTGTTTCCCATTTTTGCTAAGGCACACTTGGGGATTCGCTGGCTTGCATGGTGATATTATGGGCTTTTCTTCCCAAAGGAGGTACTAAAAGTTGCTTTAACACTTGCATCACATGGATCAAACATGAAGCTTATCATAGATTTGCTTCATGTATTAGTTGATGCCAAGAATAGATCTCTTCAATCGGGAATAGATTATTATAGATATGCCTCATGTGTAGTAGTTGAGGCCAATAATAGATCTGTTCCATTGGGAAGCAAGTGATAGTGTGTAAGTGGTTGAGGTGGCCTCATAAGTTTGCTTCTTTCATGGATTATTTAGAATAGCATATAAGTGTGTCTCCTTGGTCACTTTTACACAAGCACAATTTGCGATGTAAGCACAAAAAAAATGCAATGCTATTTTCACGCACTACTTAATAAAAAAGCATGGATGTATAGTGAGCCACATGGTACTAGATTTCTTGTTCTTTGATAACACATTCAGCGAAATCTTGTGAGAAGTAAGCTCCTTTAAGCCCTTATTTTTTTGCATAATCCACACATATTTTGATTGGTGAACGAAACCCTTTACTAATGATAGCTTTATGCTATGTAGTGACCCCATAAACATTTCCATCGGTTTCTCTGGTCATGTTAGTATACTTCATGAACCATAGAGCTTGATTTCCACATGTACTACATAGGGGCCCATGGGCAAAAGGAGAAAGTGGCTATAAATAGGGCTTGGGGTACATTGGTAGGATCTTTTCACACTTTTACTAATTTTGGTCATCTTGTACCTTTGGGCTCCATCAATGGAGATTTGGCCTTCCATGTTCAAGTTCATGGCTAACATGAAAGCCATCCTCTTGGTGAGTGGTTAAACACACTTGGGCTATTTGTGCATCTTCTCTTGCTACATGCACTTATAGATTCTCTCTCTCTTGTATATTCATGTGATGAGCCATTTGATAACTAATCTTATGATTAATGGATACTAGATTCTTGCTTTGATGTGTTTGATTCAATATTTTACTCTAGATCCATTTCATTTGGTATCAGAGCCTTGATTTTGATCCATTATCAAGGTTTTGGGCATGAGATTAGACATTTTCTTGATAATTTTTTGAATTTTCTCTTGATTTCTTGGAGTTTTGGCTTAATCTTACTTAATTTCTACTTAATCTTTGGAGATTAGTGGAGGGGAGGCATCATTTCATGTGATTTCATGGAGATTTAGCTCAATTAGACCTAATTTGGACACCTTGGACCAATTATTTGGAGCGGGGTATAAAAATTAAGAGAAATTTAAATTAATCACCTATTAATCTCTCTGTTAATCATGTTTATCTTTTTGTGCTTCTTTTCCAAGCTTTCCATAGCCATTACTTCTGATCTTTCCCCCATTTTGCCCCCATTTGCTAGGGCTTTTTGTAACATACCCATCTTCGCTAATACAGAAATGTCCATGTAATTATGAGTTTTTATGGTATAAAAATCAATGATTTTATTATTTGAGTCATTTCTACTTAGAATCTTCAAATTTTGAGCCCAAATTTGGAATCTACGCGTGATTTTACCCTAATATAGGATTTTACAGCATCCAAAACGGACACCGGATCAAGCCTATATGCAAATTTCAGTCATTTTAGTTAAAAAACGGCGACCTTTAAACCTTAATAAATGCACGACCGGCGGGCGTCCGATTGACAAACGGTTTGAACCCCTATGACCAGGAGAATCTCTCGGACCAAAAAAAAAAAATTTTACCCCCCGCCGGGGGGGTCCGGCACGCAAATCGAGGCGGGCACTCCAAATTTGGGTACTCCGCCCAAAAATTTGGGCCGTACACACTAACTAGGGTGCCCGTACAATGGCCGCCCAAGAACCAAAGGACAGCCGCCCACTGTATGGTCCACACGTACCCTTACGTGGACACCCATGCTGCCCCAAACCAGATAAGGTACATGCGTACCACTCCTTTCCCGGACAACCGACACTGTACCTTTCCCCTAGACCCATGCAAGCCACTGATCCATAGCCTTTGAAGGTACACCGTCCTTTTCGTCCTTGCTTTGTGCAGCGCCCGTACCCATACCCCTCAGCTATATAAACCCCCGGGGTACTCCACAGACGGCACGCATCTCTGTGCTGCGTATGCCCTGTTGTACCGTCGTCTGTCCCTATGCAGCGTACTTGCTGTAGTACAGCTGCCCCTTGCAGCCACCCTCTCACACCCCCCTCATTTGCCTCTTTTCAGATAGGCCAATTTTTCTCCATTCCCCTCTTGCTAGGAGGCAGTGTCCTTAACTCTTCTCCCCCCCGTGTGAAGAGACTTCCAGCAGCCCCTCCCAGCCCTCTCCACGTTTTTGCCCTTAAGGACATCTCACAATCGCCCCCCATTTGCGTAGACTTTAATAAGGGTTTTTTGCCTCAAGAAAGGGTTCGTGCGCCATATTCTTTTGCTCATACGATGAGCAAACGAGCTCAGAATTCAGATCCGACTGAAGCGTTTCGATCGCAGCAGCGAGCTCTACAAGGCGACGCCTAAGATGCCCTCTTCTTGGAGACATCAAAATATCACCTCAAGAGGAGCACGTAACAACGAGATGGGGGAAGATGCCCCCAACGCGGCTCCAGCCCTCCCTTTTCAAGCTCCTCAAGGAAATGGTGGCCAGGTTAGCTTGGTTAATTTTTTTAAAAGAAGAAATTTTTCTTAAATTAGTATTAATGAATGGTATCTTTTCCTTTTAAAATGATGACATAAAAATTGTATAAAGTTGCGAATTATGTGATGCTGTATTCGATAAATTGCATTGAAATTGTTATCTTCACGAATTATGAATGCTCTATTTAAATAAATTACTTTGAAGTTGTTATCTTTAGAATTCAAGATTTTTTTTGGCTTCAACGCTAACTCCGTTCCATGCTTGTGTAGCCGGGCGACGTCGTTAGCAAAGCCCGAGAATGACCCAAGGTATCCCTCATACCTTTGGGAGAATAAGGATCACCGATTGAGGGGAGAGATTATGAGGCTGCCTAGTTCTGAGGGCCCAGGCTAGTGCGATAAATAAGCCCACCCTAGTGTGCAAACATCTCTCTGAGGGGCGGGAGGATCGAGATATGGAGCCTGAGAGGGCGACAGGCCGGCTTGAGTCCTCGCCAGCGGCGATGAGGAGTATGGTCCTGTAGGGTTTTGCCCAGCATGTAGAGGCTGGAAGGCCGAATTCTAGATCATCGGCAGAATAAGAATAAGAGAGCCGGTTTGGCTTGTATGGAATTGGTTCATGTATAGACTTTTTATATAAATACATCTTGTCTTTGGTATGATTGCATTGTGTAAGAAGGCTGTTTTAACGAACCTTGTGAAAAAGGACCTTAATTAATGAATATGTTTATTTATGTCAAACAGTGTGGTAGGATTAATTAGAAAACAAATTGATGCGTGAATAGGGTGGAAAGTGGGAGGATGGAATGCCCTGACGGCACCATCCTACGGACGGGTGGACCCGATTAGTCGCTTTCCAACAGATTAAGTGAAAGCCCTACGCTAGATAGTTAGGTTCCTGGGCAACTCTATTCTAGAAGACTAGGCCAGCGGTTGTGCCTTGCATAAGATGAGAAAAAAAGCGTTGTCCTTAGAAATCAAGTCTAGTAGTTGCCAAATTTATGATCAATTACCCTATGGGTGATTTGATGTTTAGAAAATCATGCTCCCCCTGCGGGATAGAGCTAGGTCATACCTATAAATCGTATCCTTGAATCTCTGCAGGGTCAAGGTGTCGATGAATAGGAAATTTTTCCCAAGATAGGACTTAGCGGACTATCTTAAGTGTTTCTCCCATTTTAGAAGGGAGGAACCTTACACTTTTGTTGATCTTGAGGAGAGGAACACATAGAGTACCAATTTACATGCATTTTTCTGAAAATTTTTGAAAATTTCTTTCCCTTTGCTCCAAACCCTAATCTCTCTCACATAGCTCACCATTGTCCATCTCCACTCACTCTAAATGGCTGCAAATGTATTCTATGGCTAATGAGGGCTAGACTTGGAGTTGATTTTGCTTTCTTTTGACCATGAAGCTAGGCGTGGAGCGCCGTTTTTTCCACGCAGCCTCACAGCCATAATCACAAGTAGTAGCTCATAATCATTCCATTCCATTCTCATTTGGTTGTTAGCCATGATGTTTGGCATCTTTTTGGTGGATTTTGGGGAGTTTTTAATTGCCATTGGAGAGGGAGAAGAGGAGGTTTGAGAAGCCCTCAGAAATTGCAAAAATCTTCAAGATTTGTACCTATTGGAGACTCTATCAAGCAACAATCCAACCATTGAAGCTTTTGGAATACCATTGGTGAGTTGCTATGGCCATTTTCTCAAGCATTGGTGATTAATCCTCATGCTATGGACAAATTGGGGTTATTCATGAATGGAAACCCTAATTTACAGAATTTTAACATTCCTACATAACTCATGATCCATTGGAAAGTGATTACATGCTCTTATTGCTCACATCTTTCTTTAATCACACCCATTTGGATGTCATGTGGCCATTTGTGAGACAAATGAAAGATTCTTTGATGAATCCATGCATAAATGGATGAAGGAATGCATATGCTTAGATGCATTGATTGAGCCACATGCATGGAGTGGATGTTGGGTAATAATGAGAAGGTTTTTGCTATGGACATGATGCTTTTATGCATTGGTATGATGCTATTGAGCATTGGAAGAGCTTGATGTGTGATTGGAATCAATTGGTAATGCTACATTCAAATGCAAGTTGATGCCCTTGAATGCCATTTGATGCCAATTACTCATAAGCAATGCTTTTGGGAGTGATACCAATTGGATATTGATATCATTGGTATATGGTATTACCTCACTTGTGCTATTTGATTGATGTTGGATCTTTGGATGAATGGCAGACATTTGGAGCTATGTGGATATGCATGAGTTCATGCATAATGGTTTATGAGTATATTGTAATGGGCATGAGTCATGCCATATCCTTGTAAGTGATCCACCTCATTTTCATATTCAAGCTATATGCACCTCACAATAGTTTGCACTCACTTCAATTTCCAGAAACTAGATATGTTGGTGAGGGTACCTCAGGTGTTTGTGGAGAGGCCCAGGAAGGAGCATGGCTTGAATCCACCGTGCCGTGAGTGCCGTGGTAAAGCGGTACAGTGGAGGATTAGGTGTGGAGGTGAAGACTTGGCCTCAACCCGCGCCTTGGTTCGGACTAGGTACAGGGGTGAGAAGAGCTTGGCCGGGAGATCGGCAAGCTTCAATGCGCTACAACGACAATCTTCTTCGCACAATCATCCTCTTGGTTTATGTACATGGCAATGGCACCTTAATATGGACATCTCATGGGAATTGATCTTGCATTATGCCATGGGAAACGTATGGTGAATGCTTGGAATTGCAAGGAATTTGTATGCCTTTTGGTGATGCAAGTTGAGGCACATGCTATGTAATGGATGGGAATTGATAAAAGGATTATGGATTTTTGCATTGTTACTTGAGAAAAATTGAGATTTAGCTCCTAAAACAAAGGAGACTATATCAAAATTTTCTCAAATTTTTGGTCATACATGGACAATTGAAGCTTGTGGAGCATAATTTGCAGACCTTGGGATGCCAATGAGATGTTGAAGGTGTTGACATTGGTTTGGGAGCAAACAAAGATCAATTGGGCACAAAAAGGGTCACTTTGGCAAGAATCTACAGATTCACAAAAACCCTAATTCAGTCCCAACCCTTTTGGACTGAATTAAAAGGGACCATATGAGCTCTTAGTGCTTCCTTAGAGCTACCCAACGAGCCCTTAACCTCTGCATTTTGATCTCTTTAGGGTAGAATTTAGCATTTTTGTAAAAATAGTAAACCCTAATTCAGTCAAGGGTTTGAAGGTCTTCTAGATCCAATTACACAGGCTTGTAGTACTCATGGAAGGCTTTCATTTGAGCTAAAAAGCTTTGCATTTGGATATCTCTACCTCAAGTTGTACCCAAAATATCGTTTCAGCCTATAATCCTGTAAACCCTAAAATAGAGAATAGTAGCACACCTCATCGCTTACGAGTCTTTGCATAGAGGTCTAGTACACTTCATTAGCTCTCCAACAAGCTTTAGATCAATTCAATCGGACATCCCTACCTCAATTTAGAGCCAAATTTCTGAAACCGAAGGTTTCCATGGGACCGAAGCCAAGGGCCAAAGCCAAAAGGGCGACCGAGGCGCAACACTTTGGCTTTCGACGACGAGGTAGAGGGTGAACAACGATGGAAAAAGGAACTTTGGATGCTCCGGAGGATACTCTTGGGCACACTTCAAGAGAAGGGGATACTTTTGGGCATACTTCAAGAGAAGGGAATGAGGAGTTGAATGTCGGAAGTGCCCATAAGCACACCTCACAATCTTCGCATACCATCCCCATCGATTCAGTCATGCAAATGCTAATGGAAATGAATGCTAAGATGGACACGATGGCTACAAGGGTGGAAGTCAATGGTAGGCTTGACACTATGGCTATGAGGATGGAAGTTTTGGAAGAGAGGGTCGCTCGGCCAATGAGCCATCCTTCCTATGATAGTGGTCATGGTGCTTTACATGAAGGCAAGCAATTTGGGACAGCTTTTGAAGGCCGTAGGAAAGGCAAGCTACCCATGGTACAAGAGGTTTCTCCCAAGGTAACACATGAGCATTTCACCAAGAATGTCACTTTTGGATTCGGATGCTAGGAGGCCTTCTATGCGGGAGATGAAGCCTACTACATTCCAAGCGGATTCTTCTCAATTGGATGGAAAGCAACATGCACCTACATTTAAACATGAGGAGTCAAATTTTGGGGATCCGATGAGAGTACTTTTGAAACCGAAAGCAAATCAGTCCTCAATGCTTGAAGAGGAGGTGTATGATATGGATGATGTGGTTGAGCTTGATTGGGAACATATGTCATTCATTGAGAGACAAAGATAGGTGGATGGAAATGCCAAATTTCCTCGAGAGGCAATATAAGGATTTTGGATCTTTTGTGCAAATGCAAAAGCACAAGCCCTCGCACCATCATGAGAATGCATCGTCAACCGTGTCAAAGGATGTAAAGGACAAGATTTCACTCTCTAAGTTCAAGGGTGATGGTTCAGCCCCACATGAGTTGGAAGAATGGATGAATAAGTTAGATACATACTTTCAGCTCTTCTATCCGAAGAGTGAAAGAGACAAAGTGCATTTTGCATCCTTGCATTTGGAAGACTATGCACATCAATGGTGGAGACATATGCTCAAGGAAGGAGTTATGCCACATACTTGGGAAGAACTCAAGCATGAAATGAATATGACATTTATGTTGCCTTTGGTTCTTGACCGATACCATGAAGAATGGTATGAACTCACACAAAAGGGCATGTCGGTTAGGGAGTACATCAAGAGGTTCATGAAGCTCTCTATGTTTGTGGATGGACTCAATGAAGGCATGCGATTGAAGAAGTTTGTGAATGGTCTAGATTCATACATCAAAGTGGATGTCTTGGCACAAAGACCAAGCACTATCAAAGAGGCTATGAGGTTGGCGGAGCTATATAAGCCAAAGTATTAGAGGGTTCAGCCCAATGTACCTTTTCATAAGCCATTTCACACTTCTTCAAATGTGGAGAAAAGTTTACCTTCTTCTACATCCACTTACACTTCCAAATTCCATACATCTTTTGGAGTTCATAATGATGCTAAGAAGAGCAATGGGTTTGTCAAGAAGCCTCCTCAACCATTCAAGAAGACTCAACGAATGGATGATCTTAAGATTGAGGAATTGAGGAGCAAAGGCCTATGTTTTAAATGCAAAGAGAAGTGGTCACCCGGACACATTTGCAAATCAAAGAAAGTGGTGGCTACTATGATCATCATGGATGCGGATTACAATTCCAAGTCATCTCATGATGTGGAAGAGTTTGAAGATTGCAGCGAGGAGACACATGAAAAAGACTTGGAGGGTCATTCTTTTGTCAAAGAAGAGGATGAGTTTCCTTTCGACCCCGGTTGTGAAGGGATCATGCATGCATTAATTGCGGCACCTCTTACCGATCTACTTAAGAGGGAAGCTTTCTTTTGGGATGCCATTGCCGACAAGAGTTTCAATGAGCTCAAGGGTTTACTTACATCAGCTCCTATTCTTGTTTGTCCGGA
Source organism: Cibotium barometz (assembly GCF_041138505.1). NCBI lineage: Eukaryota > Viridiplantae > Streptophyta > Polypodiopsida > Cyatheales > Cibotiaceae > Cibotium > Cibotium barometz. The sequence goes on from NC_141079.1 coordinate 15,332,978, forward strand.
TTTCTCAAAGACATTCTATCTGAGAGCGGATGCAAGTGGAAGAGGTCTTGGGACAGAGCATGGTGTCATTGCATTTGAGGGTAGGAAGCTTTCCGAGAAGGAGATGGGATTGCATGTGTATGAATAAGAGATGTTGGCTATACTTCATGCAATCAAGAAATGGCATCACTATCTTTATGGTGCTCATTTCAAGGTGAGAAGTGATCATAGGGTGCTGAAATTTTCCTCTCTTAACCCAATCTTTCTCCCAAGCAAAAGAGATGGTTGGCTACGCTTCAAGGATATGACTTTGAGATATCCTATACTCCAGGAAAGAACAATGTAGTAGCGGACGCATTGTCTAGAATGTGGGCTTGCACATTGACATCAATTATGGAAGTGTATAGTGAATGGATAAGAGGGATACAAGAGGAGTATCTTGTCAATGAGAGTGCTGTCCATATTTACAAAAAATTACAGCAAGGAGATGGTGAAGAATTTTCTCATTATAAGCTTCGGAATGGTCTACTATGGCATAGGGATAAGGTGTATTTGGTTCCAACCTCATCCTACATTCCCAAGGTGCTTCATGAGATGCATTCTTCACCGCTTTCGGGTCATCTTGGTGCTCTCAAGACATTTGACAAAGTGAGCAAAAGCTTCTATTGGGAAAGGCATGTGGAGGGATGTCAATAAGTTTGTTTTGGAATGTGTGTCATGCCAAAGGAATAAGGATAGTCACCAATTGCCAAGTGGTTTACTTCATCCTTTGCCTATTCCGGATGGAAAATGGACTCACATTTCCATGGACTTCATCACGGGCTTGCCAAAGATGAAGCATGGATGGGATCAAGTATTTGTGGTGGTGGATAGAATCACCAAATTAGCTCATTTTATTGCTTCCAAGACTACTTATGGGGCCTCTCACATTGCCAAGCAATTTATGGAGCATGTATTCAAGATACATGGTTTGCCACTCAACATAGTTTGTGATAGAGATACCAAGTTCATGGGCACTTTTTGGAGGACATTGTATGAGAACTTGGGGACTCAAATCACTCCTTCTACATCCTATCACCCTCAAACAGATAGGCAAACGGAGTGCACAAACAAATGGCTCGAAGTGTACTTGAGGCACTATTGTCTCATGACATGCAAGCATCATGGGCTGAATGGCTTTACCTTGCTGAATTTTGTCATAATTCAAGCAAACATTTGAGTATTGGGATGTCACCTTTCGAGGCTCTTTATGGGTATCAAGTGCATGTGCCATTTATTGCCTTCCATGAGGATAAAATGGTTAATCCTTTAGCCAAGGAAGAATTGGAAAGGATGAGACAGCTTCTTCAATCATGCAAGGATAATATGAAGAAGGCACAAGAAGTCATGAAGGAGAGATTATCTATGAGCCGGAGAGGATTGTTGTAAGATTCCTCCCCCAACCCCTTTTGATGTCTAGTATCTTCCCCTGTAATCAATCCCTCTTCAGAAATATAAAGACCTTGTTTCTAACTGTTTTAACCTAGAGAGAGAAAATATTCTAGAGAGAGAATATTCAGATTTTTAATATTTTTGGATAGAAATTTATCTCATCTTATTAAAAAAATTTTCCCTGAAACAGAAATTCAAAAAGAATTTTCCAATGTGCAATTGGAATTAATTGGAAATAGGTATAAAGAACCTTAGTCTAAGGGTCTAGATTTTCAGAAATCTTTCGATTATGGTCCAATTAAGGTTCCTAGGGGCCAATAGGATCAATCCATGTGTAGGGAGGAGATAAATCCAAATTTTTAAAAGAAGATACCCAAAAATGAGTAAATGCTCACATAAGATGAAGAGTTGACTATGTACAAGGTTTATTAGTAAGAAACTATGAGCAATATTAAAAATATGAGATGTTTTGGGTATAATGATTCCATTTTGACACCTAGGTAAGGAAGGTGAGTCCCTTCAATGCTCACATAAGATGAAGAGTTAAAAATGTACAAGGTTTAATAGTAAAAAAAATATGAGTAATATAAAAATATGAGATATTTTGAGTATAAGGATTCCATTTTTGACACATCAGTAAGGAAAAGGAGGGCCTTCAATGAGGCGCCTAAATCACATGCTTGAATGAGTTTTAAACTCATAAAAATTGAGATATTTCATCTATCCTCTCTCCTCATTCAAGTCTAGTTCCAAAAAGTTAGCTTAACTGACCTAAAAATGGTCAAAAAGTGACCAAACTGACTTGGAAAATTCTAGAATCAGTTTGTTTGGTTAGGAGCTCAATTTTTCCTATAAATAGAAGCCTCCCCTTGTTGAAAATATATAGTGTCTTATGCATTGTTACTCTACTCCACCTAAGCCAAGAACTGTGAATTCTTTAATAATTCACTAGTTTTTGACACCTCTCTTTCTTCAATCCCCATTGGTGGCTCCATCAACATTCTAAATCAATTAATTGGTTGGGGGCCTCTACCGTGAACAAAGAATCAAGCAATTTGTAAGGTAATGTGAGATCCCTGTTCCCACCGAGCAACAGTTTCGGGATACTAGCAGCGGAAGTAGCACTTCTCGCGCGGGACAGGGGTCCCTCATTCGGGGCCTCGTCCACGGATATCCGGACAAAAGACTAATCCATCGGTTTTTCCAAAATCGAACCCGGAAAAACTTCCCTTATCCGGAAAGCACGGGCGATTCCTCCAGGATAACTTTTTACTCTAACGTAGTCAAGACCATTAGTGATCAATCTGATCCGATTGCACCTATAAAGATACTCGGTCAGATCAAGGAAGAAACTTGCACTTGGATCGTTGGGATCAACGCTTTTTTCCCCATCAAGAGGCACAGCCGCGTTGATTCCTATCCATATAACAATTACTATCCGAGATTTATTTCATCTATCGTAATAACAGAATTTTTGAGTCTCGATTTACGGATCCATCAAGCCAGCCTAACCCGATCCGATCCCATGGGTTAGCCAACCGCCCAACCACTGTAGTGATGGGATCCAATTAAGAATTTGGTTAGGTTTTGTCCCGGGTACCAAGGAAAAGAGTTCCAAGGCCCCCTAGTTGGAAGTTCATGCAAAAATAAAACTAGTCACACCACTTACACACCACTTACACACCGAATATGAAATTACCTTTTCACAGATTCAACCAGTTTTAAAACAATCCTTTAATAAAACCATAGTATCACTGATCACTATCTTCCAAATTATCCGGTTCATTCTTAATTTCCCATCATTCCTTCATCAGAGTATCTATGGCATCATTGGCAACCAGAACGCTCACCACCTGTCCACTCAGGGGCCTTTTCAATAGTTCCTAGCCCATAATACTCGGCAAATCATCACTTATAAAAATCAAGATGGACTCTCATTGAAGATCAGCAAGATCAACTAACAGATCCATATAAAGAGCCATGGACTCATCCATTGAAGACCAGCAAGGTCAATCAACCAGATCCATGCCCGGTTTCACAAAACAACTCTTACTCCTTGTTCCAATATCTTCCTCGACGCACGCGTGGGTATCCTAGGCGACCCAGAGCCCGAGCATCGTATGGTCAGCACCCTCTAGGATCCTTCGCAGGTGACCTAGCGCTTCACTCATAGGCCGCTTCCTTGGTCCCTCATCCACCGTACCGAAAGCTCACCATTTTAATCGAACCGAGGCTGGCTGACTTTGCTACGCGAGACGTGCTCCATTGACTCTCCGTTAGCAGTTGCAACTTTATCAATTAGGTCTCCACGACCTTAATCACAAGACGGTCAAAATGCTTCCCCAGCATTCTTGACATAAAACAGCCATTTACAAACAGCATTTACAAACAATTTACAAATACGGTTTCTATATTAACTCTCATTTTTTCACATTATCCCTCATCAATCCACATTACTTATTCCACATTCCATTTATATGTGTACTCATCCCATCACATCATTTTCCATCTTATCACTTCAGATTCCTTCACATCACATATCATATATTCTCATCCATACATATATCCACATCCACATCCACATTCACATCCATACATCCACATCTACATCCATGCATCTATTTTCACATCCACATCGACATGCACATTCATGCATCCTCATCCATACATCCACATCGACATGCACATTCATGCATCCTCATCCATACATCCACATCTACATGCACATTCACATCCATACATCCACATCTATATGCGTACATTCACATCTACATGCATACATCCACATTCATACATCTACATCTACATGCATACATCCACATCTCCATGCATACATCCACATTCACATCCATACATCTACATGCATACATCCACCTCCACATTCACATCCATATCTATACATCTACATCTATATGCATACATCCACATCTCCATCCATGCATCTACATCCACATCCTCATTTACATCCCTACATCCACATTCACATTCACATCTACATGCATACGTCCATACATACACATCCACATTTACATCTATGCATCCACATCCACATCCTCATTCACATCCACACATCCACATTCATGCATCCACATCTACATGCATACATCCATACATACCCATCCACATTTACATCTATGCATCCACATCCACATCCTCATTCACATCCTCATTCACATCCACATATCCACATTCATGCATCCAGATCTACATGCATACATCCATACATACCCATCCACATTCACATCCATATTCTCACCCTATCACAACCCATATACATCTTATCCCACCACATACACTTCTTACCTCATCCCATACACATCCTATCACTTCTTAACTCATCTTATCACATCCTAACTCATCTCATATGCATCTTATCACATCTTATCACTTCCCATATCTTTTATGCATACCTCTATGCATGAAATTCAATTATGCTAACAATAACACTTTTATAATAAAATAATCATCTCTTATGCATACCTCTATGCATGAAATTCAATTATGCTAAAAGTAACTCTTTTATAATAAAATATTCATCTCTTATGCATACCTCTATGCATGAATTTCAATTATGCTAAAAGTAACTCTTTTATAATAAAATATTCATCTCTTATGCATACCTCTATGCATGAAATTCAATTATGCTAAAAGTAACTCTTTTATAATAAAATATTCATCTCTTATGCATACCTCTATGCATGAATTTCAATTAAGCTAAAAGTAACTCTTTTATAATAAAATATTCATCTCTTATGCATATCTCTATGCATGAAATTCAATTAAGCTAAAAATAACTCTTTTATAATAAAATATTCATCTCTTATGCATACCTCTATGCATGAAATTCAATTATGATAAAAGTCACACTTTTATAATAAAATAATCATCTTTTATGCATACCTCTATGCATGAAATTCAAATATGATAAAAGTAACACTTTTATAATAAAATAATCATCTTTTATGCATACCTCTATGCATGAAATTCAAATATGATAAAAGTAACACTTTTATATTAAAATAATAATCTTTTATGCATACCTCTATGCATGAAATCTAATTATGATAAAAGTAACACTTTTATGTTAAAAATAATAATCTTTTATGCATACCTCTATGCATGAAAATCAATTATGCATAATATAAAAATCAATTTCTCTATGCTTACAATGAATATCTTTCAATTAATCTAGGATGATAATTCCTAGAATATGGTAGGAAGTCCTCTTTTCATGCTTTGAATGAAATTATTTTATGCGTAATTTTTATAAAAATTTTGCCATAGCTCCGCTGCTATGACTGATAAATCTCAAATTTTCTAAGGGATAAAGCTTATCATTAAGGAAATAATTAGAATGATCCCTAAGTGGATCATTAATCCATAATGGATTGAATCATCAATATTCATGAAATACATAAACTAAAAGCATAGAAAAAAGCCATTAATTTGACCTCTAGTATAGATTAATCTTGGATTAAGGAAAAACTTTATGAAAAGCTTCATTTGGATTGAGAATGGGTCATGAGTATGACTATTTCTTGAGTGAGAGAGAGAAATTACATAAAAACCATTTGAATTAAACATAAATGAAAATTTATGTAACTCTTAACTATCATTAATCAATTAACTTCAATATCATTCATCAAATTATGTAACTCTTCACTACCATTCATCAATTAACTTCAATAGCATTCAAAAACCATTCCAATTAAGCTTCTCAAGCTTGAGAGGGGTTGAGAAGAGAGAAACCTTGAGAAATTATAGAAAAGATCAAAATTCACCATTTACCTTACAAATTGCTTGATTCTTTGTTCACGGTAGAGGCCCCCAAACAATCAATTGGTTAAGTATGTTGATGGAGCCACCAATGGGGATTGAAGAAAGAGGGAAGCTCCAATTTCTTCAATTTGGAGAGAATTTTAGAGAATAGTAGAAACTAGCATTATTTCAGCATAACTCTAGTATAGTAAAATTCTTCACCTTTTTTTCAAAGGACTCATGTTCTATTTATAGGAGAGGGAAGCTCTAACTAAAGCTAGCTGAATTCTAGTGGAAGTGGTGGATGATGAATGGTGGTGAGCATTATGCTTTATTTTGCAACCTTGCGATGAAGGTTCTAAGTCAGTGCTCTTCAAACTCAAGCTCAGAAAGAAACTGGAGCATGTATAAATATGTTCACAGTACTATTCGCAATCGACTTCTTGCAGATCGAGTAGATAAACTTGTTTACATGTATTGCAATGAAAAGATCTTGCGAGACATTGAAAGCGAAGAGTATGAAGAAGATATGCCCATATGGATGTACAATTGTGATGATGTAGTAGACAGGAACTTTGATGTTAGACGTACGTCGTGCACTACCCTTGAGATAGAAGACAATTTGGACATTGACTTAGATGAGCTTAATTTAGTAGACGAGAGGGTAAATTGTGAAAGAATTTTGGAGCAAGAGCCTTCATGATGATGAAATCTGAGATGCGGCTAAAGGACGTGGTGCAATTTTGTTGGAAATCCAAGAAAGAATATATAGATTTAATGGAGTGATTTTCCATTAAGCCCCCTAAGCAAGTTTTGATGGTGCTTATGGATGGTCACTATGATTAGTTGAGGGGGAGTGTTACCACAAGTAACACATGCTAAGAAGCATAAGTAGAAGTTAAAGCAGAAGCAGAAAAAGAAAGAAAGTGAGAATTAAGAATAGAGCCCATATTGAGGAATGATATACAATTCTTATTATCCACATACTTCTATGCCCTCTATGGTATATCCCCCTACATCATCTATGCCTTTTATGGCAACTTCATCTACTATGATTCCTCCTTCTACTACTTCCACTACTACTCCACTCCCGACTCAATCATATCAGCCCTTTAACCCATTCACTCAATCTTTGAGCCTTCCAAGTCTTTCCAATTCACAAAAGCTTATCCCAAACAACTACCACATTTACTAGGAACTATGGAAAAGGCCCCTGAGTGAACAGGTGGTGAGCGTTCTGGTTGCCAATGATGCCATAAGTACACCGATGAATGAATGACTGGAAATAAGGATTCAACAGAGACTTTGAGGATTGTTATCAGTGACATAATGGTTTCATTAAAGGATTGTTTTAAAGTTAGCTGATGTTGAGAAAAAAGCAATTTCATATTGGGTGTGTAAGTGGTGTGACTAATTTTATGTTTGCATGAACTTCCGGCTAGGGGGCCTGGGAACTCTTTTCCCTGGTACCCGGGACAAAACCTAACCAAATTCCTAATTGGATCCCATCACTATAGTGGTTGGGAGGTTGGCTAACCCATGGGACTGGATGGGGTTAGGCTGGACTGATGGATCCGTAAATCGAGACTCAATTTCTGTTATTATGATAGATAAAGTAAATCCCAGATAGTAATCGTTCTATGGATCGTTCTATGGATAGGAATCAACGGCAGTGCCTCTTGATGGGGAAAAAAGCGTTGATCCCAATGATCCAAGTGCAAGTTTCTTCCTTGATCTGACCGAGTATCTTTATAGGTGCAGTCGGATCAGTTTGATCAGTAATGGTCTTGACTACGTTAGAGTAAAAAGTTATCTTGGTGGAATCGCCCGTGCTTTCCGGATAAGGGAAGTTTTTCCGGGTTCGGTTTTGGAAAAATCGACAAATTAGTCTCTTGTCCAGATATCCGTGGTGGGCGAGGCCCCGAGTGTGGGACCCCGACCCACGCAAGATGTGCTACTTCCGCCGCTAGCACCCCGAATCCGTTGCGCAGTGAGGACAGGGATCTTACAGTTGGTATCAGAGCATTTTGGCTAATAGAGATCAACTGAGAAAACAAATATGTCAAAAATTTATCAAGAAACACAAAAAGGTTGTAATTGTGTGATATAATTCATACAATTTGATATTCAAACTGAAAATTTGTAAATTAGTAATTGGGTCTTCAAATGGAAGTACCGCAATTGTATGGAACCCTGACTTGCTTGAGGCCTAGACATGATGGTATTTACCAAGTATCGTGACTACCCGTATATATCGAGGGTATAACTGCAGCTCTTTATCGGCAGTATATACGAGTAAATCTAAGACTTGAAATTATAAGCGTTAATGCTATCCAAATGATGATTTTGAATGTGGTTGATATGATTTTTAATTCTGTTTGAGAATTGATGAATTGATTTGGATGCTGATTGAAAAAATGATGATTTCTGAAATTTAGTTGAAATATAATAACCTGAATGAAACCACAATGAGGGTGAATGGGACGAGTCCCTGTGATGATATTCATAACTGGAATGATGATAATGAATTTAGCAAATCAGTATGAGATTAGTGGATTATGCTGTCAGATTGCTACTGTTAACACTTGACCGGTAGACCAAGTTAAGTGATGACAAATTGAGAACTTACTTGACTGAAATTTCCGTGGAGGAATGTTCAGAAAGAAATTTGCGGTCTAATGGACCATTATCGTGTTAAAGATATGAATGATATGATTTGAATAAATTGTTATTTAATGATGAGTTCTATTTAAGGAATAATTATCCCCGTATTCTGTTGGGTTGACCAGAATATAAGGAACCCTAGAATAAATTGGATCTTTAAGAAAAAGAGTTGTCCTCTACTTTGCGAGATGAGGACATCTCGCACTTTTTAAGTGGAGAAGAATGTAAGATTCCTCCGCCAACCTTAGAGGTATGCAGGAGTAAGAATCTCCCTTTCTGATCTTATAATTATTCCCTCTCTAAAATAAAAGAAAGATTCTGTTTAAAAAGGGAAGACACTTTCCCCAGAATACCTTCTCAGCAGCCCACCTGTTTTAAGGATTCAGAACGATGAGTTCAGAAGTGAGAACCGGTGTTTTGGATGCCAAGGTTTTGGTCATCAGTTAAAAGACTACTCGACTCCTACCATGAAAAGGGCACAGGGAAGTCTAGAACCCAAATTCAGAGACCAATTCCTTCATACCAATCTAATCAGGATCCGTCTCGGACAAGATTGCTTAACTCCATTAACTAGGTTTGCCGACCCATTGATCAGGGTCGAGATAACCAGTCAAATGCTTGACGACATGGAGCAGCAGATGCAGACAATTCATAAAGATATAAAAGCTACCCAGGATCAACAGAAACAATATACAAATAAGAAGAGGACAGTCAGAGAATTCAAAGAAGCAGATATGGTCTTCACTGAGTACGAAGTTCTTTATCTCTTGGGGAGTATAAGTAGCTATCCCCCAGATATTGTGGACCAAAGAAAGTAGGTGACTTAGCCTACCAACTTCTTTTATCTCCTCATCTCAAAATTCTTAATGCCTTCTATAGAAAAATGTGCCAAAACCAAATCATGGAAAGACGGTAAAACTTGAGTGGCAAGATACCGTTGGCTTCTAAGTTACGCTAGCTCCTTCCTTTATATAAGTCGTAACTTTTACTTGCCACTCGCAGTAATATTACTTCCATCGATCTCCCTTCTTTTTAATCTCCTTCATGGCTTGACAATAGGAATTAGTTTTATCCATGATGATTTCTCACCTTCAAGATGCAAGCGAGTCTGTGAAGAAGGATTTTATAGAACAGTATGAGCGCTCACTTTTTCCTCACTTGGGAACTTCTGTAGCTCAAACCAAATGGCGGACCTATCAAGACATAACTAGGATAACACCCTGGGGTCAGCAGCACTTTCGTAATAATGTCCGCTTGGCCATGGTTATTGAAGCCTTGGGTTTGGGTCCTCGATACTACTGCGTCATGAGATCAAGACATCTTGGGTTTTCTGAGCGGGTCTTCTTACTGGCGTGTTTTCTTCCTCATCAAAAGATATGCCTTTACCCCGTTTTTGGCTTGTCTCTCAGAGGTCCTTTAGTTAGATCACCTCATACCACTGAGGTAGGTGCGACAATAACCAGCCGAATTATTCCCATAGATGAGTTACCTTATACGTGCGCAGCTTGTGAGTGCTGCTTTTGTGACCATATGATGGACGGGCTTATAGAAGTGTAAAGAGTTCTTCTATCTTTACTGTATATGTTCCAAGAATGAATAAAGTTGAAATCTTGTTCTTGTCTTGAATCTTGCTCTCTTTAAGACTTTTCTTGGTGGTTAATCTTAATTAAATTTTTTCTCTAAGTCTCATATTCGTGCATCTTGCAAAATTACCCCCAGTTTGTGAGTTGAGGATATCTCACGTTTTTCAAGTGGGAGAGAATGTAAGATTCCTCCCCAGCCTCTCAAGATGTCCAACATCTTCCCCTGTAATCAATCCCCTCTTCAAAAATATAAAAGATCTTGTCTCTGCCTATTTTGACGTAGAGAGAGAAAATATTCTAGAGAGAGAATATTCAGATTTTTAATTTTTTTGGATAGAAAAATATCTCATCTTATTAAAATGAATTCCCCTGAAACAGAAATTCAAAAAGAACTTTCCAATGTGCAGTTGGAATTAATTGGAAATGAGTATAAAGGACCTTAGCCTAAGGGTCTAGATTTTGAGAAATTTTTGGATTATGGTCCAATTAAGGTTCCTATGGGTCAATAGCATCAATCCATGTGTAGGGAGGAGATAAATCCAATTTGTAAAAGAAGATACCCAAAAATGAGTAAATGCTCACATAAGATGAAGAGTTGACTATATACAAGGTTTATTAGTAAGAAACTATGAGTAATATCAAAAATATGAGATATTTTGGGTATCCAAAAATGAGTAAATGCTCACATAAGATGAAGAGTTGAAAATGTACAAGGTTTATTAGTAAAAAAACTATGAGCAATATTAAAAATATGAGATATTTTGGGTATAATAATTTCATTTTTAATACATATGTAAGGAAGGGGAGTCCATTAAAGGAGGTGCATATTTCACATGCTTGAATGAGTTTTAAACTCAAAAATAATGTGATATTTTTATCTCTCCTCTCTCTTGAATCAAACCAAATCAAAATGGAACCAAACCGAATAAAAAAGGAACCAAACTAGATCCAAATCTAGTCCAAATTCAACCAAACTGAATTTGGAAAATTCTAGAATTCAGTTAGCTTTGGTTAGAGCTTCCCTCTCCTATAAATAGAACATGAGTCCTTTGAAAGAAATAGAAGAATTTTACTATACTAGAGTTATGCTGAAATAATGCTAATTTCTACTATTCTCTAAAATTCTCTCCAAATTGAAGAAATTGGAGCTTCCCTCTTTCTTCAATCCCCATTGGTGGCTCCATCAACATACTTAACCAATTGATTGGTTGGGGGCCTCTACCGTGAAGGTAAATGGTGAATTTTGATCTTTTCTATAATTTCTCAAGGTTTCTCTCTTCTCAACCCCTCTCAAGCTTGAGAAGCTTAATTGGAATGGTTTTTGAATGCTATTGAAGTTAATTGATGAATGGTAGTGAAGAGTTACATAATTTGATGAATGTTATTGAAGTTAATTGATTAATGATAGTTAAGAATTACATAAATTTCTATTTATGCTTAATTCAAATGGTTTTTATGTAATTTCTCTCTCTCACTCAAGAAATGGTCATACTCATGACCCATTCTCAATCCAAATGAAGCTTTTCATAAAGTTTTTCCTTAATCCAAGATTAATCTATACTTAAGGCCAAATTAATGGCTTTTTTCTATGCTTTTAGTTTATGTATTTCATGAAGATTGATGATTCAATCCATTATGGATTATTGATCCAATTAGGGATCATTCTAATTATTTCTTTAATGATAAGCTTTATCCCTTAGAAAAATTAAGATTTATCAGTCATAGCAGCGGAGCTATGGCAAAATTTTTATAAAAATTATGCATAAAATAATTTCATTCAAAGCATGAAAAGAGGACTTCCTACCATATTCTAGGAATTATCATCATAGATTAATTGAAGATATTCATTGTAATCATAGAGAAATTGATTTTTATATTATGCATAATTGATTTTCATGCATAGAGGTATGCATAAAAGATTATTATTTTAACATAAAAGTGTTACTTTTATCATAATTAGATTTCATGCATAGAGGTATGCATAAAAGATTATTATTTTAATGTAAAAGTGTTACTTTTATCACAATTGAATTTCATGCATAGAAGTATGCATAAAAGATGATTATTTTATTATAAAAGTGTTACTTTTATCATATTTGGATTTCATGCATAGAGGTATGCATAAAAGTTGATTATTTTATTATAAAAGTGTTACTTTTATCACAATTGAATTTCACGCATAGAAGTATGCATAAGAGTTGATTATTTTATTATAAAAGTGTTACTTTTATCATATTTGGATTTCATGTATAGAGGTATGCATAAAAGTTGATTATTTTATTATAAAAGTGTTACTTTTATCACAATTGAATTTCACGCATAGAAGTATGCATAAGAGTTGATTATTTTATTATAAAAGTGTTACTTTTATCATATTTGGATTTCATGCATAAAGGTATGCATAAAAGTTGATTATTTTATTATAAAAGTGTTTCTTTTATCACAATTGAATGTCATGCATAGAAGTATGCATAAGAGTTGATTATTTTATTATAAAAGTGTTACTTTTATCATATTTGGATCTCATGCATAAAGGTATGCATAAAAGTTGATTATTTTATTATAAAACTGTTACTTTTATCACAATTGAATTTCATGCATAGAAGTATGCATAAGAGTTGATTATTTTATTATAAAAGTATTACTTTTATCATATTTGGATTTCATGCATAGAAGTATGCATAAAAGATATTCTTTTTATACTAAAAGTGTGATTTTCATCATAAATGGATTTTATGCATAACTTAGATGCATAAGAGAAATTCTTTTATTCTAAAAGTGTAATTCCTACCAAATTGAATTTATGCATATAGGAAGATGCATAAAAGATTGATTCAAAAGTGTCATTCTCATCTAAATTGAATTTATGCATAGGAAGATGCATAAAAGATTGAATTTTAATTCAAAAGTGTCATTCTCATCTAAATTGAATTTATGCATAGGAAGATGCATAAAAGATTGAATTTTAATTCAAAAAGAATATAAAAAAGATGCATAAAAGATTGAATTTTAATTCAAAAAGATTGAATCACACTTTTAGTATAAAAAGAATATCTTTTATGCATACTTCTATGCATGAAATCCAAATATGATAAAAGTAACACTTTTATAATAAAATATTCAACTCTTATGCATACTTCTATGCATGAAATTCAATTGTGATAAAAGTAACACTTTTATAATAAAATAATCAACTTTTATGCATACCTCTATGCATGAAATCCAAATATGATAAAAGTAACACTTTTATAATAAAATAATCAACTCTTATGCATACTTCTATGCATGAAATTCAATTGTGATAAAAGTAACACTTTTATAATAAAATAATCAACTTTTATGCATACCTCTATGCATGAAATCCAAATATGATAAAAGTAACACTTTTATAATAAAATAATAATCTTTTATGCATACATCTATGCATGAAATTCAATTGTGATAAAAGTAACACTTTTACATTAAAATAATAATCTTTTATGTATACCTCTATGCATGAAATCTAATTATAATAAAAGTAACACTTTTATGTTAAAATAATAATCTTCTATGCATACCTCTATGCATGAAAATCAATTATGCATAATATAAAAATCAATTTCTCTATGATTACAATGAATATCTTCAAATAATCTATGATGATAATTCCTAGAATATGGTAGGAAGTCCTCTTTTCATGCTTTGAATGAAATTATTTTATGCGTAATTTTTATAAAAATTTTGCCATAGGGATAAAGCTTATCATTAAAGAAATAATTAGAATGATCCCTAATTGGATCAATAATCCATAATGGATTGAAGCATCAATCTTCATGAAATACATAAACTAAAAGCATAGAAAAAAGCCATTAATTTGGCCTCAAGTATAGATTAATCTTGGATTAAGAAAAAGCTTTGTGAAAAGCTTCATTTGGATTGAGAATGGGTCATGAGTATGACCATTTCTTGAGTGAGAGAGAGAAATTACATAAAAACCATTTGAATTAAGCATAAATAGAAATTTATGTAATTCTTAACTGTCATTAATCAATTAACTTCAATAGCATTCATCAAATTATGTAACTCTTCACCACCATTCATCAATTAACTTCAATAGCATTCAAAAACCATTCCAATTAAGCTTCTCAAGCTTGAGAGGGGTTGAGAAGAGAGAAACCTTGAGAAATTATAGAAAAGATCAAAATTCACCATTTACCTTACACAAATTGCTTGATTCTTTGTTCACGGTAGAGGCCCCCAACCAATCAATTGGTTAAGTATGTTGATGGAGCCACCAATGGGGATTGAAGAAAGAGGGAAGCTCCAATTTCTTCAATTTGGAGAGAATTTTAGAGAATAGTAGAAATTAGCATTATTTCAGCATAACTCTAGTATAGTAAAATTCTTCTATTTCTTTCAAAGGACTCATGTTCTATTTATAGGAGAGGGAAGCTCTAACCAAAGCTAACTGAATTCTAGAATTTTCCAAATTCAGTTTGGTTGAATTTGGACTAGATTTGGATCTAGTTTGGTTCCTTTTTTATTTGGTTTGGTTGTATTTTGATTTGGTTTGATTCAAGAGAGAGGAGAGATAAAAATATCACATTATTTTTTAGTTTAAAACTCATTCAAGCATGTGAAATATGCACCTCCTTTAATGGACTCCCCTTCCTTACATATGTGTCAAAATGAAATTATTATATCCAAAATATCTCATATTTTTAATATTGCTCATAGTTTTTTACTAATAAACCTTGTACATTTTCAACTCTTCATCTTATGTGAGCATTTACTAGGCTGGGGAGGAATCTTACACACACACACACACACACACACACACACAGAGAGAGAGAGAGAGAGAGAGAGAGAGAGAGAGAGTTGAGAGTAAACTGTAGGATTCTTGGTGAATGTGCCTCTTGTTTATTATGTGAGAGTGAGCAAGAGTGAGAGTCCTTGTGGGTGCATGCGAACCTCCTAGCAGTGTAAATAAGGAGAGGAATTTTGATGGACAACTTTTCAAAGTAGTCATTGTTGACCTTTAACTCATGAGGATACTGAGCTTGTTGTGGTAGGCTCACACTTGTCGTTTTAATATGACTAACTGTTGTAGCCTCCTTGTAAATCCACCCTTGAAGAAAGCAGTAACAACATGTTGCAAACAATTCTAACACACTAAGACTAGAGTTGATAATTATAAAAAATTTGGCATGTGAAAATCACCAACTCTTGACAAGTGTGGCACATTTTTTGCTTCAAAAATTTTTTTCCTCTAAACTCTTAAAAATCAATCCAGACCTTGCAAACTTTGACGTAAGTACATCCAAGGGATTCACATTAGGACACCACTCTTTTTAGTAGGTTTCACCAGCTTCTTCACACCTGCTTCTTCAACAATAACACATGTATCATCATTGTAAGCATTCAAAGATCAGAACAACCAAGTGATAAGTGAGCTTTTATTTGTTTCCTAAAAAAAGGGCCTAAGTAGAGGCTCATTTTTACAGTAGATGATCCAAAGGGAGAGGAAAATCTCTACTTTTTGGTGTGCAAAATATGTGTCAAATGAAGACACCTCTCTTAAACAAGGCAAAACCATAAAATCCACCAACTCCTACATGAAAAGGGAAACAACATATGATTGAAACGCAAGGGTTTATTTGTGAGGTTTTGTGTGAAAAATATATACCAAATTATGATGCATCTTCTAAAAAAATGACATCAAACAAGGCAAAAACCATAAAATCCAACTCCTACATAAAAAGAGAACTTCAAAACTTTAATAATTAATGTGTGGAATTGAGGATAAGAATTATAACCTCTATAAAAGTAATATATTAAAGCTATAAAAAGCTTGAA
Source organism: Cibotium barometz (assembly GCF_041138505.1). Taxonomy (NCBI): domain Eukaryota; kingdom Viridiplantae; phylum Streptophyta; class Polypodiopsida; order Cyatheales; family Cibotiaceae; genus Cibotium; species Cibotium barometz. Next base: position 15,349,228 of record NC_141079.1, read on the forward strand.
AGTTGTTCTGATCGTTTCAGCAAGACCTAGTTTGAAGAAGAAGAATGTAGGTCTCTAAATAAGAGGGAAAAGTTAAGATAATCCTCCTTATGTACATGTTCAAAAATACATACAAAATTCCTAAGGTTGCCTTACAACAAGTTTCCTCCATATGGCAATAAGGAAAGAGACCATTAGATCCATGAAAACAAGACGACAAAATGGGAGTCAATGATGGCATTCAAGAACATAAATAGGGCATGGTCTCTAGTTATTTGAAGCTTTTGGGCTAGAATAGCGAAACTCTATGCACTACCTCTGTCAACCAATGCTCTCCAAGCCCATCTTCAACATGCAGAGGAAAATGTTTACCAAATAAGTTTCTATCCTCTGGGTGAATCATTACAAGAAAAAAAAACTATATGTGAAGCCACAAAGCCTAAAAACCTTAAAAATTTTCAGATGAATTCATTAGCATCAAAGCCAGTATTTGACATGCTAAGAACATTTCCTATGCATACTAACATGACCATAGGAACCGATGGAAAGGTTTATGCGGTCACTACATAGCATAAAGCTATCATTAGTAAAGGGTTTCGTTCACCAATCAAAATATGTGTGGATTATGCAAAACAAACGGCTTAAAGGAGCTTACTTATCACAAGATTTCACTGAATGTGTTATCAAAGAACGAGAAATCTAGTACCATGTGGCTCACTATACATCCATGCTTTTTTATTAAGTAGTGCTTGAAAATAGCACTGCATTTTTTGTGTGCTTACATCGCAAATTGTGCTTGTGTAAAAGTGACCAAGGAGACACACTTATATGCTATTCTAAATAATCCATGAAAGAAGCAAACTTATGAGAATAAGCTTCGTGTTTGATCCATGTGATGCAAGTGTTAAAGCAACTTTTAGTACCTCCTTTGGGAACAAAAGCCCATAATAGCACCATGCAAGCCAGCGAATACCCAAGTGTGCCTTAGCACAAATGGGAAACGATGCTAGTTCTATACAGTGGCCCTCTACCATAGTAGTAGAATCTTGTTATACCCTCAATTGTTAAAAATATCATTGAATAAACTTAGCAAATACTGGGCAGCAGGATAATACTTAACAACCCCCCCATTAGATACCGACATCTATATCCTCTCAAAGAAATATGGTTTGGTTTGTGGTGTCCCCACTCATAACCATGTGTTCTCTTATATTGTGCCCATTTCCTAGAATATGTTAATCATAATTGCTAAAGAAACAACCAAGCATCTAATCCTAGGTAGCATCACTTTCTTCTTCCCCCGTGAGCAGCCTTAGTGCTACCTATACCACCTAGCACTCAACCCCAAGTTGACAATACAACTCAAGGAGCTCCAAATCCAATCCTCAAGGGCGTGTATATAGAAGAATGCACAATATTGAAAGTAGGGCCATCAACACAATACAAAACACTGAAGTACAGAAAGAAGTGGGGAGTAAATAATATTTTGGCTTGCAAACTTGATTACAAGCTGATGACATCCATCCACCCATGTGCTAGATAAGGAGCTTTTAAGGAGGATGTCATTTCTTAAAATAGTCCTCAAACACAATGAGCTTGATAATAAACTAAGGTTGCTAAACTAGTCTATATATAGTACCCAAGGTCGGTATGGTAGGTCGGCCATTGAGCAAATGCCTCTCCAATAGTACTAAGCTTTGAACCTACCCTTGTACCTTCTTAACCCCTTTGTTTCAAGAATAGCCCCCTTGAACCCTATTGTTTTTTAATTAAAGAGCTGTTAGATAATGAGCCATTAGCTACTATGACACTGTATGCAAGTATGTGTAAAGTGGACTCACCTAAGTCATTTCACTTTACTCAATGAAGAGTTTGAGCCCATCACAATTTATTACCAAACTTATGTAGCTATACTATAAAGGATCAAGACATAAATACCATGTATGGCTATACCAAAGGATCAAGACATAAATAACCATTTATTACCAAACTCATGTAGCTATACCAAAGGATCAAGACATGAATAACCATGTATAGCTATACGAAAGGCTCAATAAATAAATAACCCTAAGCTATAATAGCCAACATACCAAAGGATCAAGACATGAATAACCATGTATAGCTATACCAAAGGCTCAAGAAATAAATAACCCTAAGCTATAATAGCCAACATACCAAAGGCTCAAGACTCAAGACATAAATAACCCCAACTACAACAACAGGCCCTATACAATGCTTCCATTGCTAAGGCTGCCACTAGGTTGCTAAATTTCTAATAATAGCTACCAATATCAGCAGAAGCTGAACTAGTCTAGCCCCTTTCCAACAATCACCTCCAACCCCCATTGCACATTTGCATACTCGATGTGTTGTTATTACTAATTATTGGAACAAGGAAAATTTGAGTCCCTACCATACCGCGTCCTAGCCCATCACATAGTGGATATGAGTAGTAAGTGATAGACATCACTAATCTCATTGCTTTTCTATCCTATGAAGTCCAAGTGCCCATAAGTTTTTTGTTGTAAATAATTCCACATTGTAGCAAGATCTTACACACCAACCTAGAAGGAATTTTAAGAGCCCACATAGAGAGATAAAAATAGAGCAAATCTCTAAGGCCCATTCAATCAATCCTTGAGGTGCTAGAGAAAGATAAAATCCAAATGAGGATTACCCAAGGTTCCCATAAACAAGTTAAGACACTACTTTGAGAGTGACAAAATGAACACAATGTTGCTTACAAAGGCAAACAACTCATTGCAATCTTAGATGGTGGCATTGTAGTTAGCATTATTAGCAAGGGAGTTCTCACAAAACTTGGGGAAACCCTCACCTAGACAATACCAATCTCTCGGTGAAGTTTAGCTGATGAAAATAATGCTACGTCACTTGGTGTCCTATTATGTAATGCGAAAATCAAAACCTTGGCTTGATTTTTTGCCTATCTTGAATTAGTTTTATCCCTGATGATTTCTCACCTTCAAGACGCAAGAGAGTCTGTGAAGAAAGACTTTATAGAACAGTATGAGCGCTCACTTTTTCCTCACCTAGGAACTTATGTAGCTCAGACCAAATGGCGGACCTATCAAAACATAACTAGGGTAACACCCTGGGGTCAGCAGCACTTTCGTAACAATGTCCGCTTGGCCATGGTTATTGAAGCTTTGGGTTTGGGTCCCCGATACTACTGCGTCATGAGATCAAGGCATCTTGGGTTTTCTGAGCAGGTCTTCTTACTGGCGTGTTTTCTTCGTCATGAGAAGATATGCTTTTATCCCGTTTTTGGCTTGCCTCTCAGAGGTCCTTTGTTAGATCACCTCATACCACTGAGATAGGTGCGGCAATAACCAGTAGAATCATTCCCATAGATGAGTTACCCTATACTTGTGCAGCTTGTGAGTGCTGCTTTTGTGACCATATGATGGACGGGCTTATGGAAGTGTAAAGAGTTCTTCTATCTTTACTGTATAGGTTCCGAGAATGAATAAAGTTTAAATCTTGTTCTTATCTTGCTTTCTTTAAGACTTTTCTTGGTGGTGAATCTTGATTAAAATTTTTCTCTAAGTCTCATATTCATGCATCTTGTGAAATTATCCCAGTTTGCGAGATGAGGACATCTCGCATTTTTTAAGTGGGGTAGAATGTAAGATTCCTCCCCCAACCCCCCTTTTTGATGTCTAGTATCTTCCCCTGTAATCAATCCCTCTTCAGAAATATAAAGACCTTGTTTCTAACTGTTTTAGCCTAGAGAGAGAAAATTATTCTAGAGAGAGAATATTCAGATTATGAATATTTTTGGATAGAAAAATAACTCATCTTATTAAAATAAGTTCCCCTGAAACAGAAATTCAAAAAGAATTTTCCAATGTGCAATTGGAATTAATTGGAAATAGGTATAAAGAACCTTAGTCTAAGGGTCTAGATTTTCAGAAATTTTTGGATTATGGTCCAATTAAGGTTCCTATGGGCCAATAGCATCAATCCATGTGTAGGGAGGAGATAAATCCAAATTGTAAAAGAAGATACCCAAAAATGAGTAAATGCTCACATAAGATGAAGAGTTGAAAATGTACAAGGTTTATTAGTAAAAAACTATGAGCAATATTAAAAATATGAGATATTTTGGGTATCCAAAAATGAGTAAATGCTCACATAAGATGAAGAGTTGAAAATGTACAAGGTTTATTAGTAAAAAGCTATGAACAATAAAATTTTGACACATATGTAAGGAAGGAGAGTTCTTTAAAGAAGGTGCATATTTCACATAAGATGAAGAGTTGAAAATGTACAAGGTTTATTAGTAAAAAACTATGAACAATAAAATTTTGACACATATGTAAGGAAGGGGAGTTCTTTAAAGAAGGTGCATATTTCACATAAGATGAAGAGTTGAAAATGTACAAGGTTTATTAGTAAAAAAACTATGAGCAATAGAATTTTGACACATATGTAAGGAAGGGGAGTTCTTTAAAGGAGGTGCATATTTCACATGCTTGAATGAGTTTTAAACTCAAAAATAATGTGATATTTTTATCTCTCATATCTCTTGAACCAAACCAAATCAAAATGGAACCAAATCGAATCAAAAAGTAACCAAACTAGGTCCAAATCTAGTCCAAATTCAACCAAATTGACTTGGAAAATTCTAGAATCAGTTTGTTTGGTTAGGAGCTCAATTTTTCCTATAAATAGAAGCCTTCCCTTGTTGAAAAATATATAGTGTCTTATGCATTGTTACTCTACTCTACCTAAGCTAAGAACTGTGAATTCTTTAATAATTCACTAGTTTTTGATACTTCTCTCTTTCTTCAATCTCCATTGGTGGCTCCATCAACATACTAAAGCAATTGATTGGTTGGGGGCCTCTACCGTGATCAAAGAATCAAGCAAATTATAAGATAAGTATAGTGAATTTTGATCTTTTCTATAATTTCTCAATGATTCTCTCTTCTCAACCCCTCTCAAGCTTGAGAAGCTTAATTGATATGGTTTTTGAAATGCTATTGAAGTTAATTAATTAATGATAGTAAAGAATTACATAAAATTCTATTTATATTTAATTCTAATGGTCTTTCTCTCTCTCACTTAAGAAATGGTCATACTCATGACCCTTTTCAATCCAAATGAAGCTTTTCATAAGGCTTTTCCTTAACCCAAGATTAAGCTATGCTTGAGGCCAAATTAATGGCTTTTCTCTATGCTTTTAGTTTATGTATATCGATGATTCAATCCATTATGGATTGATGATCAATTAGAGACCATTCTAATTATTTCCTTAGTGATAAGCCTTATCTCTTAGAAAAAATTGAGATTTATCAGTCATAGTAGCGGAGCTATGGCAAAATTTTTATAGAAATTATGCATAAAATAATTTCATTCAAAGCATAAAAAGAGGACTTCCTACCATATTCTAGGAACTATCATCCTAGATTAATTAAAAGAATTTTACTATGCATGGAGATGTGGATGTTTGCATGTAGATGTAGATGTATGATTGTGAGTGTGAATGTGGAGGTGGATGTATGCATGGAGATGTGGATGTATGCATGTAGAAGTAGATGTATAGATGAGGATGTAAATGGAGATGTGGATGGATGCATGTAGATGTAGATGTATAGATGTATAGATGTAGATGTGAATGGAGATGTGGATGTATGCATGTAGATGTAGATGTATAGATGTAGATGTGGATGTGGAGGTGGATGGATGCATGTAGATGTAGATGTATAGATGTAGATGTGAATGGAGATGTGGATGTATGCATGTAGATGTAGATGTATAGATGTAGATGTGGATGTGGAGGTGGATGTATGCATGTAGATGTAGATGTGGATGTAGATGTGGAGGTGGATGTATGCATGTAGATGTAGATGTATAGATGTGGATGTGAATGTGGAGGTGGATGTATGCATGGAGATGTGGATGTATGCATGTAGAAGTAGATGTATAGATGAGGATGTAAATGGAGATGTGGATGGTTGCATGTAGATGTAGATATATAGATGTAGATGTGAATGGAGATGTGGATGTATGCATGTAGATGTAGATGTATAGATGTAGATGTGGATGTGGAGGTGGATGGATGCATGTAGATGTAGATGTATAGATGTAGATGTGAATGGAGATGTGGATGTATGCATGTAGATGTAGATGTGGATGTAGATGTGGAGGTGGATGTATGCATGTAGATGTAGATTTATAGATGTGGATGTGAATGTGGAGGTGGATGTATGCATGTAGATGTAGATGTATGGAGGTGAATGTGAATGTGGATGTGGATGTATGCATAGAGATGTGGATGTATGCATGTAGATGTGAATGTACGCATATAGATGTGGATGTATGGATGTGAATGTGCATGTAGATGCGGATGTATGGATGTGGATGCATGAATGTGCATGTAGATGTGGATGTGAAAATAGATGTATGGATGTAGATATGGATGTATGGATGTGAATATATGATATGTGATGTGAAGGAATCTAAAGTGATGAGATGGAAAATGATGTGATGGGATGAGTATACATATAAATGGAATATGGAATAAGTAATGTAGATTGATGAGGGATAATGTGGAAAAATGAAAGTTAAAATAGAAATTGTATTGTAAATTGTTTGTAAATGCTGTTTGTAAATGACTGTTTTATGTCAAGAATGCTGGGGGAGCATTTTGACCATCTTGTGATTAAGGTCGTGGAGACCTAATTGATAAAGTTGCAACTGCTGACGGAGAGTCAATGAAGGACATCTCGCGTAGCAAGGTCGGCCGAGGTCTTGACCAGCCTCGGTGCGATTAAAATGGTGAGCTTCCGGTACGGTGGATGAGGGGCCAAGGAAGCGGCCTATGAGTGAAGCGCTAGGTCACCTGCGAAGGATCCTAGAGGGTGCTGACCATACGGTGCTCGAGCTCTGGGTCGCCTAGGATACCCACGCGTGCGTCGAGAAAGATATTGGAACAAGAGTAGGAGTTGTTTTCTGAAATCGGGCATGGATCTGGTTGATTGACCTTGCTGGTCTTCAATGGATGAGTCCATGGCTCTTTATATGGATCTGTTGGTTGATCTTGCTGATCTTCAACGAGAGTCCATCTTGATAAGTGATTATATTACCGAGTATTATGGGCTAGGGATTAGGAAACGGCCCCTGAGTGGACAGGTGGTGAGCATCCTAGTTGCCAATGATGCCATAGATACTCTGATGAAGGAATGATGGGAAAATTAAGAATCAACTGGATAAATTGGAAGATGGTGATCAGTGATACTATGGTTTTATTAAAGGATTGTTTTAAACTGGTTGAATCTGTGAAAAGGCAATTTCATATTGGGTGTGTGAGTGGTGTGACTAGTTTTATTTTGCTTGGAACTCTTTTCCTTGGTACTCGGGACAAAACCTAACCAAATTCTTAATTGGATCCCATCACTACACTGGTTGGGCGGTTGGCTAACCCATGGGACTGGATGGGGTTAGGCTGGACTGATGGATCCGTAAATCGAGACTCAAACTTTTGTCTTTATGATAGATAAAATAAATCCCGGACAGTAACTGTTCTATGGATAGGAATCAACGGCTGTGCCTCTTGAATGGGGAAAAAAGCGTTGATCCCAATGATCCAAGTGCAAGTTTCTTCCTCCATCTGACCAAGTATCTTATAGATGTAATTGGATCAACTCGATCAGAAATGATCTTGACTACGTTAGAGTAAAAAAGTTATCATGGTGGAATCACCCGTGCTTTCCGGTAAAGGAAGTTTTTTCCGGGTTCGGTTTTGGAACAACCGACGGATTAGTCTCTTATCCGGATATCTGTGGGTGAGGCCCCGAATGTGGGACCCCTGTCCCACGCGAGAAGTGCTACTTCCGCTGCTAGTATCCCGAATCTGTTGCTCGGTGGGAACAGGGATCCTACACCACATAGAGAGAAGAAAATAGAGCAAATCTCTAAGGCCCATTCAATCAATCCTTGAGGTGCTAGAGAAAGATAAAATCCAAATGAGGATTACCCAAGGTTCCCATAAACAAGTTAAGACACTACTTTGAGAGTGACAAAATGAACACAATGTTGCTTACAAAGGCAAACAACTCATTGCAATCTTAGATGGTGGCATTGTAGTTAGCATTATTAGCAAGGGAGTTGTCAGGAAATGTGGGGAAACCCTCACCTAGACCATGCCAATCTCTCAGTGAAGTTTAGCTGATGAAAATAATGCTGCTACGTCACTTGGTGTCCTATTATATAATGAGAAAATCAAAATCTTGGCTTGATTTTTTGCCTATCTTTTGTGGTGATGAGCCTTTCAATAGGATCATATAAGATGATCCTTGGGCAACCCTATATAAGGGATTCAAACTTAGTCCATGAGATGGCCAATCACATCTACCCTCCAAAAGGGAGACCTTACTCTGAAAGTTATGTAAATTATTATTATTTCTTATCTTTCATCTCAGCCATACTGCTACTACTAAGTATTTACATATTTTGCAATTTCCATATAATAACCGTCCATACTGCTACTACTAAGACAACACCATTTAAGATAGTCTATGGTAAGGCTTTGCTGACCCCTACGGCTCAGCTTTCACATTCTATAGAGGCTACAAATTCTTTTGTGTAGAGACTTTGACCAAATTCACAAGTTAGTGAAATTGAACATTCAAAAAGCTCGACAGAAGTACATGAAGTATGCAAATAGTAAACATAAACATGTCATCATCTTCAATGAAGGCAACTGTTTGCTTATTCGTATTAAGTCCATAGAGACCAACCCTATGGTAAAGTTAGCTCCTAGATTTTATGTACGTTTCAAGATGATTAGTGCCAAGATAAATGATAGTGCATTTAAGTTGGAGCTACCTTCCAATTGACATATTCATTATTCTTTTCATGTTTTTGAGACCATTTTGAGGACCGCTACCCTTCTGATCCATTATTAGAAGAGCCTGCTGAGTTAGTAGATGAAGAAAAACATCTTGTGCCTCAGTCTATCATTGACCATGAGACCATCACCACACACACATATGCAGCACTTATGTCAAGTATCTTGTGACTTTCAAGAAACATACTATTAAAAATATTAAATGGATACCAAAAATTTTATCTCATCCACTCATACCATCGTAAATCTAACTAATGAAGTTGTTACTTCATTACGAGCCATCCCTTCCCAAAGATTTTATCCTCAAAATCTAATATATATATTTATATATATAATTATACATCAATGAGAAGTGAAGGTTTTATAATATCCATTAGACAAAAAAAAAGATAGGAAGATCTCCAAAAGTAACCATGCTCATACTCGATATAGAACTAGATCCTCCAAGTGTGAGAAAATAAATATCCTTGATTTTCATATGGTCCCATGAATAAAGCCTCCAAAGAAATTATCGAGTGAACCTTGTCAATCAATCATACCACATGGTCAAGAAACATCCTCCATAGACAGACCTTGTTATTGCACATAGGAAAGCTTGTAGGCAAACGAATTACATTATAGTTGCAACTAATTATTTTATTGAGAATAGTATAAGGCTTGTGCGATAAGTTAGGATAATGCCCAAACAACGACTGATTTTTTAATTGAGAAAACAATTTGTAGTTTTAAAACTCCATCTGAGTTGGTTTCAGATCGTGGCACTCATTTCCTAAATGATGTCATCGAACACAACACTGAATATCTAAACATACGACATGATAAGATGAGTGGTGTGACCGATGATGACATCATCCCCAAGGGTAAATACTTTCATTTGATGAGGAACTCCTCTATGCTTCTATTCCTTAACTCTCATGTCCTTCTTCCCCATAATCCTCTCTGGCTCATAAATGTTTTCTCCCTCTTCACCCATAGGTGGAAACTCTTCCACTTCTCTAGGGATAGAACCCATATACTTCTTGGGATTATACGAATGAAATACATCATGGATTATTGTAGAATGAGGGAGGCCAAGCTTGCAGAAAAATCACCAACCCTTTTGAGTACCAAGTATAGACCATAGTATCTATGAGCAAACTTGGGATTAGTGGAACCCTTGAAAGTGTTGTGGTAGCTCTTTGGTAGGTTCAAGAGTATATAATCTCCTTCTTAAATCTTTACATCATGCTTATGCTCATGTGCATTAGCCTTTATAACCTCTTGGGCTTTCTTCATATTGCCCTTACATAGTTGAAGAAGTTGTTTCATTTTTTCCAACTCTTCTTTTAGCTAATGGGTTTACCACCTTGTCTTCTTGGAAAGCTATGGAACACACAAGCACTTGATACCCATAAACAGCCTCAAAGGGAGATATCTCAATGCTTAAATGCTTACTAGAATTACGGTAAAATTTAGCAAGATGTAGTGTAGGTTTCTCGGTGATCAAGGGGCCAATTCTGTTAGAGAGACGTAGGATTCTTGGTGGCCAATAACCAAGCTTACAATAAGGTTTTCGGGTGAATAAGGGCCAACCGTATATTCTCATCATCTAAGGAGCAGTCCCCCTTTGTGCCAATTTGAGTTTCTTGTGTGTTAGAAAGAGAGAGAGAGAGAGAGAGAGAGAGAGAGAGAGAGAGAGAGAGAGTTGAGAGTTGAGAGTTGAGAGTTGAGAGTAAACTGTAGGATTCTTGGTCCAAAGGCTTCAAACATTATGACACCACTCTTTTTAGTAGGTTTCACCTGCTTCTTCAACATTAACACATGTATAATCATTGTAGCATTCAAAGATCAGAACAACCACAAGTGATGAGTAAGTGAGCTTTTATTTGTTTCCTAAAAAAAAGGGCCTAAGTAGGGGCTCATTTTTACAGTAGATGATCCAAAAAAAAAGTGAGCTTTTATTTGTTTCCTAAAAAAAAGGGCCTAAGTAGGGGCTCATTTTTACAGTAGATGATCCAAAGGAGGGAGAGGAAAATCTCTACTTTTTGGTGCGCAAAATATGTGTCAGATGAAGACACCTCTTAAACAAGGAAAAACCATAAAATCCACCAACTCCTACAAGAAAAGGGAAACAGCATATGATTGAAAGGCAAGGCTTTATTTGTGAGGTTTTGTGTGAAAAATATATACCAAATTATGATGCGTCTTCTAAAAAAATGACATCAAACAAGGCAAAAACCATAAAATCCAACTCCTACATAAAAAGAGAACTTCAAAACTTTAATAATTAATGTGTGGAATTGAGGATAAGAATTATAACCTCTATAAAAGGAATATATTAAAGCTATAAAAAGCTTGAAAGCTGTTTTGATCGTTTCAGCAAGACCTAGTTTGAAGAAGAAGAATGTAGGTCTCTAAATAAGAGAGAAAAGTTAAGATAATCCTCCTTATGTACATGTTCAAAAATACATACAAAATTCCTAAGGTTGCCTTACAACAAGTTTCCTCCATATGGCACTAAGGAAAGAGACCACTAGATCCATGAAAACAAGACGACAAAATGGAGGTCAACGATGGCATTCAAGAACATAAACAGGGCATGATCTCTAGTTATTTGAAGCTTTTGGGCTAGAATAGCGAAACTCTATGCACTACCTCTATCAACCAATGCTCTCCAAGCCCATCTTCAACATGCAAAGGAAAATGTTTACCAAATAAGTTTCTATCCTCCGGGTGAATCATTACAAGAAAAAAAAAACTATATGTGAAGCCACAAAGCCTAGAACCCTTAAAAAATTTTCAGATATAATAGGAGCTGAATATTGCCATGGGGAGACTAGTAGCAAATGTTGGAGATGTTAAACCCAAAGAAAATATAGAGTCTCAAGAAAACAATGGTGTGGAGCATTCATAAGCATCAAAGCCAGTATTTGACATGCTGAGAACATTTCCTATGTATACTAACATGACCATAGGAACCAATGGAAAGGTTTATGGGGTCACTACATGGCATAAAGCTATCATTAGTAAAGGGTTTTGTTCACCAATCAAAATATGTGTGGATTATATGCAAAAAAATAAGGGCTTAAAGAAGCTTACTTATCACAAGATTTCACTGAATGTGTTATCAAAGAACGAGAAATCTAGTACCATGTGGCTCACTATACATCCATGCTTTTTTATTAAGTAGTGCTTGAAAATAGCATTACATTTTTTGTGTGCTTACATCGCAAATTGTGCTTGTGTAAAAGTGACCAAGGAGACACACTTATATGCTATTCTAAATAATCCATGAAAGAAGTAAACTTATGAGGCCACCTCAACCACTTACACACTATCACTTGCTTCCCGATCGAACAGATCTATTATTGGCCTCAACTACTACACATGAGGTATATCTATAATAATCTATTCCCGATTGAAGAGATCTATTCTTGGCGTCAACGAATACATGAAGCAAATGTATGATAAGCTTCGTGTCTGATCCATGTGATGCAAGTGTTAAAGCAACTTTTAGTACCTCCTTTGGGAACAAAAGCCCATAATAGCACCATGCAAGCCAGCGAATCCCCATGTGTGCCTTAGCAAAAATGGGAAACGGCGCTAGTTCTATACAGTGGCCCTCTGCCATAGTAGTAGAATCTTGTTATACCCGAGCAATCGTTAAAAATCTCATTGAATAAACTTAGCTAATACTGGGCAACAAGGTAATATTTAACAACCCCCCCATTAGATACCGACATCTATATCCTCTCAAAGAAATATGGTTTGGTTTGTGGTGTCCCCACTCATAACCATGTGTTCTCTTATATTGTGCCCATTTCCTAAAATATGTTAATCATGATTGCTAAAGAAACAACCAAGCATCTAATCCTAGGTAGCATCACTTTCTTCTTCCCCCGTGAAAGTAGCCTTAGTGCTACCTATACCACCTAACACTCAACCCCAAGTTGACAATACAACTCAAGGAGCTCCAAATCCAATCCTCAAGGGCGTGTATATAGAAGAATGCACAATATTGAAAGTAGGGCCATCAACACAATACAAAACACTGAAGTACAGAAAGAAGTGGGGAGTAAATAATATTTTGGCTTGCAAACTTGATTACAAGTTGATGACATACATCCACCCATGTGCTAGATAAGGAGCTTTTAAGGAGGATGTCATTTCTTTACATTAGGACCTCAATGGAGGCTTCTTGGGCCCTTTTATTTGGCAGTTTAAGGAGTCAAACCTTTTCTCTTAAGAAGAAACGTTTTCTAATTAGAAGCTTCAAAACGGCTACTTTATTCGAATTTGAATTTTGGGGGAAAAATGGAATTTAAAATATAGCGAACAAAACCATATCATGTAACATATCTATGGAAAGCTCTTGATGCGTAGATCACAGATCTATAATCTCCGCGCAAATCGGAGCATGTATGTAGAAGTTATGGAGGTCCGAAAATTGTAAAATTACCTCCCTCCCTTTTTGGGGGAAAAAGTGCACCCTTTGACCACTCTTACACCTCTCTTACAAACCCAACATTTCAGTCCACATGGCAACCCCCCACATTTGGCTATTCCTTAATCACCTTGATTAGGCTTGGGCAAATTAAAGGGCCCAAGAAGACCCCATTCACTTCCTAATGAAAAGAGTCCTCAAACACAATGAGCTTGATAATAAACTAAGGTTGCCAAACTAGTCTATATATAGTATCCAAGGTCGGTATGGTAGGTCGGCCATGAGCTTGATAATAAACTAAGGTTGCCAAACTAGTCTATATATAGTACCCAAGGTCGGTATGGTAGGTCGGCCATGTCCACAACTTTGTCCACAAGGACCAATTAACCATACCATTTGAGTAGGACCATATTAGATTACAACTAAGCCTAATAGGAACTTAACATAGCCCCCACATCCATCTTTTGAGACCTTCTAGCTCCGCAACCCCCCGAGCAGTCACTAATAATGCAATCACATAGAGCTTACAAGCATGCATCCTACGTGGCAGAGTGTTAAGTCTACCTAAGTCATCTCCTAACCATCTGGCCACCATCTAGTGTCTAAAGTGGGAATTGTTCGAGGTGCTTGGGTGCTCACCACAACAATGGCTACTCCTCATAAAGGGGCCTTACAAAATAGAGCACATCCAAGGGTGGAGCATTGAGCAAATGCCTCTCCAATAGTACTAAGCTCCGAACCTACCCTTGTACCTTCTTAACCCCTTTGTTTCAAGAATAGCCCCCTTGAACCCTATTGTTTTTTAATTAAAGAGCTGTTAGATGGGGAGCCATTAGCTACTACGACACTGTATGCAAGTATGTGTGGAGTGGACTCACCGAAGTCATTTCACTTTACTCAATGAAGAGTTTGAGCCCATCACAATTTATTACCAAACTTATGTAGCTATACTATAAAGGATCAAGACATAAATACCATGTATGGCTATACCAAAGGATCAAGACATAAATAACCATTTATTACCAAACTCATGTATGGCAGCATAATGAGGAGCTTCACATAGCAAAGAAATTCGTGTATTTCTCATTAGGAGGGCTATCATTTTATAGCCAAGGTGTACATGGTTGAGTGACATCATTGCTTACATATCATCAAGGGCATCCAAGGCCATCTCCCCCCACATGGCTCCCTAGAATATAGCCTCCAGAGCATCTTCTGAAACTCGCCTATCTCAAGTAGGGGTTTACCCTTCATTCACCTAGATTCTCTTCATATTACATGGTCCTTTTACATTTCATTGTGTGCCTTAACCTTAGACCATGACATTGATCACATATTCCAACAATCACATCTACCCTCCAAAAGGGAGACCTTACTCTGAAAGTTATGTAAATAATTATTATTTCTTATCTTTCATCTCAGCCTAAAGCACTGGGATAAGTATTTACATAAGTGTAGTGTAGGTTTTTTGGTGATCAAGGGGCCAATTATGTTAGAGAGACGTAGGATTCTTGGTGGCCAATAACCAAGCTTACAATAAGGTTTTCGGGTGAATAAGGGCCAACCGTATATAAGTGACTTTTTCTCATCATCTAAGGAACAGTCCCCCTTTGTGCCAACAATCACCCCCAACCCCCATTGCACCTTTGCATACTCGATGTGTTGTTATTACTAATTGTTGGAACAAGGAAAATTTGAGTCCCTACCATACCGCGTCCTAGCCCATCACCTAGTGGATATGACTAGTAAGTGATAGACATCACTAATCTCATTGCTTTTCTATCCTATGAAGTCCAAGTTCCCATAAGTTTTTTGTTGTAAATAATTCCACATTGTAGCAAGATCTTACACACCAACCTGGAAGGAATTTTAAGAGCCCACATAGAGAGAAAAAAATAGAGCAAATCTCTAAGGCCCATTCAATCAATACTTGAGGTGCTAGAGAAAGATAAAATCCAAATGAGGATTACCCAAGGTTCCCATAAACAAGTTAAGACACTACTTTGAGAGTGAGAAAATGAACACAATGTTGCTTACAAAGGCAAACAACTCATTGCAATCTTAGATGGTGGCATTGTAGTTAGCATTATTAGCAAGGGAGTTCTCATGAAACTTGGGGAAACCCTCACCTAGACAATACCAATCTCTCGGTGAAGTTTAGCTGATGAAAATAATGCTACGTCACTTGGTGTCCTATTATGTAATGCGAAAATCAAAACCTTGGCTTGATTTTTTGCCTATCTTTTGTGGTGATGAGCCTTTCAATAGGATCATACAAGATGATCCTTGGGCAACCCTATATAAGGGATTCAAACTTAGTCCATGAGATGGCCAATCACATCTACCCTCTAAAAGGGAGACCTTACTCTGAAATTATTATTTCTTATCTTTCATCTCAGCCTAAAGTAGTGGGATAAGTATTTACATATTTTGCAATTTGCATATAATAACCATCCATACTGCTACTACTAAGACAACACCATTTAAGATAGTCTATGGTAAGGCTTTGCCGACCCCTACGGCTCAGCTTTCACATTCTATAGAGGCTACAAATTCTTTTGTGTAGAGACTTTGACCAAATTCACAAGTTAGTGAAATTGAACATTCAAAAAGATCGACAGAAGTACATGAAGTATGCAAATAATAAACATAAACATGTCATCATCTTCAATGAAGGCAACTATTTGCTTATTCATATTGAGAAAATGAGACTTAAGTCCATAGAGACCAACCCTATGGTAAAGTTAGCTCCTACATTTTATGTACCTTTCAAGAAAGGGGAGAATGGCACAACTACCATTATCAAGGCCTCCCATCCCATCACCTTGAAGGGTAGAATGGCACCACTGCCATTCTCCATTACATTCAAGGAAGAATGGTAGTGCTGCCATTCTTACGGCATCACATCACCTTAAAGGGGCAATGGCACTATTACCATTCTCGTATATTCAACGAAGAAAGGCAATGATGCCTTTTTTGGGGCAACCCATCATTTTGGTTGAAGGTGAGAATGGCAAAACTACCATTCTCAAGGCCTCCCATCACATCACCTTAAAGGGGAGAATGGCACTAGTGCCATTCTAAAGGACATCCATCCCATCACCTTGAAAGGGGATAAGGGTACCATTTACATTCTCCCTTACGTTCAAGGAAGAATGACAGTGGTGCCATTCTCAAGGACTTCCATCACCTTAAAGGGTGAAAAGACACCATTGTCATTCTCCTTACCAAAATCTCATCCACTCATACCATCGTAAATCTAACTAATGAAGTTGTTACTTCATTACGAGCCATCCCTTCCCAAAGATTTTATCCTCAAAATCTAATATATATATTTATATATATAATTATACATCAATGAGAAGTGAAGGTTTTATAATATCCATTAGACAAAAAAAAAGATAGGAAGATCTCCAAAAGTAACCATGCTCATACTCGATATAGAACTAGATCCTCCAAGTGAGAAAATAAATATCCTTGATTTCCATATGGTCCCATGATTAAAGCCTCCAAAGAAATTATCCAGTGAACCTTCTCAATCAATCATACCACATGGTCAAGAAACATCCTCCATAGACAGACCTTGTTATTGCACATAGGAAAGCTTGTAGGCAAACGAATTACATTATAGTTGCAACTAATTATTTTACTGAGAATAGTATAAGGCTTGTGCGATAAGAAAGGATAATGCCCAAACAATGACTGATTTTTTAATTGAGAAAACAATTTATAGCTTTAAAACTCCATCTGAGTTGGTTTCAGATCGTGGCACTCATTTCCTAAATGATGTCATCGAACACAACACTGAATATCTAAACATACGACATGATAAGATGAGTGGTGTGACCGATGATGACATCATCCCCAAGGGTAAATATCTAAACATACGACATGATAAGATGAGTGGTGTGACCGATGATGACATCATCCCCAAGGGTAAATACTTTCATTTGATGAGGAACTCCTTTCCTTAACTCTCAATGTCCTTCTTCCCCACAATCCTCTCTGGCTCATAAATGTTTTCTCCCTCTTCACCCATAGGTGGAAACTCTTCCACTTCTCCAGGGATAGAACCCATATACTTCTTGGGATTATACGAATGAAATACATCATGGATTATTGTAGAATGAGGGAGGCCAAGCTTGCAGGAAAAATCACCAACCCTTTTGAGTACCAAGTATAGACCATAGTACCTATGAGCAAACTTGGGATTAGTGGAACCCTTGAAAGTGTTGTGGTAGCTCTTTGGTAGGTTCAAGAGTATATAATCTCCTTCTTAAATCTTTACATCATGCTTATGCTCATGTGCATTAGCCTTTATAATCTCTTGGGCTTTCTTCATATTGCCCTTACATAGTTGAAGAAGTTGTTTCATTTTTTCCAACTCTTCTTTTAGCTAATGGGTTTACCACCTTGTCTTCTTGGAAAGCTATGGAACACACAAGCACTTGATACCCATAAAGAGCCTCAAAGGGAGATATCTCAATGCTTAAATGCTTACTAGAATTATGGTAAAATTTAGCAAGATGTATGTTTTTCGGTGATCAAGGGGCCAATTATGTTAGAGAGACGTAGGATTATTGGTGACCAATAACCAAGCTTACAATAAGGTTTTCGGGTGAATAAGGGCCAATCGTATATAAGTTACTTTTTCTCTTCATCTAAGGAACAGTCCCCCTTTGTGCCAATTTGAGTTTCTTGTGTGTTAGAGAGAGAGAGAGAGAGAGAGAGAGAGAGAGAGACAGAGAGTTGAGAGTAAACTGTAGGATTCTTGGTGAATGTGCCTCTTGTTTATTATGTGAGAGTGAGCAAGAGTGAGAGTCCTTGTGGGTGCATGCAAACCTCCTAGCGGTGTAAATAAGGAGAGGAATTTGGAGGGACAGCTTTTCAAAGTAGTCATTGTTGACCTTTAACTCGTGAGGATACTGAGCTTGTTGTGGTAGGCTCACACTTGTCATTTTAATATGACTAACTGTTGTAGCCTTTTGGTAAAGCCACCCTTGAAGAAAGTAGTAACAACATGTTGCAAACAATTCTAACACACTAACACTAGAGTTGATAATTTTAAAAAATTTGGCATGTGAAAATCACCAACTCTTGACCAAGCGTGGCTCATTTTTTGCTTCAAAATTTTTTTTCCTCTAAACTCTTAAAAATCCATCCAGACCTTGCAAACTTCGACATAAGTACATCCAAAGGCTTCAAACATGATGACACCACTCTTTTTAGTAGGTTTCACCTGCTTCTTCAACATTAACACATGTATAATCATTGTAGCATTCAAAGATCAGAACAACCACAAGTGATGAGTAAGTGAGCTTTTATTTGTTTCCTAAAAAAAAGGGCCTAAGTAGGGGCTCATTTTTACAGCAGATGATCCAAAGGGAGAGGAAATCTCTACTTTTTGGTGCGCAAAATATGTGTCAAATGAAGAGACACCTCTCTTAAACAAGGCAAAACCATAAAATCCACCAACTCCTACATGAAAGGGGAAACAACATATGATTGAAAGGCAAGGGTTTATTTGTGAGGTTTTGTGTGAAAAATATATACCAAATTATGATGCGTCTTCTAAAAAAATGTCATCAAACAAGGCAAAAACCATATAATCCAACTCCTACATAAAAAGAGAACTTCAAAACTTTAATAATTAATGTGTGGAATTGAGGATAAGAATTATAACCTCTATAAAAGGAATATATTAAAGCTATAAAAAGCTTGAAAGCTGTTTTGATCGTTTCAGCAAGACCTAGTTTGAAGAAGAAGAATGTAGGTCTCTAAATAAGAGGGAAAAGTTAAGATAATCCTCCTTATGTACATGTTCAAAAATACATACAAAATTCCTAAGGTTGTGTAAGATCCCTGTTTCCACCGCGCAACGGATTCGCGGTGCTAGCAACGGAAGTAGCCTTTCTTGCGTGGGCCAGGGTCCCACACTTGTAAGATTCCTCCCCCAACCCCTTTTTGATGTCTAGCATATTCCCCTGTAATCAATTCCTTTTCTGAAATATAAGAGATCTTGTTTGTGGCTGTTTTAACCTAGAGAGAGAAAATTATTCTAGAGAGAGAATATTCAGATTTTGAATATTTTTGGATAGAAAAATATCTCATATAATTAAGATGAATTCCCCTGAAACAGAAATTCAAAAAGAATTTTCAAATGTGCAATTGAAATTAATTGGAAATAGGTATAAAGAACCTTAGTCTAAGGGTCTAGATTTTCAGAAATCTTTAGACTATGGTCCAATTAAGGTTCCTATGGGCCAATAGCATCAATACATGTGTAGGGAGGAGATAAATCCAATTTGTAAAAAGAAGATACCCAAAAATGAGTAAATGCTCACATAAGATGAAGAGTTGAAAATGTACAAGGTTTATTAGAAAAAAAAAACACATATGTAAGGAAGGGGAGTTCTTTAAAGGAGGTGCATATTTCACATAAGATGAAGAGGTGCATATTTCACATAAGATGAAGAGTTGAAAATGTACAAGGTTTATTAGTAAAAAAAAAACTATGACACATATGTAAGGAAGAGGAGTTCTTTAAAGGAGGTGCATATTTCACATAAGATGAAGAGTTGAAAATGTACAAGGTTTATTAGTAAAAAACTATGAGCAATATTAAAAATATGAGATATTTTGGGTATCCAAAAATGAGTAAATGCTCACATAAGATGAAGAGTTGAAAATGTACAAGGTTTATTAGTAAAAAAAACACATATGTAAGGAAGGGGAGTTCTTTAAAGGAGGTGCATATTTCACATAAGATGAAGAGTTGAAAATGTACAAGGTTTATTAATAAAAAAACTATGACACATATGTAAGGAAGGAGAGTTCTTTAAAGGAGGTGCATATTTCACATGCTTGAATGAGTTTTAAACTAATAAAAATTGAGATATTTCATCTCTCCTCTCTCCTCATTCAAGTCTAGTTCCAAAAAGTTAGCTTAACTGACCTAAAAATGGTCAAAAAGTGACCAAACTGACTTGGAAAATTCTAGAATCAATTTTTCCTATAAATAGAAGCCTTCTCTTGTTGAAAAAAATATAGTGTCTTATGCATTGTTACTCTACTTTACCTAAGCCAAGAACTATGAATTCTTTATGTAGATATAGTGTCTTATGCATTGTTACTCTACTTCACCTAAGCCAAGAACTATGAATTCTTTATGTAGATATAGTGTCTTATGCATTGTTACTCTACTCCACCTAAGCCAAGAACTATGAATTCTTTATGTAGATATAGTGTCTTATGCATTGTTACTCTACTCCACCTAAGCCAAGAACTATGAATTAGTTATGTAGATATAGTGTCTTATGCATTGTTACTCTACTCCACCTAAGCCAAGAACTATGAATTCTTTAATAATTCACTAGTTTTTGACACTTGTCTCTTTCTTAAATCCCCATTGGTGGCTCCATCAACATACTAAACCAATTGATTGGTTGGGGGCCTCTACCGTGATCAAAGAATCAAGCAAATTATAAGATAAGTATAGTGAATTTTGATCTTTTCTATAATTTCTCAATGATTCTCTCTTCTCAACCCCTCTCAAGCTTGAGAAGCTTAAAGAATTACATAAAATTCTAATTATATTTAATTCTAATGATTTTTCTCTCTCTCACTTAATAAATGGTCATACTCATGACCCTTTTCAATCCAAATGAAGCTTTTCATAAGGCTTTTCCCTAATCCAAGATTAAGCTATGCTTGAGGCCAAATTAATGGCTTTTTTCTATACTTTTAGTATATGTTTATCGATGATTCAATCCATTATGGATTGATGATCCAATTAGAGACCATTCTAATTATTTTCTTAATGATAAGCCTTATCTCTTAGAAAAAAGTGAGACTTATTAGTCATAGTAGCAGAGTTATGGCAAAATGTTTATAGAAATTACGCATAAAATAATTTCATTCAAAGCATAAAAAGAGGACTTCCTACCATATTCTAGGAACTATCATCCTAGATTAATTAAAAGAATATTATTAGGCATGGAGATGTGGATGTTTGCATGTAGATGTAGATGTATAGATGTGAGTGTGAATGTGGAGGTGGATGTGTGCATGGAGATGTAGATGTATGCATGTAGAAGTAGATGTATAGATGAGGATGTAAATGGAGATGTGGATGGATGCATGTAGATGTAGATGTATAGATGTAGATGTGAATGGAGATGTGGATGTATGCATGTAGATGTAGATGTATAGATGTAGATGTGGATGTGGAGGTGGATGGATGCATGTAGATGTAGATGTATAGATGTAGATGTGAATGGAGATGTGGATGTATGCATGTAGATGTAGATGTATAGATGTAGATGTGGATGTGGAGGTGGATGTATGCATGTAGATGTAGATGTGGATGTAGATGTGGAGGTGGATGTATGCATGTAGATGTAGATGTATAGATGTGGATGTGAATGTGGAGGTGGATGTATGCATGTAGATGTAGATGTATGGAGGTGAATGTGAATGTGGATGTGGATGTGGATGTATGCATAGAGATGTGGATGTATGCATGTAGATGTGGATGTATGGATGTGAATGTGCATGTAGATGTGGATGTATGGATGTGGATGCATGAATGTGCATGTAGATGTGGATATGAAAATAGATGTATGGATGTAGATGTGGATGTATGGATGTGAATATATGATATGTGATGTGAAGGAATCTGAAGTGATGAGACGAAAAATGGTGTGATGGGATGAGTATACATATAAATGGAATATGGAATAAGTAATGTAGATTGATGAGGGATAATGTGGAAAAATGAAAGTTAAAATAGAAATTGTATTGTAAATTGTTTGTAAATGACTGTTTTATGTCAAGAATGCTGGGGGAGCATTTTGACCGTCTTATGATTAAGGTCGTGGACCTAACTGATAAAGTTACAACTGCTGACGGAGAGTCAATGAAGGACGTCTCGCGTAGCAAGGTCGGCCGAGGTCTTGACCAGCCTCGGTGCGATTAAAATGGTGAGCTTCCGGTATGGTGGATGAGGGGCCAAGGAAGCGGCCTATGCGTGAAGCGCTAGGTCACCTGCGAAGGATCCTAGAGGGTGCTGACCATATGGTGCTCGGGCTCTGGGTCACCTAGGATACGCACGCGTGCGTCGAGGAAGATATTGGAACAGAGTTGGAGTTGTTTTCTGAAATCGGGCATGGATCTGGTTGATTGACCTTGCTGGTCTTCAATGGATGAGTCCATGGCCCTTTATATGGATCTGTTGGTTGATCTTGCTGATCTTCAACGAGAGTCCATCTTGATAAGTGATTATATTGCCGAGTATTATGGGCTAGGGATTAGGAAACGGCCCCTGAGTGGACAGGTGGTGAGCGTCCTAGTTGCCAATGATGCCATAGATACTCTGATGAAGGAATGATGGGAAAATTAAGAATCAACTGGATAAATTGGAAGATGGTGATCAGTGATACTATGGTTTTATTAAAGGATTGTTTTAAACTGGTTGAATCTGTGAAAAGGTAATTTCATATTGGGTGTGTGAGTGGTGTGGATAGTTTTATTTTGCATGAACATCCGGCTAGGGGGCCTTGGAACTCTTTTCCTTGGTACCCGGGACAAAACCTAACCAAATTCTTAATTGGATCCCATCACTACAGTGGTTGGGCGGTTGGTTAACCCATGGGACTAGATGGGGTTAGGCTGGACTGATGGATCCGTAAATCAAGACTCAAACTTTTGTTTTTACGATAGATAAGATAAATCCCAGACAGTAACTGTTCTATGGATAGGAATCAAGGGCTGTGCCTCTTGAATGGGGAAAAAAGCGTTGATCCCAATGATCCAAGTGCAAGTTTCTTCCTTAATCTGACCATGTATCTTATAGATGCAATTGGATCAGCTCGATCAGAAATGTTCTTGACTACGTTAGAGTAGAAAGTTATCTAGGTGGAATCGCCCGTGCTTTCCGGTAAAGGAAGTTTTTCCGGGTTCGGCTTTGGAACAACCGACGGATTAGTCTCTTATCCGGATATCCGTGGTGGGTGAGGCCCCGAAGTGGGACCCCTGTCTCGCGCGAGAAGTGCTACTTCCGCTGCCAGTATCCTGAATCCGTTGCTCGGTGGGAACATGGATCTTACAGTTGGTTTCAGAGCATTTGGTTAATAAAGATCAACTGAGAAGACAAATATATCAAAAATTTATCAAGAAACACAAAAAGGTTATAATTTTGTGAGATAATTCATACAATTTGATATTCAAACTGAAACTCATAATTTGGTAATTGGGTCTTCAGATGGAAGTACCGCATTTATATAGAATCCCTGACTTGCTTGAGGCCTAGACATGATAGTATTTACCTTATAATTCCAAGGGCCGTGACTACCCGTATATACCGAGAGTATACTGCAGCTCTTTACTGACAGTATATACGAGTAAATCTAAGACTTGAAATTATAAGCGTTAATGCTATCTAGATGATGATTTCGAATGTGATTGATATGATTTTAATTCTGTTTGAGAATTGATGAATTGATTTGGATTCTGATTGAAAATGCTGATTGGAAAATGTTGATTTCTAAAAATTAGTTGAAATATAATGAAACCTCAATGAGGGGGAATGGGACGAGTCCCTGTGATGATATTCATAACTAGAATGATGATAATGAATTCAGCAAATCACTATGAGATTAGTGGGTTGTGCTGTTAGATTGCTACTGTTAATACTTGACCGGTAGATCAAGTTAAGGGATGTCAAATTGAGAACTTGCTTGACTGAAATTTTCGTGGAGGAATGTTCCGAAGGAAACTTTTCGGTCTAATGGACCATTATCATGTTAAAGATATGAATGACATGATCTGAATGAATTGTTATTTAATGATGAGTTCTATATAAGGGATATTTATCCTAGTGTTCTGTTGGGTTGACCAGAATATAAGGAACCCCAGAATAAAATTGGATCTTAAGAAAAAGAGTTGTCCTCTACCTTGCGAGATGAGGACATCTCGTACTTTTTAAGTGGGGTAGAATGTAAGATTCCTCCCCAGCCTTCGAGGTATACAGGAGTAAGAATCTCCCTTTCTGATCTTATAATTATTCTCTCTCTAAAATAAAAGAAGTTCTTTATCTCTTGGGGAGTATAAGAAGTTATCCTCCAGATATTGTGACCTTATATCTGAATTCAATGAAAGTAGGTGACTTAGCCTACAAGCTTCTTTTATCTCCTCATCTCAAAATTCTTAATGCCTTCTATAGAAAAATGTGTCAAACACAAATCATGGAAAGACGGTAAAACTTCAGTGGCAAGTTACCGTTGGCTTCTAGGTTACGCTAGCTCCTTCCTTTATATAAGTCGTAACTTTACTTGTCGCTCACAGTAATCTTACTCCCATCAATCTCCTTTCTTCTTAATCTCCTTCATGGCTTGGCAACAAGAATTAGTTTTATCCCTGATGATTTCTCACCTTCAAGACGCAAGAGAGTCTGTGAAGAAAGACTTTATAGAACAGTATGAGCGCTCACTTTTTCCTCACCTAGGAACTTCTGTAGCTCAGACCAAATGGCGGACCTATCAAAACATAACTAGGGTAACACCCTGGGGTCAGCAGCACTTTCGTAACAATATCCGCTTGGCCATGGTTATTGAAGCTTTGGGTTTGGGTCCCCGATACTACTGCGTCATGAGATCAAGGCATCTTGGGTTTTCTGAGCGGGTCTTCTTACTGGCATGTTTTCTTCCTCATGAGAAGATATGCCTTTACCCCGTTTTTGGCTTGCCTCTCAGAGGTCCTTTTGGTAGATCACCTCATACCACTGAGATAGGTGCGGCAATAACCAGCAGAATCATTCCCATAGATGAGTTACCCTATACTTGTGCAGCTTGTGAGGATTGCTTTTGTGACCATATGATGGACGGGCTTATGGAAGTGTAAAGAGTTCCTCTATCTTTACTGTATAAGTTTCGAGAATGAATAAAGTTTAAATCTTGTTCTTATTTTGAATCTTGCTCTCTTTAAGACTTTTTTTGGTGATTAATCTTCATTAAAATTTTTCTCTAAGTCTCATATTCGTGCATCTTGCGAAATTATCCCAGTTTGCGAGATGAGGACATCTCGAATTTTTTAAGTGGGGTAGAATGTAAGATTCCTCCCCCAACCCCTTTTTGATGTCTAGCATATTCCCCTGTAATCAATTCCTTTTCTGAAATATAAGAGATCTTGTTTGTGGCTGTTTTAACCTAGAGAGAGAAAATTATTCTAGAGAGAGAATATTCAGATTTTGAATATTTTTGGATAGAAAAATATCTCATATAATTAAGATGAATTTCCCTGAAACAGAAATTCAAAAAGAATTTTCAAATGTGCAATTGGAATTAATTGGAAATAGGTATAAAGAACCTTAGTCTAAGGGTCTAGATTTTCAAAAATCTTTAGACTATGGTCCAATTAAGGTTCCTATGGGCCAATAGCATCAATACATGTGTAGGGAGGAGATAAATCCAATTTGTAAAAAGAAGATACCCAAAAATGAGTAAATGCTCACATAAGATGAAGAGTTGAAAATGTACAAGGTTTATTAGAAAAAAAAAACACATATGTAAGGAAGGGGAGTTCTTTAAAGGAGGTACATATTTCACATAAGATGAAGAGTTGAAAATGTACAAGGTTTATTAGTAAAAAAAAAACTATGACACATATGTAAGGAAGAGGAGTTCTTTAAAGGAGGTGCATATTTCACATAAGATGAAGAGTTGAAAATGTACAAGGTTTATTAGTAAAAAACTATGAGCAATATTAAAAATATGAGATATTTTGGGTATCCAAAAATGAGTAAATGCTCACATAAGATGAAGAGTTGAAAATGTACAAGGTTTATTAGTAAAAAAAAACACATATGTAAGGAAGGGGAGTTCTTTAAAGGAGGTGCATATTTCACATAAGATGAAGAGTTGAAAATGTACAAGGTTTATTAATAAAAAAACTATGACACATATGTAAGGAAGGAGAGTTCTTTAAAGGAGGTGCATATTTCACATGCTTGAATGAGTTTTAAACTAATAAAAATTGAGATATTTCATCTCTCCTCTCTCCTCATTCAAGTCTAGTTCCAAAAAGTTAGCTTAACTGACCTAAAAATGGTCAAAAAGTGACCAAACTGACTTAGAAAATTCTAGAATCAGTTTGTTTGGTTAGGAGCTCAATTTTTCCTATAAATAGAAGCCTTCCCTTGTTGAAAAAAATATAGTGTCTTATGCATTGTTACTCTACTTCACCTAAGCCAAGAACTATGAATTCTTTATGTAGATATAGTGTCTTATGCATTGTTACTCTACTCCTAAGCCAAGAACTATGAATTCTTTATGTAGATATAGTGTCTTATGCATTGTTACTCTACTCCACCTAAGCCAAGAACTATGAATTCTTTATGTAGATATAGTGTCTCTACTCCACCTAAGCCAAGAACTATGAATTCTTTATGTAGATATAGTGTCTTATGCATTGTTACTCTACTCCACCTAAGGCAAGAACTATGAATTAGTTATGTAGATATAGTGTCTTATGCATTGTTACTCTACTCCACCTAAGCCAAGAACTATGAATTCTTTAATAATTCACTAGTTTTTGACACTTCTCTCTTTCTTAAACCCCCATTGGTGGCTCCATCAACATACTAAACCAATTGATTGGTTGGGGGCCTCTACCGTGATCAAAAAATCAAGCAAATTATAAGATAAGTATAGTGAATTTTGATCTTTTCTATAATTTCTCAATGATTCTCTCTTCTCAATCCCTCTCAAGCTTGAGAAGCTTAATTGATATGGTTTTGAAATGCTATTGAAGTTAATTAATTAATGATAGTAAAGAATTACATAAAATTCTAATTATATTTAATTCTAATGATTTTTCTCTCTCTCATTTAAGAAATGGTCATACTCATGACCCTTTTCAATCCAAATGAAGCTTTTCATAAGGCTTTTCCCTAATCCAAGATTAAGCGAGGCCAAATTAATGGCTTTTTTCTATACTTTTAGTTTATGTTTATCGATGATTCAATCCATTATGGATTGATGATCCAATTAGAGACCATTCTAATTATTTCCTTAATGATAAGCCTTATCTCTTAGAAAAAAGTGAGACTTATTAGTCATAGTAGCAGAGTTATGGCAAAATGTTTATAGAAATTACGCATAAAATAATTTCATTCAAAGCATAAAAAGAGGACTTCCTACCATATTCTAGGAACTATCATCCTAGATTAATTAAAAGAATATTATTAGGCATGGAGATGTGGATGTTTGCATGTAGATGTAGATGTATAGATGTGAGTGTGAATGTGGAGGTGGATGTGTGCATGGAGATGTAGATGTATGCATGTAGAAGTAGATGTATAGATGAGGATGTAAATGGAGATGTGGATGGATGCATGTAGATGTAGATGTATAGATGTAGATGTGAATGGAGATGTGGATGTATGCATGTAGATGTAGATGTATAGATGTAGATGTGGATGTGGAGGTGGATGGATGCATGTAGATGTAGATGTATAGATGTAGATGTGAATGGAGATGTGGATGTATGCATGTAGATGTAGATGTATAGATGTAGATGTGGATGTGGAGGTGGATGTATGCATGTAGATGTAGATGTGGATGTAGATGTGGAGGTGGATGTATGCATGTAGATGTAGATGTATAGATGTGGATGTGAATGTGGAGGTGGATGTATGCATGTAGATGTAGATGTATGGAGGTGAATGTGAATGTGGATGTGGATGTGGATGTATGCATAGAGATGTGGATGTATGCATGTAGATGTGAATGTACGCATATAGATGTGGATGTATGGATGTGAATGTGCATGTAGATGTGGATGTATGGATGTGGATGCATGAATGTGCATGTAGATGTGGATGTGAAAATAGATGTATGGATGTAGATGTGGATGTATGGATGTGAATATATGATATGTGATGTGAAGGAATCTGAAGTGATGAGACGGAAAATGATGTGATGGGATGAGTATACATATAAATGGAATATGGAATAAGTAATGTAGATT
Source organism: Cibotium barometz (assembly GCF_041138505.1). NCBI lineage: Eukaryota > Viridiplantae > Streptophyta > Polypodiopsida > Cyatheales > Cibotiaceae > Cibotium > Cibotium barometz. Next base: position 15,377,529 of record NC_141079.1, read on the forward strand.
GATGAGGGATAATGTGAAAAAATGAAAGTTAAAATAGAAATTGTATTGTAAATTGTTTGTAAAAATGACTGTTTTATGTCAAGAATGCTGGGGGAGCATTTTGACCGTCTTGTGATTAAGGTCGTGGACCTAACTGATAAAGTTGCAACTGCTGACGGAGAGTCAATGAAGGACGTCTCGCGTAGCAAGGTCGGCCGAGGTCTTGACCAGCCTCGGTGCGATTAAAATGGTGAGCTTCCGGTACGGTGGATGAGGGGCCAAGGAAGCGGCCTATGCGTGAAGAAGCGCTAGGTCACCTGCGAAGGATCCTAGAGGGTGCTGACCATACGGTGCTCGGGCTCTGGGTCACCTAGGATACCCACGCGTGCGTTGAGGAAGATATTGGAATAGAGTTGGAGTTGTTTTCTGAAATCGGGCATGGATCTGGTTGATTGACCTTGCTGGTCTTCAATGGATGAGTCCATGGCCCTTTATATGGATCTGTTGGTTGATCTTGCTGATCTTCAACGAGAGTCCATCTTGATAAGTGATTATATTACCGAGTATTATGGGCTAGGGATTAGGAAACGGCCCCTGAGTGGACAGGTGGTGAGCGTCCTAGTTGCCAATGATGCCATAGATACTCTGATGAAGGAATGATGGAAAAATTAAGAATCAACTGGATGAATTGGAAGATGGTGATCAATGATACTATGGTTTTATTAAAGGATTGTTTTAAACTGGTTGAATCTGTGAAAATGGAATTTCATATTGGGTGTGTGAGTGGTGTGACTAGTTTTATTTTGCTTTATCCAGGTGGAATTGCCCGTGCTTTCCGGTAAAGGAAGTTTTTCCGGGTTCGGCTTTGGAACAACCGACGGATTAGTCTCTTATCCGGATATCCGTGGGTGAGGCCCCGAATGTGGGACCCCTGTCCCGCGCGAGAAGTGCTACTTCCGCTGCCAGTATCCTGAATCCGTTGCTCGGTGGGAACAGGGATCTTACAACACTCGGGTCACGTCCACGTATATTCGGATAAAAGACTAATCCGTCGGTTTTTCCTAAACCGAACCCAGAAAAACTTCCTTTATCCGGAAAGCACGGGCGATTCCACCAGGATAACTTTTTACTCTAACGTAGTCAAGACCATTACTGATCAAACTGATCCGACTGCACCTTTAAAGGTACTTGGTCAATCAAGGATGAAACTTGCACTTGGATCATTGGGATCAACGCTTTTTTCCCCATCAAGAGGCACAGCCGTTGATTCCTATCCATAGAACAATTACTATCCGGGATTTACTTCAACTATGGTAATAACAGAAATTGAGTCTTGATTTACGGATCCATCAATCCAGCCTAACCCCATCCAGTCCCATGGGTTAGCCAACCTCCCAACCACTGTAGAGATGGGATCCAATTAGGAATTTGGTTAGGTTTTGTCCCGGGTACCAGGGAAAAGAGTTCCCAGGCCCCCTAGCCAGAAATTCATGCAAACATAAAACTAGTCACACCACTTACACACCCAATATGAAATTGCCTTTTTCTCAGCATCAACTAACTTTCAAATAATCCTTTAATGAAACCATTATGTCGCTCTGATGACAATCCTCAAAGTCTCTAGTTGAATCCTTATTTCCCGTCATTCATTCATTAGTGTACTTATGGCATCATTGGCAATCAGAACGCTCACCACCTGTTCACTCAGGGGCCTTTTCCATAGTTCCTAGCTCATAGTAACCGACAATATATTCATATAACAGAATGGAATCTCCGTGGAAGATCAGCAAGATCAACCCACAGATCCATATAAAAGAGCCATGGACTCATCCGTTGAGGACCAGCAAGGTCAATCAACCAGATCCATGCCCGGTTTCAGAAAACAACTCTTACTCCTTGTTCCAATATCTTCCTCGATGCACGTGTGGGTATCTTCGATGACCCAGAGCCCGAGCACCGTATGGTCAGCACCCTCTAGGATCCTTCGCAGGTGACCTAGCGCTTCACTCATAGGCCGCTTCCTTGGTCCCTAATCCACCGTACCGGAAGCTCACCATTTAAATTGAATACCGAGGCTGGTCAAGACCTCGGCCGACCTTGCTACGCGAGACGTCCTCCATTGACTCTCCGTCAGCACAGTTGCAACTTTATCAGTTCGGTCTTCATGACCTTAATCCTCAAGACGGTCAAAATGCTTCCCCAGCATTCTTGACATAAAACAATCATTTACAAATAGTCACAAAATACAATTTCTATAACGAACTCTCGTCTTTCCACATTATCCACTCTCGGACCACATTACTTATTCCCTATTCCATTCAATGTGTACTCATTCTCATCCATTCACTCATATAGACTACACATTATTTCACATACACACATTCACATTCACATTCATTATTCTACATACATATCCATGTTCGTACGTCCACATCATACATCCAATTTCACATTCATACATACGCATCTACATGCATATATCTATTTTCACATCCTCATTCATACATCCACATTATACATACATCCAATTTCACATTCATACATACGCATCTACATGCATACATCTATTTTCACATCCTCATTCATACATCCACATTCACATACATACATCTACATCCGAATCTACATCCATACATCCACATCCACATGTTCATTCACATTCACATCCATACATCCACATCTACATACATACATCCATTTTCACATCCTCATTCATACATCCACATCCACATACATACATACATCCGTATCTACATCTATACATCTATTCTCGCCCTAACACATCCCATATACATCTTATCCTATCAGATAAACTCTCTACCTCGTCCCATACACATCTTAACACATCTTAACTCATCTTAACACATTCTATCACATCTCATACACCTCTTATCATATCCTATCACATCTCATACACATCTTTTCACATCTTTTCACATCTCATACACCTCTTATCACATCCTATCACTTCCCATACGCATCTTATCACATCTTATCACATCTCATACACCTCTTATCACATCCTATCACTTCCCATACGCATCATATCACATATTATCACATCTCATTTAAAAATCAATCTTTTATGCATCTTCTTATGCATAAATTCATTTTAAATGAAAATGACACTTTTGAATTAAAATTCCATCTCTTATGCATCTTCCTATGCATAAACTCAATTTAGATGAGAATTGACACTTTTGAATTAAAAATCCATCTTTTTTGCATCTTCCTATGCATAAATTCAATTTGGATGAGAATAACACTTTTGAATTGAAATTCCATTCTTTTATGCATCTTCCTATGCATAAATTCAATTTAGATGAGAATGACACTTTGAATTTAAAAATCAATCTTTTATGCATCTTCTTATGCATTAGAATAAAAGAATTTCTCTTATGCATCTAAGTTATGCATAAAATCCATTTATGATGAAAATCACACTTTTAGTATAAAAAGAATATCTTTTATGCATACCTCTATACATGAAATCCAATATGATAAAAGTAACACTTTTACAATAAAATAATCAACTTTTATGCATACCTCTATGCATGAAATCCAAATATGATAAAAGTCACACTTTTACAATAAAATAATCAACTTTTATGCATACCTCTATGCATGAAATCCAAATATGATAAAAGTCACACTTTTATAATAAAATAATCAACTTTTATGCATACCTCTATGCATGAAATCCAAATATGATAAAAGTCACACTTTTATAATAAAATAATCAACTTTTATGCATACCTCTATGCATGAAATCCAAATATGATAAAAGTCACACTTTTATAATAAAATAATCAACTTTTATGCATACCTCTATGCATGAAATCCAAATATGATAAAAGTAACACTTTTATAATAAAATAATCAACTTTTATGCATACCGCTATGCATGAAATCCAAATATGATAAAAGAAACACTTTTATATTAAAATAATGATTCTTTTATGCATACCTCTATGCATGAAATCCAATTATGATAAAAGTAACACTTTTATAATAAAATAATCATCAATTATGCATAACATAAAAATCAATTTCTCCATGATTACAATAAAATTCTTTCAATTAATCTAGGATGATAATTCCTAGAATATGGTAGGAAGTTCTCTTTTCATGCTTTGAATAAAATTATTTTATGTGTAATTTTTATAAAAATTTTACCATAGCTCCGCTACTATGACTGATAAATCTCAATTTATTTTGAAGGATAAAGCTTATCATTAAGAAAATGATTAGAATGATCCCTTATTGGATCATTAACCCAATAATGGGTTGAATCATCAATATTCATGAAATACATAAACTAAAAGCATAGAAAAAAGCCATTAATTTGACCTCAAGCATAGATTAATCTTGGATTAAGGAAAAGCTTTATGAAAAGCTTCATTTGGATTGAGAATGGGTCATGAGTATGACCATTTCTTGAGTGAGAGAGAAATTACATAAAAACCATTAGAATTAAGCATAAATGGAAATTTATGTAATTCTTAACTATCATTAATCAATTAACTTCAATAGCATTCATCAAATTATGTAACTCTTCACTACCATTTATTAATTAACTTTAATAGCATTCAAAAACCATTCCAATTAAGCTTCTCAAGCTTGAGAGGGGTTGAGAAGAGAAATATTGAGAAATTATAGAAAATGACCAAAATTCACTAATTATCTTACAAATTGCTTGATTCTTTGTTCACGGTAGAGGTCCCCAACCAATAAATTGGTTAAGTATGTTGATGGAGCCACCAATGGGGATTGAAGAAAGAGGGAAGCTCCAAAAACTAGTGAATTATTAATGAATTCACAGTTCTTGGCTTAGGTGGAGTAGAGTAACGATGCATAAACACTATATATTTTTCAACAAGGGGGAGGCTTCTATTTATAGGAAAAATTGAGCTCCTAACCAAACAAACTGATTCTAGAATTTTCTGAGTCAGTTTGGTCAATTTTTGACCATTTTTAGGTCAATTAAGGTAACTTTTTGGAACTAGACTTGAATGAGGAGAGAGGAGAGAGGAGAGATGAAATATCTCAATATTTATGAGTTTAAAACTCATTCAAGCATGTGAAATATGCACCTCCTTTAAAGAACTCCCCTTCCTTACATATGTGTCAAAATAGAATTATTATACCCAAAATATCTCATATTTTTAATATTGCTCATAGTTTTTTACTAATAAACCTTGTACATTTTCAACTCTTCATCTTATGTGAAATATGCACCTCCTTTAAAGAACTCCCCTTCCTTACATATGTGTCAAAATGGAATTATTATACCCAAAATATCTCATATTTTTAATATTGCTCATAGTTTTTTACTAATAAACCTTGTACATTTTCAACTCTTCATCTTATGTGAGCATTTACTCATTTTTGGATACCCAAAATATCTCATATTTTTGATATTACTCATAGTTTCTTACTAATAAACCTTGTACATAGTCAACTCTTCATCTTATGTGAGCATTTACTCATTTTTGGGTATCTTCTTTTACAAATTGGATTTATCTCCTCCCTACACATGGATTGATGCTATTGGCCCAAAGGAACCTTAATTGGACCATAATCTAAAATTTCTGAAAATCTAGACCCTTAGGCTAAGGTCCTTTATACCCATTTCCAATTAATTCCAATTGCACATTGGAAAATTCTTTCTGAATTTTTGTTTCAGGTGAATTCATTTGAATAAGATGAGATATTTTTCTATCCAAAAATATTCAAAATCTGAATATTCTCTCTCTAGAATATTTTCTCTCTCTATGCCAAAACAGGTAGAGACAAGATCTCTTATATTTCTGAAGAGGGAATTCATTACAGGGGAATATGCTGGACATTTTGAGAGGCTGGGGAGGAATCTTACAGGTTGCCTTACAACAAGTTTCCTCCATATGGCACTAAGGAAAGAGACCACTAGATCCATGAAAACAAGACGACAAAATGGGAGTCAATGATGGCATTCAAGAACATAAACAAGGCATGATCTCTAGTTATTTGAAGCTTTTGGGCTAGAATAGCGAAACTCTATGCACTACCTCTATCAACCAATGCTCTCCAAGCCCATCTTCAACATGCAGAGGAAAATGTTTACCAAATAAGTTTCTATCCTCCGGGTGAATCATTACAAGAAAAAAAAACTATATGTGAAGCCACAAAGCCTAAAACCCTTAAAAATTTTTCAGATATAATAGGAGCTGAATATTGCCATGGGGAGACTAGTAGCAAATGTTGGAGATGTTAAACCCAAAGAAAATACAGAGTCTCAAGGAAATAATGGTGTGGAGAACTCATAAGCATCAAAGCCAGTATTTGACATGTTGAGAAGATTTCCTATGTATACTAACATGACCATAGGAACCAATGGAAACGTTTATGGGGTCACTACATAGCATAAAGCTATCATTAGTAAAGGGTTTCGTTCACCAATCAAAATATGTATGGATTATGTAAAAAAATAAGGGCTTAAAGGAGCTTACTTATCACAAGATTTCACTGAATGTGTTATCAAAGAGAATGAGAAATCTAGTACCATGTGGCTCACTATACATCCATGCTTTTTTATTAATTAGTGCTTGAAAATAGCACTGCATTTTTTGTGTGCTTACATCGCAAATTGTGCTTGAGTAAAAGTGACCAAGGAGACACACTTATATGCTATTCTAAATAATCCATGAAAGAAGCAAACTTATGAGGCCACCTCAACCACTTCACACTATCACTTGCTTCCCAATCGAGCAGATCTATTATTGGCCTCAACTACTACACATGAGGCATATCTATAATAATCTATTCCCAATTGAAGAGATCTATTCTTGGCATCAACTAATACATGAAGCAAATGTATGATAAGCTTCGTGTTTGATCCATGTGATGCAAGTGTTAAAGAAACTTTTAGTACATCCTTTGGGAACAAAAGCCCATAATAGCACCATGCAAGCCAGCGAATCCCCAAGTGTGCCTTAGCAAAAATGGGAAACGATGCTAGTTCTATACAGTGGCCGTCTGCCATAGTAGTAGAATCTTGTTATACCCTCAATCGTTAAAAATCTCATTGAATAAACTTAGTTAATCTTGGGCAGCAGGATAATACTTAACAACCCCCCCATTAGATACCGACATCTATATCCTCTCAAAGAAATATGGTTTGGTTTGTGGTGTCCCCACTCATAACCATGTGTTCTCTTATATTGTGCCCATTTCCTAAAATATGTTAATCATGATTGCTAAAGAAACAACCAAGCATCTAATCCTAGGTAGCATCACTTTCTTCTTCCCCCGTGAAAGTAGCCTTAGTGCTACCTATACCACCTAACACTCAACCCCAAGTTGACAATACAACTCAAGGAGCTCCAAATCCAATCCTCAAGGGAGTGTATATAGAAGAATGCACAATATTGAAAGTAGGGCCATCAACACAATACAAAACACACTGAAGTACAGAAAGAAGTGGGGAGTAAGTAATATTTTGGCTTGCAAACTTGATTACAAGCTGATGACATCCATCCACCCATGTGCTAGATAAGAAGCTTTTAGGGAGGATGTCATTTCTTAAAAGAGTCCTCAAACACAATGAGCTCCAACAATCACCGCCAACCCCCTTGCACCTTTGCATACTCGATGTGTTGTTATTACTAATTGTTGGAACAAGGAAAATTTGAGTCCCTACCATACCGTGTCCTAGCCCATCACCTAGTGGATATGACTAATAAGTGATAGACATCACTAATCTCATTGCTTTTCTATCCTATGAAGTCCAAGTGCCCATAAGTTTTTTGTTGTGAATAATTCCACATTTATAGTAAGATCTTACACACCAACCTGGAAGGAATTTTAAGAGCCCACATAGAGAGAAAAAAATAGAGCAAATCTCTAAGGCCCATTCAATCAATCCTTGAGGTGCTAGAGAAAGATAAAATCCAAATGAGGATTACCCAAGGTTCCCATAAACAAGTTAAGACACTACTTTGAGAGTAAGAAAATGAACACAATGCTGCTTAAAAAGGCAAACTACTCATTGCAATCTTAGATGGTGGCATTGTAGTTAGCATTATTAGCAAGGGAGTTGTCAGGAAACGTGGGGAAACCCTCACCTAGACCATACCAATCTCTCGGCGGTGAAGTTTAGCTGATGAAAATAATGCTGCTACGTCACTTGGTGTCCTATTATGTAATGAGAAAATCAAAACCTTGGCTTGATTTTTTGCCTATCTTTTGTGGTGATGAGCCTTTCAATAGGATCATATAAGATGATCCTTGGGCAACCCTATATAAGGGATTCAAACTTAGTCCATGAGATGGCCAATCACATCTACCCTCCAAAAGGGAGACCTTACTCTGAAAGTTATGTAAATTATTATTATTTCTTATCTTTCATCTCAGCCTAAAGCAGTGGGATAAGTATTTACATATTTTGCAATTTGCATATAATAACCGTCCATACTACTACTACTAAGACAACACCATTTAAGATAGTCTATGGTAAGGCTTTGCCGACCCCTACGGCTCAGCTTTCACATTCTATAGAGGCTACAAATTCTTTTGTGTAGAGACTTTGACCAAATTCACAATTTAGTGAAATTGAACATTCAAAAAGCTCGACAGAAGTACATGAAGTATGCAAATAGTAAACATAAACATGTCATCATCTTCAATGAAACAACTAGTTGCTTATTCGTATTAAGTCCATAGAGACCAACCCTATGGTAAAGTTAGCTTCTAGATTTTATGTACCTTTCAAGATGATTATTGCCAAGATAAATGATAGTGCATTTAAGTTGGAGCTACCTTCCAATTGACATATTCATTATTCTTTTCATATTTTTGAGACCATTTTGAGGACCGCTACCCTTCTCATCCAATATTAGAAGAGCCTGCTGAGTTAGTAGATGAAGAAAAACATCTTGTGCTTGAGTCTATCATTGACCATGAGACCATCACCACACACACAAATGCAGCACTTATGTCAAGTATCTTGTGACTTTCAAGAATCATCCTATTAAAAATATTAAATGGATACCAAAAATTTTATTTAGTTCTTACCAAAATCTCATCCACTCATACCATCGTAAATCTAACTAATGAAGTTGTTACTTCATTACGAGCCATCCCTTCCCAAAGATTTTATCCTCAAAATCTAATATATATATTTTATATATAATTATACATCAATGAGAAGTGAAGGTTTTATAATATCCATTAGACAAAAAAAAAGATAGGAATATCTCCAAAAGTAACCATGCTCATACTCGATATAGAACCAGATCCTCCAAGTGAGAAAATAAATATCCTTGATTTTCATATGGTCCCATGAATAAAGCCTCCAAAGAAATTATCGAGTGAACCTTCTCAATCAATCATACCACATGGTCAAGAAACATCCTCCATAGACAGACCTTGTTATTGCACATAGGAAAGCTTGTAGGCAAACGAATTACATTATAGTTGCAACTAATTATTTTATTGAGAATAGTATAAGGCTTGTGTGATAAGAAAGGATAATGCCCAAACAATGACTGATTTTTTAATTGAGAAAACAATTTATAGTTTTAAAACTCCATCTGAGTTGGTTTCAGATCGTGGCACTCATTTCCTAAATGATGTCATCGAACACAACACTTAATATCTAAACATACGACATGATAAGATGAGTGGTGTGACCGATGATGACATCATCCCCAAGGGTAAATACTTTCATTTGATGAGGAACTCCTCTATGCTTCTATTCCTTAACTCTCATGTCCTTCTTCCCCATAATCCTCTTTGGCTCATAAATGTTTTCTCCCTCTTCACCCATAGGTGGAAACTCTTCCACTTCTCCAGGGATAGAACCCATATACTTCTTGGGATTATACGAATGAAATACATCATGGATTATTGTAGAATGAGGGAGGCCAAGCTTGCAGGAAAAATCACCAACCCTTTTGAGTACCAAGTATAGACCATAGTACCTATGAGCAAACTTGGGATTAGTGGAACCCTTGAAAGTGTTGTGGTAGCTCTTTGGTAGGTTCAAGAGTATATAATCTCCTTCTTAAATCTTTACATCATGCTTATGCTCATGTGCATTAGCCTTTATAACCTCTTGGGCTTTCTTCATATTGCCCTTACATAGTTGAAGAAGTTGTTTCATTTTTTCCAACTCTTCTTTTAGCTAATGGGTTTACCACCTTGTCTTCTTGGAAAGCTATGGAAAACACAAGCACTTGATACCCATAAAGAGCCTCAAAGGGAGATATCTCAATGCTTAAATGCTTACTAGAATTACGGTAAAATTTACCAAGATGTAGTGTAGGTTTTTTGGTGATCAAGGGGCCAATTATGTTAGAGAGACGTAGGATTCTTGGTGGCCAATAACCAAGCTTACAATAAGGTTTTCGGGTGAATAAGGGCCAACCGTATATAAGTGACTTTTTCTCATCATCTACGGAACAATCCCCCTTTGTGCCAATTTGAGTTTCTTGTGTGTTAGAAAGAGAGAGAGAGAGAGAGTTGAGAGTTGAGAGTTGAGAGTAAACTGTAGGATTCTTGGTGAATGTGCGTCCAAAGGCTTCAAACATTATGACACCACTCTTTTTAGTAGGTTTCACCTGCTTCTTCAACATTAACACATGTATAATCATTGTAGCATTCAAAGATCAGAAAAACCACAAGTGATGAGTAAGTGAGCTTTTATTTGTTTCCTAAAAAAAGGGCCTAAGTAGGGGCTCATTTTTACAGTCACGATCCAAAGGAGGGAGAGGAAAATCTCTACTTTTTGGTGCGCAAAATATGTGTCAGATGAAGACACCTCTTAAACAAGGCAAAACCATAAAATCCACCAACTCCTACGAGAAAAGGGAAACAACATATGATTGAAAGGCAAGGGTTTATTTGAGAGGTTTTGTGTGAAAAATATATACCAAATTATGATGCGTCTTCTAAAAAAATGACATCAAACAAGGCAAAAACCATAAAATCCAACTCCTACATAAAAAGAGAACTTCAAAACTTTAATAATTAATGTGTGGAATTGAGGATAAGAATTATAACCTCTATAAAAGGAATATATTAAAGCTATAAAAAGCTTGAAAGCTGTGAGATCCCCCTGTTCCCACCGAGCAACGGATTCGGGTACTAGCAGCGGAAGTAGCACTTCTCGCACGGGACAGGGGTCCCACATTCGGGGCCTCGTCCACGGATATCCGGACAGAGACTAATCCGTCGGTTTTTCCAAAACCGAACCCGGAAAAACTTCCCTTACCCGAAAAGCACGGGCGATTCTACCAGGATAATTTTTTACTCTAACGTAGTCAAGATCATTACTGATCACGCTGATCCAACTGCACCTATAAAGATACTCGGTCGGATCAAGGAAGAAACTTGCACTTGGATCATTGGGATCAACGCTTTTTTCCCCATCAAGAGGCACAGCCGTTGATTCCTATCCATAGAACAATTACTATCCGGGACTTACTTCATCTATCGTAATAACAGAAATTGAGTCTCGGTTTACGGATCCATCAGTCCAGCCTAACCCCATCCGATCCCATGGGTTAGCCAACCGCCCAACCACTGTAGTGATGGGATCCAATTTGGAATTTGGTTAAGTTTTGTCCCGGGTACCAAGAAAGAGAGTTCCAAGGCCCCCTAGCCGGAAGTTCATGCAACATAAAATTAGGCACACCACTTACACACCCAATATGAAATTGCCTTTTTCTTATCATCAGCTAACTTTAAAACAATCCTTTAATGAAACCATAGTACCACTGATCACAATCTTCCAATTTATCCGGTTGATCCTCAAATTTCCCATCATTCCTTCATCAGAGTATCTATGGCATCATTGGCAACTAGAACGCTCACCACCTGTCCACTCAGAGGCCGTTTCCATAGTTCCTAGCCCATAATACTCGGCAATATAATCACTTATCAAGATGGACTCTCGTTGAAGATCAGCAAGATCAACCAACAGATCCATATAAAAGAGCCATGGACTCATCCGTTGAGGACCAGCAAGGTCAGTCAACCAGATCCATGCCCGGTTTCACAAAACAACTCTTACTCCTTGTTCCAATATCTTCCTCGACGCACGCGTGGGTATCCTAGGCGACCCAGAGCCCGAGCACCGTATGGTCAGCACCCTCTAGGATCCTTCGCAGGTGACCTAGCGCTTCACTCATAGGCCGCTTCCTTGGTCCCTCATCCACCGTACCGGAAGCTCACCATTTTAATCGAACCGAGGCTGGTCAAGACCTCGGTCGACCTTGCTACGCGAGACGTCCTCCATTGACTCTCCGTCAGCAGTTGCAACTTTATCAGTTAGGTCTCCACGACCTTAATCACAAGACGGTCAAAATGCTTCCCCAGCATTCTTGACATAAAACAGCCATTTACAAACAGCATTTACAAACAGTTTACAAATACAGTTTCTATATTAACTCTCATTTTTCCACATTATCCCTCATTAATCCACATTACTTATTCCACATTCCATGTATATGTGTACTCATCCAATCACCTCCTTTTCCATCTCTTCACTTCAGATTCCTTCACATCACATATCATATATTCACATCCATATCCACATCCATACATCCACATCCACATCCACATTCACATCCATACATCCACATCTACATGCTTATCTTCATTTTCACATCCTCATTTATACATCCACATCCCATATCCACATTCATACATACACATCCATATCCACATCTACATCCACATACATACATACATCCACATCCACATTCCACATTCACATCTATACATCCACATCTATATTCACATACATCCACATCCACATTCCCATACATCCACATCTATACATCCACATTCCACATTCACATCTACATTCACATTCACATACATGCATCCACATCTACATGCTTACCTCCATTTTCACATCCTCATTTATACATCCACATCCCATATCCACATTCATACATACACATCCATACATCCACATCTACATCCACATACATACATACATCCACATCCACATTCCACATTCACATCTATACATCCACATCTACATTCACATTCACATACATCCACATCCACATTCCCATACATCCACATCTATACATCCACATTCCACATTCACATCTACATTCACATTCACATACATCCACATCTACATTCACATTCACATACATCCACATCCCCATTCCCATTCACATCTATACATCCACATCTACATCCACATACATACATACATCCACATCCACATTCCACATTCACATCTATACATCCACATCTACATCCACATTCACATACATCCACATCCACATTTCCATTCACATCTATACATCCACATCCATTCACATCTATACATCCACATCTACATCCACATTTACATCTATGCATATACATCTTCATGCATATATCCATTTTCATGTTCATACATCCACACTCCCATCTCCATATCCACACATCCACATACATACATCCATTTTCACATTCCCATTTATATAACCCCATATACCTTCACATCTAATCTTTTACATCACATCTATTCTCGCCCTATCACAACCCATATACATCTTATCCTATCACATACACTTCTTACCTCATCCCCCCATACACATCTTAATTCATCTTATCACATCCTAACTTATTTCATAAGCATCTTATCACCTCTTATCACACCTCTTATCACATCCTATCACTTTCCATACGCATCTTATCAATTCTTATCACATCTCATACACCTCTTATCACATCTTATCACATTTCATATCTTTTTTTTTTTTAAAGAGAATTCTTTTATTTGATATAAGATTTCTCTACACATTTATTTATACATAAATTCCATTTAAGGAGACTAATAACACTTTCGAAATTAAAATCAATCTTTTATGCATCTTCTTATGCATGATTTCAATTTGGTAGGGAATTATACTTTTAGAATAAAAGAATTTCTCTTATGCATCTAAGTTAAGGATAAAATCCATTTATGAGAAAAATCATACTTTTAGTATAAAAAGAATATCTTTTATGCATACCTATATGCATGAAATCCAATATGATAAAAGTAACACTTTTGATATAAAAATTTTTCCTTTATGCATACTTCTATGCATGAAAATTAAAAATGATAAAAGTAACACTTTTGATATAAAAATTTTCCTTTATGCATACTTCTATGCATGAAAATTAAAAATGATAAAAGTAACACTTTTGATATAAAAATTTTCCTTTATGCATACTTCTATGCATGAAAATTAAAAATGATAAAAGTAACACTTTTGATATAAAAATTTTCTTTTATGCATACTTTTATGTATGAAATAAAAATGATAAAAGTAACACTTTTGATATAAAAATTTATCCATTATGCATACTTCTATACATGAAAATAAAAATGGTAAAAATAACACTTTTGATATAAAAATTTATCCTTTATGCATACTTCTATGCATGAAAGTAAAAATGATAAAAGTAACACTTTTGATATAAAAATTTATCCATTATGCATACTTCTATACATGAAAATAAAAATGGTAAAAATAACACTTTTGATATAAAAATTTATCCTTTATGCATACTTCTATGCATGAAAGTAAAAATGATAAAAGTAACATTTTTGATATAAAAATTTATCCATTATGCATACTTCTATGCATGAAAATAAAAATGGTAAAAATAACACTTTTGATATAAAAATTTATCCTTTATGCATAATATTAAAATTCAATTTCTCCATGATTATAATGAAATTCTTTCAATTAATCTAGGATGATGATTCCTAGAATATGGTAGGAAGTCCTCTTTTTATGCTTTGAATGAAAATTTTTTATGCATAATTTTTATAAAAATTTTGCCATAGCTCCGCTGCTATGACTGATAAATCTCAATTTTTCTAAGGGATAAAGCTTATCATTAAGAAAATAATTAAAATGATTCTCTAATTGGATCCTTAATCCATAATGGATTAAATCATCAATATACATAAACTAAAAGCATAAGAAAAAACCATTAATTTGGCCTCAAGCATAGCTTAATCTTGGGTTAAGGAAAAGCTTTATGAAAAGCTTGATTTGGATTGAGAATGGGTCATGAGTATGACCATTTCTTGAGTGAGAGAGAGAATTTACATAAGAATCATTAGAATTTAAACATAAATGAAAATTAACTTCAATAGCATTTTTTAAATTATGTAACTCTTCACTACTATTCAAACTTCAATAGCATTTAAAAAAAACCATACCAATTAAACTTCTCAAGCTTGAGAGGGGTTGAGAAGAGGGAAACATTGAGAAATTATAGAAAGATGAATATTCACTAATTACCTTACAACTTGCTTGATTCTTTGTTCACGGTAGAGGCCCCCAACCAATCAATTGGTTAAGTATGTTGATGGAGCCACTAATGGGGATTGAAGAAAGAGGGAAGCTCCAAAAACTAGTGAGTTATTAAATGAATTCACAGTTCTTGGCTTAGGTGGAGTAGAGTAACGATGCATAAACACTATATATCTTTCAACAAGGGTGAGGCTTCTATTTATAGGAAAAATTGAGCTCCTAACCAAACAAACTGATTCTAGAATTTTCTAAATCAGTTTGGTCAATATTTGACCATTTTTAGGTCAGTTAAGCTAACTTTTTGGAACTAGACTTGAATGAGGAGAGAGGAGAGATGAAATATCTCAATTTTTATGAGTTTAAAACTCATTCAAGCATGTGAAATATGCACCTCCTTTAAAGAACTCCCCTTCCTTACATATGTCATATTTTTAATATTGCTCATAGTTTTTTACTAATAAATCTTGTACATTTTCAACTCTTCATCTTATGTGAAATATGCACCTCCTTTAAAGAACTCCCCTTCCTTACATATGTCATACTTTTAATATTGCTCATAATTTTTTACTAATAAACCTTGTACATTTTCAACTCTTCATCTTATGTGAAATATGCACCTCCTTTAAAGAACTCCTCTTCCTTACATATGTCATACTTTTAATATTGCTCATAATTTTTTACTAATAAACCTTGTACATTTTCAACTCTTCATCTTATGTGAAATATGCACCTCCTTTAAAGAACTCCCCTTCCTTACATATGTCATACTTTTAATATTGCTCATAATTTTTTACTAATAAACCTTGTACATTTTCAACTCTTCATCTTATGTGAGTATTTACTCATTTTTGGGTATCTTCTTTTTCAAATTGGATTTATCTCCTCCCTACACATGGATTGATGCTATTGGTCCATAGGAACCTTAATTGGACCATAATCCAAAAATTTCTGAAAATCTAGACCCTTAGACTAAGGTCCTTTATACACATTTCCAATTAATTCCAATTGCACATTGGAAAGTTCTTTTTGAATTTCTGTTTCAGGGAAACTTATTTTAATAAGATGAGATAATTTTCTATCCAAAAATATTAAAAATCTGAATATTCTCTCTCTAGAATATTTTCTCTCTCTAGGTTAAAACAGTTAGAAACAAGTCTTTTATATTTCTGAAGAGGGATTGATTATAGAAGAAGATACTAGACATCAAAAAGGGGTTTGGGGGAGGAATCTTACATTCTACCCCACTTAAAAAACGCGAGATGTCCTCATCTCGCAACTTGTGATAATTTCGCAAGATTCACGAATATGAGACTTAGAGAAAAATTTTAATCAAGATTAACCACCAAGATAAGTCTTAAAGAGAGCAAGATTCAAAATACGAACAAGATTTAAACTTTATTCATTCTCGGAACTTATACAGTAAAGATAGAGGAACTCTTTACACTTCCATAAGCCCGTCCATCATATGGTCACAAAAGCAGTCCTCACAAGCTGCACAAGTATAAGGTAACTCATCTATGGGAATGATTCTGTGGGTTATTGCTGCGCCTATCTCAGTGGTATGAGGTGTTCTAACAAAAGGACCTCTGAGAGGCAAGCCAAAAACGGGGTAAAGGCATATCTTCTCATGAGGAAGAAAACACGCCAGTAAGAAGACCCGCTCAGAAAACCCAGGATGTCTTGATCTCATGACGCAGTAGTATCGGGGACCCAAACCCAAAGCTTCAATAACCATGGCCAAGCGGACATTGTTACGGAAGTGCTGCTGACCCCAGGGTGTTACCCTAGTTATGTCTTGATAGGTCCGCCATTTGGTCTGCGCTACAGAAGTTCCCAAGTGAGGGAAAAGTGAGCGCTCATACTGTTCTATAAAATCCTTCTTCACAGACTCACTTGCGTCTTGAAGGTGAGGAATCATTATGGATAAAACTAATTCTTGTTGCCAAGCCATGAAGGAGATTAGGAAGAAAGGAGATCGATGGGAGTAAGATTATTGTGAGCGACAAGTAAAAGTTACGACTTATATAAAGGAAGGAGCTAGCGTAACTTAGAAGCCAACGGTAGCTTGCCACTGAAGTTTTACCGTCTTTCCATGATTTGGGTTTGGCACAATTTTCTATAGAAGACATTAAGCACTTTGAGATGAGGAGATAAAAGAAGCTCGTAAGCTAAGTCACTTACTTTCTTTGAAGTCAGATAAGGCTCACAATATCTGGGGGATAACTTCTTAAACTCCCCAATAGATAAAGAACTTCTTTTGTGCCGTACTCGAATGAAGACCAAAACCTTGGTATCCAAAACACTGATTTTCACTTCTGAACTCATTGTTCTGAATCCTTAAAACAGCGTGACTCCTGAGAAGTATTCTAGGGAAAGGGTCTTCCTTTTTTTAAACAGAATCTTTCTTTTATTTTTGAGAGGGAATAATTTTAAGGTCAAAAAGGGAGATTCTTACTCCTATATGCCTCGAAGGCTGGGGAGGAATCTTACATTCTACCCCACTTAAAAAAGTGTGAGATGTCCTCATCTCGCCAAGTAGAGGACAACTCTTTTTCTTAAGATCCAATTTATTCTAGGGTTCCTTATATTCTGGTCAACCCAACAGAATACGGGGATAAATATCCCTTATATAGAACTCATCATTAAATAAATTCATTTCAGATCATATCATTCATATCTTTAACACGATAATGGTCCATCAGATCGAAATTTTTTCTTTCTGAACATTCCTCCACGGGAATTTCAGTCAAGCAAGTTTTCAATTTGTCATCCCTTAACTTGATATACCGAGTCAAGTGTTAACAGTAGTACTTTGACAGCACAATCCACTAATCTCATAGTGATTTGTTGAAATCATTATCATCATTTATCATTACAGGGACTCGTCCCATTCATCCTCATTGCGGTTTTGCTCAAGTTAATATATTTCAACTAAATTTCAAAAATCATCATTTTTCAATCAGAATCCCAATCAATTCATCAGTTCCCAAACAGAATTAAAAATCATATCAACCACATTCAAATTCATCATCTGGATAGCATTAACGCTTATAATTTCAAGTCTTAGATTTACTCGTATATACTGTCGGTAAAGAGCTACAGTTATACTCTCGGTATATACGGATAGTCACGGCCCTTGGAATTATAAGGTAAATACCATCATGTCTAGGCCTCAAGCAAGTCAAGGATTCTATATAATTACGGTACTTCCATCTGAAGACCCAATTACCAAATTACGAATTTCAATTTGAATATCAAATTGTATGAATTATATCACACAATTACAACCTTTTTGTGTTTCTTGATAAATTTCTGACCTATTTGTCTTCTCAATTGATCTTTATTAACCAAATGCTCTGATACCAACTGTGAGATCCCCCTGTTCCCACCGAGCAACGGATTCGGGTACTAGCAGCGGAAGTAGCACTTCTCGCACGGGACAGGGGTCCCACATTCAGAGCCTCGTCCACGGATATCCGGACAAGAGACTAATCCGTCGGTTTTTCCAAAACCGAACCCGGAAAAAACTTCCCTTACCCGGAAAGCACGGGCGATTCCACCAGGATAATTTTTTACTCTAACGTAGTCAAGATCATTACTGATCACGCTGATCCAACTGCACCTATAAAGATACTCGGTCGGATCAAGGAAGAAACTTGCACTTGGATCATTGGGATCAACGCTTTTTTCCCCATCAAGAGGCACAGCCGTTGATTCCTATCCATAGAACAATTACTATCCGGGACTTACTTCATCTATCGTAATAACAGAAATTGAGTCTCGGTTTACGGATCCATCAGTCCAGCCTAACCCCATCCGATCCCATGGGTTAGCCAACCGCCCAACCACTGTAGTGATGGGATCCAATTTGGAATTTGGTTAAGTTTTGTCCCGGGTACCAAGGAAGAGAGTTCCAAGGCCCCCTAGCCGGAAGTTCATGCAACATAAAATTAGGCACACCACTTACACACCCAATATGAAATTGCCTTTTTCTTATCATCAGCTAACTTTAAAACAATCCTTTAATGAAACCATAGTACCACTGATCACAATCTTCCAATTTATCCGGTTGATCCTCAAATTTCCCATCATTCCTTCATCAGAGTATCTATGGCATCATTGGCAACTAGAACGCTCACCACCTGTCCACTCAGAGGCCGTTTCCATAGTTCCTAGCCCATAATACTCGGCAATATAATCACTTATCAAAATGGACTCTCGTTGAAGATCAGCAAGATCAACCAACAGATCCATATAAAAGAGCCATGGACTCATCCGTTGAGGACCAGCAAGGTCAGTCAACCAGATCCATGCCCGGTTTCACAAAACAACTCTTACTCCTTGTTCCAATATCTTCCTCGACGCACGCGTGGGTATCCTAGGCGACCCAGAGCCCGAGCACCGTATGGTCAGCACCCTCTAGGATCCTTCGCAGGTGACCTAGCGCTTCACTCATAGGCCGCTTCCTTGGTCCCTCATCCACTGTACCGGAAGCTCACCATTTTAATCGAACCGAGGCTGGTCAAGACCTCGGTCAACCTTGCTACGCGAGACGTCCTCCATTGACTCTCCGTCAGCAGTTGCAACTTTATCAGTTAGGTCTCCACGACCTTAATCACAAGACGGTCAAAATGCTTCCCCAGCATTCTTGACATAAAACAGCCATTTACAAACAGCATTTACAAACAGTTTACAAATACAGTTTCTATATTAACTCTCATTTTTCCACATTATCCCTCATTAATCCACATTACTTATTCCACATTCCATGTATATGTGTACTCATCCAATCACCTCCTTTTCCATCTCTTCACTTCAGATTCCTTCACATCACATATCATATATTCACATCCATATCCACATCCATACATCCACATCCACATCCACATTCACATCCATACATCCACATCTACATGCTTATCTCCATTTTCACATCCTCATTTATACATCCACATCCCATATCCACATTCATACATACACATCCATATCCACATCTACATTCACATACATACATACATCCACATCCACATTCCACATTCACATCTATACATCCACATCTATATTCACATACATCCACATCCACATTCCCATACATCCACATCTATACATCCACATTCCACATTCACATCTACATTCACATTCACATACATGCATCCACATCTACATGCTTACCTCCATTTTCACATCCTCATTTATACATCCACATCCCATATCCACATTCATACATACACATCCATACATCCACATCTACATCCACATACATACATACATCCACATCCACATTCCACATTCACATCTATACATCCACATCTACATTCACATTCACATACATCCACATCCACATTCCCATACATCCACATCTATACATCCACATTCCACATTCACATCTACATTCACATTCACATACATCCACATCTACATTCACATTCACATACATCCACATCCCCATTCCCATTCACATCTATACATCCACATCTACATCCACATACATACATACATCCACATCCACATTCCACATTCACATCTATACATCCACATCTACATCCACATTCACATACATCCACATCCACATTTCCATTCACATCTATACATCCACATCCATTCACATCTATACATCCACATCTACATCCACATTTACATCTATGCATATACATCTTCATGCATATATCCATTTTCATGTTCATACATCCACACTCCCATCTCCATATCCACACATCCACATACATACATCCATTTTCACATTCCCATTTATATAACCCCATATACCTTCACATCTAATCTTTTACATCACATCTATTCTCGCCCTATCACAACCCATATACATCTTATCCTATCACATACACTTCTTACCTCATCCCCCCATACACATCTTAATTCATCTTATCACATCCTAACTTATTTCATAAGCATCTTATCACCTCTTATCACACCTCTTATCACATCCTATCACTTTCCATACGCATCTTATCAATTCTTATCACATCTCATACACCTCTTATCACATCTTATCACATTTCATATCTTTTTTTTTTTTAAAGAGAATTCTTTTATTTGATATAAGATTTCTCTACACATTTATTTATACATAAATTCCATATAAGGAGACTAATAACACTTTCGAAATTAAAATCAATCTTTTATGCATCTTCTTATGCATGATTTCAATTTGGTAGGGAATTATACTTTTAGAATAAAAGAATTTCTCTTATGCATCTAAGTTAAGCATAAAATCCATTTATGAGGAAAATCATACTTTTAGTATAAAAAGAATATCTTTTATGCATACCTATATGCATGAAATCCAATATGATAAAAGTAACACTTTTGATATAAAAATTTTTCCTTTATGCATACTTCTATGCATGAAAATTAAAAATGATAAAAGTAACACTTTTGATATAAAAATTTTCCTTTATGCATACTTCTATGCATTAAAATTAAAAATGATAAAAGTAACACTTTTGATATAAAAATTTTCCTTTATGCATACTTCTATGCATGAAAATTAAAAATGATAAAAGTAACACTTTTGATATAAAAATTTGATGCATACTTTTATGTATGAAATAAAAATGATAAAAGTAACACTTTTGATATAAAAATTTATCCATTATGCATACTTCTATACATGAAAATAAAAATGGTAAAAATAACACTTTTGATATAAAAATTTATCCTTTATGCATACTTCTATGCATGAAAGTAAAAATGATAAAAGTAACACTTTTGATATAAAAATTTATCCATTATGCATACTTCTATACATGAAAATAAAAATGGTAAAAATAACACTTTTGATATAAAAATTTATCCTTTATGCATACTTCTATGCATGAAAGTAAAAATGATAAAAGTAACATTTTTGATATAAAAATTTATCCATTATGCATACTTCTATGCATGAAAATAAAAATGGTAAAAATAACACTTTTGATATAAAAATTTATCCTTTATGCATAATATTAAAATTCAATTTCTCCATGATTATAATGAAATTCTTTCAATTAATCTAGGATGATGATTCCTAGAATATGGTAGGAAGTCCTCTTTTTATGCTTTGAATGAAAATTTTTTATGCATAATTTTTATAAAAATTTTGCCATAGCTCCGCTGCTATGACTGATAAATCTCAATTTTTCTAAGGGATAAAGCTTATCATTAAGGAAATAATTAAAATGATTCTCTAATTGGATCCTTAATCCATAATGGATTAAATCATCAATATACATAAACTAAAAGCATAAGAAAAAACCATTAATTTGGCCTCAAGCATAGCTTAATCTTGGGTTAAGGAAAAGCTTTATGAAAAGCTTGATTTGGATTGAGAATGGGTCATGAGTATGACCATTTCTTGAGTGAGAGAGAGAATTTACATAAGAATCATTAGAATTTAAACATAAATAAAAATTAACTTCAATAGCATTTTTTAAATTATGTAACTCTTCACTACTATTCAAACTTCAATAGCATTTAAAAAAAACCATACCAATTAAACTTCTCAAGCTTGAGAGGGGTTGAGAAGAGGGAAACATTGAGAAATTATAGAAAGATGAATATTCACTAATTACCTTACAACTTGCTTGATTCTTTGTTCACGGTAGAGGCCCCCAACCAATCAATTGGTTAAGTATGTTGATGGAGCCACTAATGGGGATTGAAGAAAGAGGGAAGCTCCAAAAACTAGTGAATTATTAAATGAATTCACAGTTCTTGGCTTAGGTGGAGTAGAGTAACGATGCATAAACACTATATATCTTTCAACAAGGGTGAGGCTTCTATTTATAGGAAAAATTGAGCTCCTAACCAAACAAACTGATTCTAGAATTTTCTAAATCAGTTTGGTCAATATTTGACCATTTTTAGGTCAGTTAAGCTAACTTTTTGGAACTAGACTTGAATGAGGAGAGAGGAGAGATGAAATATCTCAATTTTTATGAGTTTAAAACTCATTCAAGCATGTGAAATATGCACCTCCTTTAAAGAACTCCCCTTCCTTACATATGTCATATTTTTAATATTGCTCATAGTTTTTTACTAATAAACCTTGTACATTTTCAACTCTTCATCTTATGTGAAATATGCACCTCCTTTAAAGAACTCCCCTTCCTTACATATGTCATACTTTTAATATTGCTCATAATTTTTTACTAATAAACCTTGTACATTTTCAACTCTTCATCTTATGTGAAATATGCACCTCCTTTAAAGAACTCCCCTTCCTTACATATGTCATACTTTTAATATTGCTCATAATTTTTTACTAATAAACCTTGTACATTTTCAACTCTTCATCTTATGTGAAATATGCACCTCCTTTAAAGAACTCCTCTTCCTTACATATGTCATACTTTTAATATTGCTCATAATTTTTTACTAATAAACCTTGTACATTTTCAACTCTTCATCTTATGTGAGTATTTACTCATTTTTGGGTATCTTCTTTTTCAAATTGGATTTATCTCCTCCCTACACATGGATTGATGCTATTGGTCCATAGAAACCTTAATTGGACCATAATCCAAAAATTTCTGAAAATCTAGACCCTTAGACTAAGGTCCTTTATACACATTTCCAATTAATTCCAATTGCACATTGGAAAGTTCTTTTTGAATTTCTGTTTCACGGAAACTTATTTTAATAAGATGAGATAATTTTCTATCCAAAAATATTAAAATCTGAATATTCTCTCTCTAGAATATTTTCTCTCTCTAGGTTAAAACAGTTAGAAACAAGTCTTTTATATTTCTGAAGAGGGATTGATTATAGAAGAAGATACTAGACATCAAAAAGGGGTTTGGGGGAGGAATCTTACAAAAGCTGTTTTGATCGTTTCACCAAGACCTAGTTTGAAGAAGAAGAATGTAGGTCTCTAAATAAGAGAGAAAAGTTAAGATAATCCTTCTTATGTACATGTTCAAAAATACATACAAAATTCCTAAGGTTGCCTTACAACAAGTTTCCTCCATATGGCACTAAGGAAAGAGACCACTAGATCCATGAAAACAAGACGACAAAATGGAGGTCAACGATGGCATTCAAGAACATAAACAGGGCATGATCTCTAGTTATTTGAAGCTTTTGGGCTAGAATAGCGAAACTCTATGCACTACCTCTATCAACCAATGCTCTCCAAGCCCATCTTCAACATGCAGAGGAAAATGTTTACCAAATAAGTTTCTATCCTCCGGGTGAATCATTACAAGAAAAAAAAAACTATATGTGAAGCCGCAAAGCCTAAAACACTTAAAAATTTTTCAGATATAATAGGAGTTGAATATTGCCATGGGGAGACTAGTAGCAAATGTTGGAGATGTTAAACCCAAAGAAAATATAGAGTCTCAAGGAAATAATGGTGTGGAGAATTCATAAGCATCAAAGCCAGTATTTGACATGCCAAGAACATTTCCTATGTATACTAACATGACCATAGGAACCGATGGAAAGGTTTATGGGGTCACTACATAGCATAAAGCTATCATTAGTAAAGGGTTTCGTTCACTAATCAAAATATGTGTGGATTATGCAAAAAAATGAGGGCTTAAAGGAGCTTACTTATCACAACATTTCACTGAATGTGTTATCAAAGAACGAGAAATCTAGTACCATGTGGCTCACTATACATCCATTCTTTTTAATTAAGTAGTGCTTGAAAATAGCATTGCATTTTTTGTGTGCTTACATCTAAAATTGTGCTTGTGTAAAAGTGACCAAGGAGACACACTTATATGCTATTCTGAATAATCCATGAAAGAAGCAAACTTATGAGGCCACCTCAACCACTTACACACTATCACTTGCTTCCCAATCGAACAGATCTATTATTGGCCTCAACTACTAAACATGAAGCATATCTATAATAATCTATTCCCGATTGAAGAGATCTATTCTTGGCGTCAACTAATACATGAAGCAAATGTATGATAAGCTTCGTGTTTGATCCATGTGATGCAAGTGTTAAAGCAACTTTTAGTACCTCCTTTGGGAACAAAAGCCCATAATAGCACCATGCGAGCCAGCGAATCCCCACGTGTGCCTTAGCAAAAATGGGAAACGACGCTAGTTCTATACAGTGGCCCTCTGCCATAGTAGTAGAATCTTGTTATACCCTCAATCGTTAAAAATCTCATTGAATAAACTTAGCTAATACTGGGCAGCAAGGTAACAACCCCCCCATTAGATACCGACATCTATATCCTCTCAAAGAAATATGGTTTGGTTTGTGGTGTCCCCACTCATAACCATGTGTTCTCTTATATTGTGCCCATTTCCTAAAATATGTTAATCATGATTGCTAAAGAAACAACCAAGCATCTAATCCTAGGTAGCATCACTTTCTTCTTCCCCCGTGAAAGTAGCCTTAGTGCTACCTATACCACCTAACACTCAACCCCAAGTTGACAATACAACTCAAGGAGCTCCAAATCCAATCCTCAAGGGCGTGTATATAGAAGAATGCACAATATTGAAAGTAGGGCCATCAACACAATACAAAACACTGAAGTACCGAAAGAAGTGGGGAGTAAATAATATTTTGGCTTGCAAACTTGATTACAAGTTGATGACATCCATCCACCCATGTGCTAGATAAGGAGCTTTTAAGGAGGATGTCATTTCTTTTAAAAGAGTCCTCAAACACAATGAGCTTGATAATAAACTAAGGTTGCCAAACTAGTCTATATATAGTACCCAAGGTCGGTATGTTAGGTCGGCCATGTCCACAACTTTGTCCACAAGGACCAATTGACCATACCATTTGAGTAGGACCATATTAGATTACAACTAAGCCTAATAGGAACTTAACATAGCCCCCACATCCATCTTCTGAGACCTTCTAGCTCCGCAACCCCCGAGCACTCACTAATAATGCAATAACATACACCTTACAAGCATGCATCCTACGTGGCAGAGTGTTAAGTCTACCTAAGTCATCTCCTAACCATCTGGCCACCATCTAGTGTCTAAAGTGGGAATTGTTCGAGGTGCTCGGGTGCTCACCACAACAATGGCTACTCCTCATAAAGGGGCCTTACAAAATAGAGCACATCCAAGGGTGGAGCATTGAGCAAATGCCTCTCCAATAGTACTAAGCTCCAAACCTACCCTTGTACCTTCTTAACCCCTTTGTTTCAAGAATAGCCCCCTTGAACCCTATTGTTTTTTAATTAAAGAGCTGTTAGATGGGGAGCCATTAGCTACTACGACACTGTATGCAAGTATGTGTGGAGTGGACTCACCTAAGTCATTTCACTTTACTCAATGAAGAGTTTGAGCCCATCACAATTTATTACCAAACTTATGTAGCTATACTATAAAGGATCAAGACATAAATACCATGTATGGCTATACCAAAGGATCAAGACATAAATAACCATTTATTACCAAACTCATGTAGCTATACCAAAGGATCAAGACATGAATAACCATGTATAGCTATACCAAAGGCTCAAGAAATAAATAACCCTAAGCTATAATAGCCAACATACCAAAGGATCAAGACATGAATAACCATGTATAGCTATACCAAAGGCTCAAGAAATAAATAACCCTAAGCTATAATAGCCAACATGCCAAAGGCTCAAGGCTCAAGACATAAATAACCCCAGCTACAACAACAAGCCCTATACAATGCTTCCATTGCTAAGGCTGCCAATAGGTTGCTAAATTTCTAAATATAGCTACCAACATCATGAACTAGTCTAGCCCCTTTCCAACAATCACCTCCAACCCCCATTGCACCTTTGCATACTTGATGTGTTGTTATTACTAATTGTTGGAACAAGGAAAATTTGAGTCCCTACCATACCGCGTCCTAGCCCATCACCTAGTGGATATGACTAGTAAGTGATAGACATCACTAATCTCATTGCTTTTCTATCCTATGAAGTCCAAGTGCCCATAGGTTTTTCATTGTAAATAATTCCACATTTATAGCAAGATCTTACACGCCAACCCAAAAGGAATTTAAAGAGCCCACATAGAGAGAAAAAAATAGAGCAAATCTCTCAGGCCCATTCAATCAATCCTTGAGGTGCTAGTGAAAGATAAAATCCAAATGAGGATTACCCAAGGTTCCCATAAACAAGTTAAGACACTACTTTGAGAGTGAGAAAATGAACACAATGTTACAAAGGCAAACAACTCATTGCAATCTTAGATGGTGGCATTGTAGTTAGCATTATTAGCAAGGGAGTTGTCAGGAAACTTGGGGAAACCCTCACCTAGACAATACCAATCTCTCGGTGAAGTTTAGCTAATGAAAATAATGCTGCTACGTCACTTGGTGTCCTATTATGTAATGTAAAAATAAAAACCTTGGCTTGATTTTTTGCCTATCTTTTGTGGTGATGAGCCTTTCAATAGGATCATATAAGATGATCCTTGGGCAACCCTATGTAAGGGATTCAAACTTAGTCCATGAGATGGCCAATCACATCTACCCTCCAAAAGGAAGACCTTACTCTGAAAGTTATGTAAATAATTATTATTTCTTATCTTTCATCTCAGCCTAAAGCAGTGGGATAAGTATTTACATATTTTGCAATTTGCATATAATAACCGTCCATACTGCTACTACTAAGACAACACCATTTAAGATAGTCTATGG
Source organism: Cibotium barometz (assembly GCF_041138505.1). Classification (NCBI taxonomy): domain Eukaryota; kingdom Viridiplantae; phylum Streptophyta; class Polypodiopsida; order Cyatheales; family Cibotiaceae; genus Cibotium; species Cibotium barometz. The sequence goes on from NC_141079.1 coordinate 15,405,411, forward strand.
TAAGGCTTTGCCGACCCCTACGGCTCAGCTTTCACATTCTATAGAGGCTACAAATTCTTTTGTGTAGAGACTTTGACCAAATTCACAAGTTAGTGAAATTGAACATTCAAAAAGCTCGACAGAAGTACATGAAGTATGCAAATAGTAAACATAAACATGTCTCCATCTTCAATGAAGGCAACTAATTCCTTATTCGTATTGAGAAATTGAGACTTAAGTCCATAGAGACCAACCCTATGGTAAAGTTAGCTCCTAGATTTTATGTACCTTTCAAGATGATTATTGCCAAGATAAATGATAGTGCATTTAAGTTGGAGCTACCTTTCAATTGACATATTCATTATTCTTTTCATGTTTTTGAGACCATTTTGAGGAGCGCTACCCTTCTCATCCAATATTAGAAGAGCCTGCTGAGTTAGTAGATGAAGAAGAACATCTTGTGCCTGAGTCTATCATTGACCATGAGACCATCACTACACACACATATGCAGCACTTATGTCAAGTATCTTGTGACTTTTAAGAATCATCCTATTAAAAATATTAAATGGATACCAAAAATTTTATTTAGTTTTTACCAAAATCTCATCCACTCATACCATCGTAAATCTAACTACTGAAGTTGTTACTTCATTACGAGACATCCCTTCCCAAAGTTTTTATCCTAAAAATCTAATATATATATTTATATATATAATTATACATCAATGAGAAGTGAAGGTTTTATCATATCCATTAGACCAAAAAAAAGATAGGAAGATCTCCAAAAGTAACCATGCTCATACTCGATATAGAACTAGATCCTCCAAGTGTGAGAAAATAAATATCCTTGATTTCCATATGGTCCCATGAATAAAGCCTCCAAAGAAATTATTGAGTGAACCTTCAATCGGTCATACCACATGGTCAAGAAACATCCTCCATAGACAGACCTTGTTATTGCACATAGGAAAGCTTGTAGGCACACGAATTACATTATATTTGCAACTGATTATTTTAGTCAGAATAGTATAAGGCTTGTGCGGTAAGAAAGGATAATGCCCAAACAACGACTGATTTTTTAATTGAGAAAATAGTTTGCAGTTTTAAAACTCCCTCTGAGTTGGTTTCAGATCATGGCACTCATTTCCTAAATGATGTCATCGAACACAACACTGAATATCTAAACATACAACATGATAAGATGAGTGGTGTGACCAATGATGACATCATCCCCAAGGGTAAATACTTTCATTTGATGAGGAACTCCTCTATGCTTCTATTCCTTAACTCTCTTGTCCTTCTTCCCCACAATCCTCTCTGGCTCATAAATGTCTTCTCCCTCTTCACCCATAGGTGGAAACTCTTCCACTTCTCCAAGGATAGAACCCATATACTTCTTGGGATTATACGAATGAAATACATCATGGATTGTTGTAGAATGAGGGAGGCCAAGCTTGTAGGAAAAATCACCAACCCTTTTGAGTACCAAGTATAGACCATAGTACCTATGAGCAAACTTGGGATTAGTGGAACCCTTGAAAGTGTTGTGGTAGCTCTTTCGTAGGTTCAAGAGTATATAATCTCCTTCTTAAATCTTTACATCATGCTTATGCTCATGTGCATTAGCCTTTATAAACTCTTGGGCTTTCTTCATATTGCCCTTACATAGTTGAAGAAGTTGTTTCATTTTTTCAAACTCTTCTTTTAGCTAATGGGTTTACCACCTTGTCTTCTTAGAAAGCTATGGAACACACAAGCACTTGATACCCATAAAGAGCCTCAAAGGGAGATATCTCAATGCTTAAATGCTTACTGGAATTACAGTAAAATTTAGCAAGATGTAGGTTTTTTGGTGATCAAGGGGACAATTATGTTAGAGAGACGTAGGATTCTTGGTGGCCAATAACCAAGCTTACAATAAGGTTTTCGGGTGAATAAGGGCCAATCGTATATAAGTTACTTTTTCTCATCATCTAAGGAACAGTCCCCCTTTGTGCCAATTTGAGTTTCTTGTGTGTTAGAGAGAGAGAGAGAGAGAGAGAGAGAGAGAGAGAGAGAGAGAGTTGAGAGTAAACTATAGGATTCTTGGTGAATGTGCCTCTTGTTTATTATGTGAGAGTGAGCAAGAGTGAGAGTCCTTGTGGGTGAATGCAAACCTCCTCTAGCGGTGTAAATAAGGAGAGGAATTTGAAGGGACAGCTTTTCAAAGTAGTCATTGTTGACCTTTAACTCGTGAGGATACTGAGCTTGTTGTGGTAGGCTCACACTTGTCATTTTAATATGACTAACTGTTGTAGCCTCTTGGTAAAGCCACCCTTGAAGAAAGTAGTAACAACATGTTGCAAACAATTCTAACACACTAAGACTAGAGTTGATAATTTTAAAAAAATTTGGCATGTGAAAATCACCAACTCTTGACCAAGTGTGGCTCATTTTTTGCTTCAAAAAAAAAATTCCTCTAAACTCTTAAAAATCCATCGAGACCTTGCAAACTTCGACGTAAGTACATCCAAAGGCTTCAAACATTATGACACCACTCTTTTTAGTAGGTTTCACCTTCTTCTTCTCAACAATAACACATGTATCATCATTGTAGCATTCAAAGATCAGAATAACCAAGTGATGAGTAAGTGAACTTTTATTTGTTTCCTAAAAAAAAGGGCCTAAGTAGGGGCTCATTTTTACAGTAGATGATCCAAAGGGAGAGGAAAATCTCTACTTTTTGGTGTGCAAAATATGATGAAGACACCTCTCTTAAACAAGGCAAAACCATAAAATCCACCAACTCCTACATGAAAAGGGAAACAACATATGATTGAAAGGCAAGGGTTATTTGTGAGGTTTTGTGTGAAAAATATATACCAAATTATGATGCGTCTTCTAAAAAGATGACATCAAACAAGGTAAAAACCATAAAATCCAACTCCTACGTAAAAAGAGAACTTTAAAACTTTAATAATTAATGTGTGGAATTGAGGATAAGAATTATAACCTCTATAAAAGGAATATATTAAAGCTATAAAAAGCTTGAAACCTATTCTGATCGTTTCAGCAAGACCTAGTTTGAAGAAGAAGAATGTAGGTCTCTAAATAAGAGAGAAAAGTTAAGATAATCCTCCTTATGTACATGTTCAAAAATACATACAAAATTCCTAAGGTTGCCTTACAACAAGTTTCCTCCATATGGCACTAAGGAAAGAGACCATTAGATCCATGAAAACAAGACGACAAATGGGAGTCAATGATGGCATTCAAGAACATAAATAGGGCACATAAACAGGGCATGATCTCTAGTTATTTGAAACTTTTGAGCTAGAATAGCGAAACTCTATGCACTACCTCTATCAACCAATGCTCTCCAAGCCCATCTTCAACATGGAGAGGAAAATGTTTACCAAATAAGTTTCTATCCTCCGGGTGAATCATTACAAGAAAAAAAAACTATATGTGAAGCCACAAAGCCTAAAAACCTTTAAAAAATTTCAGATATAATAGGAGCTGAATATTGCCATGGGGAGACTAGTAGCAAATGTTGGAGATGTTAAACCTAAAGAAAATACAGAGTCTCAAGGAAATAATGGTGTGGAGAATTCATAAGCATCAAAGCCAGTATTTGACATGCTGAGAACATTTCCTATGTATACTAACATGACCATAGGAACTGATGGAAAGGTTTATGGGGTCACTACATAGCATAAAGCTATCATTAGTAAAGGGTTTCGTTCACCAATCAAAATATGTGTGGATTATCCAAAAAAATGAGGGCTTAAAGGAGCTTACTTATCACAAGATTTCATTGAATGTGTTATCAAAGAACAAGAAATCTAGTACCATGTGGCTCACTATACATCCATGCTTTTTTATTAAGTAGTGCTTGAAAATAGCATTGCATTTTTTGTGTGCTTACATCTAAAATTGTGCTTGTGTAAAAGTGACCAAGGAGACACACTTATATGCTATTCTAAATAATCCATGAAAGAAGCAAACTTATGAGGCCACCTCAACCACTTACACACTATCACTTGTTTCCCGATCGATTAGATCTATTATTGGCCTCAACTACTACACATGAGGCATATCTATAATAATCTATTCCCGATTGAAGAGATCTATTCTTGGCGTCAACTAATACATGAAGCAAATCTATAATAAGCTTCGTGTTTGAACCATGTGATGCCAGTGTTAAAGCAACTTTTAGTACCTCCTTTGGGAACAAAAGGCCATAATAGCACCATGCAAGCCAACGAATCCCCAAGTGTGCCTTAGCAAAAATGGGAAACGATGCTAGTTCTATACAGTGGCCCTCTGCCATAGTAGTAGAATCTTGTTATACCCTCAATCGTTAAAAATCTCATTGAATAAACTTAGCTAATACTGGGCAGCAGGATAATACTTAACAACCCCCCCATTAGATACCGATATCTATATCCTCTCAAAGAAATATGGTTTGGTTTGTGGTGTCCCCACTCATAACCATGTGTTCTCTTATATTGTGCCCATTTCCTAAAATATGTTAATCATGATTACTAAAGAAACAACCACATCTAATCCTAGGTAGCATCATTTTCTTCTTCCCCCGTGAAAGTAGCCTTAGTGCTACCTATACCACCTAACACTCAACCCAAGTTGACAATACAACTCAAGGAGCTCCAAATCCAATCCTCACGGGCGTGTATATAGAAGAATGCACAATATTGAAAGTAGGGCCATCAACAAAATACAAAACACTGAAGTACAAAAAGAAGTGGGGAGTAAATAATATTTTGGCTTGCAAACTTGATTACAAGTTGATGACATCCATCCACCCATGTGCTAGATAAGGAGCTTTTAAGGAGGATGTCATTTCTTAAAAGAGTCCTCAAACACAATGAGCTTGATAATAAACTAAGGTTGCCAAACTAGTCTATATATAGTACTCAAGGTCAGTATGGCCATGTCCACAACTTTGTCCACCAGGACCAACTGACCATATCATTTGAGTAGGACCATATTAGATTACAACTAAGCCTAATAGGAACTTAACATAGCCCCCACATCCATCTTCTGAGACCTTCTAGCTCCGCAACCCCCCGAGCACTCACTAATAATGCAATCACATACACCTTACAAGCATGCATCCTACGTGGCAGAGTGTTAAGTCTACCTAAGTCATCTCCTAACCATCTGGCCACCATCTAGTGTCTAAAGTGGGAATTGTTCGAGGTGCTCGGGTGCTCACCACCACAATGGCTACTCCTCATAAAGGGACCTTACAAAATAGAGCACATCTGAGTGTGGAGCATTCAGCAAATGCCTCTCCAATAGTACTAAGCTCCGAACCTACCACCCTTGTACCTTCTTAACCCCTTTGTTTCAAGGATAGCCCCCTTGAACCCTATTGTTTTACAATTAAAGAGCTGTTAGATGGTGAGCCATTAGCTACTACACTGTATGCAAGTATGTGTGGAGTGGACTCACCTAAGTCATTTCACTTTACTCAATGAAGAGTTTGAGCCCATCACAATTTATTACCAAACTTATGTAGCTATACTATAAAAAGGATCAAGACATAAATACCATGTATGGCTATACCAAAGGATCAAGACATAAATAACCATGTATTACCAAACTCATGTAGATAGATACCAAAGGATCAAGACATGAATAACCATGTATAGCTATACCAAAGGCTCAAGAAATAAATAACCCTAAGCTATAATAGCCAACATACCAAAGGATCAAGACATGAATAACCATGTATAGCTATACCAAAGGCTCAAGAAATAAATAACCCTAAGCTATAATAGCCAACATACCAAAGGCTCAAGGCTCAAGACATAAATAACCCCAACTACAACAACAGGCCCTACCATACCGCGTCCTATCCCATCACCTAGTGGATATGACTAGTAAGTGATAGACATCAGTAATCTCATTGCTTTTCTATCCTATGGAGTCCAAGTGTCCATAAGTTTTTTGTCGTAAATAATTCCACATTTATAGCAATATCTTACACACCAACCTGGAAGGAATTTTAAGAGCCCACATAGAGAGATAAAAATAGAGCAAATCTCTAAGGCCCATTCAATCAATCCTTGAGGTGCTAGAGAAAGATAAAATCCAAATGAGGATTATCCAAGGTTCCCATAAACAAGTTAAGACACTATTTTGAGAGTGAGAAAATGAACAAAATGTTGCTTACAAAGGCAAACAACTCATTGCAATCTTAGATGGTGGCATTGTAGTTAGCATTATTAGCAAGGGAGTTGTCATGAAACTTGGGGAAACCCTCACCTAGACAATACCAATCTCTCGGTGAAGTTTAGCTGATGAAAATAATGCTACGTCACTTGGTGTCCTATTACGTAATGCAAAAATCAAAACCTTGGCTTGATTTTCTGCCTATCTTTTGTGGTGATGAGCCTTTCAATAGGATCATATAAGATGATCCTTGGGTGGGCAACCCTGTATAAGGGATTCAAACTTAGTCTAGGAGATGGCCAATCACATCTACCCTCAAAAAGGGAGACCTTACTCTGAAAGTTATGTAAATTATTATTATTTCTTATCTTTCATCTCAACCTAAAGCAGCGGGATAAGTATTTACATATTTTGCAATTTGCATATAATAACCGTCCATACTGCTACTACTAAGACAACACCATTTAAGATAGTCTATGGTAAGGCTTTGTCGACTCCTACAGCTCGTCTTTCACATTCTATAGAGGCTACAAATTCTTTTGTGTAGAGACTTTGACCAAATTCACGAGTTAGTGAAATTGAACATTCAAAAAGCTCGACAGAAGTACATGAAGTATGCAAATAGTAAACATAAACATGTCATCATCTTCAATGAAGGCAACTATATGCTTATTCGTATTGAGAAAATGAGACTTAAGTCCATAGAGACCAACCCTATGGTGGTAAAGTTAGCTCCTAGATTTTATGTACCTTTCAAGATGATTATTGCCAAGATAAATGATAATGCATTTAAGTTGGAGCTACTTTCCAATTGGAGCATTTAAGTTGCAGCTACCTTCCAATTGACATATTCATTATTCTTTTCATGTTTTTGAGACCATTTTGAGGACCTCTACCCTTCTCATCCAATATTAGAAGAGCCTGCTGAGTTAGTAGATGAAGAAAAACATCTTGTGCCTGAGTCTATCATTGACCATGATACCATCACTACACGCACATATGCAGCACTTATGTCAAGTATCTTGTGACTTTCAAGAATCATCCTATTAAAAATATTAAATGGATACCACAAATTTTTTTTAGTTCTTACCAAAATCTCATCCACTCATACCATCATAAATCTAACTTATGAAGTTGTTACTTCATTAGGAGCCATCCCTTCCCTTCCAAAGAAATTATTGAGTGAACCTTCAATCAATCATACCACATGGTCAAGAAACATCCTCCATAGATAGACCTTGTTATTGCACATAGGAAAGCTTGTAGGCAAACGAATTACATTATAGTTGCAACTGATTTTTTTAGTGAGAATAGTATAAGGCTTGTGCGGTAAGAAAGGATAGTGCCCAAACAACGATTGATTTTTTAATTGAGAAAACAATTTGTAGTTTTAAAACTCCCTCTGAGTTGGTTTCAGATCATGGCACTCATTTCCTAAATGATGTCATCAAACACAACACTGAATATCTAAACATACGACATGATAAGATGAGTGACCGATGATGACATCATCCCCAAGGGTAAATACTTTCATTTGATGAGGAACTATGGCTATACCAAAGGATCAAGAAATAAATAACTATTTATTACCAAACTCATGTAGCTATACCAAAGGATCAAGACATGAATAACCATGTATAGCTATACCAAAGGCTCAAGAAATAAATAACCCTAAGCTATAATAGCCAACATACCAAAGGATCAAGACATGAATAACCATGTATAGCTATACCAAAGGCTCAAGAAATAAATAACCCTAAGCTATAATAGCCAACATAACACAGGCTCAAGGCTCAAGACATAAATAACCCCAACTACAACAACAAGCCCTATACAATGCTTCCATTAATAAGGCTGCCAATAGGTTGCTAAATTTCTAATAATTGCAACCAACAATAGCAGCAGCTGAACTAGTCTAGCCCCTTTCCAACAATCACCTCCAACCCCCATTGCACCTTTGCATACTCAATGTGTTGTTATTACTAATTGTTGGAACAAGGAAAATTTGAGTCCCTACCATACATACCGCGTCCTAGCCCATCACCTACTAGTGGATATGACTAGTAAGTGATAGACATCACTAATCTCATTGCTTTTCTATCCTATGAAGTCCAAGTGCCCATAAGTTTTTTGTTGTAAATAATTCCACATTTATAGCAAGATCTTACACACCTAGAAGGAATTTTAAGAGCCCACATAGAGAGAAAAAAATAGAGCAAATCTCTAAGGCCCATTCAATCAATCCTTGAGGTGCTAGAGAAAGATAAAATCCAAATGAGGATTACCCAAGGTTCCCATAAACAAGTTTGAGAGTGAGAAAATGAACACAATGTTGCTTACAAAGGCAAACAACTCATTGCAATCTTAGATGATGGCATTGTAGTTAGCATTATTAGCAAGGGAGTTGTCAGGAAACTTGGGGAAACCCTCACCTAGACAATACCAATCTCTCGGTGAAGTTTAGTTGAAGAAAATAATGCTACGTCACTTGGTGTCCTATTATGTAATGTGAAAATCAAAAACTTGGCTTGATTTTTTGCCTATCTTTTGTGGTGATGAGCCTTTCAATAGGATCATATAAGATGAGCAACCCTATATAAGGGATTCAAACTTAGTCTATGAGATGGCCAATCACATCTACCCTCCAAAAAGGAGACCTTACTCTGAAAGCTATGTAAATTATTATTATTTCTTATCTTTCATCTCAGCCTAAAGCAGTGGAATAAGTATTTAGATATTTTGTAATTTGCATATAATAACCGTCCATACTGCTACTACTAAGACAACACCATTTAAGATAGTCTATGGTAAGGCTTTGCCGACCCCTATGGCTCGTCTTTCACATTCTATAGAGGCTACAAATTCTTTTGTGTAGAGACTTTGACCAAATTCACGAGTTAGTGAAATTGAACATTCAAAAAGCTCGACAAAAGTACATGAAGTATGCAAATAGTAAACATAAACATATCATCTTCAATAAAGGCAACTATTTGCTTATTCGTATTGAGAAAATGAGACTTAAGTCCATAGAGACCAACCCTATGGTAAAGTTAGCTCCTAGATTTTATGTACCTTTCAAGATGGTTATTGCCAAGATAAATGATAGTGCATTTAAATTGGAGCTACCTTCCAATTGACATATTCATTATTCTTTTCATGTTTTTGAGACCATTTTGAGGACCTCTACCCTTCTCATCCAATATTAGAAGAGCCTGCTGAGTTAGTAGATGAAGAAAAACATCTTGTGCCTGAGTCTATCATTGACCATGAGACCATCACTACGCGCACATATGCAGCACTTGTGTCAAGTATCTTGTGACTTTCAAGAATCATCCTATTAAAAATATTAAATGGATACCAAAAATTTCATTTAGTTCTTACCAAAATCTCATCCACTCATACCATCGTAAATCTAACTAATGAAGTTGTTACTTCATTACGAGCCATCCCTTCCCAAAGATTTTATCCTCAAAATCTAATATATATATTTATATATATAATTATACATCAATAAGAAGTGAAGCTTTTATCATATCCATTAGACCAGAAAAAAGATAGGAAGATCTCCAAAAGTAACCATGCTCATACTCGATATAGAACTAAATCCTCCAAGTGTGAGAAAATACATATCCTTGATTTCCATATGGTCCCATGAATAAATCCTCCAAAGAAATTATTGAGTGAACCTTCAATCAATCATACCACATGGTCAAGAAACATCCTCCATAGATACACCTTGTTATTGCACATAGGAAAGCTTGTAGGCAAACGAATTACATTATAGTTGCACATAGTTGCAACTGATTATTTTAGTGAGAATAGTATAAGGCTTGTGCGGTAAGAAAGGATAATGCCCAAACAACTGATTTTTAATTGAGAAAACAATTTGTAGTTTTAAAACTCCTTCTGAGTTGGTTTCAGATCGTGGCACTCATTTCCTAAATGATGTCATCAAACATAACACTGAATATCTAAACATATGACATGATAAGATGAGTGGTGTGACCGATGATGACATCATCCCCAAGGGTAAATACTTTCATTTGATGTGAGGAACTCCTCTATGCTTCTATTCCTTAACTCTCTTGTCCTTCTTCCCCATAATCCTCTCTGGCTCATAAATGTCTTCTCCCTCTTCACCCATAGGTGGAAACTCTTCCACTTCTCCAGGGATAGAACCCATATACTTCTTGGGATTATACGAATGAAATACATCATGGATTCTTGTAGAATGAGGGAGGCCAAGCTTGCAGGAAAAATCACCAACCCTTTTGAGTACCAAGTATAGACCATAGTACCTATGAGCAAACTTGGGATTAGTGGAACCCTTGAAAGTGTTGTGGTAGCTCTTTGGTAGGTTCAATAGTATATAATCTCCTTCTTAAATCTTTACATCATGCTTATGCTCATCTGCATTAGCCTATGGAACACACAAGCACTTGATACCCATAAAGAGCCTCAAAGGGAGATATCTCAATGCTTAAATGCTTACTAGAATTACAGTAAAATTTAGCAAGATGTAGGTTTTTTGATTGATCAAGGGGCCAAATATGTTAGAGAGACGTAGGATTCTTGGTGGCCAATAACCAAGCTTATAATAAGGTTTTCGGGTGAATAAGGGCCAATCGTATATAAGTGACTTTTTCTCATCATCTAAGGAACAGTCCCCCTTTGTGCCAATTTTTGTTTCTCTTGTGTGTTAGAGAGAGAGAGAGAGAGAGAGAGAGAGAGAGAGAGAGAGAGAGAGTAAACTGTAGGATTCTTGGTGAATGTGCCTCTTGTTTATTATGTGAGTGCGCGAGAGTGAGAGTCCTTGTGGGTGCATGCGAACCTCCTAGTGGTGTAAATAAGGAGAGGAATTTGGAGGGACAGCTTTTCAAAGTAGTCATTATTGACCTTTAACTCGTGAGGATACTGAGCTTGTTGTGGTAGGCTCACACTTGTCGTTTTAATATGACTAACTGTTGTAGCCTCTTGGTAAAGCCACCCTTGAAGAAAGTAGTAACAACATGTTGCAAACAATTCTAACACACTATGTAAGATCCCTGTTCCCACCGAGCAACGGATTCAGGATACTGGCAGCGGAAGTAGCACTTCTCGCGCGGGATAGGGGTCCCACATTCGGGGCCTCACCCACGGATATCCGGATAAGAGACTAATCCGTCGGTTGTTCCAAAGCCGAACGCGGAAAAACTTCCTTTACGGGAAAGCACGGGCGATTCCACCTGGATAACTTTTTACTCTAACGTAGTCAAGAACATTTCTGATCGAGCTGATCCAATTGCATCTATAAGATACATGGTCAGATTAAGGAAGAAACTTGCACTTGGATCATTGGGATCAACGCTTTTTTCCCCATTCAAGAGGCACAGCCGTTGATTCCTATCCATATAACAGTTACTGTCCGGGATTTATTTTATCTATCGTAAAAACAAAAGTTTGAGTCTTGATTTACGGATCCATCAGTCCAGCCTAACCCCATCCAGTCCCATGGGTTAACCAACCGCCCAACCACTGTAGTGATGGGATCCAATTAAGAATTTGGTTAGGTTTTGTCCCGGGTACCAAGGAAAAGAGTTCCAAGGCCCCCTAGCCGGATGTTCATGCAAAATAAAACTAGTCACACCACTCACACACCCAATATGAAATTGCCTTTTCACAGATTCAACCAGTTTAAAACAATCCTTTAATAAAACCATAGTATCACTATTCACCATCTTCCAATTTATCCAGTTGATTCTTAATTTTCCCATCATTCCTTCATCAGAGTATCTATGGCATCATTGGCAACTAGGACGCTCACCACCTGTCCACTCAGGGGCTGTTTCCTAATCCCTAGCCCATAATACTCGGCAATATAATCACTTATCAAGATGGACTCTCGTTGAAGATCAGCAAGATCAACCAACAGATCCATATAAAGGGCCATGGACTCATCCATTGAAGACCAGCAAGGTCAATCAACCAGATCCATGCCCGATTTCAGAAAACAACTCCAACTCTATTCCAATATCTTCCTCGACGCACGCGTGGGTATCCTAGGCGACCCAGAGCCCGAGCACCGTATGGTCAGCACCCTCTGGGATCCTTTGCAGGTGACCTAGCGCTTCACGCATAGGCCGCTTCCTTGGCCCCTCATCCACCGTACCGGAAGCTCACCATTTTAATCGCACCGAGGCTGGTCAAGACCTCGGCCGACCTTGCTACGCGAGACGTCCTTCATTGACTCTCCGTCAGTAGTTGCAACTTTATCAGTTAGGTCCACGACCTTAATCACAAGACGGTCAAAATGCTCCCCCAGCATTCTTGACATAAAACAGTCATTTACAAACAGCATTTACAAATAATTTACAATACAATTTCTATTTTAACTTTCATTTTTCCACATTATTCCTCACCAATCTACATTACTTATTCCATATTCCATTTATATGTATACTCATCCCATCACATCATTTTCCGTCTCATCACTTCAGATTCCTTCACATCACATATCATATATTCACACCCATACATCCACATCTACATCCATACATCTATTTTCACATCCACATCTACATGCACATTCATGCATCCACATCCATACATCCACATCTACATGCACATTCACATCCATACATCCACATCTATATGCATACATTCACATCTACATGCATACATCCACATCTCTATGCATACATCCACATCTACATCCACATTCACATTCACCTCCATACATCTACATCTACATGCATACATCCACCTCCACATTCACATCCACATCTATACATCTACATCTACATGCATACATCCACCTCCACATCTACATCCACATCTACATCTACATGCATACATCCACCTTCACATCTACATCCACATCTACATCTACATGCATACATCCACCTCCACATCCACATCTACATCTATACATCTACATCTACATGCATACATCCACATCTCCATTCACATCTACATCTATACATCTACATCTACATGCATCCATCCACCTCCACATCCACATCTACATCTATACATCTACATCTACATGCATACATCCACATCTCCATTCACATCTACATCTATACATCTACATCTACATGCATCCATCCACATCTCCATTTACATCCTCATCTATACATCTACTTCTACATGCATACATCCACATCTCCATGCACACATCCACCTCCACATTCACACTCACATCCATACATCTACATCTATATGCGTACATTCACATCTACATGCATACATCCACATCTCTATGCATACATCCACATCCACATCCACATTCACATTCACCTCCATACATCTACATCTACATGCATACATCCACCTCCACATTCACATCCACATCTATACATCTACATCTACATGCATACATCCACCTCCACATCTACATCCACATCTACATCTACATGCATACATCCACCTCCACATCCACATCTACATCTATACATCTACATCTACATGCATACATCCACATCTCCATTCACATCTACATCTATACATCTACAACTACATGCATCCATCCACCTCCACATCCACATCTACATCTATACATCTACATCTACATGCATACATCCACATCTCCATTCACATCTACATCTATACATCTACATCTACATGCATCCATCCACATCTCCATTTACATCCTCATCTATACATCTACTTCTACATGCATACATCCACATCTCCATGCACACATCCACCTCCACATTCACACTCACATCCATACATCTACATCTATATGCGTACATTCACATCTACATGCATACATCCACATCTCTATGCATACATCCACATCCACATCCACATTCACATTCACCTCCATACATCTACATCTACATGCATACATCCACCTCCACATTCACATCCACATTTATACATCTACATCTACATGCATACATCCACCTCCACATCTACATCCACATCTACATCTACATGCATACATCCACCTCCACATCTACATCCACATCTACATATACATGCATACATCCACCTCCACATCCACATCTACATCTATACATCTACATCTACATGCATACATCCACATCTCCATTCACATCTACATCTATACATCTACATCTACATGCATCCATCCACCTCCACATCCACATCTACATCTATACATCTACATCTACATGCATACATCCACATCTCCATTCACATCTACATCTATACATCTACATCTACATGCATCCATCCACATCTCCATTTACATCCTCATCTATACATCTACTTCTACATGCATACATCCACATCTCCATGCACACATCCACCTCCACATTCACACTCACATCCATACATCTACATCTACATGCAAACATCCACATCTCCATGCCTAATAATATTCTTTTAATTAATCTAGGATGATAGTTCCTAGAATATGGTAGGAAGTCCTCTTTTTATGCTTTGAATGAAATTATTTTATGTGTAATTTCTATAAACATTTTGCCATAACTCTGCTACTATGACTGATAAGTCTCACTTCTTTCTAAGGGATAAGGCTTATTATTAAGAAAATAATTAGAATGGTCTCTAATTGGATCATCAATCCATAATGGATTGAATCATCGATAAACATAAACTAAAAGTATAGAAAAAAGCCATTAATTTGGCCTCAAGCATAGCTTAATCTTGGATTAGGGAAAAGCCTTATGAAAAGCTTCATTTGGATTGAAAAGGGTCATGAGTATGACCATTTCTTAAGTGAGAGAGAGAAAAATCATTAGAATTAAATATAATTAGAATTTTATGTAATTCTTTACTATCATTAATTAATTAACTTCAATAGCATTTCAAAACCATATCAATTAAGCTTCTCAAGCTTGAGAGGGGTTGAGAAGAGAGAATCATTGAGAAATTATAGAAAAGATCAAAATTCACTATACTTATCTTATAATTTGCTTGATTCTTTGACCACGGTAGAGGCCCCCAACCAATCAATTGGTTTAGTATGTTGATGGAGCCACCAATGGGGATTTAAGAAAGAGAGAAGTGTCAAAAACTAGTGAATTATTAAAGAATTCATAGTTCTTGGCTTAGGTGGAGTAGAGTAACAATGCATAAGACACTATATCTACATAAAGAATTCATAGTTCTTGGCTTAGGTGGAGTAGAGTAACAATGTATAGGACACTATATCTACATAAAGAATTCATAGTTCTTGGCTTAGGTGGAGTAGAGACACTATATCTACATAAAGAATTCATAGTTCTTGGCTTAGGTGGAGTAGAGTAACAATGCATAAGACACTATATCTACATAAAGAATTCATAGTTCTTGGCTTAGGTGAAGTAGAGTAACAATGCATAAGACACTATATCTACATAAAGAATTCATAGTTCTTGGCTTAGGTGAAGTAGAGTAACAATGCATAAGACACTATATCTACATAAAGAATTCATAGTTCTTGGCTTAGGTGAAGTAGAGTAACAATGCATAAGACACTATATTTTTTTCAACAAGGGAAGGCTTCTATTTATAGGAAAAATTGAGCTCCTAACCAAACAAACTGATTCTAGAATTTTTAAAGTCAGTTTGGTCACTTTTTGACCATTTTTAGGTCAGTTAAGCTAACTTTTTGGAACTAGACTTGAATGAGGAGAGAGGAGAGATGAAATATGTCAATTTTTATTAGTTTAAAACTCATTCAATCATGTGAAATATGCACCTCCTTTAAAGAACTCTCCTTCCTTACATATGTGTCATAGTTTTTTTATTAATAAACCTTGTACATTTTCAACTCTTCATCTTATGTGAAATATGCACCTCCTTTAAAGAACTCCCCTTCCTTACATATGTGTTTTTTTACTAATAAACCTTGTACATTTTCAACTCTTCATCTTATGTGAGCATTTACTCATTTTTGGATACCCAAAATATCTCATATTTTTAATATTGCTCATAGTTTTTTACTAATAAACCTTGTACATTTTCAACTCTTCATCTTATGTGAAATATGCACCTCCTTTAAAGAACTTCTCTTCCTTACATATGTGTCATAGTTTTTTTTTTTTTACTAATAAACCTTGTACATTTTCAACTCTTCATCTTATGTGAAATATGCACCTCCTTTAAAGAACTCCCCTTCCTTACATATGTGTTTTTTTTTCTAATAAACCTTGTACATTTTCAACTCTTCATCTTATGTGAGCATTTACTCATTTTTGGGTATCTTCTTTTTACAAATTGGATTTATCTCCTCCCTACACATGTATTGATGCTATTGGCCCATAGGAACCTTAATTGGACCATAGTCTAAAGATTTCTGAAAATCTAGACCCTTAGACTAAGGTTCTTTATACCTATTTCCAATTAATTCCAATTGCACATTTGAAAATTCTTTTTGAATTTCTGTTTCAGGGGAATTCATCTTAATTATATGAGATATTTTTCTATCCAAAAATATTCAAAATCTGAATATTCTCTCTCTAGAATAATTTTCTCTCTCTAGGTTAAAACAGCCACAAACAAGATCTCTTATATTTCAGAAAAGGAATTGATTACAGGGGAATATGCTAGACATCAAAAAGGGGTTGGGGGAGGAATCTTACATTCTACCCCACTGAAAAAAATTCGAGATGTCCTCATCTCGCAAACTGGGATAATTTCGCAAGATGCACGAATATGAGACTTAGAGAAAAATTTTAATCAAGATTAATCACCAAAAAAAGTCTTAAAGAGAGCAAGATTCAAAATAAGAACAAGATTTAAACTTTATTCATTCTCGAAACTTATACAGTAAAGATAGAGGAACTCTTTACACTTCCATAAGCCCGTCCATCATATGGTCACAAAAGCAGTCCTCACAAGCTGCACAAGTATAGGGTAACTCATCTATGGGAATGATTCTGTTGGTTATTGCCGCACCTATCTCAGTGGTATGAGGTGATCTAACAAAAGGACCTCTGAGAGGCAAGCCAAAAACGGGGTAAAGGTATATCTTCTCATGAGGAAGAAAACACGCCAGTAAGAAGACCCGCTCAGAAAACCCAAGATGCCTTGATCTCATGACGCAGTAGTATCGGGGACCCAAACCCAAAGCTTCAATAACCATGGCCAAGCGGACATTGTTACGAAAGTGCTGCTGACCCCAGGGTGTTACCCTAGTTATGTTTTGATAGGTCCGCCATTTGGTCTGAGCTACAGAAGTTCCTAGGTGAGGAAAAAGTGAGCGCTCATACTGTTCTATAAAGTCTTTCTTCACAGACTCTCTTGCGTCTTGAAGGTGAGAAATCATCAGGGATAAAACTAATTCCTGTTGCCAAGCCATGAAGGAGATTAAGAAGAAAGGATATTGATGGGAGTAAGATTACTGTGAGCGACAAGTAAAGTTACGACTTATATAAAGGAAGGAGCTAGCATAACCTAGAAGCCAACGGTAACTTGCCACTGAAGTTTTACCGTCTTTCCATGATTTGTGTTTGACACATTTTTCTATAGAAGGCATTATGAATTTTGAGATGAGGAGATAAAAGAAGCTTGTAGGCTAAGTCACCTACTTTCATTGAATTCAGATATAAGGTCACAATATCTGGAGGATAACTTCTTATACTCCCCAAGAGATAAAGAACTTCTTTTATTTTAGAGAGGGAATAATTATAAGATCAGAAATGGAGATTCTTACTCCTATATACCTCGAAGGCTGGGGAGGAATCTTACATTCTACCCCACTTAAAAAGTGCGAGATGTCCTCATCTCGCAAGGTAGAGGACAACTCTTTTTCTTAAGATCCAATTTTATTATGGGGTTCCTTATATTCTGGTCAACCCAACAGAACACTGGGATAAATATCCCTTATATAGAACTCATCATTAAATAACAATTCATTCAGATCATGTCATTCATATCTTTAACATGATAATGGTCCATTAGACCGAAAAGTTTCCTTCGGAACATTCCTCCACAGAAATTTCAGTCAAGCAAGTTCTCAATTTGACATCCCTTAACTTGATCTACCGGTCAAGTATTAACAGTAGCAATCTAACAGCACAACCCACTAATCTCATAGTGATTTGCTGAATTCATTATCATCATTCTAGTTATGAATATCATCACAGGGACTCGTCCCATTCCCCCTCATTGAGGTTTTATTATATTTCAACTAATTTTTAGAAATCAACATTTTCCAATCAGCATTTTCAATCAGAATCCAAATCAATTCATCAATTCTCAAACAGAATTAAAATCATATCAATCACATTCGAAATCATCATCTAGATAGCATTAACGCTTATAATTTCAAGTCTTAGATTTACTCGTATATACTGTCAGTAAAGAGCTGCAGTATACTCTCGGTATATATGGGTAGTCATGGCCCTTGGAATTATAAGGTAAATACTATCATGTCTAGGCCTCAAGCAAGTCAGGGATTCTATATAATTGCGGTACTTCCATCTGAAGACCCAATTACCAAATTACAAGTTTCAGTTTGAATATCAAATTGTATGAATTATCTCACACAATTATAACCTTTTTGTGTTTCTTGATAAATTTTTGATATATTTGTCTTCTCAGTTGATCTTTATTAACCAAATGCTCTGATACCAACTGTAAGATCCCTGTTCCCACCGAGCAACGGATTCAGGATACTGGCAGCGGAAGTAGCACTTCTCGCGCGGGACAGGGGTCCCACATTCGGGGCCTCACCCACGGATATCCGGATAAGAGACTAATTCGTCGGTTGTTCCAAAGCCGAACCCGGAAAAACTTCCTTTACCGGAAAGCACGGGCGATTCCACCTGGATAACTTTTTACTCTAACGTAGTCAAGAACATTTCTGATCGAGCTGATCCAATTGCATCTATAAGATACATGGTCAGATTAAGGAAGAAACTTGCACTTGGATCATTGGGATCAACGCTTTTTTCCCCATTCAAGAGGCACAGTCGTTGATTCCTATCCATAGAACAGTTACTGTCTGGGATTTATTTTATCTATCGTAAAAACAAAATTTTGAGTCTCGATTTACGGATCCATCAGTCGAGCCTAACCCCATCCAGTCCCATGGGTTAACCAACCGCCCAACCACTGTAGTGATGGGATCCAATTAAGAATTTGGTTAGGTTTTGTCCCGGGTACCAAGGAAAAGAGTTCCAAGGCCCCCTAGCCGGATGTTCATGCAAAATAAAACTAGTCACACCACTCACACACCCAATATGAAATTGCCTTTTCACAGATTCAACCAGTTTAAAACAATCCTTTAATAAAACCATAGTATCACTGATCACCATCTTCCAGTTTATCCAGTTGATTCTTAATTTTCCCATCATTTCTTCATCAGAGTATCTATGGCATCATTGGCAACTAGGACGCTCACCACCTGTCCACTCAGGGGCCGTTTCCTAATCCCTAGCCCATAATACTCGGCAATATAATCACTTATCAAGATGGACTCTCGTTGAAGATCAGCAAGATCAACCAACAGATCCATATAAAGGGCCATGGACTCATCCACTGAAGACCAGCAAGGTCAATCAACCAGATCCATGCCCGATTTCAGAAAACAACTCCAACTCTGTTCCAATATCTTCCTCGACGCACGCGTGGGTATCCTAGGAGACCCAGAGCCCGAGCACCGTATGGTCAGCACCCTCTAGGATCCTTCGCAGGTGACCTAGTGCTTCACGCATAGGCCGCTTCCTTGGCCCCTCATCCACCGTACCGGAAGCTCACCATTTTAATCGCACCGAGGCTGGTCAAGACCTCGGCCGACCTTGCTACGCGAGACGTCCTTCATTGACTCTCCGTCAGTAGTTGCAACTTTATCAGTTAGGTCCACGACCTTAATCACTCACAAGACGGTCAAAATGCTCCCCCAGCATTCTTGACATAAAACAGTCATTTACAAACAGCATTTACAAACAATTTACAATACAATTTCTATTTTAACTTTCATTTTTCCACATTATCCCTCATCAATCTACATTACTTATTCCATATTCCATTTATATGTATACTCATCCCATCACATCATTTTCCGTCTCATCACTTCAGATTCCTTCACATCACATATCATATATTCACATCCATACATCCACATCTACATCCATCCATCTATTTTCACATCCACATCTACATGCACATTCATGCATCCACATCCATACATCCACATCTACATGCACATTCACATTCATACATCCACATCTATATGCGTACATTCACATCTACATGCATACATCCACATCTCTATGCATACATCCACATCCACATCCACATCCACATTCACATTCACCTCCATACATCTACATCTACATGCATACATCCACCTCCACATTCACATCCACATCTATACATCTACATCTACATGCATACATCCACCTCCACATCTACATCTACATGCATACATCCACCTCCACATCCACATCTACATCTATACATCTACATCACATGCATACATCCACATCTCCATTCACATCTACATCTATACATCTACATCTACATGCATCCATCCACCTCCACATCCACATCTACATCTATACATCTACATATACATGCATACATCCACATCTCCATTCACATCTACATCTATACATCTACATCTACATGCATCCATCCACATCTCCATTTACATCCTCATCTATACATCTACTTCTACATGCATACATCCACATCTCCATGCACACATCCACCTCCACATTCACACTCACATCCATACATCTACATCTATATGCGTACATTCACATCTACATGCATACATCCACATCTCTATGCATACATCCACATCCACATCCACATTCACATTCACCTCCATACATCTACATCTACATGCATACATCCACCTCCACATTCACATCCACATCTATACATCTACATCTACATGCATACATCCACCTCCACATCTACATCCACATCTACATCTACATGCATACATCCACCTCCACATCCACATCTACATCTATACATCTACATCTACATGCATACATCCACATCTCCATTCACATCTACATCTATACATCTACATCTACATGCATCCATCCACCTCCACATCCACATCTACATCTATACATCTACATCTACATGCATACATCCACATCTCCATTCACATCTACATCTATACATCTACATCTACATGCATCCATCCACATCTCCATTTACATCCTCATCTATACATCTACTTCTACATGCATACATCCACATCTCCATGCACACATCCACCTCCACATTCACACTCACATCCATACATCTACATCTACATGCAAACATCCACATCTCCATGCCTAATAATATTCTTTTAATTAATCTAGGATGATAGTTCCTAGAATATGGTAGGAAGTCCTCTTTTTATGCTTTGAATGAAATTATTTTATGTGTAATTTCTATAAACATTTTGCCATAACTCTGCTACTATGACTGATAAGTCTCACTTTTTTCTAAGGGATAAGGCTTATCATTAAGGAAATAATTAGAATGGTCTCTAATTGGATCATCAATCCATAATGGATTGAATCATCGATAAACATAAACTAAAAGTATAGAAAAAAGCCATTAATTTGGCCTCAAGCATAGCTTAATCTTGGATTAGGGAAAAGCCTTATGAAAAGCTTCATTTGGATTGAAAAGGGTCATGAGTATGACCATTTCTTAAGTGAGAGAGAGAAAAATCATTAGAATTAAATATAATTAGAATTTTATGTAATTCTTTACTATCATTAATTAATTAACTTCAATAGCATTTCAAAACCATATCAATTAAGCTTCTCAAGCTTGAGAGGGGTTGAGAAGAGAGAATCATTGAGAAATTATAGAAAAGATCAAAATTCACTATACTTATCTTATAATTTGCTTGATTCTTTGACCACGGTAGAGGCCCCCAACCAATCAATTGGTTTAGTATGTTGATGGAGCCACCAATGGGGATTTAAGAAAGAGAGAAGTGTCAAAAACTAGTGAATTATTAAAGAATTCATAGTTCTTGGCTTAGGTGGAGTAGAGTAACAATGCATAAGACACTATATCTACATAAAGAATTCATAGTTCTTGGCTTAGGTGGAGTAGAGTAACAATGTATAGGACACTATATCTACATAAAGAATTCATAGTTCTTGGCTTAGGTGGAGTAGAGACACTATATCTACATAAAGAATTCATAGTTCTTGGCTTAGGTGGAGTAGAGTAACAATGCATAAGACACTATATCTACATAAAGAATTCATAGTTCTTGGCTTAGGTGAAGTAGAGTAACAATGCATAAGACACTATATCTACATAAAGAATTCATAGTTCTTGGCTTAGGTGAAGTAGAGTAACAATGCATAAGACACTATATTTTTTTCAACAAGGGAAGGCTTCTATTTATAGGAAAAGTTGAGCTCCTAACCAAACAAACTGATTCTAGAATTTTCCAAGTCAGTTTGGTCACTTTTTGACCATTTTTAGGTCAGTTAAGCTAACTTTTTGGAACTAGACTTGAATGAGGAGAGAGGAGAGATGAAATATCTCAATTTTTATTAGTTTAAAACTCATTCAAGCATGTGAAATATGCACCTCCTTTAAATAACTCTCCTTCCTTACATATGTGTCATAGTTTTTTTATTAATAAACCTTGTACATTTTCAACTCTTCATCTTATGTGAAATATGCACCTCCTTTAAAGAACTCCCCTTCCTTACATATGTGTTTTTTTACTAATAAACCTTGTACATTTTCAACTCTTCATCTTATGTGAGCATTTACTCATTTTTGGATACCCAAAATATCTCATATTTTTAATATTGCTCATAGTTTTTTACTAATAAACCTTGTACATTTTCAACTCTTCATCTTATGTGAAATATGCACCTCCTTTAAAGAACTCCTCTTCCTTACATATGTGTCATAGTTTTTTTTTATACTAATAAACCTTGTACATTTTCAACTCTTCATCTTATGTGAAATATGCACCTCCTTTAAAGAACTCCCCTTCCTTACATATGTGTTTTTTTTTTCTAATAAACCTTGTACATTTTCAACTCTTCATCTTATGTGAGCATTTACTCATTTTTGGGTATCTTCTTTTTACAAATTGGATTTATCTCCTCCCTACACATGTATTGATGCTATTGGCCCATAGGAACCTTAATTGGACCATAGTCTAAAGATTTCTGAAAATCTAGACCCTTAGACTAAGGTTCTTTATACCTATTTCTAATTAATTCCAATTGCACATTTGAAAACTCTTTTTGAATTTTTGTTTCAGGGGAATTCATCTTAATTATATGAGATATTTTTCTATCCAAAAATATTAAAAATTTGAATATTCTCTCTCTAGAATAATTTTCTCTCTCTAGGTTAAAACAGCCACAAACAAGATCTCTTATATTTCAGAAAGGGAATTGATTACAGGGGATATGCTAGACATCAAAAAGGGGTTGGGGGAGGAATCTTACACACTAAGACTAGAGTTGATAATTTTAAAAAATTTCGCATGTGAAAATCACCATATCTTGAGCAAGTGTGGCTCCCTTTTTACTTCAAAAAAAAATTTCCTCTAAACTCTTAAAAATCCATCCAGACCTTGCAAACTTCGACGTAAGTACATCCAAAGGCTTCAAAACATTATGACACCACTCTTTTTAGTAGGTTTCACCTGCTTCTTCAACAATAATGTATCATCATTGTAGCATTCAAAGATCAGAACAACCAAGTGATGAAGAGTAAGTGAGCTTTTATTCGTTTCCTTAAAAAAAAAAGGGCCTAAGTAGGGGCTCATTTTTACAGTAGATGATCCAAAGGGAGAGAAAAATCTCTACTTTTTGGTGCACAAAATATGTGTCAGATGAAGACACCTCTCTTAAACAAGGCAAAACCATAAAATCCACCAACTCCTACATGAAAAGGGAAACAACATATGATTGAAAGGCAAGGGTTTATTTGTAAGGTTTTGTGTGAAAAATATATACCAAATTATGATGCGTCTTCTAAAAAAATGACATCAAACAAAGAAAAAACCATAAAATCCAACTCCTACATAAAAAGAGAACTTCAAAACTTTAATAATTAATGTGTGGAATTGAGGATAAGAATTATAACCTCTATAAAAGGAATATATTGAAGCTATAAAAAGCTTGAAAGCTGTTCTGATCGTTTCAGCAAGACCTAGTTTGAAGAAGAAGAATGTAGGTCTCTAAATAAGAGGGAAAAGTTAAGATAATCCTCCTTATGTACATGTTCAAAAATACATACAAAGTTCCTAAGGTTGCCTTCTTACAACAAGTTTCCTCCATGTGGCACTAAGGAAAGAGACCATTAGATCCATGAAAACAAGATGACAAAATGGGAGTCAATGATGGCATTCAAGAACATAAACAGGGCATGATCTATAGTTATTTGAAGCTTTTGGGCTAGAATAGCGAAACTCTATGCACTACCTCTATCAACCAATGCTCTCCAAGCCCATCTTCAACATGCAGAGGAAAATGTTTACCAAATAAGTTTCTATCCTCCGGGTGAATCATTACAAGAAAAAAAAAACTATATGTGAAGCCACAAAGCCTAAAAACCTTAAAAACTTTTTAGATATAATAGGAGCTGAATATTGCCATGGGGAGACTAGTAGCAAATGTTGGAGATGTTAAACCCAAAGAAAATACAGAGTCTCAAGGAAATAATGGTGTGGAGAATTCATAAGCATCAAAGCCAGTATTTGACATGCTGAGAACATTTCCTATGTATACTAACATGACCATAGGAACCGATGGAAAGGTTTATGGGGTCACTACATAGCATAAAGCTATCATTAGTAAAGGGTTTCGTTCACCAATCAAAATATGTGTGGATTATGCAAAAAAATAAGGGCTTAAAGGAGCTTACTTATCACAAGATTTCACTGAATGTGTTATCAAAGAACGAGAAATCTAGTACCATGTGGCTCACTATACATCCATGCTTTTTTATTAAGTAGTGCTTGAAAATAGCATTGCATTTTTTGTGTGCTTACATCTCAAATTGTGCTTGTGTAAAAGTGACCAAGGAGACACACTTATGTGCTATTCTAAATAATCCATGAAAGAAGCAAACTTATGAGGCCACCTCAACCACTTACACACTATCACTTGCTTCCCAATCGAACAGATCTATTATTGGCCTCAACTACTACTATACATCCATGCTTTTTTATTAAGTAGTGCTTGAAAATAGCATTGCATTTTTTGTGTGCTTACATTGCAAATTGTGCTTGTGTAAAAGTGACCAAGGAGACACACTTATATGCTATTCTAAATAATCCATGAAAGAAGCAAACTTATGAGGCCACCTCAACCACTTACACATTATCACTTGCTTTCCAATCGAACAAATCTATTATTGGCCTCAACTACTACTATACATCCATGCTTTTTTATTAAGTAGTGCTTCAAAATAGCATTGCACTTTTTGTGTGCTTACATCGCAAATTGTGCTTGTGTAAAAGTGACCAAGGAGACACACTTATATGCTATTCTAAATAATCCATGAAAGAAGCAAACTTATGAGGCCACCTCAACCACTTACACACTATCACTTGCTTCCCAATCAAACAGATCTATTATTGGCCTCAACTACTACTATACATCCATGCTTTTTTATTAAGTAGTGCTTGAAAATAGCATTACATTTTTTGTGTGCTTACATCGCGAATTGTGCTTGTGTAAAAGTGATCAAGGAGACACACTTATATGCTATTCTAAATAATCCATGAAAGAAGCAAACTTATGAGGCCACCTCAACCACTTACACACTATCACTTGCTTCCCAATCGAACAGATCTATTATTGGCCTCAACTACTACACATGAGGTATATCTATAATAATCTATTCTCGATTAAAGAGATCTATTCTTGGCGTCAACTAATACATGAAGCAAAGCTATGATAAGCTTCATGTTTGATCCATGTGATGCAAGTGTTAAAGCAACTTTTAGTACCTCCTTTGGGAACAAAAGCCCATAATAGCACCATGCAAGCCAGCGAATCCCTAAGTGTGCCTTAGCAAAAATGGGAAACGATGCTAGTTCTGTACAGTGGCCCTCTGCCATAGTAGTAGAATCTTGTTATACCCTCAATCGTTAAAAATCTCATTGAATAAACTTAGCTAATACTGGGCAGCAGGATAATACTTAACAACCCTCCCATTAGATACCGACATCTATATCCTCTCAAAGAAATATGGTTTGGTTTGTGGTGTCCCCACTCATAACCATGTGTTCTCTTATATTGCGCCCATTTCCTAAAATATGTTAATCATGATTGCAAAAGAAACAACCAAGCATCTAATCCTAGGTAGCATCACTTTCTTCTTCCCCCGTGAAAGTAGCCTTAGTGCTACCTATACTACCTAACACTCAACCCCAAGTTGACAATACAACTCAAGGAGCTCCAAATCCAATCCTCAAGGGCGTGTATATAGAAGAATGCACAATATTGAAAGTAGGGCCATCAACACAATACAAAACACTCAAGTACAGAAAGAAGTGGGAAGTAAAAAATATTTTGGCTTGCAAACTTGATTACAAGCTGATGACATCCATCCACCCATGTGCTAGATAAGGAGCTTTTAAGGAGGATGTCATTTCTTAAAAGAGTCCTCAAACACAATGAGCTTGATAATAAACTAAGGTTGCCAAACTAGTCTATATGTAGTACCCAAGGTCGGTATGGACGTAGGTCGGCCATGTCCACAACTTTGTCCACAAGGACCAACTGACCATATCATTTGAGTAGGACCATATTAGATTACAACTAAGCCTAATAGGAACTTAACATAGCCCCCACATCCATCTTTTAAGACCTTCTAGCTCCGCAACCCCCTGAGCACTCACTAATAGTGCAATCACATAGACCTTACAAGCATGCATCCTACTACGTGGCAGAGTGTTAAGTCTACCTAAGTCATCTCCTAACCATCTGGCCACCATCTAGTGTCTAAAGTGGGAATTGTTCGAGGTGCTCGGGTGCTCACCACCACAATGGCTACTCCTCATAAAGGGGCCTTACAAAATAGAGCACATCCCCAAGGGTGGAGCATTGAGCAAATGCCTCTCCAATAGTACTAAGCTCCGAACCTACCACCCTTGTACCTTCTTAACCCCTTTGTTTCAAGAATAGCCCCCTTGAACCCTATTGTTTTACAATTAAAGAGCTGTTAGATGGTGAGCCATTAGCTACTACTACACTGTATGCAAGTATGTGTGGAGTGGACTCACCTAAGTCATTTCACTTTACTCAATGAAGAGTTTGAGCCCATCACAATTTATTACCAAACTTATATAATTATACTATAAAAAGGATCAAGACATAAATACCATGTATGGCTATACCAAAGGATCAAGACATAAATAACCATTTATTACCAAACTCATGTAGCTATACCAAAGGATCAAGACATGAATAACCATGTATAGCTATACCAAAGGCTCAAGAAATAAATAACCCTAAGCTATAATAGCCAACATACCAAAGGCTCAAGGGTCAAGACATAAATAACCCCAACTACAACAACATGCCCTATACAATGCTTCCATTGCTAAGGCTGCCAATAGGTTGCTAAATTTCTAATAATAGCTACCATCGGTAGAATCTAAACTAGTCTAGCTCCTTTCCAACAATCACCTCCAACCCCCATTGCACCTTTGCATACTCGATGTGTTGTTATTACTAATTGTTGGAACAAGGAAAATTTGAGTCCCTACCATACCGCGTCCTAGCCCATCACCTAGTGGATATGACTAGTAAGTGATAGACATCACTAATCTTATTGCTTTTCTATCCTATGAAGTCCAAGTGCCCATAAGTTTTTTGTTGTAAATAATTCCACATTTATAGCAACATCTTACACACCTGGAAGGAATTTTAAGGGTCCACATAGAGAGAAAAAAATAGAGCAAATCTCTAAGGCCCATTCAATCAATCCTTGAGGTGCTAGAGAAAGATAAAATCCAAATGAAGATTATCCAAGGTTCCCATAAACAAGTTAAGGCACTACTTTGAGAGTGACAAAATGAACAAAATGTTGCTTACAAAGGCAAACAACTCATTGCAATCTTAGATGGTGGCATTGTAGTTAGCATTATTAGCAAGGGAGTTGTCATGAAACTTGGGGAAACCCTCACCTAGACAATTCCAATCTCTCGGTGAAGTTTAGCTAAAGAAAATAATGCTACGTCACTTGGTGTCCTATTATGTAATGTGAAAATCAAAACCTTGGCTTGATTTTTTGCCTATCTTTTGTGGTGATGAGCCTTTCAATAGGATCATATAAGATGATCCTTGGGCAACGCTGTATATGGGATTTAAACTTAGTCCATGAGATGGCCAATCACATCTACCCTCCAAAAGGGAGACCTTACTCTGAAAGTTATGTAAATTATTATTATTTCTTATCTTTCATCTCAGCCTAAAGCAACGGGATAAGTATTTACATATTTTGCAATTTGCATATAATAACCGTCCATACTGCTACTACTAAGACAACACCATTTAAGATAGTCTATGGTAAGGCTTTGTCGACTCCTACGGCTCGTCTTTCACATTCTATAGAGGCTATAGATTCTTTTGTGTAGAGACTTTGACCAAATTCACGAGTTAGTGAAATTGAACATTCAAAAAGCTCGACAGAAGTACATGAAGTATGCAAATAGTAAACATAAACATGTCATCATCTTCAATGAAGGCAACTATATGCTTATTCGTATTGAGAAAATGAGACTTAAGTCCATAGAGACCAACCCTATGGTGGTAAAGTTAGCTCCTAGATTTTATGTACCTTTCAAGATGATTATTGCCAAGATAAATGATAGTGCATTTAAGTTGGAGCTACCTTCCAATTGGAGCATTTAAGTTGGAGCTACCTTCCAATTGACATATTCATTATTCTTTTCATGTTTTTGAGACCATTTTGAGAACCTCTACCCTTCTCATCCAATATTAGAAGAGCCTGCTGAGTTAGTAGATGAAGAAAAACATCTTGTGCCTGAGTCTATCATTGACCATGAGACCATCACTACACGCACATATGCAGCACTTATGTCAAGTATCTTGTGACTTTCAAGAATCATCCTAATAAAAATATTAAATGGATACCAAAAAATTTATTTAGTTCTTACCAAAATCTCATCCACTCATACCATCGTAAATCTAACTAATGAAGTTGTTACTTCATTACGAGCCATCCCTTCCCAAAGATTTTATCCTCAAAATCTAATATATATATTTATATATATAATTATACATCAATGAGAAGTGAAGGTTTTATCATATCCATCAGACCAAAAAAAAGATAGGAAGATCTCCAAAAGTAACCATGCTCATACTCGATATAGAACTAGATCCTCCAAGTGGTGTCAGAAAAAAAATATCCTTGATTTCCATATGGTCCCATGAATAAAGCCTCCACAGAAATTATTAAGTGAACCTTCAATCAATCATACCACATGGTCAAGAAACATCCTCCATAGATAGACCTTGTTATTGCACATAGGAAAGCTTGTAGGCAAATGAATTACATTATAGTTGCACATAGTTGCAACTGATTATTTTAGTGAGAATAGTATAAGGCTTGTGCGGTAAGAAAGGATAATGCCCAAACAACGACTGATTTTTTAATTGAGAAAACAATTTGTAGTTTTAAAACTCCCTCTGAGTTGGTTTCAGATCATGGCACTCATTTCCTAAATGATGTCATCGAACACAACACTGAATATCTAAACATACGACATGATAAGATGAGTGGTGTGACCGATGATGACATCATCCCCAAGGGTAAATACTTTCATTTGATGAGGAACTCCTCTATGCTTCTATTCCTTAACTCTCTTGTCCTTCTTTCCCACAATCCTCTCTGGCTCATAAATGTTTTCTCCCTCTTCACCCATAGGTGGAAACTCTTCCACTTCTCCAGGGATAGAACCCATATAATTCTTGGGATTATACGATTTAAATACATCATGCATTATTGTAAAATGAGGGAGGCCAAGCTTGCAGGAAAAATCACCAACCCTTTTGAGTACCAAGTATAGACCATAGTACCTATGAGCAAACTTGGAATTAGTGAAACCCTTGAAAGTGTTGTGGTAGCTCTTTGGTAGGTTCAAGAGTATATAATCTCCTTATTAAATCTCTACATCATGCTTATGCTCATCTGCATTAGCCTTTATAAGCTCTTGGGCTTTCTTCATATTGCCCTTACATAGTTGAAGAAGTTGTTTCATTTTTTCCAACTCTTCTTTTAGCTAATGGGTTTACCACCTTGTCTTCTTGGAAAGCTATGGAACACACAAGCACTTGATACCCATAAAGAGTCTCAAAGGGAGATATCTCAATGCTTAAATGCTTACTAGAAGGTAGGTTTCTCGGTTATCAAGGGGCCAATTATGTTGAAGAGATGTAGGATTCTTGGTGGGCAATAACCAAGCTTACAATAAGGTTTTCGGGTGAATACGGGCCAATCGTATATAAGTGTCTTTTTCTCATCATCTAAGGAACAGTCCCCCTTTGTGCCAATTTGAGTTTCTTGTGTGTTAGAGAGAGAGAGAGAGAGAGAGAGAGAGAGAGAGAGAGAGAGTTGAGAGTAAACTGTAGGATTCTTGGTGAATGTGCCTCTTGTTTATTATGTGAGAGTGAGCAAGAGTGAGAGTCCTTATGGATGCATGCGAACCTTCTAGCGGTGTAAATAAGGAGAGGAATTTGGAGGGACAGCTTTTCAAAGTAGTCATTGTTGACCTTAAACTCGTGAGGAAACTGAGCTTGTTGTGGTAGGCTCACACTTGTCGTTTTAATATGACTAACTGTTGTAGCCTCTTGGTAAAGCCACCCTTGAAGAAAGTAGTAACAACATGTTGCAAACAATTCTAACACCCTAAGACTAGAGTTGATAATTATAAAAAATTTGCCATGTGAAAATCACCAACTCTTGACCAAGTGTGGCTCATTTTTTGCTTCAAAATTTTTTTTCCCTCTAAACTCGTAAAAATCCATCCAGACCTAGCAAACTTCGACGTAAGTATATGCAAAGGCTTCAAACATTATGACACCACTCTTTTTAGTAGGTTTCACCTGCTTCTTCAACAATAACACATGTATCATCATTGTAGCATTCAAAGATCATAACAACCAAGTGATGAGTAAGTGAGCTTTTATTTGTTTCCTAAAAAAAAGGGCCTAACTAGGGGCTCATTTTTTACAGTAGATGATCCAAAGGGAGAGGAAAATCTCTACTTTTTGGTGCACAAAATATGTGTCAGATAAAGACACCTCTCTTAAACAAGGCAAAACCATAAAATCCACCAACTCCTACACATGAAAAGGGAAACAACATATGATTGAAAGGCAAGGGTTTATTTGTGAGGTTTTGTGTGAAAAATATATACCAATTTATGATGCGTCTTCTAAAAAAATGACATCAAACAAGGCAAAAACCATAAAATCCAACTCCTACGTAAAAAGAGAACTTCAAAACTTTAATAATTAATGTGTGGAATTGAGGATAAGAATTATAACCTCTATAAAAGAAATATATTAAAGCTATAAAAAGCTTGAAAGCTATTCTGATCGTTTCAGCAAGACCTAGTTTGAAGAAGAAGAATGTAGGTCTCTAAATAAGAGGGAAAAGTTAAGATAATCCTCCTTATGTACGTGTTCAAAAATACATACAAAATTCCTAAGGTTGCCTTACAACAAGTTTCCTCCATATGGCACTAAGGAAAGAGACCATTAGATCCATGAAAACAAGACAACAAAATGGGAGTCAATGATGGCATTCAAGAACATAGACAGGGCATGATCTCTAGTTATTTGAAGCTTTTGGGCAAGAATATCGAAACTCTATGCACTACCTCTCTATCAACCAATGCTCTCCAAGCCCAGCTTCAACAGGTAGAGGAAAATGTTTACCAAATAAGTTTCTATCCTCCGGGTGAATCATTACTAGAAAAAAAGAACTATATGTGAAGCCACAAAGCCTAAAAACCTTTAAAAAATTTCAGATATAATAGGAGCTGAATATTGCCATGGGGAGACTAGTAGCAAATGTTAAAGATGTTAAACCCAAAGAAAATACAGAGTCTCAACAAAATAATGGTGTGGAGAATTCAAAAGTGTAAGATTCCTCTCCCAACCCCTTTTTGATGTCTAGTATCTTCCCCTGTAATCAATCCCTCTTCAGAAATATAAAGGCCTTGTTCTAACTGTTTTAGCCTAGAGAGAGAAAAATATGCTAGAGAGAGAATATTCAGATTATGAATATTTTTGGATAGAAAATTAACTCATCTTATTAAAATAAGTTCCCCTGAAATAGAAATTCAAAAAGAATTTTCCAATGTGCAATTGGAATTAATTGGAAATAAGTATAAAGAACCTTAGTCTAAGGGTCTAGATTTTCAGAAATTTTTAGATTATGGTCCAATTAAGGTTCCTATGGGCCAATAGCATCAATCCATGTGTAGGGAGGAGATAAATCCAATTTGTAAAAGAAGATACCCAAAAATGAGTAAATGCTCACATAAGATGAAGAGTTGAAAATGTACAAGATTTATTAGTAAAAAAAAAACTATGAGCAATATTAAAAATATGAGATATTTTGGGTATCCAAAAATGAGTAAATGCTCACATAAGATGAAGAGTTGAAAATGTACAAGGTTTATTAGTAAATAAACACATATGTAAGGAAGGGGAGTTCTTTAAAGGAGGTGCATATTTCACATAAGATGAAGAGTTGAAAATGTACAAGGTTTATTAGTAAATAAACACATATGTAAGGAAGGGGAGTTCTTTAAAGGAGGTGCATATTTCACATAAGATGAAGAGTTGAAAATGTACAAGGTTTATTAGTAAAAAAACTATGACACATATGTAAGGAAGAGGAGTTCTTTAAAGGAGGTGCATATTTCACATAAGATGAAGAGTTGAAAATGTACAAGGTTTATTAGTAAAAAACTATGAGCAATAAAATTTTGACACATATGTAAGGAAGGGGAATTCTTTAAAGGAGGTGCATATTTCACATGCTTGAATGAGTTTTAAACTCAAAAATAATGTGATATTTTTATCTCTCATCTCTCTTGAACCAAACCAAATCAAAATGGAACCAAACCGAATCAAAAAGTAACCAAACTAGGTCCAAATCTAGTCCAAATTCAACCAAACTGACTTGGAAAATTCTAGAATCAGTTTGTTTGGTTAGGAGCTCAAATTTTCCTATAAATAGAAGCCTCCCCTTGTTGAAAAAAATATAGTGTCTTATGCTTTGTCACTCTACTCCACCTAAGCCAAAATATATAGTGTCTTATACTTTGTTACTCTACTCCACCTAAGCCAAATTAGATAGAGTCTTATGCTTTGTTACTCTACTCCACCTAAGCCAAATTAGATAGAGTCTTATGCTTTGTTACTCTACTCCACCTAAGCCAAATTAGATAGAGTCTTATGCTTGTTACTCTACTCCACCTAAGCCAAAATATAGAGTGTCTTATGCATTGTTACTCTACTCTACCTAAGCCAAGAGTTGTGAATTCTTTAATAATTCACTAGTTTTTGATACTTCTCTCTTTCTTCAATCCCCATTGGTGGCTCCATCAACATACTAAACCAATTGATTGGTTGGGGGCCTCTACCGTGAATAAAGAATCAAGCAATTTATAAGGTAAGTATATTGAATTTTGATCTTTCTATAATTTCTCAATGATTCTCTCTTCTCAACCCCTCTCAAGCTTGAGAAGTTTAATTGGTATGGTTTTTTAAATGCTATTGAAGTTAATTGGTGAATAGTAGTGAAGAGTTACATAATTTAATAAATGCTATAGAAGTTAATTTCCATTTATGTTTAAATTCTAATGGTTTTTATGTAATTTCTCTCTCTCACTCAAGAAATGGTCATACTCATGAACCATTCTCAATCCAAATGAAGCTTTTCATAAAGCCTTTCCTTAACCCAAGATTAAGCTATGCTTGAGGCCAAATTAATGGCTTTTTGCTATGCTTTTAGTTTATGCACATTGATGATTCAATCCATTATGGATTGATGACCCAATTAGAGACCATTCTAATTGTTTTCTTAATGATCCAATTAGAGACCATTATGGATTGATGATCCAATTAGAGACCATTATGGATTGATGACCCAATTAGAGACCATTCTAATTATTTCTTTAATAATGAGCTTTATCCCTTAGAAAAAAATTGAGATTTATCAGTCATAGTAGCGGAGCTATGGCAAAATTTTTATAGAAATTACGCATAAAATAAATTCATTCAAAGTATAAAAAGAGGAATTCCTACCATATTCTAGGAACTATCATCCTAGATTAATTAAAAGAATTTTATTATGCATGGAGATGTGGATGTTGCATGTAGATGTAGATGTATGGATGTGAGTGTGAATGTGGAGGTGGATGTATGCATGGGACGTGGATGTATGCATGTAGAAATAGATGTGTAGATGAGGATGTAAATGGAGATGTGGATGTATACATGTAGATGTAGATGTATAGATGTAGATGTGGATGTGGAGGTGGATGGATGCATGTAGAGGTAGATGTATAGATGTAGATGGGAATGGAGATATGGATGTATGCATGTAGATGTAGTTGTGAATGGAGATGTATATGTATACATGTAGATGTAGATGTATAGATGTAGATGTGGATGTGGATGGGATGTATGCATGTAGATGTAGGTGTATAGACGTAGATGTGGATGTAGAGGAGGATGTATGCATGTAGATGTAGATGTATAGATGTGGATGTGAATGTGGAGTGGATGTATGCATGTAGATGTAGATGTATGGAGGTGAATGTGAATGTGGATGTGGATGTATGCATAGGGATGTAGATGTATGCATGTAGATGTGAATGTACGCATATAGTTGTGGATGTATGGATGTGAATATACGATTGGGATGTGAGGGAATCTGAAGTGATGAGATGGAAATGATGTGATGGGATGAGTATACATATAAATGGAATATGGAATAAGTAATGTAGATTGAGGAGGGATAATGTGGAAAAATGAAAGTTAAAATAGAAATTGTATTTGTAAACTGTTTGTAAATGCTGTTTGTAAATGCTGTCTGTAAATGATTGTTTTATGTCAAGAATGCTAGGGGGAGCATTTTGACCGTCTTGTGATTAAGGTCGTGATGAGAAAGTTGCAACTGCTGACGGGGAGTCAATGAAGGACGTCTCGCGTAGCAAGGTCGGCCGAGGTCTTGACCAGCCTCGGTGCGATTAAAATGGTGAGCTTCCGGTACGGTGGATGAGGGGCCAAGGAAGCGGCCTATGCGTGAAGCGCTAGGTTACCTGCGAAGGATCCTAGAGGGTGCTGACCATACGGTGCTCGGGCTCTGGGTCGCCTAGGATACCCACGCGTGCGTCGAGGAAGATATTGGAACAGAGTTGGAGTTGTTTTCTGAAATCGAGCATGGATCTGGTTGATTGACCTTGCTGGTCTTCAATGGATGAGTCCATGGCTCCTTATATGGATCTGTTGGTTGATCTTGCTGATCTTCAACGAGAGTCCATCATGTTAAGTGATTATATTGCCAAGTATTATGGGCTAGGAACTATCGAAACGGCTCCTGAGCGTTCTAGTTGCCAATGATGCCATAGATACTCTGATGAAGGAATGATGGGAAATTAAGAATCAATTGGATAAATTGGAAGATGGTGATCAATGATACTATGGTTTTATTAAAGGATTGTTTTAAACTGGTTGAATCTGGTTGAAAAAGGCAATTTCATATTGGGTGTGTGAGTGGTGTGACTAGTTTTATTTTGCATGAACATCCGGCTAGGGGGCCTTGGAACTCTTTTCCTTGGTACCCGGGACAAAACCTAACCAAATTTTTAATTGGATCCCATCACTACAGTGGTTGGGCGGTTGGCTAACCCATGGGATTGGATGGGGTTAGGCTGGACTGATGGATCCGTAAATCGAGACTCAAACTTTTGTTTTTACGATAGAAAAAAAAAATCCCGGACAGTAACTGTTCTATGGATAGGAATCAACGGCTGTGCCTCTTGAATGGGGAAAAAAGCGTTGATCCCAATGATCCAAGTGCAAGTTTCTTCCTTGAACTGACTAAGTATCTTATAGATGTAATTGGATCATCTCGATCAGAAATGATCTTGACTACGTTAGAGTAAAAAGTTATCCTGGTGGAATCGCCCGTGCTTCCGGTTAAGAAAGTTTTTCCGGGTTCGGTTTTGGAATAACCGATGGATTAGTCTCTTATCCGGATATCCGTGGGCGAGGCCCCGAGTGTGGGACCCTGTCCCGCGCGAGAAGCGCTACTTCCGCTGCCAGTACCCCGAATCCGTTGCTCGGTGGGAACAGGGATCTTACAGTTGGTATCAGAGCATTTGGTTAATAAAGATCAACTGAGAAGACAAATATGTCAAAATTTTATCAAGAAACACAAAAGGGTTATAATTGTGTGAGATAATTCATACAATTTGATATTCAAACTAAAATTCGTAATTTTGGTAATTGGGTCTTCAGATGGAAGTACCGCAATTATATAGAATCCCTGACTTGCTTGAGGCCTAGACATGATAGTATTTACCTTATAATTCCAAGGGCCGTGACTACCCGTATATACCGAGAGTATACTGCAGCTCTTTACTGACAGTATATACGAGTAAATCTAAGACTTGAAATTATAAGCGTTAATGCTATCTAGATGATGATTTCGAATGTGATTGATATGATTTTTAATTCTGTTTGAGAATGAATGAATTGATTTGGATTCTGATTGAAAATGCTGATTGAAAAATGTTGATTTTTAAAAATTAGTTGAAATATAATGAAACCACAATGAGGGGGAATGGGACGAGTCCCTGTGATGATCTTCATAACTAGAATGATGATAATGAATTCAGCAAATCACTATGAGATTAGTGGATTGTGCTGTCAGATTGCTGCTATTAATACTTGACCGGTAGATCAAGTTAAGGGATGTCAAATTGAGAACTTGCTTGACTGAAGTTTCCGTGGAGGAATGTTCCGAAGGAAACTTTTCGGTCTAAGGACCATTATCATGTTAAATGAATTGTTATTTAATGATGAGTTCTATATAAGGGATATTTATCCCAGTGTTCTGTTGGGTTGACCAGAATATAAGCAACCCCAGAATAAAAATTGGATCTTAAGAAAAAGAGTTATCCTCTACCTTGCGAGATGAGGACATCTCGCACTTTTTTAAGTGGGGTAGAATGTAAAATTTCTCCCCAGTTATTGAAGTATTCAAAAATAAGAATCTCCCTTCTGATCTCATAACTATTCTCTCTCTAATATATAAAATTTTGACAGAATCATGAGACGAGGAAACCGTAGCCGTCAGCAGCAGCCAGACCCTATCCTTGAAGATAACGAACTTGACCCTGATGTTCGCAAGGCTCTTCATAGGACTCAGCCAGGACCCTTCAAGGGAGAAGGGGAGAACCTGGGTGAGACTGTGGAGAAATGGGTGGAAGCCATGGAAGAGTATTTTGACGTCACAGGTTATAATGAGCTGAGCAAAATGGCTCTTGGCCGGTTGAAAATAGTGGAAACAGCCAGGGTAGCATGGAGGAACCACTGTGACACCAACCGTCTGAATAGAAATACTCAATCTTGGAATGACCTAAAAACCTATTTGAGAAAGAGATTTTGTCCCCCTGGATTTTTGGAAACCAAAATGAATGAATTTTTAGAACTAAAGCAGGAGAACAAAACCATTGAAGAATATCACCAGGCCTTTGCTCTTCTACTCAAATACTCACCACCTCTAGATGAAGAACAGCTCATGGCCAGGTTCATTCGGCGAATGAACGAACCCTTAGACACATTGGTCAAAAATGCCAAACCAGTGTCCATGGCTGAAGCAGTAAAAATGGCAAAGGATTTTGCCAAGGCCTTTGTAGTAAAGGTCCCGCCAAAGCCTGCATCCTCTAACTTTAAAAGATTCCAAGCCCAGGAAGGTACTTCAAACTTTCCACCCCCAAAGAGGCAGCAAGGACCAATTCAGAATCAAGATGCAGGAAGATTCCAAAGTGAAGGAAGATCCCTCCCCCAGAATACTTTCTCAGGAGGACCATCTATTTTAAGGATGCAGAACAATGAGACCAGAAGTGAGAACCGGTGTTTTGGATGCCAAGGTTTTGGTCATCAGTTAAAAGACTGCCCAACTCCTGCCATGTCAAGGGGACAGGGAAGTCTAGGACCCCGAATTCAGAGACCAATTCCTTCATACCAGTCTAATCAGGGTCCGTCTCGCCCAAGCCAGGATAACCCCAGAAGAACTCCAAATCAACCATCTGCCTCTACCCAGAGTAACCTCAGAACTCCTTTCCAGAATAGGGGCAACCAAAGAGAAAGAATTCCACCTCAGACTGCAGCAGCCAGAGCAGTCACAATTGCAGAAGAAGTAGAAGAGGAAAGAAGGACAGATCCTTACTACAATTGAAAAAAAAAAAAAACCAAGGGCTTAACCGACAATTCTCAAGTCATCCATAATCCAGCAGAATACCAGGGAAAAATCGACCGTCCACTTCCAAGGCGTAACGTTGAATGTGATTGAAGAAGAAAAAGATGATGAAAGAGAGCATACTCCACCTGCGAGATGAGGACATCTCGCGTTTTTTAAGTGGGGTAGAATGTAAGATTCCTCTCCCAACCCCTTTTTGATGTCTAGTATCTTCCCCTGTAATCAATCCCTCTTCAGAAATATAAAGGCCTTGTTCTAACTATTTTAGCCTAGAGAGAGAAAAATATGCTAGAG
This sequence comes from Cibotium barometz, assembly GCF_041138505.1. NCBI lineage: Eukaryota > Viridiplantae > Streptophyta > Polypodiopsida > Cyatheales > Cibotiaceae > Cibotium > Cibotium barometz. Next base: position 15,444,256 of record NC_141079.1, read on the forward strand.
AGAGAATATTCAGATTATGAATATTTTTGGATAGAAAATTAACTCATCTTATTAAAATAAGTTCCCCTGAAATAGAAATTCAAAAAGAATTTTCCAATGTGCAATTGGAATTAATTGGAAATAAGTATAAAGAACCTTAGTCTAAGGGTCTAGATTTTCAGAAATTTTTAGATTATGGTCCAATTAAGGTTCCTATGGGCCAATAGCATCAATCCATGTGTAGGGAGGAGATAAATCCAATTTGTAAAAGAAGATACCCAAAAATGAGTAAATGCTCACATAAGATGAAGAGTTGAAAATGTACAAGATTTATTAGTAAAAAAAAAACTATGAGCAATATTAAAAATATGAGATATTTTGGGTATCCAAAAATGAGTAAATGCTCACATAAGATGAAGAGTTGAAAATGTACAAGGTTTATTAGTAAATAAACACATATGTAAGGAAGGGGAGTTCTTTAAAGGAGGTGCATATTTCACATAAGATGAAGAGTTGAAAATGTACAAGGTTTATTAGTAAATAAACACATATGTAAGGAAGGGGAGTTCTTTAAAGGAGGTGCATATTTCACATAAGATGAAGAGTTGAAAATGTACAAGGTTTATTAGTAAAAAAACTATGACACATATGTAAGGAAGAGGAGTTCTTTAAAGGAGGTGCATATTTCACATAAGATGAAGAGTTGAAAATGTACAAGGTTTATTAGTAAAAAACTATGAGCAATAAAATTTTGACACATATGTAAGGAAGGGGAATTCTTTAAAGGAGGTGCATATTTCACATGCTTGAATGAGTTTTAAACTCAAAAATAATGTGATATTTTTATCTCTCATCTCTCTTGAACCAAACCAAATCAAAATGGAACCAAACCGAATCAAAAAGTAACCAAACTAGGTCCAAATCTAGTCCAAATTCAACCAAACTGACTTGGAAAATTCTAGAATCAGTTTGTTTGGTTAGGAGCTCAAATTTTCCTATAAATAGAAGCCTCCCCTTGTTGAAAAAAATATAGTGTCTTATGCTTTGTCACTCTACTCCACCTAAGCCAAAATATATAGTGTCTTATACTTTGTTACTCTACTCCACCTAAGCCAAATTAGATAGAGTCTTATGCTTTGTTACTCTACTCCACCTAAGCCAAATTAGATAGAGTCTTATGCTTTGTTACTCTACTCCACCTAAGCCAAATTAGATAGAGTCTTATGCTTGTTACTCTACTCCACCTAAGCCAAAATATAGAGTGTCTTATGCATTGTTACTCTACTCTACCTAAGCCAAGAGTTGTGAATTCTTTAATAATTCACTAGTTTTTGATACTTCTCTCTTTCTTCAATCCCCATTGGTGGCTCCATCAACATACTAAACCAATTGATTGGTTGGGGGCCTCTACCGTGAATAAAGAATCAAGCAATTTATAAGGTAAGTATATTGAATTTTGATCTTTCTATAATTTCTCAATGATTCTCTCTTCTCAACCCCTCTCAAGCTTGAGAAGTTTAAGTGGTATGGTTTTTTAAATGCTATTGAAGTTAATTGGTGAATAGTAGTGAAGAGTTACATAATTTAATAAATGCTATAGAAGTTAATTTCCATTTATGTTTAAATTCTAATGGTTTTTATGTAATTTCTCTCTCTCACTCAAGAAATGGTCATACTCATGAACCATTCTCAATCCAAATGAAGCTTTTCATAAAGCCTTTCCTTAACCCAAGATTAAGCTATGCTTGAGGCCAAATTAATGGCTTTTTGCTATGCTTTTAGTTTATGCACATTGATGATTCAATCCATTATGGATTGATGACCCAATTAGAGACCATTCTAATTGTTTTCTTAATGATCCAATTAGAGACCATTATGGATTGATGATCCAATTAGAGACCATTATGGATTGATGACCCAATTAGAGACCATTCTAATTATTTCTTTAATAATGAGCTTTATCCCTTAGAAAAAAATTGAGATTTATCAGTCATAGTAGCGGAGCTATGGCAAAATTTTTATAGAAATTACGCATAAAATAAATTCATTCAAAGTATAAAAAGAGGAATTCCTACCATATTCTAGGAACTATCATCCTAGATTAATTAAAAGAATTTTATTATGCATGGAGATGTGGATGTTGCATGTAGATGTAGATGTATGGATGTGAGTGTGAATGTGGAGGTGGATGTATGCATGGGACGTGGATGTATGCATGTAGAAATAGATGTGTAGATGAGGATGTAAATGGAGATGTGGATGTATACATGTAGATGTAGATGTATAGATGTAGATGTGGATGTGGAGGTGGATGGATGCATGTAGAGGTAGATGTATAGATGTAGATGGGAATGGAGATATGGATGTATGCATGTAGATGTAGTTGTGAATGGAGATGTATATGTATACATGTAGATGTAGATGTATAGATGTAGATGTGGATGTGGATGGGATGTATGCATGTAGATGTAGGTGTATAGACGTAGATGTGGATGTAGAGGAGGATGTATGCATGTAGATGTAGATGTATAGATGTGGATGTGAATGTGGAGTGGATGTATGCATGTAGATGTAGATGTATGGAGGTGAATGTGAATGTGGATGTGGATGTATGCATAGGGATGTAGATGTATGCATGTAGATGTGAATGTACGCATATAGTTGTGGATGTATGGATGTGAATATACGATTGGGATGTGAGGGAATCTGAAGTGATGAGATGGAAATGATGTGATGGGATGAGTATACATATAAATGGAATATGGAATAAGTAATGTAGATTGAGGAGGGATAATGTGGAAAAATGAAAGTTAAAATAGAAATTGTATTTGTAAACTGTTTGTAAATGCTGTTTGTAAATGCTGTCTGTAAATGATTGTTTTATGTCAAGAATGCTGGGGGGAGCATTTTGACCGTCTTGTGATTAAGGTCGTGATGAGAAAGTTGCAACTGCTGACGGGGAGTCAATGAAGGACGTCTCGGGTAGCAAGGTCGGCCGAGGTCTTGACCAGCCTCGGTGCGATTAAAATGGTGAGCTTCCGGTACGGTGGATGAGGGGCCAAGGAAGCGGCCTATGCGTGAAGCGCTAGGTTACCTGCGAAGGATCCTAGAGGGTGCTGACCATACGGTGCTCGGGCTCTGGGTCGCCTAGGATACCCACGCGTGCGTCGAGGAAGATATTGGAACAGAGTTGGAGTTGTTTTCTGAAATCGAGCATGGATCTGGTTGATTGACCTTGCTGGTCTTCAATGGATGAGTCCATGGCTCCTTATATGGATCTGTTGGTTGATCTTGCTGATCTTCAACGAGAGTCCATCATGTTAAGTGATTATATTGCCAAGTATTATGGGCTAGGAACTATCGAAACGGCTCCTGAGCGTTCTAGTTGCCAATGATGCCATAGATACTCTGATGAAGGAATGATGGGAAATTAAGAATCAATTGGATAAATTGGAAGATGGTGATCAATGATACTATGGTTTTATTAAAGGATTGTTTTAAACTGGTTGAATCTGGTTGAAAAAGGCAATTTCATATTGGGTGTGTGAGTGGTGTGACTAGTTTTATTTTGCATGAACATCCGGCTAGGGGGCCTTGGAACTCTTTTCCTTGGTACCCGGGACAAAACCTAACCAAATTTTTAATTGGATCCCATCACTACAGTGGTTGGGCGGTTGGCTAACCCATGGGATTGGATGGGGTTAGGCTGGACTGATGGATCCGTAAATCGAGACTCAAACTTTTGTTTTTACGATAGAAAAAAAAAATCCCGGACAGTAACTGTTCTATGGATAGGAATCAACGGCTGTGCCTCTTGAATGGGGAAAAAAGCGTTGATCCCAATGATCCAAGTGCAAGTTTCTTCCTTGAACTGACTAAGTATCTTATAGATGTAATTGGATCATCTCGATCAGAAATGATCTTGACTACGTTAGAGTAAAAAGTTATCCTGGTGGAATCGCCCGTGCTTCCGGTTAAGAAAGTTTTTCCGGGTTCGGTTTTGGAATAACCGATGGATTAGTCTCTTATCCGGATATCCGTGGGCGAGGCCCCGAGTGTGGGACCCTGTCCCGCGCGAGAAGCGCTACTTCCGCTGCCAGTACCCCGAATCCGTTGCTCGGTGGGAACAGGGATCTTACAGTTGGTATCAGAGCATTTGGTTAATAAAGATCAACTGAGAAGACAAATATGTCAAAATTTTATCAAGAAACACAAAAGGGTTATAATTGTGTGAGATAATTCATACAATTTGATATTCAAACTAAAATTCGTAATTTTGGTAATTGGGTCTTCAGATGGAAGTACCGCAATTATATAGAATCCCTGACTTGCTTGAGGCCTAGACATGATAGTATTTACCTTATAATTCCAAGGGCCGTGACTACCCGTATATACCGAGAGTATACTGCAGCTCTTTACTGACAGTATATACGAGTAAATCTAAGACTTGAAATTATAAGCGTTAATGCTATCTAGATGATGATTTCGAATGTGATTGATATGATTTTTAATTCTGTTTGAGAATGAATGAATTGATTTGGATTCTGATTGAAAATGCTGATTGAAAAATGTTGATTTTTAAAAATTAGTTGAAATATAATGAAACCACAATGAGGGGGAATGGGACGAGTCCCTGTGATGATATTCATAACTAGAATGATGATAATGAATTCAGTAAATCACTATGAGATTAGTGGATTGTGCTGTCAGATTGCTGCTATTAATACTTGACCGGTAGATCAAGTTAAGGGATGTCAAATTGAGAACTTGCTTGACTGAAGTTTCCGTGGAGGAATGTTCCGAAGGAAACTTTTCGGTCTAAGGACCATTATCATGTTAAATGAATTGTTATTTAATGATGAGTTCTATATAAGGGATATTTATCCCAGTGTTCTGTTGGGTTGACCAGAATATAAGCAACCCCAGAATAAAAATTGGATCTTAAGAAAAAGAGTTATCCTCTACCTTGCGAGATGAGGACATCTCGCACTTTTTTAAGTGGGGTAGAATGTAAAATTTCTCCCCAGTTATTGAAGTATTCAAAAATAAGAATCTCCCTTCTGATCTTATAACTATTCTCTCTCTAATATATAAAATTTTGACAGAATCATGAGACGAGGAAACCGTAGCCGTCAGCAGCAGCCAGACCCTATCCTTGAAGATAACGAACTTGACCCTGATGTTCGCAAGGCTCTTCATAGGACTCAGCCAGGACCCTTCAAGGGAGAAGGGGAGAACCTGGGTGAGACTGTGGAGAAATGGGTGGAAGCCATGGAAGAGTATTTTGACGTCACAGGTTATAATGAGCTGAGCAAAATGGCTCTTGGCCGGTTGAAAATAGTGGAAACAGCCAGGGTAGCATGGAGGAACCACTGTGACACCAACCGTCTGAATAGAAATACTCAATCTTGGAATGACCTAAAAACCTATTTGAGAAAGAGATTTTGTCCCCCTGGATTTTTGGAAACCAAAATGAATGAATTTTTAGAACTAAAGCAGGAGAACAAAACCATTGAAGAATATCACCAGGCCTTTGCTCTTCTACTCAAATACTCACCACCTCTAGATGAAGAACAGCTCATGGCCAGGTTCATTCGGGGAATGAACGAACCCTTAGACACATTGGTCAAAAATGCCAAACCAGTGTCCATGGCTGAAGCAGTAAAAATGGCAAAGGATTTTGCCAAGGCCTTTGTAGTAAAGGTCCCGCCAAAGCCTGCATCCTCTAACTTTAAAAGATTCCAAGCCCAGGAAGGTACTTCAAACTTTCCACCCCCAAAGAGGCAGCAAGGACCAATTCAGAATCAAGATGCAGGAAGATTCCAAAGTGAAGGAAGATCCCTCCCCCAGAATACTTTCTCAGGAGGACCATCTATTTTAAGGATGCAGAACAATGAGACCAGAAGTGAGAACCGGTGTTTTGGATGCCAAGGTTTTGGTCATCAGTTAAAAGACTGCCCAACTCCTGCCATGTCAAGGGGACAGGGAAGTCTAGGACCCCGAATTCAGAGACCAATTCCTTCATACCAGTCTAATCAGGGTCCGTCTCGCCCAAGCCAGGATAACCCCAGAAGAACTCCAAATCAACCATCTGCCTCTACCCAGAGTAACCTCAGAACTCCTTTCCAGAATAGGGGCAACCAAAGAGAAAGAATTCCACCTCAGACTGCAGTAGCCAGAGCAGTCACAATTGCAGAAGAAGTAGAAGAGGAAAGAAGGACAGATCCTTACTACAATTGAAAAAAAAAAAAACCAAGGGCTTAACCGACAATTCTCAAGTCATCCATAATCCAGCAGAATACCAGGGAAAAATCGACCGTCCACTTCCAAGGCGTAACGTTGAATGTGATTGAAGAAGAAAAAGATGATGAAAGAGAGCATACTCCACCTGCGAGATGAGGACATCTCGCGTTTTTTAAGTGGGGTAGAATGTAAGATTCCTCTCCCAACCCCTTTTTGATGTCTAGTATCTTCCCCTGTAATCAATCCCTCTTCAGAAATATAAAGGCCTTGTTCTAACTGTTTTAGCCTAGAGAGAGAAAAATATGCTAGAGAGAGAATATTCAGATTATGAATATTTTTGGATAGAAAATTAACTCATCTTATTAAAATAAGTTCCCCTGAAATAGAAATTCAAAAAGAATTTTCCAATGTGCAATTGGAATTAATTGGAAATAAGTATAAAGAACCTTAGTCTAAGGGTCTAGATTTCAGAAATTTTTAGATTATGGTCCAATTAAGGTTCCTATGGGCCAATAGCATCAATCCATGTGTAGGGAGGAGATAAATCCAATTTGTAAAAGAAGATACCCAAAAATGAGTAAATGCTCACATAAGATGAAGAGTTGAAAATGTACAAGATTTATTAGTAAAAAAAAAACTATGAGCAATATTAAAAATATGAGATATTTTGGGTATCCAAAAATGAGTAAATGCTCACATAAGATGAAGAGTTGAAAATGTACAAGGTTTATTAGTAAATAAACACATATGTAAGGAAGGGGAGTTCTTTAAAGGAGGTGCATATTTCACATAAGATGAAGAGTTGAAAATGTACAAGGTTTATTAGTAAATAAACACATATGTAAGGAAGGGGAGTTCTTTAAAGGAGGTGCATATTTCACATAAGATGAAGAGTTGAAAATGTACAAGGTTTATTAGTAAAAAAACTATGACACATATGTAAGGAAGAGGAGTTCTTTAAAGGAGGTGCATATTTCACATAAGATGAAGAGTTGAAAATGTACAAGGTTTATTAGTAAAAAACTATGAGCAATAAAATTTTGACACATATGTAAGGAAGGGGAATTCTTTAAAGGAGGTGCATATTTCACATGCTTGAATGAGTTTTAAACTCAAAAATAATGTGATATTTTTATCTCTCATCTCTCTTGAACCAAACCAAATCAAAATGGAACCAAACCGAATCAAAAAGTAACCAAACTAGGTCCAAATCTAGTCCAAATTCAACCAAACTGACTTGGAAAATTCTAGAATCAGTTTGTTTGGTTAGGAGCTCAAATTTTCCTATAAATAGAAGCCTCCCCTTGTTGAAAAAAATATAGTGTCTTATGCTTTGTCACTCTACTCCACCTAAGCCAAAATATATAGTGTCTTATACTTTGTTACTCTACTCCACCTAAGCCAAATTAGATAGAGTCTTATGCTTTGTTACTCTACTCCACCTAAGCCAAATTAGATAGAGTCTTATGCTTTGTTACTCTACTCCACCTAAGCCAAATTAGATAGAGTCTTATGCTTGTTACTCTACTCCACCTAAGCCAAAATATAGAGTGTCTTATGCATTGTTACTCTACTCTACCTAAGCCAAGAGTTGTGAATTCTTTAATAATTCACTAGTTTTTGATACTTCTCTCTTTCTTCAATCCCCATTGGTGGCTCCATCAACATACTAAACCAATTGATTGGTTGGGGGCCTCTACCGTGAATAAAGAATCAAGCAATTTATAAGGTAAGTATATTGAATTTTGATCTTTCTATAATTTCTCAATGATTCTCTCTTCTCAACCCCTCTCAAGCTTGAGAAGTTTAATTGGTATGGTTTTTTAAATGCTATTGAAGTTAATTGGTGAATAGTAGTGAAGAGTTACATAATTTAATAAATGCTATAGAAGTTAATTTCCATTTATGTTTAAATTCTAATGGTTTTTATGTAATTTCTCTCTCTCACTCAAGAAATGGTCATACTCATGAACCATTCTCAATCCAAATGAAGCTTTTCATAAAGCCTTTCCTTAACCCAAGATTAAGCTATGCTTGAGGCCAAATTAATGGCTTTTTGCTATGCTTTTAGTTTATGCACATTGATGATTCAATCCATTATGGATTGATGACCCAATTAGAGACCATTCTAATTGTTTTCTTAATGATCCAATTAGAGACCATTATGGATTGATGATCCAATTAGAGACCATTATGGATTGATGACCCAATTAGAGACCATTCTAATTATTTCTTTAATAATGAGCTTTATCCCTTAGAAAAAAATTGAGATTTATCAGTCATAGTAGCGGAGCTATGGCAAAATTTTTATAGAAATTACGCATAAAATAAATTCATTCAAAGTATAAAAAGAGGAATTCCTACCATATTCTAGGAACTATCATCCTAGATTAATTAAAAGAATTTTATTATGCATGGAGATGTGGATGTTGCATGTAGATGTAGATGTATGGATGTGAGTGTGAATGTGGAGGTGGATGTATGCATGGGACGTGGATGTATGCATGTAGAAATAGATGTGTAGATGAGGATGTAAATGGAGATGTGGATGTATACATGTAGATGTAGATGTATAGATGTAGATGTGGATGTGGAGGTGGATGGATGCATGTAGAGGTAGATGTATAGATGTAGATGGGAATGGAGATATGGATGTATGCATGTAGATGTAGTTGTGAATGGAGATGTATATGTATACATGTAGATGTAGATGTATAGATGTAGATGTGGATGTGGATGGGATGTATGCATGTAGATGTAGGTGTATAGACGTAGATGTGGATGTAGAGGAGGATGTATGCATGTAGATGTAGATGTATAGATGTGGATGTGAATGTGGAGTGGATGTATGCATGTAGATGTAGATGTATGGAGGTGAATGTGAATGTGGATGTGGATGTATGCATAGGGATGTAGATGTATGCATGTAGATGTGAATGTACGCATATAGTTGTGGATGTATGGATGTGAATATACGATTGGGATGTGAGGGAATCTGAAGTGATGAGATGGAAATGATGTGATGGGATGAGTATACATATAAATGGAATATGGAATAAGTAATGTAGATTGAGGAGGGATAATGTGGAAAAATGAAAGTTAAAATAGAAATTGTATTTGTAAACTGTTTGTAAATGCTGTTTGTAAATGCTGTCTGTAAATGATTGTTTTATGTCAAGAATGCTGGGGGGAGCATTTTGACCGTCTTGTGATTAAGGTCGTGATGAGAAAGTTGCAACTGCTGACGGGGAGTCAATGAAGGACGTCTCGCGTAGCAAGGTCGGCCGAGGTCTTGACCAGCCTCGGTGCGATTAAAATGGTGAGCTTCCGGTACGGTGGATGAGGGGCCAAGGAAGCGGCCTATGCGTGAAGCGCTAGGTTACCTGCGAAGGATCCTAGAGGGTGCTGACCATACGGTGCTCGGGCTCTGGGTCGCCTAGGATACCCACGCGTGCGTCGAGGAAGATATTGGAACAGAGTTGGAGTTGTTTTCTGAAATCGAGCATGGATCTGGTTGATTGACCTTGCTGGTCTTCAATGGATGAGTCCATGGCTCCTTATATGGATCTGTTGGTTGATCTTGCTGATCTTCAACGAGAGTCCATCATGTTAAGTGATTATATTGCCAAGTATTATGGGCTAGGAACTATCGAAACGGCTCCTGAGCGTTCTAGTTGCCAATGATGCCATAGATACTCTGATGAAGGAATGATGGGAAATTAAGAATCAATTGGATAAATTGGAAGATGGTGATCAATGATACTATGGTTTTATTAAAGGATTGTTTTAAACTGGTTGAATCTGGTTGAAAAAGGCAATTTCATATTGGGTGTGTGAGTGGTGTGACTAGTTTTATTTTGCATGAACATCCGGCTAGGGGGCCTTGGAACTCTTTTCCTTGGTACCCGGGACAAAATCTAACCAAATTTTTAATTGGATCCCATCACTACAGTGGTTGGGCGGTTGGCTAACCCATGGGATTGGATGGGGTTAGGCTGGACTGATGGATCCGTAAATCGAGACTCAAACTTTTGTTTTTACGATAGAAAAAAAAAATCCCGGACAGTAACTGTTCTATGGATAGGAATCAACGGCTGTGCCTCTTGAATGGGGAAAAAAGCGTTGATCCCAATGATCCAAGTGCAAGTTTCTTCCTTGAACTGACTAAGTATCTTATAGATGTAATTGGATCATCTCGATCAGAAATGATCTTGACTACGTTAGAGTAAAAAGTTATCCTGGTGGAATCGCCCGTGCTTCCGGTTAAGAAAGTTTTTCCGGGTTCGGTTTTGGAATAACCGATGGATTAGTCTCTTATCCGGATATCCGTGGGCGAGGCCCCGAGTGTGGGACCCTGTCCCGCGCGAGAAGCGCTACTTCCACTGCCAGTACCCCGAATCCGTTGCTCGGTGGGAACAGGGATCTTACAAAAAGCATCAAAGCCAGTATTTGACATGCTTACTTATCACAAGATTTCACTGAATGTGTTATCAAAGAACGAGAAATCTAGTACCATGTGGCTCACTATACATCCATGCTTTTTTATTAAGTAGTGCTTGAAAATAGCATTGCATTTTTTGTGTGCTTACATCACAAATTGTGCTTGTGTAAAAGTGACCAAGGAGACACACTTATATGCTATTCTAAATAATCCATGAAAGAAGCAAACTTATGAGGCCACCTCAACCACTTACACACTATCACTTGCTTCCCAATAAAATAGATCTATTATTGGCCTCAACTACTACACATGAGGCATATCTATAATAATCTATTCCCGATTGAAGAGATCTATTCTTGGCGTCAACTAATAAATGAAGCAAATCTATGATAAGCTTCGTGTTTGATCCATGTGATGCAAGTGTTAACGCAACTTTTAGTACCTCCTTTGGGAACAAAAGCCGATAATAGCACCATGCAAGCCAGCGAATCCCTAAGTGTGCCTTAGCAAAAATGAAAAACGATGCTAGTTCTATACAGTAGCCCTCTGCCATAGTAGTAGAATCTTGTTATACCCTCAATCGTTAAAAATCTCATTGAATAAACTTAGCTAATACTGGGCAGCAGGATAATACTTAACAACCCCCCCATTAGATACCGACATCTATATCCTTTTAAAGAAATATGGTTTGGTTTGTGGTGTCCCCACTTATAACCATGTGTTCTCTTATATTGTGCCCATTTCCTAAAATATGTTAATCATGATTGCTAAAGAAACAACCAAGCATCTAATCCTAGGTAGCATCACTTTCTTCATACCCCGTGAAAGTAGCCTTAGTGCTACCTATACCACCTACCACTCAACCCCAAGTTGACAATACAACTCAAGGAGCTCCAAATCCAATCCTCAAGGGTGTGTATATAGAAGAATGCACAATATTGAAAGTAGGGCCATCAACACAATACAAAACACTGAAGTACAAAAAGAAGTGGGGAGTAATATTTTGGCTTACAAACTTGATTATTACAAGCTGATGACATCCATCCACCCATGTGCTAGATAAGGAGCTCTTAAGGAGGATGTCATTTCTTAAAAGAGTCCTCAAACACAATGAGCTTGATAATAAACTAAGGTTGCCAAACTAGTCTATATACAGTACCCAAGGTCGGTATGGACATAGGTCGGCCATGTCATGGGCCAATCCACAACTTTGTCCACAAGGACCAACTGACCATATCATTGGAGTAGGACCATATTAGATTACAACTAAGCCTAATAGGAACTTAACATAGCCCCCACATCCATCTTTTGAGACCTCCTAGCTCTGCAACCCCCTGAGCACTCACTAATAATGCAATCACATAGACCTTACAAGCATGCATCCTATGTTGCAGAGTGTTAAGTCTACCTAAGTCACCTCCTAACCATTTGGCCACCATCTAGTGTCTAAAGTGGGAATTGTTCGAGGTGCTCGGGTGCTCACCACCACAATGGCTATTCCTCATAAAGGGGCCTTACAAAATAGAGCACATCAAAGGGTGGAGCATTGAGCAAATGCCTCTCCAATAGTACTAAGCTTCGAACCTACCCTTGTACCTTCTTAACCCCTTTGTTTCAAGAATAGCCCCCTGGAACCCTATTGTTTTACAATTAAAGAGCTGTTAGATGGTGAGCCATTAGCTACTACTACACTGTATGCAAGTATGTGTGGAGTGGACTCACCTAAGTCATTTCACTTTACTCAATGAAGAGTTTGAGCCCATCACAATTTATTACCAAACTTATGTAGCTATACTATAAAAAGGATCAAGACATAAATACCATGTATGGCTATACCAAAGGATCAAGACATAAATAACCATTTATTACCAAACTCATGTAGCTATACCAAAGGATCAAGACATGTATAGATATACTAAAGGCTCAAGAAATAAATAACCCTAAGCTATAATAGCCAACATACCAAAGGATCAAGACATGAATTACCATGTATAGCTATACCAAAGGCTCAAGAAATAAATAACCCTAAGCTATAATAGCCAACATAACAAAGGCTCAAGGCTCAAGACATAAATAACCCCAACTACAACAACAAGCCCTATACAATGCTTCCATTGATAAGGCTGCCAATAGGTTGCTAAATTTCTAATAATTGCTACCAACAACAGCAGCACAGCTGAACTAGTCTAGCCCCTTTCCAACAATCACCTCCAACCCCCATTGTACCTTTGCATACTTGATGTGTTGTTATTACTAATTGTTGGAACAAGGAAAATTTGAGTCCGTACCATACCGCGTCCTAGCCCATGGTGGATATGACTAGTAAGTGATAGACATTAATAATCTAATTGCTTTTCTATCCTATGAAGTCCAAGTGCCCATAAGTTTTTTGTTGTAAATAATTCCACATTTATAGCAACATCTTACACACCTGAAAGGAATTTTAAGGGCCCACATAGAGAGAAAAAAATAGAGCAAATCTCTAAGGCCCATTCAATCAATCCTTGAGGTGCTAGAGAAAGATAAAATCCAAGTGAGGATTACCCAAGGTTCCCATAAACAAGTTAAGACACTACTTTGAGAGTGAGAAAATGAACACAATGTTGCTTACAAAGGCAAACAACTCATTGCAATCTTAGATGGTGGCATTGTAGTCAGCATTATTAGTAAGGGAGTTGTCAAGAAACTTGGGGAAACCCTCACCTAGACAATACCAATCTCTCGGTGAAGTTTAGCTGAAGAAAATAATGCTACGTCACTTGGTGTCCTATTATGTAATGTGAAAATCAAAACCTTGGCTTGATTTTTTGCCTGTCTTTTGTGGTGATGAGCCTTTCAATAGGATCAAATAAGATGATCCTTGGGCAACCCTATATAAGGGATTCTAACTTAGTCCATGAGATGGCCAATCACATCTACCCTCCAAAAGGGAGACCTTACTCTGAAAGTTATGTAAATAATTATTATTTCTTATCTTTCATCTCAGCCTAAAGCAGTGGGATAAGTATTTACATATTTTGCAATTTGCATATAATAACCGTCCATACTGCTACTACTAAGACAACACCATTTTAGATAGTCTATGGTAAGGCTTTGCCGACCCCTACGGCTCAGCTTTCACATTCTATAGAGGCTACAAATTCTTTGTGTAGAGACTTTGACCAAATTCACAAGTTAGTGAAATTGAACATTCAAAAAGCTCGACAGAAGTACATGAAGTATGAAAATAGTAAACATAAACATATCATCTTCAATGAAGGCAATTATTTGCTTATTCATATTGAGAAAATGAGACTTAAGTCCATAGAGACCAGCCCTATGGTAAAGTTAGCTCCTGGATTTTATGTACCTTTCAAGATGGTTATTGCCAAGATAAATGATAGTGCATTTAAGTTGGAGCTACCTTCCAATTGACATATTCATTATTCTTTTCATGTTTTTGAGACCATTTTGAGGACGTCTACCCTTCTCATCCAATATTAGAAGAGCCTGCTGAGTTAGTAGATGAAGAAAAACATCTCGTGCCTGAGTCTATCATTGACCATGAGACCATCACTACACACACATATGCAGCACTTATGTCAAGTATCTTGTGACTTTCAAGAATCATCCTATTAAAAATATTAAATGGATACCAAAAAATTTATTTAGTTCTTACCAAAATCTCATCCACTCATACCATCTTAAATCTAACTAATGAAGTTGTTTCTTCATTACGAGCCATCCCTTCCCAAAGATTTTATCCTCAAAATCATATCAATAAGAAGTGAAGCTTTTATCATATCCATTAGACCAGAAAAAAGATAGGAAGATCTCCAAAAGTAACCATGCTCATACTCGATATAGAACTAGATCCTCCAAGTGTGAGAAAATAAATATCCTTCATTTCCATATGGTCCCATGAATAAAGTCTCCAAAGAGATTATTGAGTAAACCTTCAATCAATCATACCACATGGTCAAGAAACATCCTCCATAGATAGACCTTGTTATTGCACATAGGAAAGCTTGTAGGCAAACGAATTACATTATAGTTGCAACTGATTATTTTAGTGAGAATAGTATAAGGCTTGTGCGGTAAGAAAGGATAATGCCCAAACAACTGATTTTTTAATTGAGAAAACAATTTGTAGTTTTAAAACTCCCTCTAAGTTGGTTTCAGATCATGGCACTCATTTCCTAAATGATGTCATCAAACACAACACTGAATATCTAAACATACAACATGATAAGATGAGTGGTGTGACCGATGATGACATCATCCCCAAGGGTAAATACTTCCATTTGATGAGGAACTCCTCTATGCTTCTATTCCTTAACTCTCTTGTCCTTCTTCCCCATAATCCTCTCTGGCTCATAAATGTTTTCTCCCTCTTCACCCATAGGTGGAAACTCTTCCACTTCTCGAGGGATAGAACCCATATATTTCTTGGGATTATACGAATGAAATACATCATGGATTATTGTAGAATGAGGGAGGCCAAGCTTGCAGGAAAAATCACCAACCCTTTTGAGTACCAAGTATAGACCATAGTACCTATGAGCAAACTTGGGATTAGTGGAACCCTTGAAAGTGTTGTGGTAGCTCTTTGGTAGGTTCAAGAGTATATAATCTCCTTCTTAAATCTTTACATCGTGCTTATGCTCATCTGCATTAGCCTTTATAACCTCTTGGGCTTTCTTCATATTGCCCTTACATAGTTGAAGAAGTTGTTTCATTTTTTCCAACTCTTCTTTTTAGCTAATGGGTTTACCACCTTGTCTTCTTGGAAAGCTGTGGAACACACAAGCACTTGATACCCATAAAGAGCCTCAAAGGGAGATATCTCAATGCTTAAATGCTTACTAGAATTACAGTAAAATTTAGCAAGATGTAGGTTTTTTGGCTGATCAAGGGGCCAAATATGTTAGAGAGACGTAGGATTCTTGGTGGCCAATAACCAAGCTTACAATAAGGTTTTCGGGTGAATAAGGGCCAATCGTATATAAGTGACTTTTTCTCATCATCT